>NC_139612.1:74432337-75032337 GCF_964270895.1 Podarcis filfolensis
GTTGGACTCTGGCCAAGGCGTTGTCAGGCAGCCATCAGATAAGACACTCTCAGAGGCTGAGTATTCTGAGGAAGCGGTAGCTCAGCCCTTCAGTCCTAAAACGAAGCGTTTAGAGAGACTCTGAGAGCAACGGAAGGGAAAGAGATGAAAGGAGGGTTTGGGCTATTTCTAAATATATTTGGCAAGGGGAAAAACCAGAGAATAAAATATAAAATATTGATAGATGCAAAAGAAAGAGGAGGTTTTTCCCTGCCAGATATGGGATTATATTGTGAGGCACCTTGTCTTTGCTGGTTGAAGGAATGGACGACGGTCGGAGCTACCCTAGGTCCCAGCTCACAAAGGACCAACGCTGCTTCGTTGTTAAGTATAAAAGTCTTTATTGAAGTTCAGTTTCACTTCCAGAGCCGCAGCGCGCAGCCCCACGTCTCAAGTGTCAGACCACTGATGCTCCGTCTGAGTCTCCTCCCCCTTGACACCAATTTAAGATTCTAGCCTTGCTCCACCTTCTCCGCTGCTCCTTCCTCCTCTGGGTCCGCCTGCCCGCCGGGGTTCCGCCCTTTCTAGCCTCTTCTCCCGCTGATTCCCCTGAGCCTTCTCCCTCCCTCCGACGGGCTTTAGGAGCTGGTTCCCCATCCGGGTCTCCTGCTGTTCCGCGCGCCTGCACATTTGAACTTGGCGCGCGCGCGCCCAGCCAACAGCTTTCCTCCTGACCGTTCCACTGCTGCTGTCACTGCTTCCCCCTTCGGGGGGGCTAGCTGCAACTGACCTCCCCTCCGTTGGAGGCGTGGTCATCCCTGACTCCCTCTCTGGAGGAGACACTGCCCCTGACACATGTGACTCTTCCCCCCCACTACGCTCTGGTGGGGAAACTGGTCCCGATCCTCCACTGCTGCTTTGGGGTTCCCCTCTGGCTCCTTGTTTCTGGTGCGTCCCCCCTGGGACCCCCCTTGCCCTGACCATCGGCGCCCCCTTCTGGGAATCTTCTGATTCGCTGGAGAAGCTCATGGAATCTCTCGGGCCACTGTCATACTCCCCTACGCTGCCCTCGGATTCTTCCCCTTCGCTCTCCCAATCCTCTCTCCCCAGTGCTCCTGCTCCTGATTCCCTGACAGACTAGACTAGAGAATTCACATATTCTAGACTTAGAAGGTCATGATAATATTTTTGATTGGCATGCTTATTTATGGTATGAAAATGTTCATAAAGGATTTACAAATCATATAATTAGGGGGGAAATGTATAGAGTATGGGATAAATATAATAATCTATTAGAGGTAAAAACACCTCTATGGCTCTCACCATTGGAAGCAATAGTGGTAAAGAAAGAAAATATCTTAGAAGGATGGACAACGTATAGAAACTTATTAAAACAAGAAGGAGGTGAGTATAAATTAAAAGAATTTAAGGAATTATCAGGGAAACTAACAACTTGGATGCAATATCATCATTTGTATGAAATATGTAAGAAGGATAGGGTATGAGGGTTTGGGGGAAAATATCACAACTGGAGAGAGACCTGTTGGAGTGTAATGTAAAAGCGTTGTCTAAAATGTACAAATTATTATTGGATTGAGAGACAAAGGATGAGCAAGTAAAATTCTCAATGATACACTGGGCAATAGATATTGGTCATAATATAGATATGGAAGCCTGGAAACAACTGTGGAATACGGATATAAAACTTACAGCATGCTGTGGTCTAAATGAAAATTATATGAAAACGATATATCAATGGTATTTAACACCAAATAAATTGGCAAAATGTATAAATCTAAATCAAATAAGTGTTGGAAATGTATAGAGAAAGAAGGTACTTTTTATCATATGTGGTAGTCTTGTAGTAAAGTTAAATCTTATTGGGAAATGATATATAATGAATTGAAAAAGATGTCTAGAATAACTTTTGTTTAAAAAACCAAAAACAGAAGCTTTTCTTTTGGGAATTATAGGGCAGAACTACCTAAAATGTATAGAACTTTTTTATGTATACTATGACAGTGGCAAGAATGTTACTCGCCCCAAAATGGAAAGAAGTCCCAGCTAAAGAGGAATGGATACAAAAACTTATGGAATATGCAGAAATGACAAAACAGGGAAAATAAGAAATCAAGACAAAAAACTTTTTATAAAAGAATGGAAATGGTTTGTGGAATATTTACAAATGAACTGTAAACAGATAAGAACATTGGCAGAATTATTGCTATTACCTACAGTTTTATAAGAGTATATATTTTAAGTAGATTTTAAAAATGAGTAAAATGAATGAATTTGGAATATGAAGAAGAAAGACATTAAAAACAAATTTATGGAACTGCAGAAAGAGAGGGGAGGAAGTCAAATGGGGAATTCTTGAAAGGATTGTAAAATTAATGAAATGTATAAATCTGAAAAGTATATTTACATTTTAAAAGGGGCAAAGAGACAGAGCTTTGATACAAGAATACAGTGATACCTCGGTTTATGAACTTAATCCATTCCTGAAGTCCGTTCTTAAACTGAAACCATTCTTAAACCGAGGTGTGCTTTCCCTAATGAGGCCTCCCGCCGCCAGTGCCCTTCCACTGTTCAGATTCCAAGGTAAAGTTCTCAAACCAAGACACTATTTCCGCTTTTGTGGAGTTTGTAAACCAAATCGTTCTTAAACTGGACTGTTCTTAAACCAAGGTACCACTATACAAGTTATTTGTAATCAAGGGAGTTCATGATGGCTGGGAGTTTGTTAAGAGGGAGATAGTAAAAGCACAACTTCAGGCAATACCAATGAGACGGAAACATGGAAGGTGCCTAAAGAAGCCAGGGTGGCTATCTAAAGAACTTTTAACTGAGTTAAGATTAAAAAAGGATGTGTACAAAAAATGGAAAAGGGGGGAAACCACCAAAGAGGAATTCAAACAAATAGCCAGCACGTGTAGACACAAAGTCAGAAAAGCTAAAGCACAGAATGAACTCAGGCTTGCTAGAGAGGTTAAAAGCAACAAAAAAGGCTTTTATGGGTATGTTCGTAGCAAAAGGAAGAACAAAGAAACAGTGGGGTCACTCAGAGGAGAAGATGGTGAAATGCAAACAGGGGACACAGAAAGGGCTGAACTCCTCAATGCCTTCTTTGCCTCAGTCTTCTCCGATAAAGAAAACAATGCCCGACCTGAAGAATTTGGAGCAAATGATTCAGCAGAGGAAACACAGCCCAGAATAACTAAGGAGATGGTACAAGAATACTTGGCTAGTCTAGATGTATTCAAGTCTCCAGGGCCAGATGAACTGCATCCAAGAGTATTAAAAGAACTGGCAGATGTTATTTCAGAACCACTGGCAGTCATCTTTGAGAATTCCTGGAGAACAGGCGAAGTCCCGGCAGACTGGAGGAGGGCAAATGTTGACCCTATTTTCAAAAAGGGGAAAAGAGAGGACCCAAATAATTACCGCCCAGTCAGTATGACATCAATACCAGGGAAGATTCTGGAGCAGATCATAAAGCAAACAGTCTGTGAGCACCTAGAAAGGAATGCTGTGATCACCAATAGTCAGCATGGATTTCTGAAAAATAAGTCATGTCAGACTAATCTGATCTCGTTTTTTGACAGAATTACAAGCCTGGTAGATGAAGGGAACGCAGTGGATGTAGCCTACCTTGATTTCAGCAAGGCATCTGACAAGGTGCCCCATGATATTCTTGTAAAGAAGCTGGTAAAATGTGGTCTTGACTATGCTACCACTCAGTGGATTTGTAACTGGCTGACTGACCGAACCCAAAGGGTGCTCATCAATGGTTCCTCTTCATCCTGGAGAAGAGTGACTAGTGGGGTGCCACAGGGTTCTGTCTTGGGCCCGGTCTTATTCAACATCTTTATCAACGACTTGGATGATGGACTCAAGGGCATCCTGATCAAATTTGCAGATGACACCAAACTGGGAGGGGTGGCTAACACTCCAGAGGACAGGATCACACTTCAAAACGACCTTGACAGATTAGAGAACTGGGCCAAAACAAACAAGATGAATTTTAACAGGGAGAAATGTAAAGTATTGCACTTGGGCAAAAAAAATGAGAGGCACAAATACAAGATGGGTGACACCTGGCTTGAGAGCACTACATGTGAAAAGGATCTAGGAGTCTTGGTTGACCACAAACTTGACATGAGCCAACAGTGTGACGCGGCAGCTAAAAAAGCCAATGCAATTCTGGGCTGCATCAATAGGAGTATAGCATCTATTTTTTATATATATATAGATTTTTATTGGTTTTTCAACACATATTAAAGGACAATACAAAACAATACATGAACAAACAAACATATAAACACGTATAATTTCTTAACCTTTTTTTCTTTGAACCTTCTTTCAGCGACTTCCCCATACCTCCCTTTTCTGCATCCCTGTTTTAAATCTTTCCAGCAACCCCTAATTTCAATTTCTTATAGCACTTTCTTTATATCCTTTTTCTCATATCCAATTGTTTGTCCCTGCAATTCTATTTTGCCTTACCCATGACATTTTAACACTCGTTAATTTTGCAACAGTTCTTAAGATAAACTTTAAATTTCTTCCAATCTTCTTCCACCGTTTCTTTCCCTTGGTCATGGATTCTGCCCGTCATCTCAGCCAGTCCCATATAGTCTATCACCTTTGTCTGCCATTCTTCCAGCGTGGGTAGTTCTTGTGTCTTCCAGTGCTTTGCTAAAAGAACTCTTGCTGCTGTTGTAGCATACATAAAGAACGTCCTATCTTTCTTTGACACCAATTGGCCCACCATGCCCAGGAGAAAGGCCTCTGGTTTCTTCACAAATATGCATTTAAGCACCTTTTTCATTTCATTATAAATCATTTCCCAGAAGACCTTAATCCTAGGGCACGTCCACCAAAGGTGGTAAAAGGTACGTTCAGTTTCCTTACATTTCCAACATTTGTTATTGGGCGTATAATAAATTTTTGCCAGCTTGACTGGGGTCATGTACCACCTATATATCATTTTCATAATGTTCTCTCTTAAGGCATTACATGCCGTGAACTTTATACCGGTAGTCCATAACTGTTCCCAGTCAGCAAACATAATATCATGTCCAATGTCTTGTGCCCATTTAATCATAGCTGATTTAACCGTCTCATCCTGTGTATTCCATTTCAACAGCAAGTTATACATTCTTGACAAATTCTTAGTACTGGGTTCCAAAAGCTCTGTTTCTAATTTCGACCTCTCCACCTGAAAGCCAATTTTCCTGTCCTGTTTAAAAACTTCATTTATCTGGTAGTAATGAAGCCAGTCTCTTACTTTAAACTTCAATTTCTCATAACTCTGCAATTTCAATTTTCCCTCCTCATACTCTGTAATTTCCCAATATTTTGGCCATTTAGATTCCATATTTAATTTTTTCACTTCCTTAGCTTCCATTGGTGACAACCACCTGGGAGTTTTATTTTCCAACAAATCTTTATACCGAATCCAAACATTGTATAAAGCTTTCCTGACAATATGGTTTTTGAAACCTTGGTGGATTTTAACCTTGTCATACCATATATATGCATGCCAGCCAAATCTGTTATTGAACCCTTCCAAGTCCAAGATGTCTGTGTTTTCAAGAAGCAGCCAATTTTTCAGCCAGCAAAAAGCCGCTGATTCATAGTACAATTTTAAGTCCGGCAGGGCAAACCCCCCTCTTTCCTTTGCATCAGTTAGTATCTTAAATTTTATTCTGGGCTTTTTGCCCTGCCAGACAAATCTAGATATATCTTTTTGCCACCTCTTGAAACAATCCATTTTATCCACAATCTGCAATGTTTGAAACAAAAATAACATTCTCAGCAAAACAAAAAATTTTTTTTTCTTTCCAGTAGCACCTTAAAGACCAACTAAGTTAGTTCTTGGTATGAGCTTTCGTGTGCATGCACACTTCGTCAGATACACGTGTATCTGACGAAGTGTGCATGCACACGAAAGCTCATACCAAGAACTAACTTAGTTGGTCTTTAAGGTGCTACTGGAAAGAAAAAAATTTTTTTTGTTTTGACTATGGCAGACCAACACGGCTACCTATCTGTAACATTCTCAGCAAAACATTCATCTTAATAACAGCAATTCGGCCTAACAAGGAAAGTCTCAAATTTGACCATATTTCTAGATCTTTCTTCACTTCTGTCCAACATTTTTCATAATTATCTTTAAATAGGTTCACATTCTTAGATGTCAAATTAATCCCCAGGTATTTCACCTTCTTTGCTACCATTAAACCAGTTTCACTCTGGAACTTCTCTCTTTCTTAGGAGTATAGCATCTAGATCAAGGGAAGTAATAGTGCCACTGTATTCTGCTCTGGTCAGACCTCACCTGGAGTACTGTGTCCAGTTCTGGGCACCACAGTTCAAGAAGGACACTGACAAACTGGAACGTGTCCAGAGGAGGGCAACCAAAATGGTCAAAGGCCTGGAAACGATGCCTTATGAGGAACGGCTAGGGGAGCTGGGCATGTTTAGCCTGGAGAAGAGGAGGTTAAGGGGTGATATGATAGCCATGTTCAAATATATAAAAGGATGTCACATAGAGGAGGGAGAAAGGTTGTTTTCTGCTGCTCCAGAGAAGCGGACACGGAGCAATGGATCCAAACTACAAGAAAGAAGATTCCACCTAAACATTAGGAAGAACTTCCTGACAGTAAGAGCTGTTCGACAGTGGAATTTGCTGCCAAGGAGTGTGGTGGAGTCTCCTTCTTTGGAGGTCTTGAAGCAGAGGCTTGACAACCATATGTCAGGAGTGCTCTGATGGTGTTTCCTGCTTGGCAGGGGGTTGGACTCGATGGCCCTTGTGGTCTCTTCCAACTCTATGATTCTATGATTCTATGATTATGCTTGGATAAGAAATTATGCATCTAACTCAAGGTAATTTTTATTGCTCTAAATTGTTTTGAGGTTAAGTTCTATGAGTAAAGCTTTTGAACCATATTTTTGGACTGGAAATTTTTATTTCAATACAAGAGTCAGTTTTTGCTCACCCAGTGCCTTCTACATGTGCCATATTAATAATCTCAATAGGTAGGT
The DNA here is from genome assembly GCF_964270895.1 of Podarcis filfolensis. Classification (NCBI taxonomy): domain Eukaryota; kingdom Metazoa; phylum Chordata; class Lepidosauria; order Squamata; family Lacertidae; genus Podarcis; species Podarcis filfolensis. The sequence goes on from NC_139612.1 coordinate 74,439,367, forward strand.
AAAGGTTAAGTCCAGTCAAAGGCAACTATGGGGCGCTCGTGTCGCTTCAGGCCAAGGGAGCCGGTGTTTGTCCACAGACAGCTTTCCAAGTCATATGCCCAGCAGGACTAAACCACTTCTGGTGCAATGGGACACCATGACGGAAACCAGAGCTCACTGAAATGCTGTTTATCATCACAGCAGTACCTATTAATCTATTTGCACTGGTGTGCTTTTGAACTGCTACTTTGGCAGAAGCTGGGACAGAGCAACAGGCGTTCACCCCGTTGCATGGATTTGAACTGCCAATCTTCCAATCAGCAAGCCCAAGAGGCTCAGTGGTTTAGACCACAGTGTCACCCACTTATCCAGGGCTGTCAAAGTGGGACAGTTGTAGAGTCAGAATGCACAAGTGGATTTGATAGGGGATACCATTTCTTAAAATTTGATAGGGGATACCATTTCTCAAAATTGGGAAAGGACTGCATATAAGTTAAATAAGCAGGGAGACAATATACAGCCTTGTACTCCTTTCCCAATTTTGAACTAATCAGTTGTTCCATATCCAGTTCTAACTGTAGCTTCTTGTCCCACATAGAGATTTCTCAGGAGACAGATGAGGTGATCAGGCACTCCCATTTCTTTAAGAACTTGCCATAGTTTGCTGTGGTCGACACAGTCAAAGGCTTTGGCGTAGTCAATGATGCAGAAGTAGATGTCTTTCTGGAACTCTCTAGCTTTCTCCATAATCCAGTGCACGTTTGCAATTTAGTCTCTGGTTCCTCTGCCTCTTCTAAATCCAGCTTGCACTTCTGGGAGTTCTCGGTCCACATACTACTTAAGCCTGCCTTGTAGAATTTTAAGCATAACCTTGCTAGCGTGTGAAATAAGTGCAATTGTGCGGTAGTTGGAGCATTCTTTGGCACTGCCCTTCTTTGGGATTGGGATGTAGACTGATCTTCTCCAATCCTCTGGCTACTGCTGAGTTTTCCAAATTTGCTGGCATATTGAGTGTAGCACCTTAACAGCATCATCTTTTAAAATTTTAAATAGTTCAGCTGGAATATCATCACTTCCACTGGCCTTGTTATTAGCAGTGCTTTCTAAGGCCCTTTTGACTTCATTCACCAGGATGTCTGGCTCAAGGTCAGCAACAACACTACGTGGGGTGTACGAGACATCCATATCTTTCTGGTATAATTCCTCTGTGTATTCTTGCCACCCCTTCTTGATGTCTTCTGCTTCTGTTAGGTCCTTACCACGTTTGTCCTTTATTATGGTAATCTTTGTACGAAATGTTCCTTTCATATCTCCAATTTTCTTGAAGAGATCTCTGGTTCTTCCCATTCTATTGTTTTCCTCTATTTCTTTGCATTACTCATTTAAGAAGGCCTTCTTGTCTCTCTTTGCTATTTTTTGGAAATCTGCATTCAATTTCCTGTATCTTTCACTATCTCCCTCACATTTTGCTTGCCTTCTCTCCCCCGCTATTTGTAAGGCCTCGTTGGACAGCCACTTTGCTTTCTTGCATTTCCTTTTCATTGGGATGGTTTTTGTTGCTGCCTCCTGTATAATGTTACGAGCCTCCATCCATAGTTCTTCAGGCACTTTGTCCTTAAACCTGTTCCTCACCTCCACTATGTATTCATAAGGGATTTGATTTAGATTGTATCTTACCGGCCCAGTGGTTTTTCCTACTTTATTCAGTAAGAACATATAAATATGCGTCTACCATATGGCAGTCGGGGCTATGAAGAAAGGCTCATTTTGCAACTCACATTGCTTCCTCTAGATGAGGCCAGCAGTTATCTCAGACAGTCCAGAGGTTACTGACTCTGGAGCTCTCAAAGATCCACTGTGACCAACTGGCTATGCCACCCTTCTGATCAGAGAGCCCAAGAGGCTCCACAGCATCACCCGCACCACCCCAATGTGGCTCATTAATCACTAGGAAACAGGTGTGAGCAAAATAATTACCTTTGGTCTAATGAGCAGAGCTGCAGGAATGAAGAATGGATCTTCCTGCATGACCCACATAAGCATTCTCCACAAAGCTATTGGGCTTCTGAAGAAGTGTGCATGCACACGAAAGCTCATACCAAGAACTAACTTAGTTGGTCTTCAAGGTGCTACTGGAAGGGAAAAAATTTTTTTGTTTTGACTATGGCAGACTAACACAGCTACCTATCTGTCCCAAGTAAGTGGTTATGATTGCAGTCTTAATGTACTTTTAGGGTTGCATTGCTGTCTTTCTTCTGATCTAACCAGTTAATTCTAAGCTGTTTTTTCTTACTAAATGCCCCTATTTTTCTACCTTTGGCACATAAATCCGCATGTGTGGACACCATGGTTGAACTAGGCTGCAACAGCATAAAACTGGGAATTCCATTTTCAAATACTAATGAGCGCAGGAGGTTGCTTTATATTAAGTTGGTCCATGTAGCTCAGTGTTGTCTACAGTAATTGACAGTGGCTCTCCAGGACTGCAGACAGGGGTCTCTCCCAGCAGATACTCTGCCACTGAGTCATGACCTGAGTTAACAATCCAAACGTTTAATTGCTTTTCTATGGAATTTCTTGCTAGCACTGTACCCTGAGGATTGCATAGACAAAAAAATAAATACAGTGACAAAATAATAATCAGTAAACCATAAAACAGCATACTATAAAAAAGAAGACAGATAGCAACAAATCATGCAAAAGGGCTGGGCTGGATGAATCCCTAGCTGGAATTAAGATTGCCGGAAGAAATATCAACAACCTCAGATATGCAGATGACACAACCTTGATGGCAGAAAGTGAGGAGGAATTAAAGAACCTGTTTTTACTTTTTACTTTGTTGTACCACCATAAATGGTGGTTTTTATCCATGTATTTTTATTTTGTTTTGTTTTATTTTGGGTTGGGGTGGGATGGTTGTTGAGTGGGGTGGGGATTGGTTTTGTTTTGGTGTAATTGTTTTTTGTTTGTTTGTTTGCTTTTATATTTTGTAAATGGAGGCGAGTATGAGGCTTGGGATTCCTACTGTGGAGGGGCGAGGGAGGTATGGCGGTGGGGGCAGATGTCATAGGCGAAGGGGATCGAGATACGGATATGCTCGTACCCCTTCCAATCTGCGCCCCATCCCGAGAGACGAGGGTAGGGTGAGCAAGGATTACTCACCTCCGTCACTGGTGTTGTGCAATGCCAGGTCTATAGGCAACAAAACCGCCACCCTGCGAGATTTCTTCATCTCACAGGGGGTCGACCTGGCTTGTGTGACGGAGACCTGGGTGCGCGAAGGGGATACTGTTACCTTACGAGAGATGGTGCCCCCGGGTTTCTCCATCCTCCACCAGTCGCGGACTGTGGGCCGGGGGGGGAGGGGTGGCATTATTAATCCGGGAAGATTGTTCTTTCAGGGCTCTACCATCGCCATCGATCCCCGGCATTGAATGTGTTGGCCTAGTGTGGGGCTCTGAGGTGAGCTTGGCTGTCTGTCTGGTGTACCGGCCACCTAGCGCACCAGCAGCCACCCTGTCAGGCCTGCTGGAGGCGGTGGCCGGCTGGGCCTTGGAGTTCCCTAGCCTATTGGTATTGGGGGACTTCAACATTCATGCTGATGCCACTCCCTCCTCACAGGCTCTGGACCTGGTGTCTTCCATGGTGACACTAGGGCTCTCCCATTTGTTTTGGGCCCCACACATCAAGCAGGCCACACGCTGGATTTGATCTTTGGCGTCGGTATAGATGTGATCATGTTTCCTTCGATGAAGGTGTCATGGTCTGATCACTACGCTCTGAAAGCCAGGATTGACGTTCCACCCCCACCCTGCTTAGGTGGCGAGCCGATTTGGGCTCGCCCGCAGAGGCTGATGGGCCCTGATAGATTCCATCAAGCCTTGCGGGACCTTTCTCCCCCTGGCGACTCATTGACTGAGCTTGTTGAGGGCTGGAATACCCAGCTCCTGGCAGCCATCAATGAGATCGCACCTAAGCGCCCTCTGCGACCCCGCAGAAACCGGGCTCCCTGGTTTACCGAGGAGCTCCGGAAAATGAAGCGGGACCTCAGACGGCTAGAGCGAGTATGGCAGGGTGCCCGTGACGGAGCTTCAAGAACATCTTATAGGGCTTTTATGAAAACCTATGAGATGGCAGTGAAGGCCGCTAAGAAGTCCTACTTCTCGGCCTCCATTGCATCCGCTAGCTCTCACCCGGCGCAATTATTTAGTATAATTCAGTCTTTAACGTCCCTCGAAGGACAGCCAAATTTAAATAACAATTTGACACACAGCTGTGAGGCATTTGCGAGCTTTTTTGCGGAGAAGGTCCTGTTGCTCCGCCATGACCTCCCTGCCAATTTGGATACAATAAAGGAACTGGAGGCCCCTCGACTGTCCTCGGGTCCAGTATTGGACCACTTTGACCGCATATTCCCAGCCGATGTGGACAGACTCCTCCGAGCTGGAAAGCCCACCACTTGTCCTCTCGACCTGTGCCCGTCCTGGCTGATTAGAGTGTGTCCAGACAAGGTGCGGGCCCCCCTGGGGGATATCATCAATTTGTCCCTTGGCACGGGGACATTCCCTGGGGAACTGAAGGAGGCAGTGGTGCGCCCACTTTTAAATAAAACATCATTAGATCCCTTAGATCTATCCAATTACCGCCCGGTTTCGAATCTTCCATTCCTGGGTAAGGTGATTGAGAGAGCGGTTGCTGAACAGCTGTCAGCAGCCTTCGACATGGTCGATCACAAACTCCTGGACCACCGCCTTGCCGACGTGGGGATCCAGGGCACAGTCCTTCAATGGCTGCGCTCGTTTCTCTCTGGTCGGGGACAGAGGGTGGCGCTTGGGGGGGAATTGTCATCCCGCCACTCCTTGGTGTGTGGAGTGCCCCAGGGTGCGATATTCTCCCCGATGCTTTTTAACATCTTTATGGGCCCCCTCACCCAGCTTGTCCGGAGTTTTGGGCTGGGCTGCCATCAGTATGCTGATGACACCCAACTCTATCTGTTGATGGATGGCCATCCTGACTTGGCCCCAGACACACTGATCAGATGCTTGGAAGCTGTGGCTGGATGGTTATGTGGGAGCCGGTTGAAGTTAAATCCTTCGAAGACAGAGGTCCTCTGGCTGGGACGGGACGATATGGGATTGAGGGGGCAACTCCCATCTCTTGCGAGGGTGCAATTAGTGCCAGCACCGTCCGTTAAGAGTTTGGGTGTAATCTTTGATACCTCCCTCTCCATGGAGGCGCAGATTGCAGAAAGGTACATAGAAAGCTGCTTTACTGTACTGAGTAAGACCATTGACCAATCTGCCGCAGTAAGATGGCTTTCCAGGGTTTCAGACAAGTTCTGCAACTTCATTCTCCATAGCAGATGGCAGGGCTGTTCAAGGGGATCTTGGCTGACCTCCTGGCAGTGGAGTTACTGGTGCTTACCAGGAGCGAGAGGGAGAGGTGGCAAGGGCAGTCAGTGCAGTGCAAACGCAGCACTGGGAGTGCAGGATTGGCTCACTCATTGTGTTTGCTAGAGTTGCCATACGACTGGAATTTCCTGGACATAACTGGCATTCGGCCCTCATAAACAGCATCCGGGCGGAAATCTGCAATGGCCAGGGAAATCCAGACATAGGGCATCCCATTTCAGAACTTTTTGAAATATGGCAACCCTAGTGTTTGCAGACCTCCCCACTGCTTTGCCCCTCCCAGAAATGGGAACTGTGCTGCTGGGAAGTCAGGTAGTTATAATATAGGGTTGCCATCTGTCTAGGAATTCCTGGACATGTCCTCTTTTCGGGGTCCTACATGCCCATCCAAGGGGAAATTTCACATTTTACAGTAAATGTCCTGGATTTGGGGTTAAAAAAAAGGTGTGGGGGTGTGTGTGTGCTCTGATTCAGGCTTTGGTGCGGGCACAGGTGACCCAGGCTCTGGCTCTGGCTTGGCGGTGGTGGTGGGGCTATCGGGTGATGGCCCTAAAAAATCTCAAGAACTTTTTGTGCCCATCTTTCTTGAAATATGACAACCCTAGTATAATAAGTTATCAAACCAACAGCAGCACTGACTGATTTCAGTGGGATCTAATTGTGCATAAATGAGTTGGAAAGCAGCCCGTGAGCTTGGACATGCCTGGCTCTATGCTAGATTACAAGGGGGTGGATGCTTCTTAGAGAAACCTCTGTCTGTGCTTCTAAACACATTGACCTTTCTTCCCTGCAGGAGATTGCCATGGGACTTGCAAATGAGACTATGGTGACAGAGTTCATCTTGATTGGATTATCCGAATACCCCAGAGCTCAAACCATCTTCTTCTTCTTCCTCTTGGTAGTCTACCTCACTAGCTTTCTTGGTAATGGCCTCATTATCATGCTAATCATTGTGGACCCCAGGCTTCATACTCCCATGTATTTCTTTCTGTGTGCTCTATCTTCTATAGACATCGCCCTCATCAGCAATACAGTTCCAGAGGTCTTGGTCAACTGCTTCATTTACAGGCCTACAATTTCCTTCTACAGATGCCTGTCCCAGATGTACATTGGTCTATTACTTGTCTCCACTGAGTGTGTCCTGCTTGCGCTCATGGCATATGACCGCTTTGTGGCTATATGCCAGCCCTTGCACTACATGAAGATCATGAGCTGGAAATTTTGCCTTTGCCTCGTGGCTGCATCTGTGGGCTTTCCTTTCCTGATAACTCTGATCAATGCACTGTTGCGGCCTACTGACTTCTGTGGACAAAATGTCATCAATCATTTTGCATGTGAGCTGGAGTCGTTCCTCAAACTGGCTTGCTCTGACATTCATGCTAGTGAGCTCTTTATGCAAGCTGCCAGCATCTCTATTTTAATACCTCCCTTTGGTTTCATAGTTGTGACATATGGGCGCATAGGCCTGGCTGTACTGCGCATCCGTTCAGCACAGGGTCGCAAGAAAGCCTTTTCCACCTGCAGCTCTCACCTTGCTGTCGTCAGTGTCTTCTATGGCACAATCATGATCATGTACTTGAGGCCACAAGGGAAATCGGTTTCTGAAAAGGACAAGCTCATATCTGTAGCATATGGAGCTTTGACACCTATGCTCAACCCTTTGATCTACAGCCTGAGAAACAGGGATGTGAAGGGCGCCTTTTGGAAACTGGCTGGAAGGAAAATGTCAGAATAAGTATCAAATGGATTGCATTCGATAGTGGGCAGTTTCTGATAACAACAGGAAGTTGTGGTAAAGAAGAAGAAGAGGAGGAGGAGGAGGGGGAGTTTGGACTTGATATCCTGCCTTTCACTCCCTTTAAGGAGTCTCAAAGTGGCTAACATTCTCCTTTGCCTTCCTCCCCCACAACAAACCCTCTGTGAGGTGAGTGAGGCTGAGAGACTTCAGAGAAGTGTGACTAGCCCAAGGTCACCCAGCAGCTGCAGGTGGAGGAGCGGGGAAGCGAACCCGGCTCACCAGATTACCAGTCCATCGCTCTTAACCACTACACCACACTGGCTCTCTCAGTGGGACAAATTACACCCTCACTGTAGAGTTGAAGCAAATTAACCTTTACTGTTCAGCCTAACTAATTTCTGTGATAAAAATTGTGAAGGTTCCCAAGTCTGACAACCAGGCAGACACCTTTGCTGCTCTATGGAAAGCATCCCAGCTTAACTATGCCTTCAAAACTTGGGAACACATGAAAAAAGAGATATGCTTATTCAGTATAAGAGAAAGCCGGGTGAGGAGGAACAGTGTGAAGTTGTCCTTTTGTTGAACAAAATATTCCAATGTGACCAATGTTGTCTGTCCTGAGGAATGCTTAGCTTTGATATACGGAAGCAAACCAGTTTTCAGTCTCATTTTTGTTCTTATCGGAATTCCCCAGCATCTTTACTCCTCCCACAGCTCTATTTTCATGTCTAGGAGCAGAACATGTTTACTCAGCCCACAGAGGTGGCCAGAGATAGCTGCCCCAACCTTCCTTCCCAGTGCCTGCTTTCAGAAGGCAACCACTGGATAACCCCCAGAACCACACATGTGTGTGTGTGTGTGTGTGTGTGTGTGTGTGCGTGCGCGTGTGGAGTATCAGTTCATTAGGCTTAAGAAAAACTGAAATTTTAAAATGTCTCTACTTTTGATACATATAAAGACCTTCAAGCCAGGCTATCCTAATTTTGTACCATGAGCTGTTATCCTTGTCTCGCAAAAACACTTTCTGGAGTGTCTGCATAAGAAAGGGAGATGTGCCGTGCTTCATGTCCTAAACTCCCCCAAAGTAAACCCATATAAGGAAAGGAATGCAAAGGGATCACGTGGAGCGAGGTGCTGCTTAGAGAGAGTTCTTTGTGAGCTTGCTTAATGTATATGCAATTAAGGAAAGACCATAAATGGTATGCTAATAGGGCGATGTAGCCTAGGATAGGAGGGTTTTTGCCGCTGTGGGTTAAACCACACAGCCTAGGACTTGCTGATCAGAAGGTCGGCGGTTCGAATCCCCGCGACGGGGTGAGCTCCCGTTGCTCGGTCCCTGCTCCTGCCAACCTAGCAGTTCGAAAGCACATCAAAGTGCAAGTAGATAAATAGGTACTGCTCCGGCGGGAAGGTAAACGGCGTTTCCGTGCGCTGCTCTGGTTCCCCAGAAGTAGCTTAGTCATGCTGGCCACATGACCCGGAAGCTGTACGCCGGCTCCCTTGGCCAATAAAGCGAGATGAGCGCGCAACCCCAGAGTCGGTCACGACTGGACCTAATGGTCAGGGGTCCCCTTTACCTTTACCTTTATACATATGTAGTGCCTTAAGAGATAACAGAAATGTATATATGAAGAAGCCCCTCCCTTTGCTCAGAACTGATTCCTCTGAGTCAGCTTGCTGGCTAGCCAAGCAATAAACCTTTCGTTATTCTTCATTCACTGCGTGGAGTTTTCTTTCAGCCCAAACGCTGCTATTTTGCAAAACTTTGTTAAAAATGTAATAATCTCAGAACGATCTACTGCTTCATAATAATCCAGTGAAAAGACACAGGGCCTAGAGGTCAGACTTAGATCTTATGTGATAATGTATATTTCTCTCTTTTACTTATTTCCTTTGTTGGTTGTATAATCCTTATAATGAAGCCATAATTACTTTTGTTTATGATTATCTACCTTACGATAGAATATAAAAATAAAACTATAAATACATAAAAAAACTGTATTTTGTCAATGATTCTTAAAGGAATTGTATGCTTGTGAGGGGCATAGGTAAAGGTAAAGGTACCCCTGACCATTAGGTCCAGTCGCGGACGACTCTGGGGTCGCACGCTCATCTCGCTTTGTAGGCCGAGGGAGCCAGTGTTTGTCCTCAGACAGCTTCCGGGTCATGTGGCCAGCAGGACTAAGCCGCTTCTGGTGAACCAGAGCAGTGCACGGAAACATCGTTTAACTTCCCACCGGAGCGGTACCTATTTATCTACTTGAACTTGGACATGCTTTCGAACTGCTAGGTGGGCAGGAGCTGGGACCGAACAACGGGAGCTCATCCCGTCGCAGGGATTTGAACCGCTGACCTTCTGATTGGCAAGCCCTAGGCTCTGTAGTTTAGACCACAGCGCCACCCGCATCCCATTGTGAGGGGAATACATTCCATCAAATGAAAGATTGGAAGAAAGAATAGTGAGGCAGAAGAAAAGTAAATTTATGTTGCTAATATGTTGGTGGTGCTTACAATATAATTTCCCTCCTTCCTACAGTGTTCATAATATAGTCTTATTTAGATTATGAAATAATAAAGTCCAAAATGGTAATGTGAAGTATGTTCCCCCTGGGTTCAATTACATACCATTACTTGTGGGATTCACCTCTGGGCTTACTTACTCCAGAAGGACCTATAATACAAATGCAGCTTACGAAAAAGGGAAAGAAAATGAGAGCAAAATACTTACCTTCTTTATCTCAATGACTAAGCAGGACTCTTCCGTTTACATGGAAGTGAACTAGATTTCAATTCATTTCACTGACCTTAAAAACGAACATCACTCTCTTAACACCAACTTTCCCGCTACAACTTCTTTGTGTTCTGGGTCTGTGATGTATTGTGGAGATCATATTGTTATAAACCTCTCAGATCAACATTAGGAGAAGTACCAGCAGGTAAGCATTTTAGTGAAAAGGGGATGACCATGTGTCAGAGCTGCCCAAGGTCCCAGCTCACAAAGGACCAATGCTGCTTCGTTGTTAAGTACAAAAGTCTTTATTGAAGTTCAGTTTCACTTCCAGAGCCGCAGCACGCAGCTCTATGTCTCAACTGTCAGACCGCTGATGCTCCGTCTGAGTCTCCTCCCCCCTGACACCAATTTAAGATTCTAGCCTTACTCCACCTCTTCCTCAGTTCCTTCCGCCTCTGGTTCCGCCTGGCCGTTGGGGTCTCGCCCTTTCTAGACTCTTCTGACGCTGAGTCCCCTGAGCCTTCCCCCTCCCTCTGGCGGGCTTTAGGAGCTGGTTCCCCATCCGGGTCTCCTGCTGTTCCCCGCGCCTGTACATTTGAACTTGGCGCGCGCGCCCAGCCGGTAACTTTTCTCCTGACCGTTTCACTGCTGCTGCTGTCACTGCTTCCCCCTCTGGGGGGGCTAGCTGCAACTGACCTCCCCTCCGTTGGAGGCGTGGTCAGCCCTGACTCACTCTCTCTCCCCGCTGGAGGAGACGCTGGCCCTGACACATGTGACTCTTCCCCCCCACTATGCTCTGGTGGGGAAACTGGTCCCGATCCCCCACTGCTGCTTTGGGGTTCCCCTCTGGCTCCTTGTTTCTGGTGCGTCCCCCCTGGGACCCCCCTTGCCCTGACCATCGGCGCCCCCTTCTGGGAATCTTCTGATTCGCTGGAGAAGCTCATGGAATCTCTCCGGCCACTGTCATACTCCCCTACGCTGCCCTCGGATTCTTCCCCTTCGCTCTCCATTTCCTCTCTCCCCAGTGCTCCTGCTCCTGAGTCCCTGACATCCATCCCCCCTCGAAGCCCCCCCTTCCCCCTCCCCCTCTTCGGGTGTGGGTTCCGGGTGCTCCAGTGCTGTGGGTGTGAGTACGGGATACCATTCTTCCCCCCCGGTGTGCAGCCGGTCCGCAGGATCCGGCCAGACCACAATGGGCTCGTCGATGTCGATTTCTTCTGCTTCCATCTCTCTGCTGTTGTGCTCGAATCCAGGATATTCCACCCCCTCTTCCCCCCACCTCGAGTCCAAAATCTCTGTGACCTCGTTGAGTGGCGTCGCCCCCGTGACCCCTCCCTTTTTGGAGATTCGTTAAGTGGGTCTGGCGCGTTCCCTGGCGCCTGAAACCTGTGGGGTGCCCTGTAGGATATGAGCACTGACCTATGAAAGACTGGGTGCATTCTGGAGCCCTCCGGGAGTGTCACCCGGAAGGCCACTGGGTTGACTTGTGCCGCGACCTGGTAAGGCCCCAGCTGCTTGTGTTTGAGCTTCCTCTTAGCTAACGTCCTGGCCGGCACTGCATGGGCCGCTAACCAGACCCAGTCCCCCACCTGAATGTCATCCCCAACTCTCCTGTGCTTGTCTGCCTGCATTTTGTAGGCGTGTTTCGCCAGTTCCAAGTGCCTGCGGAGTTGCTCGTGGACCTCCTGTAACTCTGCTGCTAAGTGCTCTGCTCCCCGTGGCTCCCCCACCCCCTCAGGCTCTAACCCCGGGAAGGTTCTGGGATGCCTCCCATTGTTGGCGAAGAACGGTGTTACCCCTGTAGACGCGTGCTTCGTGTTGTTGTAGGCAAACTCGGCCAGCGGTAGGTAGTCCACCCAGGTCGAGGGTTGTTGATTCGCATAGCATCGCAGGTACTGCTGCATGATGGCGTTGACCCTCTCCGCCTGTCCGTTGGTCTGCGGGTGTCGTGCCGACGCTAAGTTGATCTTGACGTTCAGGATGCCCAGCAGCTTCTGCCAGAAGCTCGAGATGAATTGGCGACCCCGGTCGGACAGGATGGACCGCGGCAAGCCGTGCGCCTTGAACACGTGGTCTATGAACAGCTTGGCGGTCTGTTCCGCTGTGGCCACCTTCGCGCAAGGAATGAAGTGCGCCATCTTGGTGAACATGTCTACGACCACGAGTACGGCTGTTTTGCCTCGCTAACTGGGCAGATCTGTGACGAAGTCCAGGGCCACTCTCTCCTACGGTTCGAACGGCGTCTGTAGGGGTTCCAGCAGACCCGCCGGCTTCCTGTGTACTGGCTTGGCCCTTTGGCAGGTGTCACACCTGGAGACGTAATCCGCGACTTCACCCCTCATCTTGGGCCACCAAAAGTCTCTGGTTACCAATTCCGCCGTCTTGTCCTTGCCGAAGTGCCCAGCGCTGGGCGCGTCGTGTAACTGCTGCAGGACTTTCGCGCGGAGGTCGTCTCCGGGTACGTAGAGAGCCCCTTTGCATATGAGCAGTCCGTCTCGTATCTGGAACTCGTCGTCCTTCGCTGTGCCTCTTCGCACCTCCTCCATTTTGGATTGTGCGAACGAATCCGTCTGCAGCGCTCGACGCACCGCGTCCAGGTCCACGGCGGCTGAAGCGCACGCCCACGCTTTCGGTGCGAAAATGTGTTTGGCCGCCACCGGTGCCGCTTCCTCGAGATACTGCGGCTTCCTGGATAGTGCATCCACCATGACGTTGGTGTCATCCGAGACGTATTCTATCCGGAAATCGAAATCCGCAAAGAACTCCGCCCAGCGGATGTGTCTCTGGTTCAGGAACCGCGCCGTGCGCCAGTACTCCAGGTTCTTATGGTCCGTGTGGACCTGCACTGTGTGTCTGGCTCCGACTAGGAAGTGCCGCCATGCCTTGAAGGCTGCATGAATGGCCAGCAACTCCCTGTCCCAGATGGTGTAGTTCTGTTCCGACTTGCTGAGTTTCCTGGAGTAGAACGCGCACAGCCTCCAGTTCCCTTGCGGATCTTGCTGCAACAGGACCGCCCCCACCGCTCTGTCTGAGGCGTCCGTCTCAACCCTCATTGGCTTGCTGGGGTTTACGTGTAGCAGCTGTTCTTCGGACGCGAAGAGACGCTTGAGTCTCTGAAAGGACTGCTCCGCCTGGCCCGTCCAGGCGAACTTCTTCTTCTTGGAGCTGAGTGTGTCCGTGATTGCCGCCGTCTCCTTCGCGAACCCCTTGATGAACTTGCGATAAAAGTTGGCGAAGCCGACGAACTTCTGGACCTCCTTCCGATTGCGCGGGCTCTTCCAGTCCAATACCGCGCGGACCTTGGTGCTGTCCATGGCGAGTCCCTTGTCGGACAGCTTGTAGCCCAGGAAATCCACCTCCGTTATGTCGAACTGGCACTTCTCTAGTTTGGCGTAAAGTCTGTGCTCCCGTAGCCTCTGCAGGACCTCCTTGACGTCCCCCTCGTGAGCCTCCTGCGATTCCGAAAAGATCAGGATGTCGTCCAGGAAGCAGACGCACTTCTTGTAGAGGAGTCCCGCTAACACGTGATGCATGAAAGCTTGGAATGTATGGGAGCCATTTTGTAGACCAAACGGCGTTACGCGATATTCATAGGTGCCTAAAGGTGTAAACATGGCTGTCTTCCACTCATCGCCCTCCCGCATGCGTATAAGGTTGTACGCCCCTCGTAGATCCAACTTGGTGAAGAGTCGTCCCTTCCTCACCGTCGCGAGCAGGTCGTCGATCTTGGGCATGGGGAATGCTGTGGGCTTCGTCCTGGAATTGATGGTCCTATAATCCACTACAAGCCTGCGTTGGGGCGTGTCTTTCTTCTTCACGAAAAACACGGGACTGCCCCCCCACTGCTTTGGATTCTTGGATGAATCCCCGCTTCAAGTTGTGATCTATGAACTCCCTGAGTTCTTGCAGTTCATCCTCAGACATGGAATACAGTTTTCCAGTCAGCAGCGTTGCCCCCGGCAGGAGGTCAATCTTGCAGTCGTAGGGCCTGTGGGGCGGCAGCTTATCCGCTTCCCTCTCGCAGAAGACCTCCAAAAACTCCTTGTACTTGTTGGGTACCGCTTGCACCATGCCTAGGTGTAGCTGCGGTTCATCCTCTTGCCCCTCCTCTTCCTGGCAAGTCCGGATGCAGTGTTCTGCAGCAGTAGGAAGAGCAGAAGGTTAATTGCCGCTGGTACCATGCTAATGCCGGGCTGTGCCTATCCAGCCAACTCATGCCCAACACTATGGGCGTGTCCGACAGGTGGGTGACGTTGAAGCTGATGACTTCGCGGTGGTTTCCAATTTGCATTACCATAGGCGGTGTTTGCTGTATCACCTCTCCTCCCAGTATCTTCCTGCCGTCGACCGTGACTACGTTTAGGGGCATCGTGGCTGGCAGGAGTGCTATGCGATGTTGCTTGATGAAGTCCACTCCTACAAAGTCTGCGTTGCTCCCAGAGTCGATGGTGATTGGGACTTCCAGGGTGAGCCCATTGGGCAGCTGGAGCGATGCGGTGAGTTGCACCACTGGTTTGGGTGGGAGGGGATCTGTGGGCTGTAAAACCTCTGGGGACTGCTTCACTGACTCGCCTGGCTGGGCCCCAGTGCTTCCGTTTCCAACCAGGCTTCTTCTTCCCCCTGCAGTTGTTCTTGCTGCTGAAATGCTCCCTTTACTGTTGCTGAGGCTGCAGTGTGCTTCCGGATCCTCTGGGGACACTCTTTGGCCATGTGCTGTGCACTGTCGCAGATGTAACACTTCCTGCTCCCTCTAGGAGTCTTCGCCTTGACTGCTCCTGGTGTTTGGGCTCTGCTTGCTGTCTGAGCCAGACCGCAATGGGCTCGTCGACGTTGATTTCTTCTGCTTCCATCTCTCTGCTGTTGTGCTCGAATCCAGGATCCTCCCCCAACACGTCCATGTCCTCCCCTCCCCCGGGTACCTCTGGTGAGACTGCGTGTAAAGGTCCCCGCAGCAGCTCCCTGCGTCTACAGGGGTAACACCGTTCTTTGCCAACAATGGGAGGCATCCCAGAACCTTCCCGGGGTTAGAGCCTGAGGGGGTGGGGGAGCCACGGGGAGCAGAGCACTTAGCAGCAGAGTTACAGGAGGTCCACGAGCAACTCCGCAGGCACTTGGAACTGGCGAAACACGCCTACAAAATGCAGGCAGACAAGCACAGGAGAGTTGGGGAAGACATTCAGGTGGGGGACTGGGTCTGGTTAGCGGCCCATGCAGTGCCGGCCAGGACGTTAGCTAAGAGGAAGCTCAAACACAAGCAGCTGGGGCCTTACCAGGTCGCGGCACAAGTCAACCCAGTGGCCTTCCGGTTGACACTCCCGGAGGGCTCCAGAATGCACCCAGTCTTTCATAGGTCAGTGCTCACACCCTACAGGGCACCCCACAGGTTTCAGGCGCCAGGGAACGCGCCAGACCCACTTAACAAATCTCCAAAAAGGGAGGGGTCACGGAGGGCGACGCCACTCAACGAGGTCACGGAGATTTTGGACTCGAGGTGGGGGGAAGAGGGGGTGGAATATCTCCTCGCCAGGGAAGGTACCCCAGCCAGCGCCAACAGATGGGTACCGTGCTATGCCGTGGAGGAGCACTACCTCAAAGACGAGTTCCATGCACTCTTCCCACACAGACCTATGCCGGCAGAGTATTTCGACGACTGGCTTTTCACACCCACATTTTCAGCCAGTACGTTCCAGGGTTTTTCATCAGCTGAAGAGACGACGCCGGAAACAAGCTCCCCGGAGGGGTCACTCTCGGGGTTTGTCACAGACCGCTCCTATTGGTGGGACAATCAACCGGAGGTGGGGTGGAGCAGGGAACTGCTGCGGGGACCCTTACACGCAGCCTCACCCGAGGTACCAGGGGGAGGGAAGGACATGGACGTGTTGGGGGAGGATCCTGGATTCGAGCACAACAGCAGAGAGATGGAAGCAGAAGAAATCGACGTCGACGAGCCCATTGCGGTCTGGCTGGATCCCGCTGGCCGGCTGCACACCAGGGGGGAAGAACGGTATCCCGCACTCACACCCACAGCACTGGAGCACCCGGAACCCACACCCGAAGAGGGGGAGGGGGAAGGGGGGCTTCGAGGGGGGGATGGATGTCAGGGGCTCAGGAGCAGAAGCACAGGGGACAGAGGAAATGGAGAGCGAAGGGGAAGAATCCGAGGGCAGCGTAGGGGAGTATGACAGTGACCCGAGAGATTCCATGAGCTTCTCCAGAGAATCAGAAGATTCCCAGAAGGGGGCGCCGATGGTCAGGGCAAGGGGGGTCCCAGGGGGGACGCACCAGAAACAAGGGGCCAGCGGGGACCCCCAAAGCAGCAGCGGGGGATCAGGACCAGTTTCCCCACCAGAGCGTGGTGGGGGGGAAGAGTCACATGTGTCAGGGCCAGCGTCTCCTCCAGCGGGGAGAGAAGATGAGTCAGGGCTGGCCACGCCTCCATCGGAGAGTGGGGGAACGGAGGGGAGGTCAGTTGCAGCTAGCCTCCCCAAAGGGGGAAGCAGTGACAGCAGCAGTGAAACGGTCAGGAGGAAAGTTGCCGGCTGGGCGCGCGCGCCAAGTTCAAATGTACAGGCGCGCGGGACAGCAGGAGACCCGGATTGGGAACCAGCTCCTAAAGCCCGCCGGAGGGTGGGAGAAGACTCAGGGGACTCAGCGTCAGAAGAGTCTAGAAAGGGCCAGACCCCGACAGACAGGCGGAACCAGAGGAGGAAAGAGCAGAGGAAGAGGTGGAGCAAGGCTAGAGTCTTAAACTGGTGTCTGGGGGGAGGAGATTCAGACGGAGCTTCAGCGGTCTAGAGTTTGAGACGTAGAGCGGCACACTGCCGCTGTGGACTAAGCGGCGTTGGTCCTTTGTGAGCTGGGACCTCGGGCAGCTCTGACACCCGCGATCTGAGATGACCCTCGAGGGAGCCCCATGCAGCCTGAAGATGTGATCCACAAACAACCTGGCTGCTTCCTCTGCCGTCACCGCATGTGAGCAAGCTATGAAATGGCACATTTTTGTCAGTAGATCGACTACTACCATGACTGCTGTCTTCCCCCTTGACTTGGGCAAATCTGTCATAAAATTGATGGATACCACCTCCCAGGGTCTTCCCGGCGTGGGTAAGGGTTCCAGTAACCCTGCGGGGGCAGCCCTCTCCCCCTTTGCCCTCTGGCAGCGGTTGCACCCCCGTACATATTCCCGTACATCTTCCCTTACCCTTGGCCACCAGAACTGCCTGGTGACAAGCAACATGGTTTTGTGTTGACCAAAGTGCCCCGCTGTTGGGTTGTCGTGGAGTTGTTTGAGTACCCTTCCCCTCAAGGTCTCCCCCGGTACGTACAGCGCCCCCTTGTAGTACAGTAGCCCTTCCTTTTCCTCAAACCCTCCATGGTTTTCTCTTCCGTCCCGGAGTTCCCTGATTTTAGTTTGAGCGAATTCATCATTTCTAGTAAGCCTGGCCAGTTCTCGTTTCCCAACCAACACTCCCCCACACACCCATCGGTTCTTGGGGAACACGTGTCTGACTTCCGGCGGTCCCTCTCCTTCCATGTACTCCGGCTTCCGGGAGAGAGCATCTACTCTTACGTTTTCCTCTCCTGGCACGTACCGGATCTCGAAGGAAAACTTGGAGAACTCCTGTGCCCATCGAATCTGTCTCTGGTTGAGTACTCGCACATTCCTCCAGTATTCCAAGTTCTTGTGATCCGTACACACCTGGATCTTGTGCTGCGCCCCTATTAGCAGATGTCTCCATTGTTGAAATGCTGCATAAATTGCAAGCAGTTCACGGTCATACACCGTGTAGTTTTGCTCCGACTTGCTCAGCTTCCTTGAGAAAAAGGCGCACGGCCTCCAGCTCTGCTGGGCCCCTGGCTGCAACAGTACCGCTCCAATGGCTCGGTCTGATGCGTCGGTCTCCAGCCTCATGGGCTTCTGCAGATCCACGTGCAGGAGCTGCTCTTCCGAAGCGAACGCCTTCTTCAGTCTTTCAAAGGATTGCTGGGCACTTTCTGTCCAGACGAACTTCTTTTTGCTACTGAGACAATCTGTGATGGGCGCTGTCAAGTGGGCGAAGTTCTTGATGAACTTCCTGTAGAAGTTGCTGAACCCTAGGAACCTCTGCACGTTCTTCTGGGTTTTGGGGGCCTTCCATTCCAGCACCGCCTGCACCTTGCTGGGGTCCATAGCTAGGCCCTTGTCTGACAACTTGTACCCCAGAAACTCAACCTCTCTTGCGTGAAATTGGCATTTTTCCAGCTTGACCCACAACTGGTGCTTCTGCAGTCTCTTTAGCACTTCCCTGACGTCTCTGACATGTTGCTTCTCATTGTCAGAATAGATTAAGACGTCGTCCAAAAAGGCTACGCAGTTCTTGTACAGCAAGGACCCCAACACGTGGTGCATGAATGCTTGAAAGCAGGCGGAGCCCGACTGTAATCAAAATGGCATAACTAAGTACTCAAAGGCCCCCAGGGGGGTGAACATGGTGGTTTTCCATTCGTCCCCCTCCCTCATCCTAATCAAATTGTACGCTCCCTGGAGGTCCAGCTTAGTAAAGATTTTCCCCTGCCTCACCCGTGTTAAAATGTCGTCAATCCTGGGCATTGGGAAGGTCACGGGTTCTGATACAAGGTTCAAGGCCCTAAAATCTACGACTAATCTGGGCTGATTAGTATCCTTTTTGTCCACAAAGAACACCGGACTGCCCCCCACAGCCTTTGATTCTCTTATGAAACCTCTTTTCAGGTTCTTGTCAATAAATTCCCGCAACTCCTGCATTTCCTGGTCAGACATGGCATACAGCTTACCCACCGGCAGTTGAGCCCCTGGGAGTAAGTTGATTTGGCAGTCAAAGGGCCTATGGGGGGGAAGTCTATCCGCCTCCTTCTCGCTGAAGACCTCCTGCAGGTCAGCATATTGTGGGGGCACCTCCCCTTTTGGCTCCACAGCCATCCCAGCCACCCTGGCCACAGTCATCCTTGGGTTCCCCCCCCCCCCCAGACAGTGTTCCAAGCAGTAAGCTGACCCAAAGGTGACCGACCGCTGATGCCATGCCACTACTGGATCATGTAGTGCCAGCCAGCTCATCCCTAATATTATTGGGGGTCCTGCCAGTGTGGCTACATGAAAGGCAATGGTCTCCGTGTGCCTGGAAACCCTCATTCTCATTGGTGGGGTCTGGTGCGTCACTTCCCCTCCCAGAAGTTCCCTGCCATCGATGGTGGTCACTTGCAAGGGAAAATCCAGGGGCAGCAGGTGGAGTTGGTGCTCTAGAGCGAAGTCCTTGCTGAAGAAATTGCAGGAGCTGCCTGAATCCAGCAGCCCCTTTACCTTGACTGGGTGCCCATTCGGGAGTTCTAGCACCACTTCTATGGCTATAGCTGCCCTGGGAGGGTCTGGCTGGGGCACTTCTATTGGTTGTTGGCTTGGCTGCTGTGCCCGCTGATTGGCAGCCAAGCGTTGGCGTTTCCCTGCGCCTGCCCCTTTCCCCCCTCCTCCTCACAGCCAGCAGCTCCCACCATCCCTTGCCAGGCCTTTCTTTGAGGGCAGACCCTGGCAAAATGTCCTGGCCGTTGGCAGAAGAAACACTTCTTGGTGGTTTTCCAATCCTTTCCCTCCCTCTTGCGACCTTCACTGGAGTTTGAAACCTCGCACGTGAGCGCCATCTATTTCCATTGTCTCAGCCGGCTGGGAAGGCTGCCTCGGTATTTCAGGAGTGCAGTAGTCATGGCAACATTCCCCTCTCCCTTCGTGCTTCTCCTGAGCCCACGCTTCCTGTCTTACTCCAATCGCAAGCACAGCCTTGGTCAGCTGATCCATCGACTGCGGGCGGGGCGCGCGGGAAAGCTCGTCCTTCACAGTTGGGGACAACCCCTCCTCAAACAACATTTGAATGGGTTCAGAGTCCAGATCCCACCCTAGCCGGTGGATCAACATCGCAAAGCGCGACCAGTAGTCTCTAACTGATTGGCTCCCCTGCTTGCACCCCATCAATTCCCGTCGAGTCACATTTTGCTCCACTTCACTGAAATACATTGCATCCATCGCCTGATAGAATTTCCTAAGGTCCTTCAAGGCAGCATTTTGCGTCACCATTAGGGGCCTGATCCATTCCCGGGCCCCATCCTGTAGATGCCCGACAATATAGGCCACCCTTTCCCCATCATCAGCAAAGTCATTATGCTGCAGTTCCAAAGCGTACTCTATTTCCGTTCGGAACGCGTTATAGTCCTGGGGCTTCCCCCCAAACTTGTGTACCAGTCCCGGTACCTTCCTTGCGATGGGGGTGGGTCTGACCTGTGCATCCTGAGTCCGCCTTTTGTCCAGCCGTGCCGTCAGGAGAGCCACATGCTGTTCCAAATCTCGGTTCCTCTCCACCAGATTTTGCACTCCAGCTGCTTGCTCCGTTGCGCCGGCTCCTCCGGTTTGGCTCATTATGCTGCCTGCCTGTCACTGTGCACAAGCAACGTCAGGGATTGACGGATTGCTGTAATGGTTATAAGGGGTTGCTCGTGCGTAAGTTGCCGCCACTCCTGGCTAGGTTGCCTGGTTAAACCTTTTCTGTCTGGACAGCCCTTCACTTCGTGGCTGTTTCAGTCGCTAGCAGAATCCGCCAGTGGGCGTTTCTTGAACCTCTTCCAGCAAAGAAGTTCTTTGACGCCAAGTCTATGCCTACTCTCCCTGCGCGGAAGTCTTCTGCGCAGGGTGGGTGTGGGTAGCGGAGGACCCGTGCTCTCCCCGCTGGTCTCCGGCGAGGAGTCCTGGAGCCCCCTTGCCGATTCCCCCATCTGCCCCCCTTTATCCCTGGTGTTACGCTGATTTCCTTCCCCAGCCGATGAGCTGCCTCTCTCCCTGCTGGGCCCTCCTCCAGCATCGCTTGGGAGCCTTGCCTCCGCCTCTGGCTCCAATGTCAGTTCCCTGACGATAATAATCCAGTGAAAAGACACAGGGCCTAGAGGTCAGACTTAGATCTTATGTGATAATGTATATTTCTCTCTTTTACTTATTTCCTTTATTGGTTGTATAATCCTTATCATGAAGCCATAATTACTTTTGTTTATGATTATCTTCCTTATGATAGAATATAACAATAAAACTATACATACATAAAAAACTGTATTTTGTCAATGATTCTTAAAGGAATTGTATGCTTGTGAGGGGCATAGGTAAAGGTAAAGGTACCCCTGACCATTAGGTCCAGTCGTGGACGACTCTGGGGTTGCGCGCTGTCAGACACGCGCTCATCTCACTTTATAGGCCAAGGGAGCCAGCGTTTGTCCTCAGACAGCTTCCGGGTCATGTGGCCAGCATGACTAAGCCGCTTCTGGTGAACCAGAGCAGTGCACGGAAACATTGTTTAACTTCCCACCGGAGCGGTACCTATTTATCTACTTAGAATCATAGAATCATAGAGTTGGAAGAGACCACAAGGGCCATCGAGTCCAACCCCCTGCCAAGCAGGAAACACCATCAGAGCACTCCTAACATATGGTTGTCAAGCCTCTGCTTAAAGACCTCCAAAGAAGGAGACTCCACCACACTCCTTGGCAGCAAATTCCACTGTCGAACAGCTCTTACTGTCAGGAAGTTCTTCCTAATGTTTAGGTGGAATCTTCTTTCTTGTAGTTTGGATCCATTGCTCCGTGTCCGCTTCTCTGGAGCAGCAGAAAACAACCTTTCTCCCTCCTCTATGTGACATCCTTTTATATATTTGAACATGGCTATCATATCACCCCTCAACCTCCTCTTCTCCAGGCTAAACATGCCCAGCTCCCTTAGCCGTTCCTCATAAGGCATCGTTTCCAGGCCTTTGACCATTTTGGTTGCCCTCCTCTGGACACGTTCCAGTTTGTCAGTGTCCTTCTTGAACTGTGGTGCCCAGAACTGGACACAGTACTCCAGGTGAGGTCTGACCAGAGCAGAATACAGTGGCACTATTACTTCCCTTGATCTAGATGCTATACTCCTACTGATGCAGCCCAGAATTGCATTGGCTTTTTTAGCTGCCGCGTCACACTGTTGGCTCATGTCAAGTTTGTGGTCAACCAAGACTCCTAGATCCTTTTCACATGTAGTGCTCTCAAGCCAGGTGTCACCCATCTTGTATTTGTGCCTCTCATTTTTTTTGCCCAAGTGCAATACTTTACATTTCTCCCTGTTAAAATTCATCTTGTTTGCTTTGGCCCAGTTCTCTAATCTGTCAAGGTCGTTTTGAAGTGTGATCCTGTCTTCTGGGGTGTTAGCCACCCCTCCCAGTTTGGTGTCATCTGCAAATTTGATCAGGATGCCCTTGAGTCCATCATCCAAGTCGTTGATAAAGATGTTGAATAAGACCGGGCCCAAGACAGAACCCTGTGGCACCCCACTAGTCACTCTTCTCCAGGATGAAGAGGAACCATTGATGAGCACCCTTTGGGTTCGGTCAGTCAGCCAGTTACAAATCCACTGAGTGGTAGCATAGTCAAGACCGCATTTTACCAGCTTCTTTACAAGAATATCATGGGGCACCTTGTCAAATGCCTTGCTGAAATCAAGGTAGGCTACATCCACTGCGTTCCCTTCATCTACCAGGCTTGTAATTCTGTCAAAAAACGAGATCAGATTAGTCTGACATGACTTATTTTTCAGAAATCCATGCTGACTATTGGTGATCACAGCATTCCTTTCTAGGTGCTCACAGACTGTTTGCTTTATGATCTGCTCCAGAATCTTCCCTGGTATTGATGTCAGACTGACTGGGCGGTAATTATTTGGGTCCTCTCTTTCCCCCTTTTTGAAAATAAGGACAACATTTGCCCTCCTCCAGTCTGCCGGGACTTCGCCTGTTCTCCAGGAATTCTCAAAGATGACTGCCAGTGGTTCTGAAATAACATCTGCCAGTTCTTTTAATACTCTTGGATGCAGTTCATCTGGCCCTGGAGACTTGAATACATCTAGACTAGCCAAGTATTCTTGTACTATCTCCTTAGTTATTCTGGGCTGTGTTTCCTCTGCTGAATCATTTGCTCCAAATTCTTCAGGTCGGGCACTGTTTTCTTTATCGGAGAAGACTGAGGCAAAGAAGGCATTGAGGAGTTCAGCCCTTTCTGTGTCCCCTGTTTGCATTTCACCATCTTCTCCTCTGAGTGACCCCACTGTTTCTTTGTTCTTCCTTTTGCTACGAACATACCCATAAAAGCCTTTTTTGTTGCTTTTAACCTCTCTAGCAAGCCTGAGTTCATTCTGTGCTTTAGCTTTTCTGACTTTGTGTCTACACGTGCTGGCTATTTGTTTGAATTCCTCTTTGGTGGTTTCCCCCCTTTTCCATTTTTTGTACACATCCTTTTTTAATCTTAACTCAGTTAAAAGTTCTTTAGATAGCCACCCTGGCTTCTTTAGGCACCTTCCATGTTTCCGTCTCATTGGTATTGCCTGAAGTTGTGCTTTTACTATCTCCCTTTTAACAAACTCCCAGCCATCATGAACTCCCTTTCCTTTTAGTATTACTGTCCATGGGATCTCACCCAGCACTTCCCTAAGTTTTATGAAGTCGGCTTTCTTAAAGTCGAGAAATTGAGACCTAGTATGCTTGGCTGCTCCTTTCCGCTGTATAGTAAACTTCAGAAGAGCATGATCACTCGTGCCTAATGATCCTTCCACTTCTACCCCACTAACCAGGTCATCAACATTGGTTAGGACCAGATCTAAAATGGTTGTTCCTCTTGTTGCTTCTCCCACTTTCTGGACAATGAAGTTGTCTGCAAGGCCAGTGAGGAATCTGTTTGACCTTATGCTCTTGGCTGAGTTTGACATCCAACAAATATCCGGGTAATTGAAGTCCCCCATTACTACTATCTCCCTTCCTTTTGCATGCTTGGCCATCTGTTCCAGGAAGGCATCATCTATGTCCTCCGTTTGGCTTGGGGATCTATAGTAAACTCCCACAGTGAGGTCACTGTTATTCTTCTCTCCCTTAATTTTGACCCAAATGCTCTCACTTTGGCTTTGAGGTTCTAAATCTTGGATCTCTTCACAGGTATACACATCCCTGACATATAACGCCACTCCTCCTCCTTTCTTGTCTGGTCTGTTTCTCTGAAATAGATTGTATCCCTCCATTATTACATTCCAATCGTGGGACTTATCCCACCAGGTTTCAGTGATTCCTATTATGTCATATTTAGTTTGCTGTACCAAGAGCTCAAGCTCATCTTGTTTATTTCCCATGCTTTGCGCATTAGTGTACAGACATTGAAGTCCATTAATCATTCCCCCGTGTCTCTTATTTAAGGATTTTTTCCTCCCACCACTAGGTCTGCGTGCTGTTTGCTCCATTCGGTCTATGACATTTGGATGATCATCTTCATCAATTGATAGACTCCTGCCTTCAGGAGCACTGTCTCCCTCCCCCACATTAGTCAGTTTAAAGCCCTCCTGATGAGGTTTCTGAGATTTTTTGCAAAAACATTCCTCCCAACCGTTGTGAGGTGCAGCCCATCGCTTGCCAGAAGTCCATCTTCAAGAAACTGCGTTCCGTGATCTAAGAATCCAAACCGTTCCTGTTTACACCATTTGCGAAGGCAGCCCTGTTCAGGGAAGTTTTTAACGTGTGATATTTTACTGTATTTTTGGTTTTTATGGAAGCCGCCCAGAGTGGCTGGGGAGGCCCAGCCAGATGGGCGGGGTATAAATAATAAATTATTATTATTATTATTATTGCGAAGCCAGTTGTTCACTTCCACTATTTTTCACTCTCTCCCTGGGCCACGTCGTTCAACTGGGAGGACAGATGAGATGACAATTTGTGCATTTAATTGCTTCAATTTCCTGCCCAGAGCCTCGTAATCTCTTTTGATCTTCTGGAGGCTATTGCTTGCAGTGTCATTGGTTCCCACATGAACCAAGAGGAAGGGGTATTTGTCAGTGGGTTTTATGATTCCTTTCAGTCGTTCAGTTACATCTTGGATCTTAGCCCCGGGGAGACAGCACACTTCCCGAGACATCTTGTCAGGCCCACAGATCACTGCTTCTGTTCCCCTCAGTAGGGAATCCCGTATCACCACTACACGCCTCCTCTTAGGTCTGGTCGGGGTTCTTCCGTGAGTTGTCCGTTCCAAGGTAGCCTGCACATTCCCTGAGGACTGCCTTTGCTGCTCGTCTTCATATACCTGATCGACTGTAATGAGGGAGAGATCCTCAAATGGAGTCTGCTCTTCGTCTTCCATGCTAGGGGAAAGGACCTCAAAGCGATTGCGTATTTCTAAACAATCAGAGCGAACCCTGGGCCTCCTACTTCTTTGAGTCACGTTTCTCCATATATCTGGCTCCTGTGTTGGTGAACTAGCCTCCTTCTCAGGGGAGTCCCCTGTCTCCTCCTTGGTGGAGACGGTGTGCTCTGTTGCTTCCAAGAAGAGCTCCAGCTCTCTAATTCTTTGGAGCGTAGCTACACGTTCCTCCAGTTGCTGGACTTTGTCTTTTAAGAGAGCAATCAACATGCAATTGCTGCAGGTAAAGCTGCCTGCAACCTTTGGCAAGATGGCAAACATTGCGCATTACTTGAACTTGGACATGCTTTCGAACTGCTAGGTGGGCAGGAGCTGGGACCGAACAACGGGAGCTCATCCCGTCGCGGGGATTTGAACCGCTGACCTTCTGATTGGCAAGCCCTAGGCTCTGTAGTTTAGACCACAGCGCCACCCGCATCCCATTGTGAGGGGAATACATTCCATCAAATGAAAGATTGGAAGAAAGAATAGTGAGGCAGAAGAAAAATAAATTTATGTTGCTAATATGCTGGTGGTGCTTACAATATAATTTCCCTCCTTCCTACAGTGTTCATAATATAGTCTTATTTAGATTATGAAATAATAAAGTCCAAAATGGTAATGTGAAGTATGTTCCCCCTGGGTTCAATTACATACCATTACTTGTGGGATTCACCTCTGGGCTTACTTACTCCAGAAGGACCTATAATACAAATGCAGCTTACGAAAAAGGGAAAGAAAATGAGAGCAAAATACTTACCTTCTTTATCTCAATGACTAAGCAGGACTCTTCCGTTTACATGGAAGTGAACTAGATTTCAATTCATTTCACTGACCTTAAAAACGAACATCACTCTCTTAACACCAACTTTCCCGCTACAACTTCTTTGTGTTCTGGGTCTGTGATGTATTGTGGAGATCATATTGTTATAAACCTCTCAGATCAACATTAGGAGAAGTACCAGCAGGTAAGCATTTTAGTGAAAAGGGGATGACCATGCTTTGACTTTTCAGTAGTATTCATACTGTTTCCAACACTTGGCCTGATGAAGAATCAGAGACATAGCTATTCAAGCTGGTTTGTGCGACTACCTACAATTAAGAAGGCAATCCTATCTCAATTCTTCTTTCTTTATTTTCATGATTACCTGACTAAAGAGAACTGAAAGGTTGGGAGAAATTTGTGTTAAAATTTTATTTTGGGAAATGAGCCACTTATACGTAAGACAATAAGTTTACAACTTCTGACTGCCAGTGGAGGCAAAGCATTTCCACAGTGGGTGGTTTTTTTTGTCCTTTAAACACATGCTCAGATATTTGTCGATGAGTTTATGACTTCCACAAGAATTCATATTTTTTTTTTGGACAGGGTATCTACTGAAAAAGGAATGGCTATCTGGGTGTTCCAGATAACCTTTTTGATTTCTTAGATGTGCATTAATGTGGGTTTTGAATTTCAGTAATTTTTTATTTAGTAGTAGTCGTAGCAGTCATTGTCATCATCTTGCCTTTTATGAAAGTTTCTTAGGGCAATATACCATAAAAACAGCACAAGAAAAATTGAAAAACAACACACAGCAGATATCTTCAAAACTCAAAGCAAAGCAAAATAGGCACCCATGGTCCATACATTTGTCTTGGCTAGGTCTTCTGTCTTGGATAGAGCAGTTTTTTAGGGATGACCAAAATTGCATACCTCCCGCTGTGACATATTTCTAAATACTTCATTCTTTTCAACCTGCAGGAAAATGTTATGGCTGCTGAAAATGAGACTGTGGTGACTGAGTTCATCTTGATTGGATTATCCGAATACCCCAAAGCTCAGGCTGTATTCTTTTGGTTCCTCTTGGTTGCCTACCTCATTAGTGTGCTTGGGAATGGACTTATTATTCTGCTGAGTATAAAGGATCCTGACCTTCATACTCCCATGTATTTCTTTCTTTGTGTCCTCTCATCACTTGACCTTATCGTTACTAACAATATACTTCCAAATATCTTGGTCAACTGCTTCATTTACATGCCCACAATTTCCTTCTCCGGATGCCTGCTGCAGATGTACATTGGTTTGTTAGTTGTCGCAACAGAATGCATCATCCTGGCCATCATGGCATATGACCGCTTGGTGGCTATATGCCAACCCTTATACTACATGCAGATCATGAGCTGGAGAGTTTGCATAGCCCTGGTGGCTGTCTCTGTAACACTTTGCTTCCTCTACACCGTAGCCACAGCCCTGTTGCGGCCTACTGACTTCTGTGGCCGACACCTCATCAACCATTTTGCATGTGAGTTACAGTCATTCCTCAAATTGGCTTGCTCAGATACACATATCAGTGAGTTATTTATGCAAATTTCCAGCCTTTTTCTCCTAATACCACCCTTTGGTTTCATAGTTGTGACATATGGGCGCATAGGCCTGGCTGTACTGCGCATCCGTTCAGCACAGGGTCGCAAGAAAGCCTTTTCCACCTGCAGCTCTCACCTTGTTGTCGTCAGTGTATTCTATGGCACAATCATGATCATGTACTTGAGGCCACAAGAGAAATCGGTTTCTGAAAAGGACAAGCTCATATCTCTAATGTATGGAGTTTTGACACCTATGCTCAACCCTTTGATCTACAGCCTGAGAAACAAGGATGTGAAGGGTGCCTTTTGGAAACTGGCTGGAAGGAAAATATCAGAATAAGTATCAAAACATGATGATAAGGCCATAGCTTTCAATTACTTTTATTAGCATAGGTCTGATCTGAAGTTACTCGAGGGAAAATGATGTCCTTCACCCATATTTTTTGATAATGACATTTAACAAGCCCTGTTCCATTATAGCTCTCAGTTCTGTTAACCAGTTTCCCTCCCAGAGATTCATGTCCCCTAGAAGTGTCCCCCCCCCCATCGACATCCAGAATTGAAGGAAACTGCAGCAAGAGGTGACAGCTCTGGACTTGACTTAATTTGAAACCTTTTCCAAATCATATAAATGTTTGGAGTGACAGAGTTTCATTAAAAAAACTGTATGTTCCCTCCTATTTTTATGCCATAGGGATTTTTTTATTTCAGCAGGTGAACCATTTTGTTTTATTTTTGTTGACAGCAAATTTTGCAAACCATTTTTTTATATTCTGAGCATGGCTGTGTTGTAATAGCATTATATGTTAGGAAATATCAAACCACCTGATATTTGTTGACAGAATGCTTTTGATGTAATTCTGAGTTTCCTGCATGCCCATAAAAAACTTAGATATTACTATTTTTCATTCATTTGTCACTCGTTGTCAGGGGAGTGCCATTGGGACAGGGGAGGGAGGCAGGGGGATACAGAGAGCATCCAACGCTTCTGAGGAGCAGCTCCTTGTCCAAGGGTGGGGAAAGCCACACCTCCAGTGCAGGGAAGGGGGAAGCCAACTGAGAGCCCAAGCGCCTCACCTAGCCTGGCCAGCCAGGAAACAGGCACTCCCTTTCCGTCGCCCAGTTTGAGCAGAGGGGTGAAGTGTAAGGAGGGGAGGCAGAGATTTGGGGTGTCTAAGTATTTATGCTGGGGAGAAACCAGAAGGGGCCACTCCCGGAATCTGCAAGTGACTAAGACGGACATGAACTTTGGGGTTCTGCACTGTAAATAGTTGCACAAATAAAAACCTGCAAAAGACAGGTCGGAGTCCTGCCTGGTTACTCGTGAGCAACCACATCACCACCTGACACTCCTGTTTAATATTATAGTATTAGAAAGAGAATATCTTTATTTTTTTATAAAAGAGCTTCTTCTTGCCCCTGAGAAATTTAAACTTTCCCAGTTTGATAGATCTATTTTTATTTCTCTAATTGATTTGGAATGATTGACTTGACTTAGATCTTCCAAATTTCCAGATTCTCAGATATCCAGCTGGGGTCTCCTTTAATCTACGCTTTCTGTTTCCCATGTGTGTTACAAAGCTAACTGGCTGGCGCTGTCCACCTCCAGCCACATCAGGCCCCCAGGGAACAGTGGGCAGTGCCCACTTAGCCAAGCGGAGGCAGGGGCTTGGGGGTTGCAAGCAGCCTGCCCCTACCCTGCTTAAGAGGGCGGCCAGGTGTGAGGATCGTCGTGGGATTTTTCCACCCACCCACCTAGTATTTAAGGGCCCGTCCATGGGGGGGGGGGAGTGGGCACGTTGCCTATGAGCCTTGCTATGGTTTATTCAGTCGCCATATCCAGGGCCAAGGGAATTTTCTCCTGCAAGCAAATTGGCCAGCTTGCAGGTTTCTGCCTACCTCACATCAACTTTCACAACTTTGGCAAATAAGGCATTGGTCTGGATACTTAATCACAGGGGTCCTGTGAGAGGGGTCCAGGAGGCTATCTTTAAACAAATTCCCATTTTTAGCTGTCATGTTGATCCCCAGGTATTTCACTTTCTTCATAACAGTTAAACCTGTTTCATTCTGAAACTTCTCTCTTTCAGTCAATGTTAAGTTTTTCTCTAAAACCTTAGTTTTTGACTTATTCAATTTAAATCCTGCCACTTGACCAAATTCTTGAATTAGTTCTAAAACTCTTTTGGTACTAGATTCTGGCTCCTGTAACGTCAAAACTAGGTCATCTGCAAATGCTCTCAGTTTATACTGTTTAGCTCCAACCTGCATACCTTTAACCAACCGGTCCCTTCTAATCATGTTCAGCAGGACCTCCAGGACCGATATAAAAAGCAATGGGGAAATTGGGCATCCCTGTCGTGTCCCTTTCTGTATCTTAAATTGTTCCGTAACCACATTATTTACAATTAATTTAGCCTTTTGTTCAGAATATATTGCACCTATACCATTCTCAAAACCTTGGCCTACCCCCATACCCTGTAAGTTCTTTTTCATAAAACTCCAAGAAATATTGTCAAAAGCTTTCTCCGTGTCCACAAATATCAGGACTGCTTTGGTATTTATATTCACTTCTAACTTTTCCAAAATGTCAATTATGTTCCTCAAATTATCAGATAAATGTCTTCCCGGTAGAAAGCCCGCTTGGTCCTTATGAATCTCTTCCATCAATACTTTTCTCAGTCTCTTAGCCAAAATGTCAGCAAAAATTTTGTAATCCACATTTAGTAAGGATATGGGACGGTAGTTCTTAAGTTGAGTCTTTTCAGTTTCCGTTTTCGGTATTAGTGTAATATAAGCCTCTTTCCACGATTCCGGTGCCCTTTTTCCTTCCAAAATTTCATTGCAGACTTCCTTCAAAGGTTGTAATAACCACTCTTTCAAAGATCTATAATATCTGGAAGTCAGCCCATCCGGTCCTGGAGACTTGCCTAGTTGCATATTTTGAATGGCACCTTCTATCTCCTGGTCAGATATTTTGCAATTCAACATTAGTTTGCTTTCTTGTGAAATTTTTTGTAATCCATTTGTTTTCAAAAAACAATCAATGTCCATTTCATTCTGTGGCCCTTGTGAATATAGTTGTTTGAAGTACTTCTGGAAGCAATTTCTAATCTCATTTGGATTATGTATGTCTTTTCCTTCTACTTCCAAATTTGTGATGGTATTTAATTTTTGTCTTTTTTTCAATTGCCAAGCCAATAATTTCCCACATTTATTCGCTGATTCAAATGTCTTCTGTCTCATTTGTTTAATTTTCCATTCTGTTTCCTGATTCATCAATTCCATATATTGTACTTGATAAAGTTTTATTTCTCTCAAAATCTCCTGCGACTTTGGCTTTACTCTCATTTTTTTCTCCCCTTCTTTTATTTTCTCCAAAATTTTATCTTTTTTCTCATTTCGACTTCTCTTCTTTATTGCATTCTGTTGTATCAAGAACCCTCTCATCACAGCTTTACTTGCATCCCAGATTACTCTTTTTTCAACATTTGTTAACATATTTATTTCAAAATAGTCTTTCAAAGTTTTTTGGGCCTTCTTATATACTTCTTCATCTCTAAATAGGGTGTCATTCATCCTCCATCTAAAGGTGCCGGTTGTTGTTTGCTTCATCTCCATCTTTACGGCATTATGGTCAGAGCAAGTTTTGGGGCAGATTTCCACTTTTTTATCTTTGGTGCCATTCCTCTAGTAATCCAAATTTGGTCAATTCTAGTCCATGTCATCTTGGCTTCAGAGAAAAAAGTTCCCTCTCTCCCCAGGGGGTTCTTAGTTCTCCAGATGTCAATCAAGTCCATATTGTCAGTCATTTCAAAGAAAGTTTTTGGTAGTCTACCATCTTTGGTGACTACCTGTTTTTGTGCCTTGTCCATGTTTGTAGATACGACTCCATTCATATCCCCCATCAGGATTATATTATAGTCCATATAGTCCAAAAGGGTCTCATGCAACTTCTTAAAAAATTCAGATTTCCCCTCGTTCGGTGCATACACCCCTACAATAAAAAATTTCTCTCCTTGAAGTTGAATTTCAATTGCCAAATATCTTCCTTGTTCATCTTTGAAAATTAATTTCGGTAAAAGTTTCTCCTTTGCTGTCAGACCGCTGATGCTCCGTCTGAGTCTCCTCCCCGCAGACACCAATTTAAGACTCTCTGCTTACTCCACCTCTTCCTCTGTTCCTTCCACCTCTGGTTCCACCTGTCCGTTGGGGTCTCGCCATTTCTAGACTCTTCTGATGCTGAATCCCCTGAGCCTTCCCCCTCCCTCCAGCGGGCTTTAGGAGCTGGCTCCCCATCCAGGTCAGTGCTCCTGCTCCTGAGCCCCTGACATTTGCGTATATCACCACTCCTCTCTTTTTGACCTTGTCAGACGAAATAAACTCTTGTCCCAATCTCTTGTTGATAAGTATTTTCCTGTGAAGCCTCATTACATGTGTTTCCTGTAAACATATCAAGTCCAATTGTTCTTTTCTTAAAATATGAAAAACACCTTTTCTCTTTCGAGGGGAGTTAAGTCCATTACAATTCCAACTTAAAAGTTGCAACGCCATGGTAAATTACTTAGTTTTCCCTCCAACTGCACCAAGTTGTTGTTCTTCTTCTGTCGGTGGTTTGTCTTTCCCTGGGCCAGGGAGTCCAAATGATAAGTTTGCTATGTCTAGAATTCCTTTTCCTGATGCATATGGCTCCTCGCCAGACTCCGCTTCCTTCTGTAGGTCCTCCTCGTGATCTTTCAAGAACTTGTCTTTATCATTTACTGTCCTTATTCTTATTTTCTTTCCTCTGTATTTGAAAGACAGACCTTGGGGAAATTCCCACCTGAAGAGTATTCTATTTCTTCTCAGTAGAACAACCAGATCTCTGTAATAGGCCCTTACATCCAAGATATGTTTAGGTATATCCTTAAAGATCTCCACAAATGTATCTTCAATTTCCAGAGTTCTTTGGTAGTGCAAATTTAAAATTTTATCTCTTTCTTCTTTTGTTCTTAAGGTGATCAAACAATCTCTTGCTTTATTCTTTCCTTGTCTTTTGCCAAGTCTAAATGCACTCACTATCTTGAATTCTTCTTTCCCCAGGTCCTGTTGCCAAAAATCTTTTAGTTCCTTTGTAAGGAAGTCTACCAGATTATCTTTCTCACTTTCAGGTACTCCTCTGATTCTTAAATTTCTCTCCTTTCTTTGTAATTCTATCATAGACAGTGTCAGGTCATGTTCTTCTAATTTCTTATATACCGGTGGTATCTTTTCTTGAACGACGGTTGCAATTTCCTTAGCTTCCTCTGCTAACTTTCGAGTCGAGGCTGATTCCTCCAATAGTTTTTCAATGGACTGTGTATTAGAGTTTACCTTCTTTCCCAGTTCATTAATACTTGTAGTGTTCAAATCAATTTTTGCTGAGGCCTCAGCTACTTGTTTATTTGTCTCTGCAACCTGTTTAGCTAATTTTTCCAAAGATGCATCAATCTTGCCAAGTGCTTGAGCCAATAACTCTTCAGATGACATAGCTTTTGGCTTTACTTGCGAAGCAGCAGCTCCTGCTGTGCCTGCTGCTCCGGATGTTGAAGCCCTTCTCTGGTGTGTAATATCTGTCTTGTATTGTCTGCCAGACCTGGTGATTTTTTCCTGTGTCAGCTCTATCTTCCCTTTTCCATCTGGCATAACACTCTCATGCACAGCCCAAGGTCAGTCTCACGCCTGGAAAAATTTGTTTTGAAGAGGAATTTTCCACAGCTTAGTTACTTAGTGGCTTAGTTGTTATTGCAACATAGTCTCCTCTAGGGGGACACACTTCCAACTTCACTTTGCAACTTTTAAAACAAATATGGTCCTTATAAGTCCCCAATATCTCTTAAGAGCCACACTTTCAATGTTCTTAAAAGTTACTTTCAATAGCAGTACTAGAGACACTGTATCTTTCTTTCAGAGTTAAATCAAAATTCTTTACCCTTAAAGTGTTGACAGTTCATCCCGGTAATCGGCTTCCCTGTCATAGGCAGTCCGTTCCCAGGTTTTAAAGGCAGCAGATAAACCTTTACTCCTCTTTTCTTGCAGGATAAATATTGCTCAAATTTCACCCCTCTGTCCCTGCAAACAGGGGGGAGGTCGCATTTTTGGTGCTGGATTTTAAGCCTTTAATTAACGTCTTTCAAAGTTGCAGCTTTACAGTCTCTTTGCTTTGATCTATTTACAAGACCGGAAAGGCAGACTTCCTGTTTGTACCTTTCCCGTTTCAGTGCCAAATTATTAAATTTTTTCTCAAAATATTTGCTTGATCCTACTCACGGGTAGTTGTTTTAGCTTCCAATTGTCCAGAAAGAAATCAGCGCTCTCCGACTATGGCTTGCGGCTTCACTCCGCGAAGAGGGTAAATGACTCTCAGCCCCGCGCCGCACACCCCCTTTCCGTTCCGGAGCCTTTAAAAAGGCTCTTTCACAGCGGGGGGGGGGCGCAAATGGAGCCTGCCGAGTCTCCGAGTTCACAGGCTTCACCGCCTGTGATTTCTTCGGGTCCCCGCTTCGCCGCAGTGGCCAGACCCAGTCCCCGCGGAGCCGATTCCCTCCGGAGCTCAGAGGGAATCCGCCATTCGTCACTGGCGCTGCCCGGAAGTCGATGAAAAATGTCGGATGGAAGTGAAAAAAGATTTAGAAATTTGGTCAAATTTGAAGCTTTCCTTGTTGGGTCGAATTGCAGCTATAAAGATGAATGTATTGCCTAGAATGTTGTTTTTGTTTGAAACATTGCAAATTGTGGACAAGATGGACTGTTTCAAGAAGTGGCAGAAAGACATTTCTAAATTTGTCTGGCAGGGCAAGAAGCCCAGAATAAAATTCAAGATATTAACTGATGCAAAAGAAAGGGGTGGATTTAGCTCATTACAAGGACTTGGTCACTCTGCTGAGAAAGAATAATATACTATTTAGATGGGAGTTTCCACAAGGCTTGTCTTTTAACTACAAAGGAAAGAAAATTAAAATAAAAACAGCGCAAGACAAAGAACAATTTCTGGGAAGGAACGAGGAGGACCTTCTGAAGGAAGTGGTGGAACCTACAAATGCAAAGGAAGTAACAGATATCTTAAATTTAACATTTGGGCTCAAAACACCGACAGAGGAAGAACAACTGCTTGGGGCAGTTGGGGGAACAACTAAGTAAATAACAAGATGGCTCTGCAATTTCTAAGTTGGAATTGTAATGGACTGAATCTTCCCAGAAAAAGGCGTGAGGTTTTTCATATTTTAAAAAGAGAACAATTGGATTTGATTTGTTTGCAAGAAACCCACGTGACCAGAGTACACCGAAAATTACTTATTAATAAAAGATTAGGACAGGAATTTATTTCATCAGATAAAGTGAAGAAAAGAGGAGTGGTGATCTATGCAAAGGAAAAGTTGGCTCCTAAGTTAATTTTTAAAGATGAACAAGGAAGATATTTGGCAATTGAAATACAAGTCCAAGGAGAAAAACTATTGATAATAGGAATTTATGCTCCAAATGAAGGGAAGTCAGAATTCTTCAAGAAATTGCATGAGACATTAATGGACTATTTGGATTACAATGTAATTATGATGGGAGATATGAATGGAGTGGTCTCTACAAACATGGATAAAGCACAAAGACAGGTGGTTTCCAAGGATGGGAGACTACCAAAGACTTTTTTTGAAATGACAGATAATATGGACCTGATTGACATTTGGAGAACAAGGAACCCTCTTGAGAGGGAGGGAACTTTCTTCTCTGAAGCAAAAATGACCTGGACTAGAATTGACCAAATTTGGGTAACTAGTGGGATGGCACCAAAGATAAAGAAAGTGGAAATCTGCCCAAAGACTTGCTCCGACCATAATGCCGTAAAGATGGAGATGAACTTAACAACAGCTGGCTCCTTCAGATGGAGGATGAATGACTCCCTATTTAGAGATGAAGAGGTGTACAAAAAGGCCCAGAAAGTGGTGAAGGACTACTTTGAGATAAATCTGAGAAGAGAGGTGGAGAAAAGAGTAATTTGGGATGCAAGTAAAGCCGTCATGCGAGGATTTTTAATACAGCAGAACGCTATAAAAAGGAAGAGACAGAATGAGAAGAAGGATAAGATTCTGGAAAGGATAAAAGAAGGAGAAAAAAAACTGAGATCAAAGCCAAAGTCACATGAAATTTTGAGAGAAATTAAGTTTTATCAGAGGCAGTATATGGAACTGATGAATCAGGAGATAGAATGGAAAATAAAACAAATGAGACAAAGGACATTTGAATCGGCAGACAAATGTGGGAAACTTCTGGCATGGCAATTGAAGAAGAGACAAAAACTGAATATGGTTACAAGCCTAGAAGTTGAAAGAAGGAATATTTATAAACCAAATGAGATTAGAAACTGTTTTCAGAGTTATTTCAGGAGACTTTACGCACAAGGGCCGGTGAATGAAAAAGAGATAGAAGAATTTCTTTAAAAACATGGATTACAAAAAATTTCTGAACAAAGTAAAGTGATTTTGAACCAGAAGATAACTGAGCAAGAAATAGAGGGAGCCATTCAAAATATGCAATTGGGAAAATCTCCAGGACCAGATGGATTGACTTCCAGATACTACAAAGCTCTGAAAGAATGGCTGGTACAACCGTTGAAGGAAGTCTGTAATGAAATTTTAGAGGGGAAGAAGGCACCCGAATCGTGGAAAGAAGCGTATATTACACTTATACCAAAATCTGAGACTGAGAAGAACCAGATTAAGAACTACCGCCCTATATCATTACTTAATGTGGATTACAAAATTTTTGCAGACATTTTGGCAAAAAGATTGAAGAGAGTTTTGGTGGGAGAGATTCATAAAGACCAGGCTGGCTTTCTTCCAGGAAGACTTTTATCTGACAATGTGAGAAACATAATAGATATTATGGAATTATTAGAAGCCAATATTAATACTAAGGCAGTATTAATATTTGTGGATGCTGAGAAAGCCTTTGACAATATCTCTTGGAGCTTTATGAAAAAGAATCTTGAAGGGATGGGGGTAGGCCAAGGTTTTGAGAATGGTATAGGTGCAATTTATTCTGAACAATAAGCAAAATTAATTGTAAATAATGTGGTTACTGAAGAATTTGCTATTGAAAAAGGGACACGACAGGGGTGCCCAATATCCCCATTACTTTTTATATCTGTCTTGGAGATTTTATTAAACATGATTAGAGGGGACCAGTTGGTTAAAGGGATTCAGGTCGGAGCTAAACAATATAAATTGAGAGCGTTTGCAGATGACCTAGTATTAACTTTACAAGAGCCAGACACTAGTACGAAAAGAGTTTTAGAGCTAATACAAGTATTTGGTCAAGTAGCAGGTTTTAAGCTGAATAAACAGAAAACGAAAGTACTGGACAAAAATCTAACAGTTGCTGAAAGAGAGAGGTTCCATACTGAAACCGGATTAATGGTAGCAAAGAAAGTGTAATACCTGGGGATTAATTTGACATCTAAGAATGTGAACTTATTTAAAGACAATTATGAGAAATGTTGGACAGAAGTTAAGAAAGACTTAGAAATATGGTCAAATTTGAGACTTTTCTTGTTAGGCCGAATTGCTGTTATTAAGATGAATGTTTTGCCGAGAATGCTGTTTTTGTTTCAAACATTGCAGATAGTGGATAAAATGGATTGTTTCAAGAGGTGGCAGAAAGAGATATCTAGATTTGTCTGGCAGGGCAAAAAGCCCAGAATAAAATTTAAGATATTAACTGATGCAAAAGAAAGAGGGGAATTTGCCCTGCCAGACTTAAAACTGTATTATGAATCAGCAGCTTTTTGCTGGCTGAAAAATTGGCTACTTCTTGAGAACACAGACATTTTGGATTTGGAAGGGTTCAATAACAGGTTTGGTTGGCACGCATATATAT
Organism: Podarcis filfolensis; assembly: GCF_964270895.1. Lineage (NCBI taxonomy): Eukaryota > Metazoa > Chordata > Lepidosauria > Squamata > Lacertidae > Podarcis > Podarcis filfolensis. The sequence goes on from NC_139612.1 coordinate 74,476,688, forward strand.
GGTATGACAAGGTTAAAATTCACCAAGGTTTCAAAAACCATATTGTTAGGAAAGCACTATATAATGTTTGGATCCGGTATAAAGATTTGTTGGAAAACAAAACCCCTAGGTGGCTGTCACCAATGGAAGCTAAGGAAGTGAAAAAACTTAATATGGAATCTAAATGGCCAAAATACTGGGAAATTATAGAACAAGAGGAGGGAAAAGTGAAACTACAGAGTTATGAGAAATTGAAGTCTAAAGTAAGAGACTGGCTTCATTATTACCAGATAAATGAAGTATTTAAACAGGACAGGAAAATTGGCTTCCAGGTGGAGAGATCAAAATTAGAAACAGAATTGTTAGAACCCAATACTAAGAATTTGTCAAGAATGTACAACTTGCTGTTGAAATGGAATACACAGGATGAGACGGTTAAATCAGCTATGATTAAATGGGCACAAGATATTGGTCATGACATTATGTTTGCTGACTGGGAACAGTTATGGATCACCGGCATAAAGTTTACGGCATGTAATGCCTTAAGAGAGAATATTATGAAAATGATTTATAGGTGGTACATGACCCCAGTCAAGCTTGCAAAAATCTACCATTTGCCCAATAATAGATGCTGGAAATGTAATGAAACTGAAGGTACTTTCTACCATCTTTGGTGGACGTGCCCAAGGATTAAGGTCTTCTGGGAAATGATCTATAATGAAATTAAGAAGGTTCTTAAGTGTACCTTTCACAAGAAACCAGAGGCCTTTCTCCTGGGCATGGTAGGCCAATTGGTGTCAAGGAAAGATAGGACGTTCTTTATGTATGCTACAACAGCAGCATGAGTTCTTTTAGCAAAGTATTGGAAGACACAAGAACTACCCACGCTGGAAGAGTGGCAGACGAAGGTGATAGACTATATGGGACTGGCTGAGATGACTGGCAGAATCCGCGACCAAGGAAAAGAGACGGTGGAAGAAGATTGGAAGAAATTTAAAGTTTATCTTAAGAACTGTTGTAAAATTAATGAGTGCTAAAATGTCATGGGTAATGTAAAACAGAATTGCAGTGATAAATGATTGGGTAAGAGAAAAAGGATTAAAGAAAGTGAATTATAAGTAATTGAAATTAGGGGTTGCTGAAAAAGTTTAAAATAGGGATGCAGAAAAGGGAGGTATGGGGAAGTCGTTGAAATAAGGCTTAAGAAAAAGAGGTTATGAAATTATACGTGTTTATATGTTTGTTTGTCTATGTATTGTCAGTTGTAATGTGTTTTAATTTATGTTGGAAAATCAATAAAAAAAATTATATATAAAAAAAGAAAGGGGTGGATTTGCCTTGCCAGACTTTAAACTTTATTATGAATCAGCAGCGTTCTGCTGGCTGAAAGACTGGCTGCTTCTTGAGAACACAGATGTCAGGGGCTCAGGAGCAGAAGCACAGGGGAGAGAGGAAATGGAGAGCGAAGGGGAAGAATCCGAGGGCAGCGTAGGGGAGTATGACAGTGGCCCGAGAGATTCCATGAGCTTCTCCAGCGAATCAGAAGATTCCCAGAAGGGGGCGCCGATGGTCAGGGCAAGGGGGGTCCCAGGGGGGACGCACCAGAAACAAGGAGCCAGCAGGGACCCCCAAAGCAGCAGCGGGGGATCAGGACCAGTTTCCCCACCAGAGCGTAGTGGGGGGGAAGAGTCACATGTGTCTCCTCCAGCAGGGAGAGAAGATGAGTCAGGGCTGACCACGCCTCCATCGGAGAGTGGGGGAACGGAGGGGAGGTCAGCTGCAGCTAGCCTCCCTAGAGGGGGAAGCAGTGACAGCAGCAGTGAAACGGTCAGGAGGAAAGTTGCCGGCTGGGCGCGTGCGCCAAGTTCAAATGTACAGGCGCGCAGGACAGCAGGAGACCCGGATTGGGAACCAGCTCCTAAAGCCCGCCGGAGGGAGGGGGAAGACTCAGGGGATTCAGCGTCAGAAGAGTCTAGAAAGGGCGAGACCCCGACGGACAGGCGGACCCAGAGGAGGAAAGAGCAGAGAAAGAGTTGGAGCAAGGCTAGAGTCTTAAACTGGTGTCTGGGGGGAGGAGATTCAGACGGAGCTTCAGCGGTCTAGAGTTTGAGACGTAGAGCTGCGCGCTGCGGCTGTGGAAATGAAACTGAACTTCAATAAAGACTTTTGTACTTAACAACGAAGCGGCGTTGGTCCTTTGTGAGCTGGGACCTCGGGCAGCTCTGACAACAGACATTTTGGATTTAGAAGGTTTTAACAATGTTTTTGGGTGGCATGCATATTTGTGGTATGACAAGGTCAAAGCACATAAAGCATTTAAAAATCATATTGTTAAGAAAGCTTTGTTTAACGTTTGGATTAGATATAAGGATTTATTGGAAAATAAAACCCCAAGGTGGTGGTCGCCAATGGAAGCGAAAGCTCAGAAAAAGCTCAATATGGAGGCCAAATGGCCGAAATATTGGGAGATTTTGGAACAAGAAGGAGATAGATGGAAACTGCAGAGTTTTGAGAAACTAAAAAACAAAGTGCAAGACTGGCTTCATTACTTTCAGATAATGGAGGCTTATAATTTGGACAAGAAAATTGGCTTCCAGATGGAAAAATTTAAATTAGAAACAGAACTGTTAGAACCCAAAACTAAGATTTTGTCAAAAATGTATAACTTGCTGTTGAAATGGAACACTCAGGATGAGACAGTTAAATCTGCTATGATTAAATGGGCACAAGATGTTGGACATAACATTATGTTTGCTGACTGGGAACAGTCGTGGACCACTGGGATGAAATTTACGGCATGTAATGCCTTAAGAGAAAATATTATGAAAATGATATACAGGTGGTACATGACCCCAGTCAAGCTTGCAAAAATTTACCATTTGCCCGATAATAAATGTTGGAAATGTAAAGAAAATGAAGGTACATTTTTTCACCTTTGGTGGACGTGCCCTAGGATTAAGGCTTTCTGGGAAATGATTTATAATGAATTGAAAAAGGTATTTAAATATACCTTTGTGAAGAAACCAGAGGCCTTTCTCTTGGGCATGGTCGGCCAATTGGTGTTAAAAAAGGATAGAACTTTCTATGTACGCTACAACAGCAGCAAGAATACTCATCACAAAGTATTGGAAGACGCAAGATTTACCCACTCTGGAAGAATGGCAGATGAAGTTGATTGACTTTATGGGATTGGCAGAAATGACTGGCAGAATCCGCGACCAGGGAGAAGAGTTGGCAGAAGAAGAATGGAAGAAATTCAAGGACTATTTACAGAAATACTGCAATACTAATGAATGTTGAATTATGTTGGATTGAAATTAAGTGGTTTCTAGCTGTAATGGTATAAAAGAATATGAAAAAATGGTTCTTTTTTTATATAAGTAAAAGTTTAAGCCACAATAATTTAAGATGTTGGATAGAAAATAAGGTGTTTTTTAACTGTAATGCTATGGGATAAGGATTTGCTGGACAAATAATTTGAACTGGAATACAAGAAGGGGAGGTATGAGGAGGTCAGGGAAATATGTTACTGAAAAATAAGTTGTGAACTTTATGTGTTTTTATTATTTTTTCTTTTTACTTTTTTCTCTTTGTTTGTATAAAATGGAAAACTCTAATAAATATCTTATAAAAAAAAAGAAAAAAAAGAGAGGCATCCAGGGGGGGTGACTCTGTCTGAGAGTCCACTGGGGGACCAATGAACCAAAACACCCCTCCCAATGGCAGCCTGTGCAGGGTTGGGGCATCCAATCCATGTTGGGGGGGTGACTCCACAGCATAAGTTCCACCCCACCAGGTTCTTATCAGGAATTTGGATGCTAAGTTCAATACCTTTTCCTGTTTAGTGCTGATAGATTGTAGTCTTAGCACACTTAATAGGCACAAATCAGACAGTAGATCTGCTTCATGTTCAAAAGGTACAGTGGTACCTCAGGTTACATACGCTTCAGGTTACAGACTCTGCTAACCCAGAAATAGTGCTTCAGGTTAAGAACTTTTCAGGATGAGAACAGAAATCGTGCTCCAGAGGCATGGCAGCAGCAGGAGGCCCCATTAGCTAAAGTGGTCTTCAGGTGAAGAACAGTTTCAGGTTAAGTACGGACCTCCGGAAAAAATTAAGTACTTAACCCGAGGTACCACTGTATTGGCTTGTCCACGGGAGGTGAATCAACAAGGCTTCATGGTAACATAGTGGCTTCAATGTTCTCTTGTTGACTTGCCCTCACCTCTTGAGTTGCCCACTACTCTGCCAGGAGTCTTCTTCTTTGGCGATCCCTCGTAGCCGAGTAAGATTGTCTTCCATAAACATGGTTTTAACAATGAGTCCATAAGTGATTGTGGAGGCCAATTCTGGATCCACACGTCCTTCCACAGTGGGGACATGGGTTTCCAGGCGGGAGTTGATCACAGTGTGGATTTGCCAAGCGTGCCTTCCTCTTGGCACAGGTCTCCCTTGCGTCCTGAGTTCGAGTGTCTTCAAAGCCCATGACACCTTTGGTGAAGGCTGTTCTCCAATTGGAGTGCTTGCAGGCCAGTGTTTCCCAGGATTGATAATTTTGGCATCCCTAAAATCTGCTGGGATCGCTTCTCTTTCCCAGATTTTTCCGATTAGCTTGTGAAGTTGTTGTGCAAGTTCGATTCCACCCACTTTGAAGATTTTAGCAGGTATCCCATCAGGTCCACTGGCTTTGTTGTTTTTCATTTGGTTAATAGCTGTACACAACTCTCCTAGATTTGGAGATACTGCAAGCTCGTCTCTAATTTGTTTTTGTGGAATTTGTGAGAGGACCTCAGCAGCTACGGGGGAGATGCAGTTAAGGAGATGTTGGTAGTGTTCTTTCCAGAGCAGTGCAATAGCTTCTTTATCTTTTAGAAGTGTGGTACTATCTGCTGAGTGTAGGGGGCATATGCCATGATTTATTGGCCCATAGATGGTCTTTGTGGCTTTAAAGAAACTCTGTACATCATGAGTGTTGGCTAAGTGCTGGATCTCTTGAGCACTTAGGTAAAGGTAAAGGGACCCCTGATCATTAGGTCCAGTCGTGGCCGACTCTGGGGTTGCATGCTCACCTCACTTTACTGGCCGAGGGAGCCGGCGTACAGCTTCTGGGTCATGGCGAACCAGAGCAGCGCACGGAAACGCCGTTTACCTTCCCACTGGAGCAGTACCTATTTATCTACTTGCACTTTGATGTGCTTTCGAACTGCTAGGTTGGCAGGAGCAGGGACCGAGCAACGGGAGCTCACCCAGTTGCGGGGATTCGAACTGCCGACCTTCCAATCGGCAAGTCCTAGGCTCTGTGGTTAAACCACAGCGCCACCCGTGTCCCCTTGAGCACTTAGTATAAACCTATTGGATATAGGTAACCCAGATCAGAGGGAAAGTGTCCCACAATGAAGTCATCTAATCTGCTTTTTTTTGGAATTGGGAAGATTACTCAAGCTCTGTGATGAAGCAATCCTTTTCCTCCTTTTGATCATATTAGGGAACAAACACTGTTCTTATATAGGGCAGCAAAATTCCAGATTCTGTGGAGTCCTGTCTAGCTGCTAAGCCAAAAGTGTTGTCTTTGCTGTTGTTAAATTAGGCAAGCAGTCAATAAGCAGTAGAGGCACAATAGTCTTGCAATAATTTTGCAGGTGTCAGCAAATAACTTGGTAGTGAGACCTTAAGTCATAAACTATTGAGTTGCAGTGAAGGCAATAACATCTGCAAAACAACAGGCAAACGCAGTGGCAGAGCAGTAAAACAGTAAAATTAAGCAAGAAAACAATCAAACACTAAAACCAGTCCATAAAACAATAAAACTTAACTATAAAATCGGAAACTCAGTTGGGGCTGCTGGCGCTGTCAACATCTGACTGGAAGTCTTGCATTTTATGATTCTAATGGCAGAGGTTCAGAGAGAGAGAGAGAGAGAGAGAGAGAGAGAGAGAGAGAGAGAGAGAATGAGAGAGTTATATAGATAGATTGATTGATATTTCTTTCTTTGATGGTGTCTGTATGGTTCTGTCATGGCCTTGGGCTAGTAAAATAAAGCTTATCTTCTGAAAGGTTCTTATCAGGTTGCAGGTGGGCTGTCTGATGCTGGATACATACATGCCCAATGCCATAGCCAAACCTACTGTTTCCTGTAATCAATAAAGCTGTGGCTTAATTCTGTTTGATCGATATTGATCCAGAGTAGATTCCAATGTATAGCTAGCAGAGTAAAAACTTAAACACACTGCAGGAGTCCCAAAAAATAGACCAGAGGCAATTGTATTTCATCCAGCAGAGCTTTACTGCTACTGAAGGCAAATGAGCATCATGGTCACAAATCCAATACAATCAGGATTGGCCCTGTCCATAAGAAATCCGGTTGCAGCAGACTTAACTTAAATTTACAACTTAACTTATAATAAGACTAAAGCCTTAACACTAAGCATACTATATACAGAACACTACACCAGAAGGAAAGAGAGGCAGAAAGTGAAACCCAGGCTCTTTCTGGCCTTATTATTATAGTCAACATGGCCTTGACAGAAAGAGATAACAGAACTAATTTAACCCAGCTGTACTCAGCTTCTTTGAAGGAATAACCCAAACATCATGAACCTTCTGCTTGCTTCTTTCACACAGAGAAGCTTCCAGTAGCTTCCAGAACCATCTCTACACATCAGATCAATACTTTCTGCACTAAGAAATGCAAAGTGACAAATTCAACCCAATGACAGTCTCCTTGTGGCATTCTTGTGGCCCTCCCTTCATCTGCTGTGACCATTATGCACCTGTGCGGGAAATACTGGATAAGTCTCACACAGTGCTGTTGGGGACTTCAATATCCATGTCAAGGATGCCTCAAATGGGTTGGTTCAGGACTTCATGGCCTCCATGAGAACCATGGGGCTGACTCAGGGCATCGATGGTCCAAGACATGTAGCTGGGCTTACCCTCAACCTGGTCTTTGCCTTAGAGGGGATTGGTAATACTCCATTGACTGTTTTAAAACCGTTGTACTGGCTGCCAGTTTGTTTCTGGGCCCCATTCAAGGTGCTCACATTATTCTTTAAAGCCCTAACTGATTTAGGCCCCAAATATCTGAAAGACCACCTCCTTCCCTACTGACCCTCTTAGGTCCTTAAATGGCAGCTCCTCCTCCACCCCAATCTGCATGGCCCCTAGTGAGAGATGAGGGGAGCTGATTTGTTTATGCTTATTTTACAAATTTATAAACCACATCACAGCCTAAGGCTACAAAAGCAGTGTCTGTGACAAGATTTTAAAAAGATGAAATACAAAAAAAGAAATAAGCATTCCAAAAACTGAACCATTTCTACAAATTTTATTTATAAAATACAAAGTATTACATTAAAGGAATTCAAAAGAGCATTCAGGCACTCAAGAAGTGTATTCAGATATATTTAAAGGGGGCTAGGGATCCATTTTCCTGCCCATTACCCTCCACAAGGCTCCTTTCACATCCTTGTTCCTCAAACTATAGATCAGAGGGTTCAGCATTGGAGTGATCACAGCATAGAAGACAGCAACAAATTTGTCCTGGTTTGAAGATCTGCCTGGTGACCTTAGGTACATGGCCATAGCTGTGCCATAAAAGATCCCAACCACTGTAAGATGGGAGCCACAGGTAGAAAGAGCCTTGCTCCAACGCTGAGCTGAGCGAATCCTCAGCACTGCCAGACTAATGCGAACGTAAGTCAGCAAAATGAAGGCAAAGGGTACTAAGAGAGTGAAAACACTGCTGCCTAGTGAGAAACCTGCATTGGCTGAGATATCAGAACATGCTAGCTTCACAACAGCCTGAACTTCACATGCAAAATGGTTGATGACATTGTGCCCACATAGTTTGATCTTCATGGTGAAGGATGGTACAAGGGTCAGCAGGGAGGCCAAGACCCACGAGGAGACAGCCAGACAGCCACACAGCCTTCTGTTCATGATCAGCGTATAGTGGAGTGGCATGCATATCGCCACAAAGCGGTCATAAGCCATGACAGCCAACAGAATGCATTCCGTCGTCCCAAGGAAGAGCGAGATACACATCTGGGCAAAACATCTGGCATTGGAGATAGTGGGCCTCTCCGTGAAGCTGTGGGCCAGCATCTGTGGGACTGTGCTGGTAGTATAACAGATGTCAAGAAGGGAGAGGTTGCCTAGAAAGAAATACATGGGGGTGTGGAGGTGAGGATCTGCTATGATCAAGAGGACAATAAGGCCATTCCCAAGAAGAGTCATTAGATAGAGGAAGAGAAACGCGACAAAGAGCACCCTGCGCATGAGTGGCTGGCTAGAGAGCCCAGTCAGGAGGAAGATCTCTGGTGTCGTTTCATTATCATCTTCAGGAACCATGGCGTTGTAAATCCTTCCCAAGATGTGGAATTATCTGCCGGGATAGTAAAGATGCCCCCAAACTATATTAATTGGAGTGTGACTCAATCCCATTACCATTATTGTTGGTGAAATGATAATTTTATAATGGTGAAATGCTTATTTTATAATGTCATCAAATAATTCATGTTTCTTTGAACAAGGGATGGATGAATATTTCAGATTCAATTTCTCACTGTTTCTAAACCTTTTCAGTTTTAAATTCAGTTCTCCATATATCAACATTAGTTTGTGATTGATTGATTGATTGATTGATTGGTTGATTGATTTAAAAGCCCTTGTGAAATTTCATTAGCATCTTGGCTCTAATTTTTCCTAATATACACATATTCTATGTGAAGAAAATTACACTCTGTGTGGAAAATGTATCCTTGGAGCAGAGCTATGAAACCCCAATCTTGCTACGTACAATGGTGGTACAAATCCACCCCCTATGCAAATATCATATATACAGTGTATTTAAATGTTCTAGGGAAATCTGTGACTCTCCAGATGTTGCTGGACTACAACTCCCATCATCCCTGACCATCCTGGCTAGGGCTGATTTCCAACCATATGCAGGAGGGCCATGCATTTGTGCCACCACTGTAAGTAAACTGTGCCAACATACTTCCAGTGCTCCTTGCAAATTGAAGTGACCCAGAAAGGAGTTAAGTGCTAAGAACTTAACATCTGAAGGAGGATTCCCGCTCCTTTGCTGTTTTATATTACCCTTTTCCTAGAGCAGCATTCATTGCTTTCTCTCCAAACATGTTGGTACCATCAGATGTAACAAGCATGATATTTGACTAATGTGTTCTTGTTAATTGTCCTGTTTTATGTTGTACTCCACATGTAGCAGTGGACATACCATTCTCTAAGTTTTATTTGCTGCCACAAAAATTCTTACAGTCATAGGGGTCACATCCAAACACAGATGGAAGAAATTGTCATGTTTGGTTCTCTCAGGTTCTCATTTTCCCCATCTTAAAGTCAGTTCTCCACATGTCTGCTACAATTTGCATTATTATTATTTTAACAATCCTCATGAAAATTATTCAGCATTTTAGTTTGAATTTCTCCTAAAAAATAAATTTTATATGCAGTTTTGACTGACGTTCACATTTGTGCAAGCACCTTCCCTATATATAATGCATTTTTGTATGTTATTATCAGTTCCATATTCTTTTTACATACATTTTCTCCTAATATATGCATTTTTGTGAACATTGCTTGCTTAGAGAACTGCACCATAAAATTTGGATAAGTGCAAGTTCTGGAAGATGGCTGTGTTTCAGTTCTCATATTGATTCAGAAAGTGCAAATTTGGGGGGAGGGGTATAGCCAGGTACTTTAAATGTATGCTGTGGATGTGACTATAGTATGATATTGTGTGGTGTTAATAGGGTGGTGAACATCTCTAATGGAAAAAAATTATGGGTGTTCTCCTAAAAGAATCAATTACTAAAGTCAGCTTGCTATATTACAGTTTAAATTTTTGACAAAAAATGTAAAATACATACAAAAGAAACTTGAAATATTTACCTTATGGGGTGTCCTGTTGGATAACATTTGTTGAAAGGGAAAATAGGTTGCCTGATGGATCTGAATCAAATAGCCTTGTGCAGCCTAATCTCACACACATTTCCTTAAAATTAAGTTCCATTAACCTCCATGCGGCTTCCTCCCAAGTAAATGTGCCTGTAATTGCAGCTTTAGGAACACTTCTAAAAGAACATAAGAAGATCTAATCCACTAACATCGCAAGGGGATTTCAAATGTTTTGATTAAATTTAAGAATAAATAAAACACCTTTCTGGTTATGACACCAGTCTAAGAAACAGCAAATGTTTGATAAAACCATGAAAAACCAAAAACGCTTCTTATATCATCTGACTTAATTAGGCTGTGTTAACAAATTTTTTTTGGGGGGGGGACCAGAATATCTCTACTGATTCAAATGGCAACAATGGAAAGCTGAATCAATCTTCTCAACCAAGTTTCTGATCACAAGTGGTTAATTCTTGTCTTCATGGCCTGAGGAACCATCAGGTCTAGGCCCCCATCTGAACAGAATAAAATCCAATCTCTGTGTGTGACTAGAAAATAACAATTTTTATAATTAAAACTTGAAAACTCATTATCATGAGTCTTCATATCCCTGAGAGATTTCAAAAGTTATCTGTACAGACTTCATACCTCTGAGAATATATCCTAGACAGGCAATTAAGAGCAAACTTAGCATGGGTTATTTATTTATTTGAATGGATTTTTAAAGACATATTTTTGTCCATATGGCATTGAAAGCAGCATACAACAAAGCAGTAATAGAGCAGAACACAAATAATGGCACATCATAACTGTCAGAGCCGCCCGAGATCCCAGCTCACAAAGGACCAACGCTGCTTCGTTGTTAAGTACAAAAGTCTTTATTGAAGTTCAGTTTCACTTCCAGAGCCGCAGCGCGCAGCTCTACGTCTCAACTGTCAGACCGCTGATGCTCCGTCTGAGTCTCCTCCCCCCAGACACCAATTTAAGACTCTCGCCTTACTCCACCTCTTCCTGTGTTCCTTCCGCCTCTGGTTCCGCCTGTCCGTTGGGGTCTCGCCCTTTCTAGACTCTTCTGACGCTGAATCCCCTGAGCCTTCCCCCTCCCTCCGGCGGGCTTTAGGAGCTGGTTCCCCATCCGGGTCTCCTGCTGTCCCCCGCGCCTGTACATTTGAACTTGGCGCGCGCGCCCAGCCAGTAACTTTCCTCCTGACCGTTTCACTGCTGCTGTCACTGCTTCCCCCTCTAGGGAGGCTAGCTGCAACTGACCTCCCCTCCATTCCCCCACTCTCCGTTGGAAGCATGGTCAGCCCTGACTCACTTTCTCTCCCCGCTGGAGGAGACGCTGGCCCTGACACATGTGACTCTTCCCCCCCACTACGCTCTGGTGGGGAAACTGGTCCTGATCCCCCACTGCTGCTTTGGGGTTCCCCTCTGGCTCCTTGTTTCCGGTGCGTCCCCCCTGGGACCCCCCTTGCCCTGACCATCGGCGCCCCCTTCTGGGAATCTTCTGATTTGCTGGAGAAGCTCATGGAATCTCTCGGGCCACTGTCATACTCCCCTACGCTGCCCTCGGATTCTTCCCCTTCGCTCTCCATTTCCTCTCTCCCCTGTGCTCCTGCTCCTGAGCCCCTGACAATAACATTGAAATTGGGCATATTTATAAAAATTATACCAGTTCATATATGTAAAAAGAAATCTTTAAGCAGTTTACATAAGATATAACCAGGAATGAAAAAGTCAATATGAATTCATATAAAAATAAAAGCAAAGTGTCATTTTGTTATTGACATTTAAAGCCCTTGAGTAACTTGAGACCAAAATACTGTACAGTGGTACCTCAGGTACTTAATTCGCTCCAGAGGTCCGTTCTTAACCTGAAACTGTTCTTAACCTAAAGCACCACATTAGCTAATGGGGCCTCCTGCTGCCGCCATGCCGCTGGAGCACGATTTCTGTCCTCATCCTGAAGCAAAGTTCTTAACCTGAAGCACTATTTCTGGGTTAGCGGAGTCTGTAACCTGAGGCATATGTAACCTGAAGCGTATGTAACCTGAGGTACCACTGTATTGGAAAATCATGAAAGACCATTGTTATCTTGGGGAGATTTGAGTCAAGCCCAGCGATTGCCCCTCACGTGCCCAGACAATTCCTAGGCATGAGTCAACTAAGCAATTCATTCTGTTTCTTGCCGTCAGCATGATTCTGTGAAAGAGAGTACAGCTTAGTACCACCTGTCAAATTCTGGGCTATTCTTCATGCAGAGTCTGACAGTAACACACTGGATGGCACCAGAGGCTTGTCAGGCATTTAAGAGCATCTAGATGGAGAGCCAGAGAGGGATCTCCTTTCGCCCTTGCCACCTCTGGGGAGGAATCCTCTGGCCTTGCCCTCCAAAAGGGGCTCTCAGGCAACCACGTTACCTTACAAACAGCCATAAACACTGTGATGGGATGTTGAGCTGCTTGTGCGTAAAGTTCCTAGTCCCTCAGTGTTTGGCTAAGTCCACAAACCACTGTCTGTAACGGAGCGCCATAAGCATGGCTCCGTCAGTCGCTGGCAGAATCCGACAGTGGGCGTTTACGGAATTTCTTCCAGCATAACAGCTCCTTAACGGAAGCACGTCTTCTGGACTCTCTATGTGACAATTTCCGGCGAGGAGTGGGTGTCCCTATAGGAGGTCCTGAAACCTCCCCGCTGTTCTCGCTGGAATTGTCTCTGAGCCATTCTTCTGACTCGCTTTCCCTTGGAGCTCTTTCTCGCCCCCTGCTGGTTCCCTCCTCCGCTGATAAGTCTCTCTCAACCTCTGGGAGCCCTTGCACCACCTGTTCTTCCGATGACAGTTCCCTGACAAACACAATCTGATTTCCCTAACTCTAGTTATAACCCTAAAGTCAAAGTTTTTTATTAGAATTACTTGTAACTTTTAAGAGATCACATATATCTATAGTTTTAATTCTATTAATGTTTAATTGCTTTTAATGATTGCTTCCCCACTATGCTTTTAGTTGTTTCTATTTTATCTGTAAAGCCATCTTGAGTCCCTGTCAGAGAAAAGGGGGGGATATAAATCACAATAATTATTATTTTAGAGTCACTGACCTATGTCCATTTACCCATAAAATACACCTTCCAGCAAAGTTGCTTTTGTACCCTAAGATCTCACCTTGCTCTGCACATCCTTTGTGTGAGTTCCTCTGCTCATCTGTACACGCCAACTGTTACGTCTTCAATTCATTTTTGTTGGTATTTGGTTAATACTAAAAAGAATTTCCCAGAAGTCTTAAATCACAAAAGCAAACAGCAAAGAGAAGTGACTTAAAATGACTAAGTTAGGTCCATTAATTTCAGTGGGTCTACTCTGAGTAACAGTTGAATACCACCCATATTCTTCCCACTTGCCCTTCTCACCTTCTTCTGTTGTCCCCATTGTATTCAAGTATACATTATGAGCCCCTCTGAGCAGAGACCTGACATTTAAGAGTCTGTAAGCAACATGTAGCAATTAAAATTTTAAAAGCCCAATCATACTGCTCCACTTACAGTGTAGTTTAAGACTAAGTCCAACATGCCATCTAAAAAAATTACCCTGCATGTTCTATGGCTATTTTACTTTTTTCCCTGCACTTTCATGTATTTGTATATGATTAAACATTAGAACCGTAACCTATTTATTTGTTTAGAATATTCATATAACTACTTTTCAACAAAAAGTGTTCCAAGTGGCTTATATCGTAGAACAGAGGGACTTTGGAAACATTCCAAAAGAGTTTTCACCTACATGATGTCCACTCCCAGTTGGGACTGGACTACATCTCCCTCCAGCTCTCACTCTTACCCATACTGGCTGGGGCTGATGGGAGTTGTAGTCCAAAATAGCCGGAGAGCAGCAGGCTGAGGAAGGCTGTTTTAAAACATTTTAATCTTAATTATGGTTCCCTCTAGTGTCTCACTCTATCTTGAGCCTTGTGGATTTCATGGAGCAGATGGTATCAACCACTTATGCCTCACGAAACTAGGCAGAGGAGGTAGTGGGAAGTGTTATGTACTGAAGTTCTCACCCTGGGCCAGCAGGGGGATACTGTAGATAGTTATGCAAATGAAGGATCGAAAAGTGACGTTCAGTGATTGGATAGTTTGTATGCAAATGAAGGATCGAAAGTGACGTTCAGTGATTGGATAGTTTTAGAAAGCTGCAACAGTTACAATTCTTCTGGAGCTCTATATAAGCAGGCTGGCTGAGCTCCTCAGTCAGTTCTGTTCCAGCTTACAAATAAAGAGCTGCTTTGGAAGAATCGCTGTGTCGTCTGATATGTTCGCCCACAACTTAACAGGAAGTGTTTGGCAAGTATTTGTTCCAAAAGTCCTCTCCTCGGCCCTCATCTTCCTGCCGTCTTCTTGCTGGGCCACAGGGCTTTGCACCCTGGAAGCACATAACCAAGCACCAGACCCAGGCAATGCATGATGATAGTTGTCAAGAACACCACTAAGACAAGCTTTTTATTTGTATTTTTTATTTGTTTTATTTATGCCACCTCCCCACACCCCATGAGCTCAAGGTGGTGTACATGGTTAGACTACGAGATGGTGAAAGGCCTAAGGTCACCCAGTGAGCTTCATGGCTGAAGGGGGTTCGAACCCTGGTCTCCCAGGTAATAGTCCAACACTCTATCAAACAACAGGATAGCAGCTTCCTGTGGAAAAATATCAGACCAGTTCACAAAGGCATTAGAAACTATCAAAAACAGATAGTAAAACACAATCACACTTTTAACCCCACACCAGTACAGTAACAGCTTATTTCTTTCAAGCAAGTTTTCAAGCCATCATGATAAATAAATAAACCATTTCCCTCCAGACTTTGTTAAAGTTATCCAAATTCAGTTTATGCATTAAAAACACAAAGCTTTCTTGAAAAATAACCCCTGCATCATGCTCACCACACATTAGGAACCACACACTCCTGCTCACCTTTCTGTAAAAGCATCTGAGGTGAGCAGCCAGAGGGGTGATCCTAGCCTTGTCCGTTCATTTTGTGAAAGAGCAGAACAGCATTTTATACTGTTTTTATATGTTTTAAGAACGTGAAGTGGTTAATGCATTTTTCAGATGAATGAGTAAGATAAAATAGTGGTTGGATCCCCAAGGATCATCAGAGAAGCATCTTCACACTGGAACCAAGTTGTATCTTTCTCTTCTCCAGTTGGGCTGTGACAGGAGAGCAGGCTGTGTGTCTCAGCCAGGCTTTCTTTAGTTCTTATAAATACCATTTGTGAAACACTGAATTATTATACATATTTCTGCGAAGCGATGCACTTGGAAACTACTTCACAATGTACATTATAGAAATGGAACTGAACTGAAACACAAAAAGACAGGGTAGGGAAATGCAGAACTGTCCATCTGGAGTCCATTTTCAGTAGAACATTTCATCTATCCCTTAGGAAGAAGGCAACCCCGACACATCACCTTCCTAAGTGCTCCCTTCACTTCATTGTTCCTTAGAGTGTAGATCAGAGGGTTGAGCATGGGAATGAGAACAGTGTAAGACACCGCAAGGATATGGTCCTGACCTTCAATATAGCTGCCTTTAGGTCTGGCATATGAGAAGATGGCACAGCCATAGTGAAGAAAGACCACTGTCAAGTGGGCTCCACAGGTGGAGAAGGCCTTGCGACAGTACTGAGACGAGCTCATGTTCAGGGAAGCCATCAAAATGCACCCATAAGACAGCATGATGAAGGAGAAAGGGATGATGAGGATCATGGCAACCAAGGCTGTAACAGTAACTTCAATAGTTCCATAGCCAGGACATATCCTGCTCAGCACAGGAGGGATGTCACAGAAGAAATGGGGGATATGGTTGGGCGCACAAAATGGCAAAGAGAAAATCACTCCAGTGAGGAAGGAAGAAAGAATGAAACCACCACAGACAGACCCCATCACTAGGCCCCAACAAATCCGTTGGCTCATGAAGGTCCCATAGTGTAGTGGGTGGCAAATGGCCACATAGCGGTCCCATGCCATGGCTGTCAACAGCAGACAGTCAGCCACACCTAAGGCCACAAAGAAGAACATCTGAGCAGCACACGATGCCAAGGGAAAGGGCTTATGGGGAGCCAGCAGGTCACAAAGCATTTGTGGTATGACCACCAAAGTGTAGGCTGTCTCAGAGCATGAAAGGCTGCCCAGGAAGAGGTACATGGGTGTATGGAGGAGAGGATCAGTCCACACCACAGTCATAATCAGCCCGTTGCCTGCCAAGGTCACTGCATACATCAGGAGGAAGAGTCCAAACAGCAGTCGGGCCAAGCCTGGGTGACTAGTGAACCCCAACAGGACAAACTCGGTCACCATGGTACAGTTGATAGAAGGATCATGAACCATCCCTGAGCTGTAGTGGAAGTAACACAGAGTGACATATACCTACATCAGTTATGAATGCCATTAGCAGAAATATGCAAGAGGATTGGTAAACCTGAACTGTCATTGTGGGTTTGACCCTCTAGTCCAGGAGTCACCAATTTTGAGGGGCCTAGGTGCACATTAGAATTCTGTGAAACTATCATGAGAACCACAAATTACCCATGTTATGGAAGAAAAACCAAGGACATTCTCACACACACAAACCCAGTCAAAACAGCTAGCTATAACATCAGCCAATTAGAATACAATCAAAAAATAAGGCCAAACCTGCCAAAAAAATAAGCCAACTAATTTGTGTTTGGCAATATTCTCTCATGCACCACAGTAGTTATAACTGTAGTATATAACTCTGCTGTGCTTTATCATATAAAACAAGCTATGACCTGTGTTAGTAGTGTAGCAGAGGCGAAGCAAGGTTTCACACAGCAGACAAACGCTTTGCAGCTATGGAAAACTCTCATTTACCAGATTCAGTCCAGTGTTCACCACTTGGTAACTGTTCATATAACCCCTATGAGCAATCACCTTGTGGAAGATTTTTTCTGCACATGAGCAAAATTAGCCTCCAAAATTATCCATCCTGCTTGTGAGCAGCAAACTGGTGTATGTGTGCATGTTCTCTGTTGACCAGTGGAATTTTGAAAGAGTTGGGGAGGAGGCAAAAAAGAAAATTATCTTCTAAGAAATTTCAGCTCAGTTAATAAGGAGGGGTACTATTTACTGTTTTGTGAATTCATGCTGTTAGATGAATGAAGCAATGGACTAAGGAAGAAAGGCATAGGAGCCAAACCCATTCTTCCTGTCAAAAACAAGAGTAAGCAATATTTACGCAGGATCCCTATTCTCCACTTTTGGGGGGAAATTGGTGTGGGCCATTTTGCTAAATATTCGCAGGATGATGGTGGCATGTGGCTGAAATTTTCCATCAGTTCAACAAGAACCTCCAAAAGAATACTCTCAGAAAAATGGAAATGCTTTTCTGAGCAGATTTAAGCCCAGCTCTGGGTGGATGTGCATTCACCAAACTGGAGCTCATATTAGTATGAACTTTGCAAGCAGCATTAGAGCATGGGGGAAATGATAGTATGCTGGAGAGATATAGAACCTGTGCACCACAAGGTTGCCAGGGGCTCAGCTAGGACTTTTTACTGGACTCTGTTCCTGTGCCTCTAGCTCTTATTCAGAAGTATTCTGGCTTCATTTCATACCAGGACTCTCTGCCAGGCCCCTCACTGCCCATGCTTTGCACCCTCCTTGAGTGCTTTCTCCTGGCTGGAATGTGTCCTCAAAGTCTGAAAATGACTCTTGCTTCCTTGAATGGAGCATAAAGGGGGGTGAGTGTGTGTAGAAACTAATCTGTACAAGTGTAAAATGTATAGTCACTGTTCTCCTGCTTTTGCTTCTGGCCTCACCCACCACTGGCGTTTGGCCCTCAGAAGGGAATGTGACCCTTCATCCGAGAAACACCCCCCACTGTCTCCTCAGTTCAGGACAGATGGAGAAGTTGTCCTTTTGCAATTTCCCATATGAACTGACCTGACCGGCTCTGACCCAGCCTGCAGCTCCTGGGCTAATGGGCAGATCCTTCCGATTTCACCCTTCTCCAAATGTTGCAATGCAGGTCTCCACTCAAGAAGGCATTTTCAGCTGCGCACTACAGAATAAAATGCATAGATTTGCTATAAAGGTAGTCTAGAAAAGGACTGGGGAAGGAACAGGTGGGAAGCACAGCAGTCGTTGGATTCAGACCTGGGTTAGGAATACTTTCATATTTTCACTCTTTTCAGGTGGAATTCAGTCATATAGCAAAAGTTGATTTGGCAAAAGTTGATTGGGCATTATTGTGCAAAAAAATAATTTTCTCTTCCCGCCCCCCACCCCGCCACCACCAAAACCCCAGACGTTTTGCAATACAGAAAGTGGTAGAGAAACGCACTGGGGAATGGAGGGCAGCAACTGTTTGACGCAACCTCGAATGAGCTCCCCCAAAATTATTCAGAATGAACGTTCAGTGACTAGTTAATGTTATCTAATTTGCTCACAAATTTTGTGTAAAAAAACAACAACACAAAACCACTGGGATGTATAATCAATAAATAGGTCATTTGCCTTTGGGGCAAAATATGTTTAGAATATATTTAAATATGAATGTTTGTGGAATTTTTTAAGGCAAATGAGGCAACAGGGCAGAAAGGATTTAGGAATGAACACATGCAAAAGTGGTACACGGGAAATAGACTGTTCATTCAGGTTTTCCAGGTTTTGCAACAATGCAAAAAACAAACAAACCTGCACAAGCTGGTGAAACTGGGTGTGTGGGGGGGTTGCATATTACAAGAAATGATCCCTCTTTTGAAATGCCTTCAGCTTTCTTCGGGGAAATGTTACACACCCTTCAGCATTTCTCTGATGAAAATAGAGATGTCCTATTCAATTATTATTATTATTATTATTATTATTATTATTATTATTATTTTACTATTTATACCCCACCCAACTGACTGGGTTGCCACTTTGGGCAGCTTCCAACACATATAAAAACATAATAAAACATTAAAGATTTTTTAAAATTCCCTATACTATTCAGATGTGTCAGAGCTGCCCCTGACAAGATGGCTCAGCAGCTGAATAACTCCATACCCTTCAACATTTCTCTGATAAAATAGGGACATTGTAAGGGAAAACGGGACAGTCTAGGATCAAATCAGAAACTGGGACGGCTTCTGTAAATCTGGGACATCCCTGGAAAATAGGGACACTTGGAGGGTTTGATGTTAGTGGTCTCCAGTAGGAATGGTGGAAGATTGTCAATTCCATTAGCATTTTAAAAACAAATCTATTCACACTTTATGACACAGTACACAAATGGAAAAACAGGTACCCTTTGAAATCTGCACTTACCTGAATGTTGTGGTGCACTTCTCCAACCAATGTTTGCAAAAATGCATATATTAAAGAAAGTGTGCATAAAGATTAATGTATTAGTGAAAATAACATACAAAAATGCCTTCTATTAGAGGAAATTGCTTTCAAAAATGTGTACATAATTTCAAAGTGCATACAAAAATGTCTTTTTATGAGAAATTCACACTAAAATACTAATGAATTTTCATTAGGAATTTATTATTATTATTATTTTTGCAAATTGCTGAAGTGTCATGAACTGAATTTGAGGTTGCAAAAATGTGAAACTGAGGAAACCAAAATGGACAAATCCTTCTACTCCTAGTCTCCTTCAATCACTAGAAGAGTGGATCTCAAATATGATGATGGGACATCCAGAAAATAGAAAACAATGCAGCATGAATCCTTCCCCAAATATAATATTGTCCTTGAATCGTCCCACCCCAGTTGCCATCCTCTGCCACCACACCCTTTGAGAGCCTCTGCACTAGAATAACAGAGCAGAGCCCTAAAAGCAGAAGGCAGCTGGCCAAGAATGACATTGTTCATGGCTGAAATATATATATAATTTTTTTATTATTATTATTTTGTCCAGTAGCATCTTAGAGACCAACTAAGTTTGTTCTGGGCATAAGCTTTCGTGTGCATGCACACTTCTTCAGATACACACATTGTTCATGGCTGTGATATTAAAGTTCTGTACTGGTCCCTTTTTTGTCTCCAAAAGCTTCTATTTTTTCTCTGTCTATTGGTCACCTCACAATAATTTCCATCCCCAGACTCCCTTCTGCCAGCCCCTGAGCCTCAAATCCCCTAAATGTGCAGCTCAGGATGTTTGGGTGGCCGAGGAGAGTGACAGATGAATATATACATGTTGTCGGTCCTTACCTCCAAGTATCCTGGGAGATAGTACATAAGATCTGTGCAGAAAATGAGAAATTGCCCAGCTACAAAGGATACCCTCCAACATTTATCTGATGAAAATAGGAACGTCCCATTCCTTAACGATAATTTTGCTATTTATACCCCACAAATCTTACTGGGTTGCCCCAGTCACTCTGGGCAGCTTCCAACATATATAAAAACACAATAAAACATTAAATGTAAGAAACTTCCCTGTACAGGATTGCCTTCAGACGGCTTGGGGGGTCAGATAACTCCATACCCTCCAACATTTCTCCAGTGAAAATAGGGACATCCTAAGGAAAAGTGGGACATTCCGAGGTCAAATCAGAAACCGGGATGGCTTCTCTAAATCAGGGACATCCCTGGAAAATAGGGACACTTGGAGGGTCTGGTAATGTATCTATTTTTAAAATAATTATTCATATGTTTTAAGATAAGTCATCTAACTTGTGTGAAGCCTCCAAGCTGGTTGGTTGTATATATCACCTCTGGGGCCACAACAGTTCAACCCTTAAACTGTAGTTGCTGGGAGGGAAAATTATAGCTGGAGTATTCTGGGATTCCAGCCTCTGGGAATATAAATATGAGATTGTATCAGTTCTCATGTAATATGTGGCAATGGATGATTAAATGATTTGTTGATTAAGGCACTTTTAAAACTTGTGATTCTGTGTTTAGTTTTTCTGCCTATTTTAATTTTATTCCATGATGAGTACCGGTAAATGTTGAGATTTTGTTTTGTGTGCAGGTCAACTCAGAACTGCAACATTTTTTGCTATTGCCACACATGCACATATCGCAATCACCATCCTGTTTACCGTTTGGACACTCCAGGAACTCTGGACTATAAAAGCCACTGGGAATCCAAGGGAACCCAAACATCACTCTCCAGCGACTTGCAGAGATGAAGGTTCTGGCCCTCACTCTCTTCTGCCTCCTCATTTCGGTGAATGAAGCCAAAGTATTTGAGAAATGTGAACTGGCTGCACTTCTGAAACAACAAGGGCTGGATGGATACCATGGCATTAGCCTGGCCGACTGTGAGTTTGCTCTTCCTTTCCCTCCATCTTTGCATTTTTAGGTGTTTGGGGACAAATCCTGCCCAACCAGGATCCAGCCCAGAATCATTTTCAGTATGAGACTAATGTTTAACTAGAGTTTTTGAAACCCTGGTTAAACATACTAGTGGGGTGGGAGAGTGGGAAATAATGCCAATATAAAAAAGAAGAAGTAAAGGACCCCTGGATGGTCAAGTCCAGTCTAAGGCAACTCTGGGGTTGTGGTGCTCATCTCTCTTCAGGCTGAGGGAGCCAGCGTTTCTCCACAGTCAGCTTTCCAAGTCATGTGGCCAGCATGACGAAACCACTCCTGGCGCAACAGGACACCGTGACGGAAATGCTGTTTACTTTCCTGCCACAGCGGTACCTATTTATCTACTTTCACTGGTGTGCTTTCGAACTGCTAGGTTGGCAGGAGCTGGGACAGAGCAACGGGAGCTCACCTCGTTGAAGGGATTCGAACCATCGACCTTCTGGTCGGCAAGCTCAAGAGGCTCAGTGGTTTAGACCACAGCGCCACCCACGTAGCCAATATATTTCACTCCTGGCAACAAATGCACCCCTTTGCTTTCAGATAGCACATGGGTAGATGAGCCTAAAAAGCCTGGGACATAAATTTTCATGGCCCTCTTGCAGCTATGGAGGCTCACTTAGCAGAAGTAATGTATTTAGCATTAACTCTGGAAGTGTACACTTGATTCCGACCTAACTTAGGCTCCTGGTGTATATTTTGCTCTAGAAGGCTGAGTTTTGTCAGAATCGAGTATACATTTCCAGAGTTAATGCTAAATAAATTATTTCTGGTAAATAGGCCACCATAGCTGCTTGAGGCCGTAAAAAATTGTGTCCTGGGCTTTTTAGATTCATCTACCCATGTACTATCTGAAAGCAAAGGGAAGCACTGATTGCCAGATGCGATCCCCCCCCCCCAGCACTCTTACCCAACTAGTATACCCCACTGTGTCCAGTTCTAGGCAGCACAATTTATGAAGGATATTCACAAGCTGGATATTCATGAGCAAGATTACCAAGGATCTGGAAACCAAGCTTTATGAGGAATGGTTGAGGGAGTTGGGTATGTTTGGCCTGGATAAGAGGAGACTGAGAGGAGATATGATAGCTATCTTCAAATATCTAAAGGGCTGTCACAGGGAAGATGGAGCAAGCTTGTTTCCTCCTGCTCCAGAGAGTAGAACCCAAACCAATGGATTCAAGTTACAAGGAAGGAGATTCCAACTAAACATCAGGAAGTGCTTCCTGATGGGAAGAGCTGTTTGACAGTGGAACAGTCTCCCTCAGAAGGTAGAGGACTCTCCTTTGAAGGGAGTTTTTAAGCAGAGGTTGGATGGCCAGGGATACTTTAGCACTGCAGGAGGTTGGACTAGATGACTCTTCCAACTCTACAGTTCTATCATTCTGTGATTCTAAGAGCTGTGTCTCCTCCCCGCTTCCACCTTCACTGAGGATTCAAGGGGGGGGGGGGCTGCTTTGCAAAGCACATCACTCCAGGGTACAGTAGCATCAAATTCTTTGCTCATCAGCTGGTAAACGGAGGATTCGTTCCTCCTGGGTACTGGTTTACAAGTGCTAGGGCATGGGTAGGCAACCTAAGACACGGGGACCGGATGCGGCCCAATCGCCTTCTCAATCCGGCCCACAGACGGTCCAGACGGTCAGTGTGTTTTTACAGGAGTAGAATGTGTCCTTTTATTTAAAATGCACCTCTGGGTTATTTGTGGGGCATAGGAATTCGTTCATTATTTTTTCTCCAAAATATAGTCCGGCCCCCCACAAGATCTGAGGGACAGTGGACCGGCCCACGGTTGAAAAAGGTTGCTGACCCCTGTGCTAGGGTTACCTGCCTCTCCCTCTCCCTGCTCGATGCCCCACCCAATAGCCCCATATATGCAGCAGTCCAGGGCTGCCTCCACTCATCTTGGCAAAAGCCCAAATCAGTCGGGTTCAGTTCAGGCAGTGCCTGAATCCGATGCACAACCCTAAACGTTTCTTTTCAATGCTGGTTTTTTTTAAGTCACACACATTTGCTACAGTTAACTGACAGAATGTTTTAAAGTTACCTTGTTTCAAGTTATTGCAACTTTGAAGGGGGGGAAATAATCTCCCTCTCTCCTCTGCCCCCTCACACGATGGCCCTTTTCCTTCTCACTTTGTTCCAGGGATCTGCACAGCTTATCATGAAAGCAAATACGAAAGTAGCGCTGTGGGGCCACCAAACACAGATGGCAGTCAGGACTATGGGGTTTTTCAAATAAACAGTCGCTATTGGTGTGACAATCAACAGGGCGAAACAGCCAATGGATGCAGAATCTCCTGCAGTGGTAAGCAACTTGGTGCCATACAGATGGCCAGCAAAAGGCCTCTGCAATTTTCCAGAGAGGATGGGTTGTGTTTTTGAAGGAAGCACCCAATTTGTCTCCCTTCAGTTACCATTCTCCCTCTGCAATCCACATGCTCACTTAGAAACCTCATTCCCCACCTTATCACTGCATTTCTATTGCCACCCACCCCCAAGACATCCCAGCTTGTGCCTCTGTTCTAATAAGCAAAGACCAGGGACAGGTCTAGCCTTGCTTTGTCCACCTCAACAACCTCGGGCTTCTCTCTTGTTGCCCTGACCCACCATCTATCTTGGGGGCCCAGGCTCCCTGCAGTTCAGAAGGTGAGGCCAGCCTGCTTGGGAGACCTGCCTCATCACAGGTTCACAGAAGCAACGACGAGGGAGGACAAATCTGTCAATTCCAGTCATTATTATTGTTAATACTATTATTGTTAATATTATAATATTATTATTCTTTAAAAGGCTCTAGATTGTTTAATCAGCCAAAGGGGGTGGGCAGGTGTGGGGGACTCCCTGGTCCTGAATAGGGTCACTGTGTCCCTGAAGGACCAGGTGCAGAGCCTAGGAGTCATTCTGGACTCATGGCTGTCCGTGGAAGCGCAGGTCAATTCTGTGTCCAGGGCAGCTGTTTATCAGCTCCATCTGGTACGCAGGATGAGACCCTCCCTGCCCACAGACTGTCTTGCCAGAGTGGTGTATGCCAGATGGGTGGGGTATAAATAAAATATTATTATTATTATGGCGGCAGTGAAATCTTCTTGCTGAATGGCAGGAGATGCTGTCATACCCACTTCCCCCCCGCCATACAGTGATAGTAACTAATGCATGGCTATTGTCTTGCTTATTCCTGGTGTCTGTGGTGCCCTATAGAGGTCTCATCTGTTGCTCATACATCCTGCCCCTGTGTCCTTTGCCTCACCCTTGCAACTCCACCACCACACCAATGGCCATTTAGAAATAGCCTTACAGTAAGGCAGTTTCTCATTTTCCCTGTCTAAAGTTCAGTTCTCCATATTTCTGCCTAAAATTGTTTTGTTTTTTTAAGAGTAGCACATTCCTTTGCATTTTTGGTTGCATTTGTATGCAACTGTAACTAATGTAATGCATCTTTCTATGTTGTTCTCATTAATATATGGGTTTTCCCCTACCATGCATATTATTTGGCTGGAGAACTGCATTGAAAGATTAGGAATGATAACTGGATTTAGAGATTTTGAAACTGTGTTTTGAAAGGCATCTGTCTTTAAGATTGCATATTATTTCAGGAAGTGCAAATAAGTTCACCCCCTGTTCCTTGCCAACAGCTGTGTCTTGCTGGAGAAGCACATAAAAACCATTACCTATCCCTCTCTGGTGAATAGTTCTGAAGAATTGCTCCTCTTTGCCCCCAAATCCAGTTCTTGAACTTAGAAGGGAAAGCATCATCAACACAGTGGCTCCTTCTGCTCCCCTTTCTCCAAGTGTCAGCCAAGAATGGAAGGGGAGGCAGTGCATCTTGAATGTCCCCCCATTAAAAAACCCACTACCTATTCCCAGACACACTCTTTAGCCCCCCATGATTCTAATGTAAGAAAATACATTTTCAGGCTTTCACCCATCCATAATGACAGCCAGAATGCTTTGAGTAAGGTGAATTAATTGTGTGAATAAGTAGCGCTGTTAGGATTCCTACAGCTGTTACTGAGTAGCTAGCACAGGGTGGAATCTAACACAGCCCTAAATAAATGTTCCATAAGCCAAGGATTTCTGTTTCCACATTGGAACATTATGCCCCTCTCCTCTCCCAGCATGACTCCTCAATCTGTTCTAAGGGTCCCCCTGACCCTCTGAAGCAGATTTGGCAAGGGCACGGGGCACATAAGATGAGGGGAGAGGGGAAACCTTTCTCTTGAACTTGCAGTCACTATAATTAACCCCCACACAGGGAGGGAGAACTTCAGGGCAAATGTGGCCTTCCAGACCTATCTGTCCACCTCACATGACTTTCCCTTGACCATGCCCTCTCTCATGGCCCTGTTCTATGTGCAGCCCAGGTGCTTCACCTGAATGTGCCCTTGAACTGTGATGAGATCCCCTTGCTTGCCTGCCTGGAGGATAAAGAGACAAGATGGGGGTTGAAAACTCTGACTGTTCTGTGGCTACTGTAGCTGGCTGCATAAAGAGTCCTATCCTTTGACCCACCCACTTTTGCCTCTGTACTAGCATGTGGCCCCCATAAGACTTCCCAAGAGGAATTGTGGCCCTCAGGCTGAAACATACTGTCCAGCCCTGCCCCAATATCTGAAGGCCAGTTCAAAGGGGAAATGCTCTAAATGCTCCCCCAAAGTATTCTGGCTTTGAGTTTGAAGGGAAAAGCACTTCCACATTTCTGAGGCAACCCAATGTATCCTTCCTGAGTGCAAAGGCAGGATGTGCTTTATGGGGTTGGAAAAAAGCTCTTTAGAAAACCAAATACCCTCCTTTTCTTTCTGCTAATTTTGTCAACAGCTTTCACAAATGACGACATCACAGATGACATTGAGTGCGCTAAGACAGTTGTTCGTGACCCCCAAGGGATGGATGCCTGGTGAGTCTTGCTAACTTCTCACTGCTGGCAAGACTCAAAAGCAGCTGAGATTTCAATTGTTGTGACTGCATAGAGACATGTCTTTCACTAGGCTTTGTTGCAGCTAGCAGCTAAAGATGCTTCCTCACTAGGCACTGGTGGTGCCTCAAAGATGCTTCCTTAAACGTACAGCAATGACTTTTGGTGGCTCTTGCCTGTTGGGAGCTGTAAGTACCCAGGTGTGAGTTTAAGGGAACAGTATAACAACTGAGCCACTGTAAAGCAGTGGTCAAAAGTGATGGACCTGGGAGGCCTGAGTTCAAATCCCAGCTTACAGTGGTGTAGCATGGGTTGCCAGCACCCTGGCTGTGCTGAGGGGTCAGTGGGAGGGAGGGAAACAGATGAAGTATACATGCGCACTGCCTAACAGTGTTGGTGTCATGCTGGAGATCGCAGCTGCAGAGATTAGAAGAGTTGTTCCGTTGTCTGGAGAGGTCACTTCCTGGTTCACACGGATAAACCATTTCCAAGAGAGCCCTGCAACAGAAGGGCACAGCAGTATTGAGGCAGCACTTGAGGTGGTCCTTGAGGTATTGCAGTCTTGAGCCAGTGGGAGAGTCTGATTTCTTCCAAAGCAAAGTCCTAATAAATGCCTGGCAAATTGCTGGGGAACATGTTCGTACATTCAAGGCCACTACAAGGCATGGCATTGCACAGCACAGCAAGCGGTTCAGGATGCTGCCAGAGATGGTCCTTCCACCTGACCCAGCTGGGCTCTTATTAGGCTCATGTACTGCAGCTTTCCCATTTGCTCTTGGCCCTGGGGGTAAAATGTGGTTTATGAGAAAAGTAGGAGAAGGGAAACAAAACCAAGGATCTTGAGCAGCTTTCCCCAGTCTGGCGCCCCCAATAGTTTGAACTCTAATTTCCATCACCTTCAGCCAGTGTGGCCAACGGTCAGGGATGATGGGAGTTATGGTCCAAAATATACAGAAGGCACCAGGTTTGAGAAAGCTGGTTTTTAGCATGCTTAAAGTTCCATGACAAATAAGGTTTCATCAGGTAATTCTGGAGTGTGGATAGGTAGACTCTACATTGACCACCAGCACTGATCATTCTTCTGATGGAATTGCACCTCAATATGAAGGTTCTGGTCTAATGTCCAAAGGGAACTGATTAGCATTACAAGTGATAATATTGAATTTACTCCAGAATGTTTTTGGCTTTCTATGTTTACAGGGTATAATGAGCTTATCAAGTTTAAGAACTTAATTTTGCATTTTCTAATTGCAGCCAGATAAATCATCACCTGACAGGGGGGAAATCTGGGTAGCTTAAACATAGCAGTATAGTACAGACCAGTTTGGATTTTAGCAATAGAAAGAAAATTGCCCTTAAAATGCAGATTATGCAAGGAAAAGAGGAAAATAATCATTTTACACCACTGGAAGAACCTTGTTACACATGCATCTTGTAAGACTTACAAAAATACACCACAAGGGTAGTTATAGGCATTTGGCAACTTTAATGTATGTAACATGAACTTGGCAATGATTTATTTCTTGAAGAAGCCATGATGTGCCTTGTAAATTGCACCAGTCCCTTTGTTGTTAAAAGAAAAGAAAAGAAAAGAAAAGAAAAAAATCAGGGATGGGTTTTAAATAGATTGCAAGGGAGCAGGAGGGGGACCAGGGGGCAAAACATTATGTGATTCTGTGGTTAGTCTGGCCCAGTCAAGGTCACACAGTGAACAGGAAGAAGGAATGAGCAGCTGATGCTGAGGCCTCACTGGGAAGCTTTCTGAGGCTCATAAAAGCAATCCATTTCACCCATTGCAGTCCAAAGAGCAGTCGCCTTACTCCCCACCATCCTCATTTTTTTGCTTTCATTTTTCTTTCTTTCAGGGTTGCTTGGAAGAACCATTGCAAAGGAAAGGATCTCTCCGAGTGGACAGCTGGCTGCAGCCTTTGAGCTCCATAGTCCTGTATGAGATCCAGCATTTCTCTGGATTTTCCCTTTAGTGACAGTGATCTCTACAAGCAAAATCCAGCTGCTTCTTTCTATACAAGCATTTACATACTGTAACTCCCATGGTGCAGTAGAATAGCTTTCTTTCTACAGGAAGGAGAGAATGTATTTTTAAAAAATGTGTCTGGAGTGGGCAGCGATCTTGCTTGCCATTGTGGGTTTCTCTGCTTTAAGAACTTCAATAAATTGAGTCCAGTTAGAACTCTTTTCCTGTTTGATGGGTGAATGGGAGGGATAAGAAGCAAGAAGCAATCAAACTTATTGATTATTAAGGAAAAACTATATTATATTATTATTATTATTATTATTATTATTATTATTATTATTATTTCATAATTGGGAGGCAAGGTAAAAAAAAAAGATAAAGGACCCCTGGACGGTAAAGTCCAGTCAAAGGCGAATATGGGGTTGCAGTGCTCATCTTGCTTTCAGGCCGAGGGAGCCGGAGTTTGTCCACAGACAGCTTTCCGGGTCATGGGGCCGGCAGGACTAACCCACTTCTGGAGCAACGCAACACCGTGGCTGAAGCTAGAGCTCATGGAAACACCATTTACCTTCCCACCGCAGCAGTACCTATTTATTTACTTGCTCTGGCATGTTTTTGAACTGCTAGGTTGGCAGCAAATTGAGAGGTAATTTGGGCTGCACCACAATACCTGTG
The DNA here is from genome assembly GCF_964270895.1 of Podarcis filfolensis. Taxonomy (NCBI): domain Eukaryota; kingdom Metazoa; phylum Chordata; class Lepidosauria; order Squamata; family Lacertidae; genus Podarcis; species Podarcis filfolensis. The sequence continues at coordinate 74,505,470 of NC_139612.1, forward strand.
CAATAGTATCCAATAACCAGCATGGACAAGCTGATGAATTGCTGATTACTTTCATAACCATGCTAGTCTCTGGGAGGTATAACCTGTGTAGATACAGAGCACTTCCGCCTGACCCATGCCTGGAAAGCACACGTCCGGAAGTTTTCTGCTTGTCCTGTGCTTTCTAGACACAGGTTTTGCCTTGGCCCTGCTGCTTTCCCCTGGGAAACCTGCTCTTTAGTTCTAAATCAGAACAAATAGCATTCCACAGAAAATTCCATTGCTGTTTGTTTCAATTCAGCACAGTTCTCTTTAGCTGATTGCAGTCTCTGGGAGCTCGAATCCAGGAGTTTGAGAGGGAGACCCGGAGTGCTATTTCACAGTGTGCATAGGACCAAGAGACATGAACAAAAAGGGAGCTGATGCAGTGACCTGCAATATCTGTGCCATGTTTCATGGGTATAGCCAGGATTTTTGTTGAGCTTTTTGGGACAGATTACTCCACCCACCCACCCCTTGGCTACGCTCATTCCATGTTTGTCCTCCTGCCTGTGAACGTGCAAAACTACTCCTCCAGCAAGTGCAAGCTGGTTGTCTCTCTGGAAGAGAAGATACAGCAACTTGAGGCCCACCTATCCACACTTTGAGCTAATGGGGAAGATGAGGAATTTCTCGATAGAACAGAGTGAACTGTCCTGGAACAGAGATGACGACAACAACAACAACAACAACTTATTATTTATACCCCACTGACTTTGTGCGGCTCCCAACAGAATATTAAAAACACGATAAAACATCAAACATTAAAATCTTCCCTAAACAAAGCTGTTTTCAAATGTCTTCTAAAAGTCAGATAGTTGTTTATTTCCTTGACATTTCTGTGGGATGTAATCTACTGGGAGCAGTCAAGTACAACATTCCTTGTTTTGCTAGAGTGGACATGCAAGGGGATGTTGGCCCAGCCAGTTGAAACTTCCTGTTCCTCCTGGCCTGGAGCATCCTTCCTTTTGCATGTGACTAGTGGGTGGGAGTGACCTTCCCAGACCTGGTCAAAGGCCAAGGCATGCTGCCACTCTCTCCTCTTTTCCATCTTCTTTTCATCCTGCAAACTTCCTGGACTGAACTCCTGGCTGCCAGCCAAGCAGTTCCCCAGGTCAACTCCCTTAAGGGATAAACCTGTTAGTATACAGTAAATTTGTAACTTTAAGCCTAAAACCTGCCTTCAGGGGTCACACTGTGCTCTGCCTGATCATGAGTAAATTTAAAAGGGGATCTTACCAGGAACATACAATTCAATCTGAGGCAGATTGAATTGCATAATAGTAAAAGGTTCCTACAAGCCTGCAACCAGCTTTCTACTGAAGGGGAATGTAAACTCTGCTAAGTAAAGGAACTTGCTAGTGCAAGTTAGGAAGGATCTTAATAAACAATATATCCTCTCCTGCAACCCTGAACATTCCCGCAATCTGATGGGAGGACATTCCACATGGCGGGTGTCGCTACCAAGAAGGCCCTCTGCCTGGTTCCCTGCAACTTCGCTTCTTGCAGGAAGGGAACCGCCAGAGAGCCCTCGGAGCTGGACCTCAGTGTCTGGGCTGAATGATGGGGGTGGAGACGCTCCTTCAAGTATACTGGACTGAGGCCGTTTAGGGCTTTAACGGTCAGCACCAACACTTTGAACTGTGCTCGGAAACGTACTGGGAGCCAAAGTAGGTCTTTCAGGACCGGTGTTATATGGTCTCGGCAGCCACTCCTAGTCACCAGTCTAGCCGCTGCATTCTGGATTAGTTCTGGTTTCCAAGTCAGCTTCAAAGGTAGCCCCACGCAGAGCGCATTGCAGTAGTCCAAGCGGGAGATAACCAGAGCATGCACCACTCTGGCGAGACAGTCCGCGGGCAGGGAGGGTCTCATCCTACATACCAGATGGAGCTGGTAGACAGCTGCCCTGGACACAGAATTGACCTGCGCCTCCATGGACAAAATGACTCCCAGGCTGTGCACCTGGTCCTTCAGGGGCACAGTTACCCCATTCAGGACTTCTGTCTTGTCAGGATTGTTACCGGAAAAATCCGAGGGCTCCGTTGGACAAAATAAAGACACCAACCAAGACGATTTGGAGCAAACCAGCAGCCTGTAGGCTTGGCCTTTATTTGATACTGTCGTGACAGGACTCCCACCACCCACAAGGTGAAGCAAAATGGAAGCCCCGAACAAAAGAAGACCCCAACTTTTATTAGTTTCTAATCCCCTAAATTACACCCCTAGAAATACATCATAACTACATCATGACTACATTAAAAACAGGAGGGGTCAGGGGAGGGGTTGCACAGGTAACCTGAGTATCATGACACCTGGCCGGTGCCCCTTCTCCCCCTCCCCATGAGTCATTTTCAGAAGGCAAAAGGGTAGGTGCAGTTTCCTGCCCCCTGAGGGGGAATCCGATCACTCTTCTTTTGTCATTGTCCGTGTTGAATCCACTTGTGTATGCAGTCCGTTGTGTTCTTGATAGTCTTCTGTCTGAGCCCATCAAGATGACTTTCAAGGTTGCCATGCCAACTGGGAAGGGCTGCAGAGTACGTGCCCTCTCGCTCAAGGGATTATGGCTGACTAGTATCAAGCCAGCCCCCTTTGATAGTCCTTGTCATAAGAAGTAAAATAGAAGTGGTCCGTTGCAAATCCGACGTACGGCTGATTTATAGTGAATTTATGAAGAAACTGTCCAAAGAGTTCAAAAGGCACTTTCACTTTTCCGGAAGCGGCTTGTTACATTTTGATTAGATCAGTCACGGTCAATTAAATCCGGAAACTTTGTAATTGAGAGCTGTCAAAGTATAGAGAAGCGTACACCTTTGCCTGCAGTACCTGCGTGGCCGCCACAAGAGGCGCTGTTCGGTAATGCTGATTGGCTGAAGCGGCAGCCAACTGACCTAGGGTTCAGAAAACTGGTCTACCCATTATAAGAATAGAGCAAAGAAGGGTTTTACAGTCAACTCACGAAAAAATATACATGAAAACAAAGGGGTTCCGTGCGGAGTTGTCAGATTAGTGCTTCCTTATTTACAGAAGGCTTTTCAGGGGATGCCCCTCTAAAAGGGGCATCTCCAGGCTCGGGGAAGGTGGGAAGTGTGTGTGTGGTGCTTGTGCATTACAGTGTAATGAAGTGGGGGGGAGGTCTCCTGCTACAGGATTCAACCTCAATCTGTTAGCCACCATCCATCCTGCAACTGCCTCCAGACACTCACAAAGGACATTCACTGCCTTCACTGGTTCTGATTGAAAAGAGAGGTAGAGCTTGGTATCATCCGCATACTGATGAACACCCAGCCCAAACCCCCGATGATCTCTCCCAGCAGCTTCATATAGATGTTAAAAAGCATTGGGGAGAGGACAGAACCCTGAGGCACCCCACAAGTGAGAGCCCAGGGGTCTGAACACTCATCTCCCAACATCGCTTTCTGGACATGGCCCAGGAGGAAGGAGCGGAACCACTGTATGACAGTGCCCCCAGCTCTTAACTCCTCTAGACAGTCCTGAAGGATCCAGCAGAACTAGGAAACAGCTTTTAATTTTGTCCCTAGCCTGCCAGAGATTGTTAACCAGCTTGACCAAGGCAGTTTCAGTCCCATGATGAGGCCTGAATCCTGATTGGAAGGGATTCAAATGGTCTGCATCCTCCAGGTGTGTTCAGCAACCACCTGCTCAATCACCTTGTGTTTTTTTAAAAAAATAATATTTATTACTTTTAAACCTTACAAAAAGGAGAAAAGAAAAGAAAAAAGAAAAAGCAAAAGAAAGAGAAAACAATACAGTACAATATATAAACAATACACAACACAACATTAACACATTAAACAAAACGAGAGCAAAAACAATTCAAAAAACACACATCATACCATCTCAATACCCTCTCTTTCATTCCCTTGTTTCATCTACCTCCTCTCACCTCCCTTTTTGTATTCCATTTCTATTAATTATTTCAGCAAATCCTTTCTCTATTTTCTGTCATATGGTTATTTTAACATATTTTAACCTTATTTTCCATTAATACTATAGTACTTATTTATGCTTAATTCCTTATAACATTTCTACTAAAGCCGAATAATTCCATTCCAACATTTTTCTAACACTCATTAATTTTACATTATTTCCATATATAGACTTTAAACTTTTTCCAATATTCTTCCACCGTCTCTTCTCCCTGGTCTCGGATTCTGCCAGTCATTTCCATCAATTCCATATAGTCCATCAACCTGGTGATCTTCTGTCCGAGGCTCTTAACTCTTTTCCAAGTCCCTTCTGCAAGTCTTCTTCATATTTATACATGCACTTTACTTTGTCTTCTCCTGATCTTGTTCTTATTTTCCTTCCTTTGATGCTGAAGAGTAGATCTCGGGGAAATTCCCACCTAGCAATGTTTTTATTCCTTCTCGACAAGTCAGCCAAATCTCCATAGTTAAAACTAAGATTCAAAAGATATTTCAGGACGTATTTCAAAGTTCCTCCAAATCTGGCAGTCCCCACAACTCCAGTCTCCTCCTGACCAAAGTCCCAAAGGTCAGTAAATCCCTGCATGAAGGGATCTATCCAACTTTCCTTCTCCAGTCCAAGCGGGGCTCCAATCCTCAAAATCTGACTTTCTCTAAATTCAATCATAAAAAGCATCAACTTATAGTCATCAAATTGCATCTGTAAGGCTGGGGCTCTCTCCCTCTCCACTTGTGCTACTTTAGGTTCAACAACAACAACTTTCTCCCCTTCTCCATAATTTGCCATGTCAAAGTAGATCCCTGTATCGATTCCTGAATAGTTTCTGTATTAATATTCACTTTTTGCCCCAAATTAGTCACTTTTTGTTCCAAGTTATCAATTTTTATAGTCATCGCATCCGTCTTCTTATGGAGCTGTTCCAGTGAATCATTTATCTTACATAATAAAACCACTAAGGCTTCTTCTGTCAACATTCTTAACGCTCCAAGGTCAATCCCAGATTCTCACAGTTTTTTATCTTGCAGCTGGAAATTCCCCCAGCATAGCTCATGTAACAATTTCAAAGGCTTCCTCTAGGGGGAAACAATTTCTATTTGTATCAATCCTTTTAAGCACAGTTCAAGCAATAAAGTTAGTTTCAATTTTCAGTTACTTTTACTCCTTTTTAAACGCAGAAGGAGACAATGGAAACAATGTATTTCTCTTATTTAACTAGCTGTCAACAAACGATCTATTCACAGTCAATGAGCATTTCCAAAACGTCAGTCTTACTAGCAGCCCGTTTCCAGGTTCAGAGCGGTGGTAATTTGACTTTCTTCACTCTCTCCTGCAGGCTTACACGATCCAAAATTTCCCCCCTCTTCTCCTGCTTCCAAGGGGGGGTTGATGATTTTAGCCGATGGAAGTTTAATCATTTACGGAAGGCTTTCCAAGACTTTAGCTTGCAGCCTCTTTGCTTCAGTCTATTTACAAAAGGGGAAGGCGGACTTCCTGTTTGAAACCTCACTGTTTCGGTGCCAAATTAAGACGTTTAAAAATCCAATTTTCCGTTCTACTCACGGGTAGTTGTTTTAAGATCAAATTGTCCACAGGAAAAAGTCAGCACTCTCCAGCAACAGCAATGCAGCTTCACTCCGTGAAAGAAGCAGTCAATTCGAAGCACCGCGCCACTCACCCCACGTCGCTCCGGATCCCCGAAACCGGGTTTCCCAGAGAGTAGGGGAGGTGCAAAAGGTGCCAGCCGAATCCCACGTTCACAGGCTTCTCCCGCCTGTGATTTTTTGTGGGTCCCCACCTTTCCCGTGGCGGCCAGACCCTAATTTCCACGAAGCAAATTCCTCCCGATCAGAGGAATTCAGCCATTACCGGAGGCGCTAACCCGGAAGTCTCCACCTGCTCAATCACCTTGCCCAAGAATGGAAGATTTGAGACTGGACGATAGTTGGTCATATTGGCCATATTGGCCAGGTCTAAAGATGTTTTTATGAGAAGTGGTTTAATGGCTGCCTCTTTCAGCAGGTCTGGGAAGACTCCCTCACAGAGGGAAGCATTTGCTACTCTGCATTCACCACCTATCATATGTTTATGTTTTATATCTATGCTATCTTTTTCTTATTATATTATGTATGACTGTAACATAGTATGTGTTGACAATGAGATATGACAGAAAAGCCAAACAACAACAAAAGGGGAAGACCACAGATCTGGGCACAGACCACAACTCACACCTGTGCACATCATAGCCTTTGCAACCTCGTGCCTCAGATGTTTGGGACTACAAGTCCCATCACCCCCAGCATGCAGGAGAACCATGTGAGGCTGAGGCCGATGGAATCTTTTCCAGCTTTACAATCTTCTTCTTTAGGTGAGGTGACCAGAACTGCGCAGGATTCCAAAGGTGGTCACACCATAGGTTTGCGTAATGGCAAGACGATATTGGCAGCTCACATTCCTATCCTTTTCCTAATGATCCCTTGCATGGAGTTCATCTTTTCCACAGCTGTCGTACACTGGGCCCACATCTTCTTGGAGCTATCTACTATGACTCCAAAGTCTCCTTGCTGGTCTGTCGCCACCAGTTCACACCCCATGAAGGTACACCAAGAACGTGCAGGCCCTGGACCCCTACAGGCTGTTGACATTTGGGGGCCTTTGCACCAAGTTATCCAGTTTCCCATCAGTAATCCTCATGTGTGTTCATGAAGTCATAGTCCTGCCTTGGTAAGATCCCACCTAAAGTCCTGGGCCCAGTTCTGGGCACCACAATTTAAGAAGGATGTTGACAAGCTGGAACATGTGCAGAGGAGGGCAACCAAGAGGATCCAAGGTCTGGGAGCGAAGCCTGATGAGGAATGGTGGAATGGAGGCAGTGAGAGATTTTACTTTCTTGGGCGCCATGATCACTGCAGATGGTGAGAGCAGCCACGAAATTAAAAGACACAACAACAAATTAAAATTAAACAACACAACAAAGCAACAAATACAGGAAATACGCAGAAGGAATTGTGGAATAACACCACCAGATGATCCAGAAAGCTGATGCTACAACTTTTTTACTATTATTTAAAAAATCACTAACTTAATGGAAATTAATGGACTATCTTTTTATATCAGCTCATATATATCTGCATGTTCAGTGTGTGTGTGTGTGTGTAGTAGCCTTATGGATATATTTGGTGAGTTTTAAAATCTTAGTTTATCAGAATAAGGTTCTCAGTCTCATTAGAAATTATAAAAACAACGTATTGAATTTGTAATGCAATTGGTCATCAATAGTTAGCCACTTGGCCAATCTATATAGACAACAGGGGGAGCTGACCTGGAATAAGTACAAGTGGCCTTGACCACTGAGGAAGACCCCTGGGGGGGTGTCAAAAACACAATTGGTCTCTAGTCATTGTTTGCCCCATCGGGTTGATATATGGCCATCATTCTAGACAGATATACATCACTATGTTTCAATAATTTTATTCACATTTCAATTGTATGTTGATGTTTTTTGTAGGATTAAATGTTGTTGTTTTGTAGCCATTTTATCAACACTTTATATACAATTTTTGCTCTTGCCCAATTCTGTGTAAAGCTAGCAACTTCTATTTAACAATGACTCCCCTTTCCATGACTCTCAGTGTAGGAGTGCAAATATCCAGAGATGTAGTGATCAGGTGGGATTGCTATGAGGAATTACCATATTTTTTGCACCATAACACTCACTTTTTTCCTCCTAGAAAGTAAGGGGAAATGTCTGTGCGTGTTATGGAGGGAATGCCCACGGATTTTCCTCCTCTAAAAACTACATGCGTGTTATGGTCGGGTGCGTGTTATAGAGCGAAAAATACGGTATAACAAGTATAGAGTAAGCCATCTGTGTCAGCAATGAAAGCATTGCGTTGACTGGGTTTAAACTATTTTGATATGATTCTTGATCAATCTACACCCCTGCATCCCTGTTTCATTTCTCTCTCTTCACCAGTCACGTACACTGCCAGTTGCTTCGCCAGGCAGCATCCTGGGCCATAAAGACAGTGGGCAAGTTTCTTTGATGTAGGATCTTAATCTTAGGGCCAGGAAACAGATCTCACATGAAGGTGATAATGATTGCTGTCCTCCTGGCCATCCTCCTTATCATATGTATTGATTGTTTATCACCTCTGGGGTTGCCAGATGCTCTTCTTTGTAGTTCTGTTTTTTGTTTACCCTGTGCTTAATTAGTTTTAGTAGTTTAACTTGTCCCCAGTGGGTTTGTGGAAATGCTCAGAAGAAATCTGATTGATTCTTACGAACACTCTGTAAAAAGTTTTTTGTGTGGATAAAACTACCTGCGCCAGGGGCTGCACACGGGACAAGCACAGAGAGACACGATTATACGCACCCTTCCCAAAGTCTTCCTGGTTCAAGCCTCTGTGTGTTTTCTTATTAATCAGAGTTCAATCCTTCCTTTACTTTGGGAACGCCTCAAGTAAATATCCTTCCTTTACTTTGTGAACGCAACATCTCAGTGTTCCTTAGGTACATAGAAAGCTGCTTTACTGTACTGAGTCAGACCATTGACCAATCTGCCTCAGTAAAATGGCTTTCCAGGGTTTCAGACAAGTTCTGCAACTTCATTCTCCATAGCAGATGGCAGGGCTGTTCAAGGGGATCTTGGCTGACCTCCTGGCAGTGGAGTTCCTGGTGCTTACCAGGAGTGAGAGGGAGAGGTGGCAAGGGCAGTCAGTGCAGTGCAAACGCAGCACTGGGAGTGCAGGATTGGCTCACTCATTGTGTTTGCTAGAGTTGCCATACGACTGGAATTTCCTGGACATAACTGGCATTCGGCCCTCATAAACAGCATCCGGGCGGAAATCTGCAATGGCCAGGGAAATCCAGACATAGGGCATCCCATTTCAGAACTTTTTGAAATATGGCAACCCTAGTGTTTGCAGACCTCCCCACTGCTTTGCCCCTCCCAGAAATGGGAACTGTGGGAACTGTGCTGCTGGGAAGTCAGGTAGTTATAATATAGGGTTGCCATCTGTCTAGGAATTCCTGGACATGTCCTCTTTTCGGGGTCCTACATGCCCATCCAAGGGGAAATTTCACATTTTACAGTAAATGTCCTGGATTTGGGGTTAAAAAAAATGTGGGTGTGGGTGTGTGTGCTCTGATTCAGGCTTTGGTGCGGGCACAGGTGACCCAGGCTCTGGCTCTGGCTTGGCGGTGGTGGTGGGGCTATCAGGCGATGGCCCTAAAAAATCTCAAGAACTTTTTGTGCCCATATTTCTTGAAATATGACAACCCTAGTATAATAAGTTATCAAACCAACAGCAGCACTGACTGATTTCAGTGGGATCTAATTGTGCATAAATGAGTTGGAAAGCAGCCCGTGAGCTTGGACATGCCTGGCTCTATCCTGGATTACAAAGGGGTGGATGCTTCTTAGAGAAACCTCTGTCTGTGCTTCTAAACACATTGACCTTTCTTCCCTGCAGGAGATTGCCATGGGACTTGCAAATGAGACTATGGTGATAGAGTTCATCTTGATTGGATTATCTGAATACCCCAGAGCTCAAACCATCTTCTTCTTCTTCCTCTTGGTAGTCTACCTCACTAGCTTTCTTGGTAATGGCCTCATTATCATGCTAATCATTGTGGACCCCAGGCTTCATACTCCCATGTATTTCTTTCTGTGTGCTCTATCTTCTATAGACATCGCCCTCATCAGCAATACAGTTCCAGAGGTCTTGGTCAACTGCTTCATTTACAGGCCGACAATTTCTTCTTCTTCTTTTTTTTAAAAATTATGTTTATTAAAATTTTCAAAAGAGAGTATAAAAGAAAAACAGAAAAGAAAAAAAGAAAGAAAAAAGAAAAGAAGAAAAAAAAAACAGTTGAAAAAGTTTACCTTAATTACATTCCATACCCAATTTCCTTGACTTCCCCACACCTGCCCTTCTTGTATTCCAATTCCAATTTTTAGCTCAGCAATTTTTATCCCCCCCACTTTACCTTATTTCCTCTAATTCAATTTACTTAATCAATTTTAACTTCTAAACTTCAATCTTTATATTTCAAAACTTATTCTTAACATACTTTTCCTAAATTCCCCCATCAATTTAATTAACCTATTTAAACTTAAAAATCTCAGTCTTTATACACCAACACTTATTCTTGACAATCTTTTGCTAAGGTCGGCCCTAAATCTCTCCCCAAATTCCCCATTTTTATGTTAGTGGCAAAAACCAACTTAATTAAAACAGAATTATATTTTTACACCCTTTGGATTCCCGAAGCCCTACCACCCCCTTTCCCGGTTTCGATCCCCAACCAAAGTCCATCAGTCCATCCGAAATCAGCCTGGCGATCTCACATCCGAGGCACTTAACCCTCTCTCAATTTCTCTCTGCCGGTTTTCTTGATAGTCCTTTATTTTAAATTCCGAATCTCGAAGAGGCTCTGTTCCAATAAGGTCCATATTTCTTCCAGCCAGACCTCCATATTTAACAATGGAGCCAAAATCTTGTTTCTTACTTCTCATAAGTCCAAATGTCCCAAAGTCTCCAAATTCTACATTGGCCATATTTATATTCCATATGTCTTCAGATCCCCATAAGGGGAGATCTCTCCAATTTCCATTCTTCACTTCCAACCAAACTTTCATCGTCATGTTCTTATTTTCCATTATTTCCAACTTAGCAGGCCTCTGGCTCTCTTTAGTCATCTGCAACATCCCAGCACCTCCTTCTTTCTCATGTTCCTCTTTAAACGGCACCTCAAATGACTCAGACTCTTTCTCCTGTTTGGCTGTAAGGATTTTTGGATCGGCAACAACACTTCCCTGTTCATCTGCAGGAGCTTGAATCATATCCTTTCCAGGTTCAGCAATTTTGTTTACTGTTCCCTTCATTGTTATTACATTCATAGTCAAAACATTTGTCTGCTCCTGTAGATTTCCCAAGAGACGAAAGGTCTTTTCCAGTTCAGCCAGTATTTTTCCACTTACAGCCATTTTTGTAATGTCCTGAACCCCCTCTAGAGGGATTCTAGTTACTTAATGACAAATTAACCTTTTCTTCTTTATTTTTAACAATTTGTTACCAAATTGTATCAAATGTAACCAGCAAAGACAGCAGAGACACAGTTCTCCTTTTTTTCCAACTTTGACAGCTAGTTTGACAGCTGTCAAAATCTATAAACCTCTTCCGCAGGCTCTCTCCCCGATCGCTCCCGGGTTTTGGGGGAGGGGTGAATTCCGTTCTCTTATCCTCCAGCACAGTCACTTAAATTGGCCCAATATAAAGTTAATTGCTCTTTTCCACACACAAAAAAGACATTCACACAACCTTAGTAATAAAATCCTTGCTTTACGATGTTTACAAGGCGGGTAGGCTGACTTCCTTTTAAGCACCTTGCCCGATCTTGCCGAATTCCCAGAAATAAATTTCCCTTTTAAGTCCAATTACCGTGTTACTCACGGGTCGTTACTTTTGATCCAAATGTTCAAAGGAAGAAGTTAGTGCTCTCCATCCATGGCATGCGGCTTCACTCAGCAGGGGAAGCAGTCGAACTCTCAGCACCACGCCACTCCCGTCCCCCGTTCCGAAGCCTTTAAAAAGGCTTCTTTGCGGGTTGGGGGGGCGCAAATGGTGCCCACCGAGTCACCAGGTCCACAGACTTCAGCGCCTGTGGTTTCTAAGGGTCCCCGCATCGCCGCCGCGGCAGGACCCGACCCCTGTTGAGCAGATTCCCTCCGGAGCTCGGAGGGAATCCGCCATTAGACGATGGCGCCAACCCGGAAGTCTACAGGCCGACAATTTCCTTCTACAGATGCCTGTCCCAGATGTACATTGGTCTATTACTTGTCTCCACTGAGTGTGTCCTGCTTGCGCTCATGGCATATGACCGCTTTGTGGCTATATGCCAGCCCTTGCACTACATGAAGATCATGAGCTGGAAATTTTGCCTTTGCCTCGTGGCTGCATCTGTGGGCTTTCCTTTCCTGATAACTCTGATCAATGCACTGTTGCGGCCTACTAACTTCTGTTGACAAAATGTCATCAATCATTTTGCATGTGAGCTGGAGTCATTCCTCAAACTGGCTTGCTCTGACATTCATGCTAGTGAGCTCTTTATGCAAGCTGCCAGCATCTCTATTTTAATACCTCCCTTTGGTTTCATAGTTGTGACATATGGGCGCATAGGCCTGGCTGTACTGCGCATCCGTTCAGCACAGGGTCGCAAGAAAGCCTTTTCCACCTGCAGCTCTCACCTTGCTGTCGTCAGTGTCTTCTATGGCACAATCATGATCATGTACTTGAGGCCACAAGGGAAATCAGTTTCTGAAAAGGACAAGCTCATATCTGTAGCATATGGAGCTTTGACACCTATGCTCAACCCTTTGATCTACAGCCTGAGAAACAGGGATGTGAAGGGTGCCTTTTGGAAACTGGCTGGAAGGAAAATGTCAGAATAAGTATCAAATGGATTGCATTTGATAGTGGGCAATTTCTGATAACAAGAGGAAGTTGTGGTAAAGAGGAGGAGGAGGAGGAGGAGGAGGAGGAGGAGGAGGAGTAGTTTGGACTTGATATCCTGCCTTTCACTCCCTTTAAGGAGTCTCAAAGCGGCTAACATTCTCCTTTGCCTTCCTCCCCCACAACAAACACTCTGTGAGGTGAGTGAGGCTGAGAGACTTCAGAGAAGTGTGACTAGCCCAAGGTCACCCAGCAGCTGCAGGTGGAGTAGCGGGGAAGCGAACCTGGCTCACCAGATTACCAGTCCATCACTCTTAACCACTACACCACACTGGCTCTCTCAGTGGGACAAATTACACCCTCACTGTAGAGTTGAAGCAAATTAACCTTTACTGTTCAGCCTAACTAATTTCTGTGATAAAAATTGTGAAGGTTCCCAAGTCTGACAACCAGGCAGACACCTTTGCTGCTCTATGGAAAGCCTCCCAGCTTAACTATGCCTTCAAAACTTGGGAACACATGAAAAAAGAGATATGCTTATTCAGTATAAGAGAAAGCCGGGTGAGGAGGAACAGTGTGAAGTTGTCCTTTTGTTGAACAAAATATTCCAATGTGACCAATGTTGTCTGTCCTGAGGAATGCTTAGCTTTGATATACGGAAGCAAACCAGTTTTCAGTCTCATTTTTGTTCTTATCGGAATTCCCCAGCATCTTTACTCCTCCCACAGCTCTATTTTCATGTCTAGGAGCAGAACATGTTTACTCAGCCCACAGAGGTGGCCAGAGATAGCTGCCCCAACCTTCCTTCCCAGTGCCTGCTTTCAGAAGGCAACCACTGGATAACCCCCAGACCCACACACGTGTGTGTGTGTGTGTGTGTGCGTGTGTGTGCGTGTGGAGTATCAGTTCATTAGGCTTCAGAAAAACTGAATTTTTTAAATGTCTCTACTTTTGATAAAGACCTTCAAGCCAGGCTATCCTAATTTTGTACCATGAGCTGTTATCCTTTCCGGAGTGTCTGCATAAGAAAGGGAGACGTGCCTTGCTTCATGTCCTAAACTCCCTCAAAGTAAACCCATATAAGGAAAGGAATGCAAACGGATCACGTGGAGCGAGGTGCTGCTTAGAGAGAGTTCTTTGTGAGCTTGCTTAATGTATATGCAATTAAGGAAAGACCATAAATGGTATGCTAATAGGGCGATGTAGCCTAGGATAGGAGGGTTTTTGCCACTGTGGGTTAAACCACACAGCCTAGGACTTGCTGATCAGAAGGTCGGTGGTTTGAATCCCCGCGACGGGGTGAGCTCCCATTGCTCGGTCCCTTCTCCTGCCAACCTAGCAGTTCGAAAGCACGTCAAAGTGCAAGTAGATAAATAGGTACTGCTCCGGCGGGAAGGTAAACGGCGTTTCCGTGCGCTGGTCTGGTTCGCCAGAAGCAGCTTAGTCATGCTGGCCACATGACCCGGAAGCTGTACGCCGGCTCCCTCAGCCAGTAAAGCGAGATGAGCGCCGCAACCCCAGAGTCGGTCACGACTGGACCTAATGGTCAGGGGTCCCTTTACCTATACCTTTATGCATATGTAGTGCCTTAAGAGATAACAGAAATGTATATATGAAGAAGCCCCTCCCTTTGCTCAGAACTGATTCCTCTGAGTCAGCTTGCTGGCTAGCCAAGCAATAAACCTTTTGTTATTCTTCATTCACTGCGTGGAGTTTTCTTTCAGCCCAAACGCTGCTATTTTGCAACACTTTGTTAAGAATGTAATAATCTCAGAACGATCTACTGCTTCATAATAATCCAGTGAAAAGACACAGGACCTAGAGGTCAGACTTAGATCTTATGTGATAATGTATATTTCTCTCTTTTACTTATTTCCTTTGTTGGTTGTATAATCCTTATAATGAAGCCATAATTACTTTTGTTTATGATTATCTTCCTTATGATAGAATATAAAAATAAAATTATACATACATAAAAAACTGTATTTTGTCAATGATTCTTAAAGGAATTGTATGCTTGTGAGGGGCATAGGTAAAGGTAAAGGTACCCCTGACCATTAGGTCCAGTCACGGACGACTCTGGGGTTGCACACTCATCTCGCTTTGTAGGCCGAGGGAGCCAGCGTTTGTCCTGTTACAGTAAATTCCGGGTGCGAGACTGCTCAGCCACCCGGCTCGTCGGACTAAGTCCGCGGGTCCTAGTGGAAGAAAATGAGCTCAGCCGGAGACAGGAGCAAGATGCGGAGATCCAAGGTTTATTGCGCAACAGGTTCAAGACCAGATTGAACCCCGAGAATGGGGTGACATCAACTTTTAAAAGTTCCCTCCAAGTCCCAGAATACAGTGCAAGAAACGTCATGAATACATTATGGGAAGGTTGGGTTTCACGGATTACATCATGAATATATTACAGAAAGGTGGGGTTACACGTATTAGCATTTCAGGGAAGGGAGGGGGAAGTATGCAGAGTGAGAGATATGCATAGACAAACACTTCCTGAGTACCGCTGATGTTAAAACAATAGTCCAGATATGCATCGTCTGCCACCTGGCATTGCCCGGAGGAAGGGCTTGGCAGAACGATCTGACAGGATTAGGGTCTTCCTGCGTACGTGACTCCTCGCTTGAAGGATTATGGAGGCAGGGGAGGTGTCATAAAGTCCAGAAGAAACTGAGTCAATTGACACCAGAACCAAGGAAATCAGTGCTATGGTTGATTTTATATGAATTTCAGAAGTTTTCAGTCCATTCCAGTCTATTCCCATATTGATAATTGAAGTCGGAAACAAAATAGATACATTGTTGCAGAATTTGACACTTTCAGGAGTTCAGGAGTTTTGGTTCCATTGTTCTCCCAGCAGGGAGCCGTCAGCAGCTTGTCAAGAGGTTAAATGAGGCGTGCAGGAGCTCACTGAGCTAGCTCTGCACGGCGAATGCACGGTTCTGATTGGATAAAGCGTGGCTGTCAGCGCTGCCCAAGGTCCCAGCTCACACAAGACCAACGCTGCTTCTTCCTCAAGTAAAAAAGTCTTTATTGAAGTTCAGTTTCATTTCCAGACGTGCAGCGCGCAACGCTACGTCTATGCCCTAGACCGTAGAAGTCCCATCTGAATCTCCTCCCCCCTGACACCAGCTTAAGACTCTAGCCTTACTCCACCTCTTCCTCTGTTCCTTCTTTCTCTGGGTCCTCCTGCTAGTCGGAGTTTCAGCCCTCCTAGATTCTTCTGACGCTGAGTCCCCTGACTCTTCTCCCCCCCTCCTTCGGGCTTTAGGACCTGGCTCCCAATCCGGGTTTTCTGCTGTCCCGCGCTCCTCCACATTTGAACTTGGCGCGCGTGCGCAACCTCCCACTTTCCTTCTGACCGTTACACTTGTGTCACTGCTCCCTCCTTTGGGGAGGCTAGCTGGACCTGACCTTCCCTCCGTTTCCCCACTCCCCGATGGGGGCGTGGTCAGTCCTGACTCATCTTCTCCCCCCGCTGGAGGAGAGGCTGGTCCTGACTCTTCCCCCCCACTGTGCTCTGGTGGGGGAACTGGTCCTGATCCTCCGCTACTCCTTTGGGACTCCCCTCTGGTTCCTTGTTTATGGAACGTCCCCCCTGGGACTCCCCTCGCCCTTACCATAGGCGCCCCCTCCTGGGAATCTTCTGATTCACTGGAGAAGCTCATGGAATCTCTCGGGCCACTGTCATATTCCCCTACGCTCCCCTCTGATTCCTCTCCTCCGCTCTCTATTTGCTCTCTCCCCTGCTCTTCTGCTCCTGAGCCTCTGACAGCGGCCATTACAGTGAATGGAGGATACAATTTGACACGGTCTACCCACGTTAGAAATGGAGCGAGAGGGAAGCTTAAGGAAAGATGGTGGGTTTATTTCGCCCGTATAGAGGGAGGGAAAACCACTTTATTCATGAGGCCAGGGGTATAGTGTGGTGCTTGTGTAACGGTGTGGGGGCTGAGGGGTCAGGGCAAAGCTGGGAGCCGTCGAGGTCATCGCCTCTGACCCTTTGGTGGCCGGTGGAGGGATGAGGGAAGGTACCCCCCCTCCTTCCATATCAGTCCTCAGACAGCTTCCGGGTCATGTGGCCAGCATGACTAAGCCGCTTCTGGTGAACCAGAGCAGTGCACGGAAACATCGTTTAACTTCCCACCGGAGCGGTACCTATTTATCTACTTGAACTTGGACATGCTTTCGAACTGCTAGGTGGGCAGGAGCTGGGACCGAACAACGGGAGCTCATCCCGTCGCAGGGATTTGAATCGCTGACCTTCTGATTGGCAAGCCCTAGGCTCTGTAGTTTAGACCACAGCGCCACCCGCATCCCATTGTGAGGGGAATACATTCCATCAAATGAAAGATTGGAAGAAAGAATAGTGAGGCAGAAGAAAAATAAATTTATGTTGCTAATATGCTGGTGGTGCTTACCATATAATTTCCCTCCTTCCTACAGTGTTCATAATATAGTCTTATTTAGATTATGAAATAATAAAGTCCAAAATGTTAATGTGAAGTATGTTCCCCCTGGGTTCAATTACATACCATTACTTGTGGGATTCACCTCTGGGCTTACTTACTCCAGAAGGACCTATAATACAAATGCAGCTTACGAAAAAGGGAAAGAAAATGAGAGCAAAATACTTACCTTCTTTATCTCAATGACTAAGCAGGACTCTTCCGTTTACATGGAAGTGAACTAGATTTCAATTCATTTCACTGACCTTAAAAACAAACATCACTCTCTTAACACCAACTTTCCCGCTACAATTTCTTTGTGTTCTGGGTCTGTGATGTATTGTGGAGAGCATATTGTTATAAACCTCTCAGATCAACATTAGGAGACGTACCAGCAGGTAAGCATTTTAGTGAAAAGGGGATGACCATGCTTTGACTTCTCAGTAGTATTCATACTGTTTCCAACACTTGGCCTGATGAAGAATCAGAGACATAGCTATTCAAGCTGGTTTGTGTGACTACCTACAATTAAGATGGCAATCCAATCTCAATTCTTCTTTCTTTATTTTCTTGATTACCTGACTAAAGAGAACTGAAAGGTTGGGAGAAATTTGTGTTAAAATTTTATTTTGGGAAATGAGCCACTTATACGTAAGACTATAAGTTTACAACTTCTGACTGCCAGTGGAGGCAAAGCATTTCCACAGTGGGTGGTTTTTTTTGTCCTTTAAACACATGCTCAGATATTTGTCGATGAGTTTATGACTTCCACAAGAAATCTTTTTTTTTTTTTTGACAGGGTATCTACTGAAGAAGGAATGGCTATCTGGGTGTTCCAGATAACCTTTTTGATTTCTTAGATGTGCATTAATGTGGGTTTTGAATTTCAGTAATTTTTTATTTAGTAGTAGTCGTAGCAGTCATTGTTATCTTCTTGCCTTCTACGAAAGTTTCTTAGGGCAATATACCATAAAAACAGCACAAGAAAAATTGAAAAACAACACACAGCATATATCTTCAAAACTCAAAGCAAAGCAAAATAGGCACCCATGGTCCATACATTTGTCTTGGCTAGGTCTTCTGTCTTGGATAGAGCAGTTTTTTAGGGATGACCAAAATTGCATACCTCCCGCTGTGACATATTTCTAAATACTTCATTCTTTTCAACCTGCAGGAAAATGTTATGGCTGCTGAAAATGAGACTGTGGTGACTGAGTTCATCTTGATTGGATTATCCGAATACCCCAGAGTTCAGGCTGTATTCTTTTGGTTCCTCTTGATTGCCTACCTCATTAGTGTGCTTGGGAATGGACTTATTATCCTGCTGAGTATAAAGGATCCTGACCTTCATACTCCCATGTATTTCTTTCTTTGTGTCCTCTCATCACTCGACCTTATCCTTACTAACAATGCACTTCCAAATATCTTGGTCAACTGCTTCATTTACATGCCCACAATTTCCTTCTCCGGATGCCTGCTGCAGATGTACATTGGTTTGTTAGTTGTCGCAACAGAATGCATCATCCTGGCCATCATGGCATATGACCGCTTGGTGGCTATATGCCAACCCTTATACTACATGCAGATCATGAGCTGGAGAGTTTGCATAGCCCTGGTGGCTGTCTCTGTAACACTTTGCTTTCTCAACACCGTAGCCACAGCCCTGTTGCAACCTAGGGACTTCTGTGGCCGACACATCATCAACCATTTTGCATGTGAGTTACAGTCATTCCTCAAATTGGCTTGCTCAGATACACATATCAGTGAGTTATTTATGCATATTACCAGCCTTTTTCTCCTAATACCACCCTTTGGTTTCATAGTTGTGACATATGGGCGCATAGCCCTGGCTGTACTGCGCATCCGTTCAGCACAGGGTCGCAAGAAAGCCTTTTCCACCTGCAGCTCTCACCTTGTTGTCGTCAGTGTCTTCTATGGCACAATCATGATCATGTACTTGAACCCACAAGGGAAAACGGTTTCTGAAAAGGACAAGCTCATATCTCTAATGTATGGAGTTTTGACACCTATGCTCAACCCTTTGATCTACAGCCTGAGAAACAAGGATGTGAAGGGTGCCTTTTGGAAACTGGTTGGAAGGAAAATATCAGAATAAGTATCAAAACATGATGATAAGGCCATAGCTTTCAATTACTTTTATTAGCATAGGTCTGATCTGAAGATACTCGAGGGAAAATGATGTCCTTCACCCATATTTTTTTGATAATGACATTTAACCAGCCCTGTTCCATTATAGCTCTCAGTTCTGTTAACCAGTTTCCCTCCCAGAGATTCATGTCCCCTAGAAGTGTCCCCCCCCCCATCGACATCCAGAATTGAAGGAAACTGCAGCAAGAGGTGACAGCTCTGGACTTGACTTAATTTGAAACCTTTTCCAAATCATATAAATGTTTGGAGTTACAGAGTTTCATTTTAAAAACTGTATGTTCTTTCCTATTTTTATGCCATAGGGATTTTTTATCTCAGCAGGTGAACCATTTTGTTTTATTTTTGTTGACAGCAAATTTTGCAACCATTTTTTTATATTCTGAGCATGGCTATGTTGTAATAGCATTATATGTTAGGAAATATCAAACCACCTGATATTTGTTGACAGAATGCTTTTGATGTAATTCTGAGTTTCCTGCATGCCCATAAAAAACTTAGATATTACTATTTTTCATTCATTTGTCACTCGTTGTCAGGGGAGTGCCATTGGGACAGGGGAGGGAGGCAGGGGGATACAGAGAGCATCCAACGCTTCTGAGGAGCAGCTCCTTGTCCAAGGGTGGGGAAAGCCACACCTCCAGTGCAGGGAAGGGGGAAGCCAACTGAGAGCCCAAGCGCCTCACCTAGCCTGGCCAGCCAGGAAACAGGCACTCCCTTTCCGTCGCCCAGTTTGAGCAGAGGGGTGAAGTGTAAGGAGGGGAGGCAGAGATTTGGGGTGTCTAAGTATTTATGCTGGGGAGAAACCAGAAGGGGCCACTCCCGGAATCTGCAAGTGACTAAGACGGACATGAACTTTGGGGTTCTGCACTGTAAATAGTTGCACAAATAAAAACCTGCAAAAGACAGGTCGGAGTCCTGCCTGGTTACTCGTGAGCAACCACATCACCACCTGACACTCCTGTTTAATATTATAGTATTAGAAAGAGAATATCTTTATTTTTTTATAAAAGAGCTTCTTCTTGCCCCTGAGAAATTTAAACTTTCCCAGTTTGATAGATCTATTTTTATTTCTCTAATTGATTTGGAATGATTGACTTGACTTAGATCTTCCAAATTTCCAGATTCTCAGATATCCAGCTGGGGTCTCCTTTAATCTACGCTTTCTGTTTCCCATGTGTGTTACAAAGCTAACTGGCTGGCGCTGTCCACCTCCAGCCACATCAGGCCCCCAGGGAACAGTGGGCAGTGCCCACTTAGCCAATCGGAGGCAGGGGCTTGGGGGTTGCAAGCAGCCTGCCCCTACCCTGCTTAAGAGGGCGGCCAGGTGTGAGGATCGTCGTGGGATTTTTCCACCCACCCACCTAGTATTTAAGGGCCCGTCCATGGGGGGGGGGAGTGGGCACGTTGCCTATGAGCCTTGCTATGGTTTATTCAGTCGCCATATCCAGGGCCAAGGGAATTTTCTCCTGCAAGCAAATAGGCCAGTTTGCAGGTTTTTGCCTACCTCACATCAGCTTTCACAACAAATAAGGCATTGGTCTGGATACTTAATCACAGGGGTCCTGTGAGAGGCGTCCAGGAGGGGTGACTCTGTCTGAGAGTCCACTGGGGGACCAATGAACCAAAACACCCCTCCCAATGGCAGCCTGTGCAGGGTTGGGGCATCCAATCCATTTTGGGGGGTGACTCCCCAGCATAGGTTCCACCCCACCAGGTTCCTATCAGGAATCCATGTCTCTCCTTGAGGCCATGACACTAGTTTGGATGCTAAGTTCAATACCTTTTCCTGTTTAGTGCTGATAGATTGTAGTCTTAGCACACTTAATAGGCACAACTCAGACAGTAGATCTGCTTCATGTTCAAAAGGTACAGTGGCACCTCAGGTTACATACGCTTCAGGTTACAGACTCCGCTAACCCAGAAATAGTGCTTCAGGTTAAGAACTTTGCTTCAGGATGAGAACAGAAATCGTGCTCCAGAGCCATGGCAGCAGCAGGAGGCCCCATTAGCTAAAGTGGTCTTCAGGTGAAGAACAGTTTCAGGTTAAGTACGGACCTCCGGAAAAAATTAAGTACTTAACCCGAGGTACCACTGTATTGGCTTGTCCACGGGAGGTGAATCAACAAGGCTTCATGGTAACATAGTGGCTTCAATGTTCTCTTGTTGACTTGCCCTCACCTCTTGAGTTGCCCACTACTCTGCCAGGAGTCTTCTTCTTTGGCGATCCCTCGTAGCCGAGTAAGATTGTCTTCCATAAACATGGTTTTAACAATGAGTCCATAAGTGATGGTGGAGGCCAATTCTGGATCCACACGTCCTTCCACAGTGGGGACATGGGTTTCCAGGCGGGAGTTGATCACAGTGTGGATTTGCCAAGCGTGCCTTCCTCTTGGCACGTTTCTCCCTTGCGTCCTGAGTTCTAGCGTCTTCAAAGCCCATGACAACTTTGGTGAAGGCTGTTCTCCAATTGGAGTGCTTGCAGGCCAGTGTTTCCCAGGATTGATAATTTTGGCATCCCTAAAATCTGCTGGGATCGCTTCTCTTTCCCAGATTTTTTTGATTAGCTTGTGAAGTTGTTGTGCAAGTTCGATTCCACCCACTTTGAAGATTTTAGCAGGTATCCCATCAGGTCCACTGGCTTTGTTGTTTTTCTTTTTTTTTAATAAATTTTTATTGATTTTACAACATATATTAAAACACAACTAACAATTAACAACACATAAGCAAACAAACATATAAACACATATAATTTCTTAGCCTCTCTTTCTTGAACCTTGTTTCAACGACTTCTCCATATCTCCCTTTTCTGCATCCCTGTTTTAAACTTTTCCAGCAACCCCTAATTTCAATACTTGTAATTCAGTTTCTAATCTTTTTCCTCTTACCCAATTATTTATCACTGCAATTCTGTTTTACATTACCCATAACATTTTAGCACTCATTAATTTTACAACAGTTCTTAAGATAAACTTTAAATTTCTTCCAATCTTCTTCCACCGTCTCTTTCCCTTGGTCACGGATTCTGCCAGTCATCTCAGCCAGTCCCATATAGTCCATCAGCTTCGTCTGCCACTCTTCCAGCGTGGGTAGTTCTTGTGTCTTCCAATACTTTGCTAAAAGAACTCTTGCTGCTGTTGTAGCATACATAAAGAACGTTCTATCTTTCCTTGACACCAATTGGCCTACCATGCCCAGGAGAAAGGCCTTTGGTTTCTTATGAAAAGTACACTTAAGTACCTTCTTAATTTCATTATAGATCATTTCCCAGAAGGCCTTAATCCTTGGGCACGTCCACCAAAGGTGGTAGAAAGTACCTTCAGTTTCCTTACATTTCCAGCATTTATTATTGGGCGTATGATAGATTTTTGCAAGCTTGACTGGGGTCATGTACCACCTATAAATCATTTTCATAATGTTCTCTCTTAATGCATTACATGCCGTAAACTTTATACCGGTTCCCAGTCAGCAAACATAATGTCATGCCCGATGTCTTGTGCCCATTTAATCATAGCTGATTTAACCGTCTCATCCTGTGTATTCCATTTCAACAGCAAGTTATACATTCTTGACAAATTCTTAGTATTGGGTTCCAATAGTTCTGTTTCTAGTTTTGATCTCTCCACCTGGAAACCAATTTTCCTGTCCTGTTTGAAAACTTCATTTATCTGGTAATAATGAAGCCAATCTCTTACTTTTGACTTCAGTTTCTCATAGCTCTGCAATTTCACTTTTCCCTCCTATCCCTCTCCTCCTGAGATCTCAAAGTTATCAAACAGTTTCTTGGGCTCTTTCTGTTTTGTCTCCTGCCCAGTCTAAAAGCAGTTACTATCTTGAATTCCTCCTCTTTCAAATTGTCCTGCCAAAATTCCAAAAACTCTTTTGTAAGAAAGTCTATCAGGTTATCCTTTTCACTTTCTGGAATCAATCTCAGTCTCAAATTCCTATTTTTCCTCTGTAGTTCCAATAAAGACAGGGCCGCATCATGTTCCTCCAGCTTTTTGCAGACTGGTACTAACTTTTCCTGTGTAGTTTCTGCAGAAGTTTTTGCCTCTTCAGCAATCTTTCTAGTTACCTCATTTTCTTGAACTAATTTGTTTATTGTCTCTGTATTTAAATCCAATTTTGTTGACAACTCTTTCAGCTGTTTGGAGTTCTCTGTGCTCTGCTTTGTGAGCGCTTCCAAAGCCTCGTTTATTTTAACTAATGCCTGTGTCACTGGCTCCATAGATAAAGTTGTAGCTGCGCCTGCTGCAGCTGGACTTGAAATTGAGCCCCCTTTTTTCTGAGCAGCTTTACTCTTAGCTCTTGTTGTTATCTCTTCTACTGGGCCACTCATGTCCCAAGGTCTTTCCCACGGGAATTACTTTCAAATGGAAAACTCCACCAGCCTTTTTTTTTACAGTGAAAATAATAACTGTTTCCCTGCAACCCTCTAGAGGGAGCAGTCCAAAGTTCAAAATACAAAGAAACAAGGATTCCCTTCAAAAGTAGCAACCAATTATCCAATATTTTCCAAGAATGATACTGTCAATTTGTAACTTTCCAGAGTCCCAAACTTGTAGCAAATAAGGTCTTTACTTTGTAATAATTAGGCAAAGCACCAACTTTGTAGCAAGTCTCTAATGACAGTTCTCAGTCCCGGTGGTTCACTTTCCAGGCAGTCCTCCCCAAGGGTTCAAAACGGCAGAAAATTCCCCTTCTATGCTTTTTTCATGCAGGTAATACAAATCCAAGTCTTCCCCCCCCTGCCCCTGCCAGCTAAGGGGAGGATTTAAATCCAATGTCTGAGTCCGTCAATTTTAAAGCTGTTTTCTGTCAAATTGCAGCTTTCTGTTTCGTTGCTTTAGTTATCATGCAGTCCGGGGAAGGCAGACTTCCTTACTTTTTGCCTTCTCCGTTTTCAGCCAATTTTCGGAAATTCTTTTTTTTAAAGTTGTTGTTCAATCTTACTCACGGATAATCCAATTAAGTTCCAAATGTCAGGAAGGAATCGGCGCTCTCCGTCAATGGCGACGCGGCTTCACTCCATGGGCTGGGTAGCGACTCTCAGCACCGCGCTCGCCCGATGCCGCTCCGGAGCCTTTAAAAAGGCTCCTTTGCAGTAAGGGGGGCGCTTAAGGTGCCCACCGAGTCTCCGTGCTCACAGGCTTCTGCGCCTGTGATTTTAGGGGTCCCCGCTTCGCCGTAGCGGTCAGACCCGAACTCGCGGAGCAGTCTCCCTGAGCGGAGCTCAGCGGGAGACCGCCATTGAGCGCTGGCGCCGACCGGAAGTCCTGGCTTTGTTGTTTTTCATTTGGTTAATAGCTGTACACAACTCTCCTAGATTTGGAGATGCTGCAAGCTCGTCTCTAATTTGTTTTTGTGGAATTTGTGAGAGGACCTCAGCAGCTACGGGGGAGATGCAGTTAAGGAGATGTTGGTAGTGTTCTTTCCAGAGCAGTGCAATAGCTTCTTTATCTTTTAGAAGTGTGGTACTATCTGCTGAGTGTAGGGGGCATATGCCATGATTTATTTCATGGAACTTTGAAGTGTCAGGCATAGCTCTAATGGCTTTAGCCCAAATGTAGCAGAGTTTTCCTGCACAGCGAAGAAGCTAGTTGAGGTGGAAATGACTAGTCAGCTAGACTCAGAATAACTATTTACAGGATTTATTAAAAGGAAAAATAAAACCAGCAAAGTTTCTGCATACGAAAGAAAGCAAAATAAATCCTTTCTTTCTCTCTCTC
Organism: Podarcis filfolensis; assembly: GCF_964270895.1. Taxonomy (NCBI): domain Eukaryota; kingdom Metazoa; phylum Chordata; class Lepidosauria; order Squamata; family Lacertidae; genus Podarcis; species Podarcis filfolensis. The sequence continues at coordinate 74,530,232 of NC_139612.1, forward strand.
TCTTAACCATACACAGCACTTCTACTCCTAACATACCTAACCCAAACTGTGCTAGCGCTCCTAGATAACAGAGTTGAGTGCTGGTCGTTAACCAATCAGAGTAAGTAGTTTCTAGGTCAAGCAGACCTTGGCTTTCTGCCAAGAGTAAATTGACACTGCCTTGAGTTAATTGTGTGAAGCCAGAATCTGTAAGTTTTCATGAGAATCAATTAACAGAAACTGAACACCCCCTCACAGATTCTGCTGGACAATTAACATCAAATAACACCTATGTAGGAGATTATTTTTCCAGCAAACCTAAACCCTTGCACATTTGCTTGTTCTTTATCTTTGCCAATGGTTTAGTTAATACATCTGCTACATTTTCTTCACTTGATACATAAGTACATGTGATTATATTGTCTTGTACACAGCAACGTACATTTTGGTATTTTACAGAGATATGTTTGGAACGTTGTCAGGGGCTCGGGAGCAGGAGCACAGGGGAGAGAGGAAATGGAGAGCGAAGGGGAAGAATCCGAGGGCAGCGTAGGGGAGTATGACAGTGACCCGAGAGATTCCATGAGCTTCTCCAGCGAATCAGAAGATTCCCAGAAGGGGGCGCCGATGGTCAGGGCAAGGGGGGTCCCAGGGGGGACGCACCAGAAACAAGGAGCCAGCGGGGACCCCCAAAGCAGCAGCAGTTTCCCCACCAGAGCGTAGTGGGGGGGAAGAGTCACATGTGTCAGGACCAGCGTCTCCTCCAGCGGGGAGAGAAGATGAGTCAGGGCTGACCACGCCTCCATCGGAGAGTGGGGGAACGGAGGGGAGGTCAGTTGCAGCTAGCCCCCCCGAAGGGGGAAGCAGTGACAGCAGCAGTGAAACGGTCAGGAGGAAAGTTGCCGGCTGGGCGCGCGCGCCAAGTTCAAATGTACAGGCGCGCAGGACAGCAGGAGACCCGGATTGGGAACCAGCTCCTAAAGCCCGCCGGAGGGAGGGGGAAGACTCAGGGGATTCAGCGTCAGAAGAGTCTAGAAAGGGCGAGACCCCGACGGACAGGCGGAACCAGAGGCGGAAAGAGCAGAGGAAGAGGTGGAGCAAGGCTAGAGTCTTAAACTGGTGTCTGGGGGGAGGAGATTCAGACGGAGCTTCAGCGGTCTAGAGTTTGAGACGTAGAGCTGCACGCTGCGGCTGTGGAAGTGAAACTGAACTTCAATAAAGACTTTTGTACTTAACAACGAAGCGGCGTTGGTCCTTTGTGAGCTGGGATCTCGGGCAGCTCTGACAAACGTGATTTGAAACCCTCTGTTTTACTTAAGGTTATACAAGCCTGATTATCAATGTAAACTCGTACTGGTTCTCCACAATTTACATTTAAATCTGCTAACAAATGCTTGAAATAAATCACCTCGTTGCACAATTCACTCAATGCGGCGTACTCGGATTCCGTTGATGACACACTTACAACGTCTTGCTTGCGTGACCGCCAGCTGATTAAAGTTCCACCGACCATTATGACTAGTCCTGTGACAGATTTTCTATCTGGCAAATTTCCCCAGTCACTATCACAGTAGCAACTCAACATTTCATCCTCTGAAGAATTTAATTGTAACATATAGCCAATTGTCTGTTTGAGGTACCCCTTGACCAACTTCGTTTTAGATGCGCTGAAGACCCACATCGGAAACAACGCCTAACAGCAAACGCTGACTCCTCATCGGTATGCTGCTTTTGCTTCACCTCTGGCACGGCATGAGAACTCCTTCCAAACCGCCCGCCTGTAGAAGCCTCTGCAGCAAACGACCTTTCTTGCCTCTTCTGCCATTCTTCAATCAAACGCCCAGTAACGTAACTGACTGATAAATCACGCTCCTGTATGCCTTCTAGAGACAAAACTAAATTATCCCAGCTTTCCGGGAGAGAACTCAAAATAATAGCCACCTTCTCCTGCTGGTCTAACACACAGTCTCTTTCCTGTAGCGCAGCAAACTTTAACTGTAAACTGTGTAGGTGTTCCTGCATTGTAACCCCAGGCTGTAACATTGCCTTGTACAATGCCTTGCGAATGAACAGCTTGGAAACCGCTGTCTCACGCACATGGAGTTCTTTAAGTGCTTGCCACACACCTCTAGCTGTCTTGATTCCCCTCACATACGGCAACTGGGAATCTTCCAGCCCCAAGACAATTGTGGCCCTTGCTCTTTGGTCTTTATCGAGGTCTTCATCATCAGGCTTCGCAGGAAACTTACTCACCACTTGCCAGAGACGATCCCTCTGCAGCACTGCCTGCATGCGTTCCGACCACCGCAAGTAATTGGAGTCATTCAGACGCTCAAAAGCCATCTGAACTGGTTGTGAGGCCATCTTGAGAGCGATGTCCCTGGAACCCGGAACCAGCTACTCACGACCGCCGAGAGAGAAAACAGGAGCCACAGCACCTAGCACTCACACGCTGCAGCTGTTGTCCTTGTGTCCACTGCGTCACCAGCTCACAACAGTCAGGAACCAGCCAGTGTCCATCTGCTGCACCAACGGGAACAACAACTTCTGGAACTACTGGAACCAACACCGTTGATGCTGACACCACCACAACTCAGGCTGGCAGCACAATACCCATAACCTCATGGTCAGGCATAGCTCTAATGGCTTTAGCCCAAACGTAGCAGAGTTTTCCTGCACAGCGAAGAAGCTAGTTGAGGTGGAAATGACTAGTCAGCTAGACTCAGAATAACTATTTACAGGATTTATTAAAAGGAAAAATAAAACCAGCAGAGTTTCTGCATACGAAAGAAAGCAAAATAAATCCTTTCTTTCTCTCTCTCTCTTAACCATACACAGCACTTCTACTCCTAACACACCTAACCCAAACTGTGCTAGCGCTCCTAGATAACAGAGTTGAGTGCTGGTCGTTAACCAATCAGAGTAAGTAGTTTCTAGGTCAAGCAGACCTTGGCTTTCTGCCAAGAGTAAATTGACACTGCCTTGAGTTAATTGTGTGAAGCCAGAATCTGTAAGTTTTCATGAGAATCAATTAACAGAAACTGAACGTTATTGGCCCATAGATGGTCTTTGTGGCTTTAAAGAAACTCTGTACATCATGAGTGTTGGTTAAGTGCTGGATCTCTTGAGCACTTAGGTAAAGGTAAAGGGACCCCTGATCATTAGGTCCAGTCGTGGCCAACTCTGGGGTTGCATGCTCATCTCACTTTACTGGCTGAGGGAGCCGGCGTACAGCTTCTGGGTCATGGCGAACCAGAGCAGCGCACGGAAACGCCGTTTACCTTCCCACTGGAACAGTACCTATTTATCTACTTGCACTTTGATGTGCTTTCGAACTGCTAGGTTGGCAGGAGCAGGGACCGAGCAACGGGAGCTCACCCAGTCGCGGGGATTCGAACTGCCGACCTTCCAATCGGCAAGTCCTAGGCTCTGTGGTTTAACCCACAGCGCCACCCGTGTCCCCTTGAGCACTTAGTATAAACCTATTGGATATAGGTAACCCAGATCAGAGGGAAAGTGTCCCACAATGAAGTCATCTAATCTGCTTTTTTTTGGAATTGGGCAGATTACTCAAGCTCTGTGATGAAGCAATCCTTTTCCTCCTTTTGATCATATTAGGGAACAAACACTGTTCTTATATAGGGCAGCAAAATTCCAGATTCTGTGGAGTCCTGTCTAGCTGCTAAGCCAAAAGTGTTGTCTTTGCTGTTGTTAAATTAGGCAAGCAGTCAATAAGCAGTAGAGGCACAATAGTCTTGCGATAGTTTTGCAGGTGTCAGCAAATAACTTGGCAGTGAGACCTTAAGTCATAAACTATTGAGTTGCAGTGAAGGCAATAACATCTGCAAAACAACAGGCAAACGCAGTGGCAGAGCAGTAAAACAGTAAAATTAAGCAAGGAAACAATAAAACACTAAAACCAGTCCATAAAACAATAAAACTTAACTATAAAATCGGAAACTCAGTTGGGGCTGCTGGCGCTGTCAACATCTGACTGGAAGTCTTGCATTTTATGATTCTAATGGCAGAGGTAGAGAGAGAGAGAGAGAGAATGAGAGAGTTATATAGATAGATTGATTGATATTTCTTTCTTTGATGGTGTCTGTATGGTTCTGTCATGGCCTTGGGCTAGTAAAATAAAGCTTATCTTCTGAAAGGTTCTTATCAGGTAGCAGGTGAGCTGCCTGATGCTGGATATGTACATGCCCAATGCCATAGCCAAACCTACTGTTTCCTGTAATCAATAAAGCTGTGGCTTAATTCTGTCTGATCGATATTGATCCAGAGTAGATTCCAATGTATAGCTAGCAGAGTAAAAACTTAAACACACTGCAGGAGTCCCAAAAAATAGACCAGAGGCAATTGTATTTCATCCAGCAGAGCTTTACTGAGGAATGATGAGGAATGGTGGAATGGAGGAAAGTAGTAGGTCAGGCTTAGCTCGGAAAGAAGGAGATATGAGAGCCATCTTCAAATATCTCAAGGGCTGTCTCATGAAAGATAGAGCAGACTTGCTTTGTCCTGCTCTGGAAGCTAGGGCCCAAACCAATGAATTCTAATTCCATGAATGGAGATTTTGACTGAACACTAGGAAGATCGTTCTGAGGGTAAGTGTTGTTTGACAGTGGAATGGACCCCCTTGGGGGAATGGACCTTCAGTGGAGGTTTTTAACCAGAGATTGGATGGCCATCTGTCAGGGATTCTTTAGCTTGGACTAGATGACCCTCAGGGTCCCTTCCAACTCTACAATTCTAGGATTCTATGAAAAATGCCATTTTGCTCCATTTTGACCTGGCATTGCTATCCCCCACTCTCACCCCCCCACCTCCTTCTGATCTGGGCCAATACCCAATTCCACTCTGTTGCTTGGAAGCAGCTGCCTGTTACTTCACACACCTTTGCTGCCTGTGGACATTCGATGCTCATGGAGCAATACTTGTCTGACTTGGAGCCAGACGTGGTGAGGAAACAGAACTTAGCGGTGTGACCACAGGCTTCCCACCTTGTCTGCTGCATTGTGCACTTCAGTCTCTTAGGAAAGGATGCTGAAGACATCCCATGTCTGTGTAGGTTGCAAAATATGAGCAAATGCCCTGTAAATTTCACAGGACAGGACACAGCACAACCAACAGCTCACAACCGGCACTAATAATCCTCCCCCAGAATAATATGAGAGCGCGATCCTCACTTTGGAGTGCCCCTCTTCTGAGCCCCCCTCTCTCTCCCACAGACACACAACAATGCACACAATTTTATGCCAATGCCTGCCATTGCCAACAATATCAAAACAAAGTGTTGATTCAGCACTACAAGTAAAATACAAACAGCACAACACACACATTCAGACCAGTTCAGAAAGCAGCAGGTTGGTGATCAAAGAGCATTCGGGGGAAAGAGAGGATTATACCTGCCCTTCCTTTGGAAAAACAGATATAGAGGATGATGGATGGCATGGAAGAGTTTGGTGCTGGAATGATTGGGTTGTTTCCAAGGCTGCTGTCCTGTTCAAGCAAGAGATTTCTGCTTGGTATAAGACATTTCCCTCCTCTCCACTGAAGACTCCCCCAGGCAACCTCAAAACCTGCTCTAAAGATTGGAATGACTCTCCAGAACAGATGTGGTGGTTCCTGGGGCAGAGATGGGTTTAGGGCAGTGTTTTCCCACATGAGGTGTGGGGTAGGGGTGTTGAGTTTTGTCCTTGCACCAGGCACCACTGAAATTTGAAAGATCAACGTCCACCATTGTCCAGGGAGAGGAGAGGAATCAGGGGTCAATTTGTGAATTTGGAGACAAGCCATTGAGTTGCAGATGGTGGAGAGAAAGCCCAGGCAGAAATGATGGTATGAGGTGTGGATCTGAAGGACTTAGCATGAGAAGAGCCCTGAAACGGACCAGCCCAAAAGCCTGTCTAGTCCAGCACTCCTTGCTCTCTCCCACAAGCTCACACTCTCTTTTGTAAACCAGTAAGAGGCTGTTTTCACAAGCAAGCGGCATAGAAATATAAAAACTCCCATCAGCCTCAGCCTCACATGGTCCTGCATGGGGCGATGGGAGTAGTAATCCCAAACATCTGGAGGGCACCAGGCTGGTGAAGGCTGTGATGTGACCTGTGTCCAGCTCTCCCATCATCCCCCTTTGGTCCCAACAAGGACTTCAAGACTTGCGTTCTCGCTCTCTTTCACAGTGGACATTTCTTTTGTTGTCCACCAGCATTACGCTTTCCATTCTGAAGTTGGGAATGGAGTAGTTGCTTTGGAAGACGCTAATCAGGCATCTAAACCACATGACCAGTCCAACAAAGTTGATGTTGAAGAATCATTGCTTTGACACTGCTGTGGGGGCAATAGCAAAGAACCTTCAGCATCCAAAATAAACCAAAAATGGGAAGTAGAAGAATGACATATGGATATGAATTTATTTACAAATACTGTAAGCCCATTGGTTTTTTGGCCCTCATCAAACTTTGAAATGCAAAGTTGAAGCAAAGTGTAAGAATCTCTGAGAAGATATGCCTTTCATTAATTTAATATAATATAATTTCTATAAAATTTTCTCTTTTGCAATTTAGAATATTCATTTAGACAATCTTAAAATATCAATGACTTCCCGTCTTCTCTTTCCATGGTTCATTTTGCATAGCATAAATCCCTGCATATTTTATCTAAACTAAACCATTCACTATTCCATTATTATTTCCATCAAAATTTATTTACACAGTTGAATTTATCTTAATGCTGCCAACATTTTCAAGTGCACACAATTTTCCCCCATATATTAAAAAAATGTTTTCCAATCTTCTTTAAAAAAATATTCTTCTTGTTCTTTTATACTATAAGTTAGATCCTCAAGCTGCCACATATTCCATCAGTTTAAGTTACCATTCTTCTTTGGTTGGGACCTCGCTTGTTTTCCATTTTAGGGCTGCCATAGTGGCATACATAAATAACCTTTTTTGAGGTGTCAAAGAAGATACGTCTTTCCTTTTCCCTGCTATTTGTCCTCCAAATATGGAAAAGGAAAGGATGCTAAGAAATCACACTGTCATTCTTCAATGGATTGCTTGCCAATGGGGTCCTCTTTGTGTTTTTGCCAGGGAAATGGGAGACATTAAATTCAGCTGACATTTAAAGGTCTGCCCAGCTAATTTGCACTTTCCACAATATTATGTGAACCAGAACAGAATCATCCTTCCAAATTCACTCTTCTTTGAATTTTCCAAGGCAGTTCTCAGGTCACATAACGGGTACCCAAACACACACAGTGAGGTACCAGTGCCACTGATAACCCACAAGAAAGAGCCTTTCAAAACCATCTAATTTTGTGGCACTATCTCTTGTAGGAGCAAACTCCATTCTTTAACTATGTGCTGTGAAGGATCTTTTTTAAATGCATTATCTGAAGAAACCTTAACTCTGCAAAGGGCATAAGGAGATCCCTGCTGGATCAGACCAGCAGCCTACAAGAGTCAACCATTGTTGGGAATGGTAACTAGAAGTCTACCAGAAAGACACATGTGAGAAACAGCCACACCCTCTCTTGTGATTCTGAGCAACTGAAGTTCAGAGACCTACAGTCTCCAGCAGTGGAGGGGAGACAGAGCCCTGGGGGCCAGGAGCCCTGATAGCCCTCTCCTCCAAGAATGTGCTTTTCCTCTATTAACTTCATGGTAAAGTCAATGCATTGCTGGGAAATTAATTCTCCATTGCCATAGTTTCAGAAACAACTCTCTCTGCTTCTCTTTGTCAGTCAGTTTGTGGTCATTCTTCCATATGTGGTTTGCACAAGAGAATTACTCAAATCTGGACGGCTCTTCTCATGTTCTTCTGCCCCGCAGGGTTTGTGACATCTATCCTGTAAAAGACATTTGGCTTCCCACAAGGTTTCAACAGTCCTCCATCCACCCATAAGTAGAGGAACCTCTCCTTCCCCAGACAACTGCTCTTCCACTTGGCTTCTGGCATCTCCAGGATTCCCACCAACCTCCAGCCATGAAGATCTTCTGCCTCCTCTCTGTCGCCTTCCTCCTCCTGATGCTGGTGGCTCCAGGTATGGCCTTCTTCTCAGATGCTTCTTCTCTGAGCTCCACAGCTCTCAGCTTTATTCATTTTAAACCTGCCTCTGAATACAAGTTGCTGGGAATTCCAAAGGGATGGGTAGGGAATTCTCTTGCCCCTCGGTCCCCCTTGAGAGCATCCCAAATGGGGCATCTGGTTGGCCACTGTGAGACCAGGTTGATGGACTAGATGAGTCCCCTTTGGCCTGATCCAGCAGCCAGGCTCTTAGGATCTGATTGCCATCCCAATCCTAAAGTATGGAATCTGATCCAAAGAAGCTGTTGCTTAAAAATCTTTAATAACACATTTCAGTAAATTCAGCTTTGTGGTGGGGAAGAGAGTGGGCCAGTTTCTTGGGCAAGGGGGCTTCTCTCTCCAGGGTTGCCAGTGGCTCCCAGGAGAGTGACTTCAAAAAAAGCCGTTCTCAATTTCTACCATAGTTGACATTTCCCTGCTTCCTCTTCTTGGGTGGGAACTGGTGGAGGCCATCGGGGAAGGCTTTTGGGCTGGGCTCACCCTCCCCTCCAGGAATTGGTCTAATCCTCTCTTAAAATCATCCAATTTTGTCAACATCACTACATCTTGGACAAGCCAGTGGGACTTTGTGACACTGGTCCTAAAAGCATTGCACTGGCTGCCAGTGAACTACAGGATTCAATTTAAGGTGTTGGGATGAGCATGCTCAAAAGTGCCCCTAAATAAGCTTGCTTTTAACCAAAACACCTGGGGACCATCCCCCCACCTGCCACTGGGAATATATTCATTACTATTTTTAAAATGAACGCCCTGCTTTTTTCTGTCCACAAAATATTTGTTCAAAGGCTATAAGCAACATCGATCCAACCACTAAAATAAAGAACAAACTGAAAACAGAAGCAAAAACGATAGCATTGGCCAGTTTGGTTAATTTTGGTTTCTCACAGTGTCTCCTCTTCCAAGCTGCAGCTGAGTCTTCCACAGTTCCATTTCAGTTTGCTTAAACAACAAAACAAGAGAACTCAGCATTTCTGCGTGGATTTCTCCTGATAACATGTCTGTATGTAATTTTGCCTGATCTGCAGATTTTGGCAGGGCAATTTCCCTTGGTGAAATTCATTTTGGCATGATATTTCCATGAATATATATGGGAACATCAGAGATACCCTTTGCCTTGGGTGTGCTTGGCCATATTGGCCGGGTCTAAAAATTTTTTTTAAAGAAGCAGTTTAATGACCACCTCTTTCAGTGGGTCTTGGAAGACTCCCTCACAGAGGGAAGCATTCACCACGCCAAAGAGAGCCCCTCGCCCAGCCCTTCCTGGATCACTTTTATGAGCCAGGATGGGCAAGGATCAAGGAGACAGGTGGTTCACTCATCCAAGCAGCCTGTCCACATCCTTGGAGGTAACAGATTGGAACTGATCCCATGCAACTTGACTAGACAGGACTCTAGCACTCTCCCACCCTGGCCCTGCTCCCACGGTGGCATCTCCCTCTTTCCAAATTTGAGCAACTTTATCTGCAAAAAACTTTGCAAAATCACAGCAGGAGATCTTGGGGTCCTTACCAGGCCCCGATGGCGATGGTGGTTCTATTAAATTATGATCCACCTGAAAGAGTCTCCTGCTGCAATTTTCTGCATCTGTAATAGAGGCAGTTAAGAAAGTCCTCTTCGCCGTCTCTTTCACCACTTGGTGGGCTCAGTGTTGAGCTCTAACCCGTATCCGGTCTGATTCAGAATGAGTTTTCTGCCACCATTGCTATAGCCGTTTCAGCGATTGTTTCAATGCCCTCAGCTCTGGGGAAAACTACAGGACTGTCCGGGCTCCATGCAATCAGAAAGGGCACTTCGGAGCCAGAGTCGATAGCCCTGGTTAACCCCACATTCCAGCGGGCCACCAGGGAATCAGCTGAAAGGCCATCAACATGGGATAATGCATTCCCTACCACTCTCTGGAAGCCAATTGGATCCATTAAGTGGTGGGGGCAGACTATCTGAATTGGTTCCACCTCCCTGCAGAAGGGAAGGGTCACAGAGAAGTCCAGTTGCACCAGGAAGTGATCTGACCATGGCACTTCTTTTGTTTTGCTTTTACTTAGTGTAAGATCACCCACATTCATAGAGGAAAACATCAGTTCTAAGGCTTGTCCGCAGCTATGAGTTGGGCCAAACTTATTCAGGGACAGCCCCATGGAGGCCATGTTTTCCACGAAGTCCCGAGCGGCCCCTTGTAAGTTTGTGTTGGCATGGATGTTAAAATCCCCTTGGACAATCAAACTAGGTGTCCCCAGGAGAACATCCACCAAGACCTGAAGCAGCTCGGGCAGGGAATCCTTGGTGCAGATGGGAGGTTGGTACACCAAAAGGAATCCTGAACTGCCCCTATTGCCCAGCTTTCAGAACATGCACTCAGAAAACTGGGTCTTCCCAACAGGGTGCCTGGTACAAGCTAATGACTTCCTAAAAATCACTGCAAATATGACCTGGGTTGCTGTGCATAAGAGAAATCTGGTGGACAAGCAGCAGCAAGAACAGGCCCATCTGCTTCATCCAACCAAGTCTCTGTTACACATGCCAGGTCAAGTCCTCCATCCACAATAAAATAATGGATGGCAGTGGTCTTGTGAATCATTGACCTGGCATTGCACAGCAGCACCTTCAGGTCATGTAGATCTCCCTTGTTGATTCCAGTGTCCTTCCAGTCAGGACCAGACCCGGAGGCAGGAATAGTCTTTTAACAACAACTAAACCTGCCTCCTTGGTAATGACATGGGGTGGTCTTAGCGTAACTCCTCCTCCTGCCCGTGATCACTGAAATCGGGTGTCCCAGTGCATCCCCCCCCCCCCCGGTGGAACCTGCCCCAGCCATTCTGTTGGCTGGGACCCACTCCCAAGCAGCCCTGAGCCTCTCCCCTTCAGAACAGAATACAAACTATACAATAAACCAATAAAACAGTAGAAACTAATTAAAAAACAACGACAATTTACGGCTATACTAAAATTAAACTAATCCCCAGCCCCAACTAAATGTTTATCCCACCCGCAACAGAGCAGAGAAAAAGAAAAAAATAAACTACCAAAGATTAAAAACTATTTAAAAACATTTAAAAGCATTTAAAAGCATTTTTGACATTTGCCCCAACCCGAGTTTGTTCCATTGAGTCTGGGCTCTTCAGCAGTCACGGCAGGACAATGTCCCTCTGTCCCAGGAGTCTGCTTTTTTCCTATTCGGTAATTATTTACTATTACACAGATGCTATATATTTAAGAGCATACATGCTGCCTGCTTTAATCTCTTCCATTGAAAATGATAAGTAAATATTGAGATATTTCCTAAATTGCACACTGTTATCCTATATCCAACCAGAATTGCACCATGTGTCTGTTTTTTTGCAGGGGGTGGGGTTGCTGTTAATATTTATCCCCCCCCCCATTATTGTTCTGCTTACCATCTGGACTCTGCCCAAAACTTTGGTCTACAAAAGCCACTGGGGACCCCAGGGAACCAAGCATCACTCTCCAGGGAATCGCAGAGATGAAGGTTCTGGCCCTCACCCTCTTCTGCCTCCTCCTTGCAGGGAATGAAGCCAAAGTGTATAAGAGATGTGAACTGGCTGCGCGACTGAAACGGGCTGGGATGGATGGATATCGTGGCGTCAGCCTGGCCAACTGTGAGTTTGCTCTTCCTTTCCCTTCATCTTTGCTATTTCTGGTGTTTTGGGGCAAAGCTGAAATGGGGACTTCTTTTCAGGAAAAGGTTCACACAAACCCTACTGCCCATCAGAATGCCCCAACTTTCATTAATCTTTGAAAGATCAAGAAGCTGCACATCCATAGGGCCAAACCAAATTTATCCTCCTTACTAATGTGAGATTATGAAAAGTACTAGTCAGCTGGAATGCAAGAAACTTAAGTGAAAATGTCTATTTAAGACCATTGGGGGGGGTTAGACGTTACAGACAGCTTTTACAGTGAACATTGTAAGAATGCTTTTAAATTATTCTGTTTCAAAATGCTGCAACTTTGACAAAAAAGATTGCACACCCAGCGTGTACCCAAATTGTAAGCCTTCTCTTGTTCACTTTGTTCCAGGGATCTGTACTGCTTATCATCAAAGCTCATTTAACACTAGACTCGTGGGGCCACAAACCTCCAGCGGCAATCGTGAGTATGGAATCTTTCAGATAAGCAGCCGCTGGTGGTGCAACAATGGACATGGCTCAACAGCCAATGCGTGTGGGATCTCCTGCTATGGTAAGCAACTTGATACTACAGGGAATGCTAGCTTCCACTTCTTTAATTCAGTTCAAATCTACCTAATTTGCACTTTCTGAAATAATACACGGACAAACACACTGCACATTCTTCAAAACTCACACTTCTAGTCTTGCAATGCACTTCTCAAGCCAGCTGCATTGGGCACAGTATGCCTATAAATATATATATTTACAAAAAAATTGCATACAAAAGTGCATTAAAAAGGTAAAGGGACCCCTGACCATTAGGTCCAGTCGTGGCCGACTCTGCGGTTGCGGCGCTCATCTCGCTTTATTGGCCGAGGGAGCCGGCGTAAGTGCATTAGATTACAGAAAATTGCATACAAAGCTGTCATTCAGGGGAATTTCACACAAAATAACTGCTGGATTTTTAAAAAAAGAAAAGAAATCCACAACCTCCACCCCCAGGTGTCTCTGTCCAGCTCTCAGGACTGTCCTTTGTCAGTGTCCCCAATGTTTTCGTTATGGTGACCTACAAATCCAAACTTAAAAGACCTAGTGACTACAGATTTATTGTCAAATGAATTTTGGACCTTAGGACTTCCAGAAATGCTGGTACTAATATCTTAATAAATTTTAAAATGTGTCTCCTATACTTCCTGTACCCCCTTCTTTGTTGAATTTGTGGTGAACTTTTAATGACAGGGTTAATAATAAAAATTAAAACTACATAATGAAATTCAAAATGTTTCACATAGTATAGGTTCCATTTATTTGTTTGAGTTAAAGCCATTGGGGTGAGCATAGGGAAAATTGCAGAGAGTACAGTACAGTCATTGCTGCTTCCCTCCCCGCAAACTTCATGTTTACCATGGAAAGCCAGCTGTGCCCTCTTTGTCCTGACTGTGTCACTTAATATTGTTTTTACATGCAATAACACCAGGGAGCACTCCCTGTACCAGGAAAATCTATACAAGGTAGCCAGACGACACTATTGTGTACACACAGAGCACACACATGCCCTCGCACATACACATCACAGACATACATGAAGTTTTGTGTCTCTCACTGTACCTTATACTGCACAGATATACAATCACTCCGATATGCCTCTCTCTCTCTGCTCAGGTGCTTGTCTTCCTCTCTCTCTCTCACGCACCACATGTGCATGCATGCATCCCTCCGCCTGCACCAGCAGCGTAGTGTGGGTTGCTGCCCCCCTCCCCTGGTGGACAGGGCATTTGGGACGGGCGCCAGGGGGTGGCACAATGGAAGACAATCTTACTCGGCTACAAGTGATCGCCAAAGAAGAATGTAACCCCTTTTTCTCACTTGCACGAAGCAACATGTAAATCTGTCCCCCCTTCTATCCATCACACACACACACATCACACATAACATCTCTCCCACCTTCCTCACACAGCTTGCACATCTCTCTTGCAGTAACACAAACATTACTTGAGTGCTAACATCCCAATTCTAAAAAGCATCTTCATAAGGCTAAAGAACCATCCGTCAACAGCACCACCTAGCGGGCTGCGAGGAGACCTAGGCGTCTCCTTTACTTTTCCAACCCCTTTTAAAGAAAACATCGCCAGCACAAGGCAAAAGAGGCACCTGCTGGTGGTTGGTGGATAGCAGAATCCTGAATCTGCCAGGACGTTCCTGCTGCTCCTCCCCAACCCCCTCCATTCCATTTAGCCTTACATACCGTGGGACAAACAAGGCACTCACTGCTTGCTGGCAGGCAGCAGCAGCCTGAGCATGCAGGATAACCCCACAGCTCCTTCCTTCCTTTCCCAACCTTTCATTTCAAGTAAACATCTGAAGGCAGGCAGCTGTGTGAACAAAAGTCCTAGCACTCCTTGCCAAAGTTTTCCAACAGGGGGAGAAAGCACTGAAGCAATTGACCCACTTCTACAGGTTTGGCTGCCCACTTGCAGGTTGAGACCCACAGGCTGGGAAACATTGCCCTACGCCAGGGGTAGGCAACCTAAGGCCCATGGGCCGGATGCGGCCCAATCTCCTTCTCAATCCGGCCTGTGGACGGTCCGGGAATCAGCGTGTTTTTACATGAGTAGAATGTGTACTTTTATTTAAAATGCATCTCTGGGTTATTTGTGGGGCATAGGAATTTGTTCATTTATTTTTTTTAATATATGGTCTGAGGGACGGTGGACCGGCCCACAGCTGAAAAAGGTTGCTGACCCCTGTCCTAGGCCATGACCTCTCACTAGGCCATGCTCTGCCCCACTGCCTCTCCTCTGTATCCTCCTGCTTTTACTGGGTTGCAATGTGTCCTGGAACTGTGACCTTGCTTGTCTGGATGGAGGATGAGATGGCCATTTTTAAAGAACTGATTTCTTTCTCTGGCTAGAATGCAGCTGACTAGAAGGGATCCCCCGCTTGGTGCTATAATGACTGAATGCCAGCTCAAGGGGGAAATGCTTTAAGTGCTCCCCAAAAGCATTCAGGCTTGGAGTTGGATGGAGCTCTAGGGAAAGGTTTTCCACAGTTCAGAGGCAGCCCCTGCAGCCTTAGGGGTGTTTGTATTCGGGGGTTTGCATTTTAGGAATCCCCAGTAACCTCCTTTGCTTTCTGACAAATCTTTGCCAGCGTTCTTAAATGATGACATCACAAATGATATTAACTGTGCCAAGAGGATTGTCCGTGACCCTCAAGGGATGAACGCCTGGTAAGTGCTAATATCTCAGTGCTTGGAACATTCAATACCAGCCAAGTTTTCAGTTCACATAACTATGTGAAGAAAGATGGTTTCACTTGACTGTTGTACAGCTGGCAGCTAAAGATCCTTCCCCAATAGGCACTGACAAGGGCTAAAGATGCTTCCTTAAATGTACAGCCAGTAGTGCCCTTACTGCTCTGGGACCCTGCTGCCCTTCTCCACTTCCTCTGAGTAACTGGCAGCATCACACAGTGCTGGGAAGCCAGGAAAAGACCGCAGCCCCACCCGCATCACAAAGCCAGCCACCACTGTGTGCAGCAAACACTTGGTAGCTGTCTTGGTGGGGATTTAAGGAAATGATTTGGCAACTGAGCCAATGTGGAGTAGTGGTAAGAGAGGACCTGGGAGCCCAGAGATCAAATCCTGACTCAGCCAGGAAGTTCACAGGTTGACATTGAGTCAGTCACTGTCTCACAACCCAGCCTACAGTGTTTTTCTAAGGGGAAGAACCATGTACGCCACCTTGAGCTCCTTGGAGAAAAGGGGGGTATAAATGTAGTAATAAATAAATTGGAATGCAGGAAAGGAGGAGACAGCCTGAGTTCTGTCATGGGCTGGAGCGAAGTCCTGGGGCAGATGGTTCACTTCCCAAGTTTGCTTGGAGGTCTTTCACAGAAGGCTATCAATGCTTAGCAGCCACAATGACTCTGTTCCACCTCCTTTGTTAGACACAATGTGCCTCTGAATGTGCTTCTCACTCACTGGATCATCACCTTGTCGTGGTGTGTGGGCTTGCACGTTCCTATGACCCTTGGGAGCGAGGCAATCGGGAGTCTCGTACTCCCAGCAGGGTCCCCCAAGGCGGTAGGGTCAAAGGGGAGGAGCTAGACAAAGAATGATCCAAGAAGTCCTCAGTGGCAGGACCGTGAAATCTGGAAGCCCCTAGTCATGAACCGGCACATGGGAGGTGGATACAGATTCAGTTGCTCAGACTCAAGGAATGAGGCAGTTGAGCACCTCGACAGCTGTATCCATGACTGAGCAGTAAAGTTCCATGGGATGGGATGGGAAGCAAAATTTTGCTAGAAGGGCATCATGGGCTGTTAATAGATAGACTTCCCGTTCACCACCAAAACTGATCATCAGCAGGGACAATGAACGGGAAGAAATACTCTGTAGTTGACACGAATGCCTCACTTGGAAATGTTGTGGAGCTTTTAAAGAAGATCCATCTCACTTGTAGTTACTTGGAAGCAACAGTCATGTGACTTCCCTCACTTCATTTTTTGCTCTCATTCTGACTTTTAGGTATGCTTGGCAGAAATTTTGCAAAGGCAAAAATCTCTCAAAGTGGACAAAAGGTTGCAGACTCTGAGTTCCATGGTCCTGAATGAATTCCAGCATTTCTCTTGAGATCCCCTTTGATGAAACATCTACCTACTGCCATATAATCAAAATCCAGTTGCTTCTTTCTGGGCTAGCATTGCATGTTGTGCCCCACCCCATGGTGGAGGGAAATGGCCCTCTCTCTATATGAATGAGGGAAAGTGATTATTATTTTTAAATGTGTCTGGGGTGGTCAGTCATCTTGCTCTGGATTGCAAGCTTCTCTGCTTGAAAATCTTCAATAAATTGAACATAAACAAAACTCTTTTCTTGCTTGATGAGTGAATAGAAAGAACAGAATTAGGTCAAGCATCATCATCTCATCATAATTTGAAGGGAGGTGCAGAGGCATACCTAGGTCCCTTGCACCCCTGGCAAGGAGCTGTATGGGCACACACACCAGAAAAGATCACTTCTCCCCCATTTGATCTTGCTGTGACAGCAGCAATGCACTGCCACAAACATACACATCATCAACTCCATAGTCTCATGCAGTCTACCTTCATGCTTCCTTGCCATCTTTCTCACTACTCAGCTCCCAGCTCTGTCTAAACTCATGACCTTATACAGATAACTAGTGACAGATTTCTGGGGTGACTTACAAATGTCAGATTGGAAAATGGGCCCCAAGTTTGCAGTCAATTTAAAATTGGAACACATCCTATAATATTCCCATTATTTCCTGACTGACTTTCTCCTGCTTATTACTTCTGGTACATCCTATTATGAAGTTTTCCAGGCACTCTATTATCCCTTCAAATGGCCAGGCCTGCCTTGATTTGCACTGGGTCTGCAGTGCTGAGGAAGAGGCTGTGCCTAACCCTTTCTCCCTACATCAGGTGCAACTGCCTTCCTGAAGCTGTCAGCTGAGGGGGAAACTCAGACGTCAGGTGTGGCACCGCAAGATAGCTGTATCAACCAACACACATCTCTCCTCTTAAGTCCAGGGGAACTGCTGGGTTTAAGCAGGGTTGGGCAATGGGGATCAGGGGCATGATGGATGAGGCCATAAATTTCCCACTGCAGTCATAAATGCCCACGTACTACAGCGAAATAGTAGTCGGCCAGGAACAGAATTGCTGTGCTTGGACAGAGAATGACACATCAGACGTGAAACCTAAAACAGGACGTAAGTAGGAGCCCAGGGCCCTTCTGATCCCATGTCTTTGTGCTTGAGCTTTAAAAATGGGGAAATTCCAGCTTCACAAACAGTTATTGGAAATATTCCTTATTTCCCAACTGTTCAACTTAATCAAACCTTGTTCTGGTGGTATAGATTTTTTCGGTTGGAGTGGTGCACATCTCTTTGTTTAAGCAATCCCTATCAGTTCAAAAATTGATGCTTTCGAATTATGGTGCTGGAGGAGACTCTTGAGAGTCCCATGGACTACAAGAAGATCAAACCTCTCCATTCCTAAGGAAATCAGCCCTGAGTGCTCACTGGAAGGACAGATCCTGAAGCTGAGGCTCCAATACTTTGGCCGCCTCATGAGAAGAGAAGACTCCCTGGAAAAGACCCTGATGTTGGGAAAGATGGAGGGCACAAGGAGAAGGGGACGACAGAGGACGAGATGGTTGGATAGTGTTTTCGAAGCTACCAGCATGGGTTTGACCAAACTGCGGGAGGCAGTGGAAGACAGGAGTGCCTGGCGTGCTCTGGTGGAGGGGGCCACAAAGAGTTGGACACAACTAAACGACTAAACAACAACAACATCAGTTCCCCATTGCTGGTGGCCAGGAAATATACAGAACATTTCTTCTCTCTTTTTTTCTCCAGAGCTTAAGTAAAATTCCAGTAAAACACTTAAAAAACAACAACACAGTGTTGCCCCTTAGCTGTACATTTGGTATTCACTAACTGCAGTTATCTGCATATCCTTTGGCTCTTCAGCTTGATGTCAATGGCCACATGCTAAGTTCTCCACTGATGAAAATGAAACAAACCACTGCATTTGGAACCTAACATCATCATCATCATGTTGGTCACTTTATCTTTTCCAAGGCAACCCAAAGTTACAAAAAAAACAACAACCCAAAACCCCACACCTAGATACATTAAAACAAGAGGGGAAAGAGAGAGAAAATCTCACTTACTTCTAAAAGGCCACAGATAGTTCAAGGCTAAAGGCCAAATGCCTGGTTATAGAGGACAGTTTTGCCTGATGCCTAAGGATATAAATGATAGTGTCAGGTGAGCTTCCCAAGGGAAAGCAGCCCGCAAGCAGGGAGCCACCGCAGAAAAGACCTCTTCTTGTGTTGCCAGAGGAGGCACATGAAGAAGGGCCTCAGATGATGATGGCAGCATCCAGGTCGGTTCATATTGAGAGAGCCAGTCCTTGAGGTATTGTGGTCCTCAGCCATTTAAGGCTTGATAGGTTAAAATCAGCACTTTGAATTGGGCCTGGAAACTAAATGGCAGCCAGTGCAGTCAGGCCAGGATCAGTGTGAGATGCTCAGTGTGAGATACTGGAGGATACTGGAAGCCAGGACCTCCAAGGTTGCTTTCTCTGAAATGCTGCCAGTTCCACGCACAAAGCCAGACAGACTCTGTGGTCTCAATGTGTGGACGAGACGATGGGATCAGGAGAAGGGGTTTGGATTTGTTAGGCACTGAGAAACTATCTGGGGCAAGCCAGGCCTGTAGAAAAGCGGCAGGCTCCCCTTCAACCAGGGATAGAACCAGACTACTGCTGGCACCAAAAATAAAAAAGGTGGCAGAGCAGCTTTTAAACTGATCAAGGGGGAGAAAGCCAAGAGGAACTGAGAGAGATCCAGTTTGGATTGAATCTCTCTGCTGGGATGCAGATGATAAAACTGATGAAAATTTAAATGTGGGCAGTTGAGAAATGAACTTTGTAAGTGCAGGGGCACAATATAGCAATTCAGAGAGACCAAATCACCACAAGTCTCTTGCAGGAAGAACAGTCAAAGAGTCTTGTGACACACTCCTAGCTAGAGGCAGAAACTGGGACCTCCAAGGTCTAGGGAGCAAGTGGGTTTGGGGATCCCTGGCTAGGTGGGACCAGAGACCCAGCTGGCCTGCAACTCAGTGAGATGAGGAAGGCACTTCAGCCCTGTGGGATTCAAGCAAAGGTCTGGCCCTCAAGGCCCAGCCTTGCTGGGCTCAACCTTCAGAAGGCCGGTCACGGCCCTTGGCCCCTGGCCCTGCCCTCGCTGCCACAGCCAGATGGGGAGCCCAGAGGAGACTGCAAGGAGCGTCTGACACTGGCCTTGGAGCCAAGCATTTCCACTGCAATGGCTCTGGATTGAAGGTTTCAGGGGGTTCAGTGCAGCCCCAGGTGTGTGCCCAGCTAGAGAACCCCAAACCCCAACCCCAAACCCCTAGCTTAGATTACTGGAACATGTTATACTTGGGGCTGCATCTGAAGATGGTTCGGAAACTTCAGCTGGTGCAGAATTCAGCAGCCAGGTTGCTCACTGCAACAAGATGGTCTGAGCCTATGACATGGATCCTGGCCTGACTGCGCTGGCTGCCTATTAGTTTCCCAGGGCAGAGCACTGATGACCCAGTCAGGCGACTTTTAAAAGCTTGTCATTGCTTTTGCATTTATTTATTTTTAATTTCTTGCAAAACCATTATATTGAGGTTCTCCCTCTCCAGTAGTGACAGATCATTCAAGCATAGTCCATTCACATTAAGGGAGATTAGCTTTAAAGTCATAGAATCCAAGTTTATTGTGGAAGACGTTTTAATTTTTTTCTCGGAGCCGTAAGATAGCTCTCAACAAGAAGCAAGCCAATGGACACAACAGTGAGGAATGGGATTAACACAGGCAAACAGCCTAAATAAAAAAAACCAACAAACCTTATAAACTGTAAAGTGAGGGTGACCTGAGAAGCCAGAGGCAGCCTGGAGCAGTTGGAGGCTGCACTCCACGTCACTGAACAGCATGTGGCAGGCAGGGACTATAGCTGTGCCTCAGACCCTCTTCTCCTGTCAGGAGAACCAAATAGGGGGGGGGCCAGTGCCCCTCCCCCCCCAAAAAATAATAATCAATGAGGGGGCTGGGCCCCCTCAAATTTGTGCAGTGGCATTTTAGGGATTGTTCTTTCTGCCAATTTTAGGAACGTGCTTTGACCAGTCTTCTGCTTCTTTATTGCCATCACATGCCAGATCTTGAGGGGAGGGGTTCAATTCTAAGCATGGCTAATGCATGGATCTCATTGCTTGCTGCCATTAGATGCCCTTTGTATGGGAAGAGTGACTTGGAAGGGAAGGCCCATCTGTACACATAGCTGACTTCATTTGAGGCCAGAGTAAATGCCTAAGAATATCTGCACTTTCTCAAGTTTCCATACAAGTACCCTGGTAAATTTCAATCACACTCGAATCAAACTTCAGTTCCCCTACATGCATGGTGAGGTAGATCCTTAATTCTGTATTTTAAAAATCTGATAGTGTTCTCAGTACTGAACACTTCAGGGAAGAAATCAAAATCCACAGAATGAAACTGATGATAAATTGGGTGAGTCCTCCCTCACCCTCACTCTCCAGTATTCTACAGACCCTAATGTTTTTCCTGCAATCGCCCTTTGAGTGCACCTCTTCTTTTTCCTCTAAATTATTTTCTACCATTTGTAGCTGCACAGGAGGGCAACCAAGATGATCAAGGGTCTGGAAGCTAAGCCTTATGAGGAACTGGTTTCACATGGACTGGAGATGAAAGCGCTCCTCAGTCTATGTGTTTGAGACATCGTGAGCTTTCCAATATGGCCCTGTCACCAAACCGTGGTAACTTGGTTCTTTTGAAATCCGGAGAGACAAGTGATATCCTATATGCTATAGGACTTTCAATAAGACATGTCGGAGACCAGATCTGGGTTTACACACCTTTCATGCAACATTTATTTCACATAGTCAGGTATACTTTAATACATTGGTACCAAGAGGTTCAGACACTCACAGTTCATTCACCCATACTCACAAGGCCCTTCACGTGGGTTGATCATGCCTCACGCAAGAGCTGTGGGTGTCGAGCTGTAGCGCTAGTCCCGGCACACTGAGGGCATGCAGAGAGTCCTTTTTATAGCCTTCTTCCCCCATTGCCGTCTGTGGGCTGGCTTGGAGAAGGATTGAATCTCCCCGCTCTCTTCTGCTCTCCTCCTGGACCACCACCAAGTTGCCTCTGCAGCTGCACCTCAGAACATACAGTGTGTCCTAGGCCTTTATCTCATGTCCGTGGCCCATTGCCAGTTCCTCCCTGTTTTTGTCTGGGGCTTTTTCCTTTCAGTAAACAACACCACAGTCATACATTCCTCTTTGATCAAACTAATTTCTCGCTTCCCTTGCCAGCATATCATGCTTTGCGAATTCTCCATTTTCTTTTGGGCCTAACATTCATACTACACCTTCATGACAGCCCCGAGCAATATAAAGACATCTGCTGTCAAAACATGAAAATCTGGCAAACAAATATGTTCAAAATTTTGAAAGGCTTTTGGAAAAGCAGGAATACCAACAATCATATTTCAATAAACAAGTAAAAGTCTCAGATAAGATGCAGATTATATCTTACAAAGTGACTGAACTCATCGCTTAACAGACAAGACCACATACAATAGGTGGGGGGGGGGTATTAAGCCTGCCTGCGGTTTGTGAAAAAATTGTTGGAAAAAATGTGGAAATGCTTGTCAATTCACAGAAGCTGGTATGTCAGCTAATCTTCAGGAAGCGTCTTTCTGATAGTATGAAAAATTCTATATTTGCCTTTTAAGTTGATGAATCTATTGGCCTTAGGTGTTTTATACTTTCTGAATGTTCCATAATCACATTATGAAGTAGTTATGTTGGAAATGTAACGAAGCAGTAGGAGCAATGGATCATGTATGGTGATGTAAAAAAATAGGAGAATTCTGAGATACAATCTACAATGAGTTAAAAAAAGATGTTTAAATTATCATTTCCAAAAAAGCCAGAAGCTTTCCTTCTAGGAATCATTGGGGATGAGATCCCCAAAGAGCTGAAGAAGTTATTTATGTACACCATCACGGCAGCAAGAGTATTGACAGCACAAAACTGGAAAGAAGACCAAATAATAATAATAATAATAATAATAATAATACCAACAAAGAGGGACTGGCAAGCGAAACTGATGGAATATGTGGAGATGGATAAGCTGACAGGGCAGTTAAGAGACCAAGAGTACCAAAAAGTTAACAGCAATTGGAGTAATTTTTAAAAATATCTGAAAGATTACTGCGGCGATTTGAATTTTTTGACTGGGCTAGATTGACTCTTGTAAAGATAACCAATAGAAACGGTAAATAGAAGATTAGATACAACTGGAAAGGCGGGCACAAGATGTTGGACATGACATAATGTTTGCTGACTGGGAACAGTTGTGGACCACAGGTATGAAATTCACGGCATGTAGTGTCTTAAGAGAGAACATTATGAAAATGATTTATAGGTGGTACATGACCCCGGTCAAGCTTGCGAAAATTTATCATTTGCCCGATAATAAATGTTGGAAATGTAAGGAGAATGAAGGCACATTCTTTCACCTTTGGTGGACGTGCCCAAGGATTAAGGCTTTCTGGGAGATGATATATAATGAACTGAAAAAAGTATTTAAATATACCTTCTTGAAGAAACCAGAGGCCTTTCTTCTGGGCATAGTTGACCAATCGGTGTCAAAGAAGGACAGAACTTTCTTTATGTATGCCACAACAGCAGCAAGAATACTTATTGCAAAATATTGGAAGACACAAGATCTACCCACTTTGGAAGAATGGCAGATGAAAGTGATGGACTATATGGAATTGGCGGAAATGACCGGCAGGATCCGAGATCAGGGGGAAGAGTCAGTGGAAGAAGATTGGAAGAAATTTAAAGATTATCTACAGAGATATTGTAAAATTAACGAACTTTAGAATAATGTTGGATTAAAATTAAGAGGTTTCTAGCTGTAATGGGTTAAAAGAATATGAAAAAAAAATGGGTTCATAAAAGTAAAATTTTAAGATCACAACAATTTAAGAATAAAGATTTGGGTAGAATAAAGAGGGAAACAAATTGCTGAGTTAATAAATTGAATTGGAATACAAAAAAGAGAGGTATGAGGAGGTCCAAGAAACAAGTAAATGAAAAATAATGTGATGGAAAGGTTTTTTTTTCTTCTTCTTTTTCTGTTTGTTTTTATTTTTTGTAATGTAAAAATCTTAATAAAAATCTTATTAAAAAAAATAGATACAACTGGAAAGGCATACAACAAAGAATTCTATGGACCCTAGTAAGACGTGGAAGTCCAATGCAAACAAAGTAACAACGTTCAGTAGATAAGTAACATATTTATTTTATTTTTTGTTTATGCATACATGTTCAATGGTGGAATGTTGAGAGATTTCAATTATTTATAGTGTATGTTGACGTGTATGAAAAGGGTGGTTGTAAATCAACAGAAAAACCAATAAAGATGTAAAACAACAACCCTTAACCTATAGTTTCCCCCCTTTATGAATTCTTTGATGGGTCAAGAGATTGCCCTTCTGACTGAAACTCTTTCCACATTCCAAACACTGAAATGGTTTCTCCCCTGTATGAATTCTTTGATGAGAAGTGAAACCGCACTTCCGCAGAAAGCTCTTTCCACACTCTTGGCACTGAAATGGTTTCTCCCCACGGTGAATACTTTGATGACTATGGAGGTTTGCGTTTGTCTTAAAGCTCTTTCCACATTCCAAACACTGAAATGGTCTCTCCCCTGTATGAATTGTTTGATGAGAAGTGAAACCGCGCTTCCGCAGAAAGCTCTTTCCACACTCTTGGCACTGAAATGGTTTCTCCCCACGGTGAATACTTTGATGACTATGGAGGTTTGTGCTTGTATTAAAGCTCTTTCCGCATTCAAAGCACTGATATGGTTTATCTCCAGTATGAATTCTTTGATGGGCTGAGAGATTGGCCTTCACACTGAAGCTCTTTCCACATTCCAAGCACTGATATGGTTTCTCCCCTGTATGAATTACTTGATGGGCCTTGAGAGTGGACCTCTCACAGAAGCCCTTCCCACATTCCAAGCACTGATGTGGTTTCTCCCCACGGTGAATTTTCTGATGCCGATGTAAGTTTGCGCTATTGCTAAAGCTCTTCCCACATTCTGAGCACTGATATGGTTTCTCCCCTGTATGAATTACTTGATGTGCTGTGAGAGAGGACCTCACACGGAAGCCCTTCCCACATTCCAAGCAATGATATGGTTTCCCCCCTGTGTGAATTATCTGGTGGGATGTAAGATTGGACCGCTGTCGGAAGCTCTTTCCACATTCTGAGCACTGATATGGTTTCTCCCCAGTATGAATTCTTAGGTGGGAAGTACAGTAGCTGCTGTTACTGAAGCTCTTTCCACATTCCAAGCACTGATATGGTTTTTCCCCAGTGTGAACTTTCTGGTGTTCACGGAGGTTTCCGCTAATTTTAAAGCTCTTTCCACATTCCAAGCACTGGTATGGTTCCTCCCCTGTATGAATTCTTTGATGGGTCATGAGATTGGTAATCTCACGAAAGCTCTTTCCACACTCCAAGCACCGATAGGGCTTCTCCCCTGTATGAATTCTTTGATGGGAAAAGAGCCTTGCTTTACTACTTAAGCTCTTTCCACATTCCAGGCACTGATAGGGCTTCTCCCCAGTAGGATTTATTCGATGGGAAGTGATATGGGAGCTCTGGCTGACGTTCGCTCCACACGGCCTCTCCACTGTGCAGATTTTGTGGTGGCCTCCCTTCTTTATTTCCAATTCATCACCTTCTGCAACGAGGAGAGAAACCGATTAGAGCCTCAGGAAGAAATGGAGCCCCAAATTATTGAACAATGCTAATGAACACTTGTGATAGAGGAAGAACTGAGGGCATTAGTCGTGAGGTCTTACTACAGAGCTTTCCAAACTGTGTTTTGCGACACATTAGCGTGTCAACTACAGGGTGTAGCTCTTTCGCACAAACTCACCCCACGCTCCTCCTGGGGCTGGAAAAGGGTTAGTTGCTTGTAAAACTGAATTACTGTGTCATGAAATGATGCAAAACTGAATTACAGTGGTACCTCAGGTTACATACGCTTCAGGTTACATACACTTCAGGTTACAGACTCTGCTAACCCAGAAATGATGCTTCAGGTAAGTACTTTGCTTCAGGATGAGAACAGAAATCGTGCTCTGGCGGTGCGGCAGCAGCAGGAGGCCCCATTAGCTAAATTGGTGCTTCAGGTTAAGTACAGTTTCAGGTTAAGAACGGACCTCCGGAACGAATTAAGTACTTAACCTGATGTACCAATGTACTGTGTTGCAAAATGATGCATGTCTAAAAAATGTGTCACCAACATGAAAAGTTTGGAAAGCTCTGTACTCCAGGGTTCACCGCCTTTTTTGACTAGCATTCACTGACCTATTTATAGGAACCTGAGATTTGAAAAGTCTGGCTCGTTCCTGGGATGGATTTTGTTTGGCTCATGAAATCCACTCCATCTCCAATGTCAATTGTCTCTTTGGTCAACCAAAAACTGATGGAAGCAAAAAGAAAAAACCTGACAAAAGCTACTTCCACTTCCCCATCAACTCTGAAGTCTATATTTTAAAAGGTCTAGGAAGTTCAGCCTGATCATGATTAAAAAGGCATAACCGGAGGAAGAATATTCACAGAAAAGCGGTAGGTAGCCTTCCATTCAAGGTAAGCTGGTGGGGTGTTAGAATCCCAGATTCTGTAGGTGGGAAGTTCATCACATAGATATATGTCTTGAATTTAAAAACAGATATTATGATCCAACGGAGCCTTACCAAGAGAGTCCATGATCCCCTGATTCTCCTCCATGACTTCCTTAGGCAGAGCTCTCTGGTCAGGATCCAGCAACGCTCACTCCTCATCTGTGAAACAAGTAGCTACATCTTCAAAACACACTGCACCCTAAAAGAAAAAGGTCTTCGTCTTAGATAGCATAAAAATTATCTACTATACTTTGCTCTGTTGTTTTCTGCCTGTTCTTTGCTGCGTTGTTTTAATGGGATTGTTTTGCTGCACATTTTAATTATTTAAAATGCTTATTTAACATTTTAATGGAATAATTTTATTATGTATTTTAATGATGGAAATCTTTGTGTAACTGGCTAGAGCTCCACGTTGTGTTCTTTTCTCCCTGTGCGCTGTTTTAGGGGGGGACCCTCACTGTGCAATTGATGGAG
The DNA here is from genome assembly GCF_964270895.1 of Podarcis filfolensis. Lineage (NCBI taxonomy): Eukaryota > Metazoa > Chordata > Lepidosauria > Squamata > Lacertidae > Podarcis > Podarcis filfolensis. The sequence goes on from NC_139612.1 coordinate 74,556,725, forward strand.
CTGATCAGGTGCGCCCTGGCCAATGTTTACTATTGTTTGTCAACTGCTTAGAAGCCAATTTAGCATTCAACAATCAATACTGAAATAAAACTACAACAACTGATAAATAATACTAGTGACATACAATCACAGACTTGGAAGAGACCCTGAGGATTATTGTCCAACCCTCTGCAATGCAGGAATCTCAATTAAAGCATCCATGGCACTCCAACCTCTGCTTCAAAGCTTCCCAGGAAGGGGCCCAGCAGCTCTTGAGGGAATCCGTTCCACCATTACTCTTACTTAATCTAAGCACAACCACAAGGGCTCCAGACTAGGGCTGGGTGATATATCGGCACATCATCCAAAACCAGCCTGAAGTCCACATCATGGTAACAGTTTCATAGCATTCAACGTGGCAATATATCATAAACCACAATGTGAGCTGGCCCTATGTAAAAAGTAACCATGTGGGGAAAACTGTGAAGCTGGTCATTGCTTTTCGTGATTCCTGCCGCCCCTGTTGCTCTGCCACCTCAGCGCTTCCCTGCCTCCTGCAAGGGGAAGCAAACCAGAAGAGCAGGTGCTGAAGAAAGCAGCCATCCAGGAACTTTTCTCAGGAAAAGAGACACCATGAGCTTCTTGTTTTCAATGCATGTGCCAGGCTGGTAAGTGGCGGAGGGAGATGCTGGTCCGAGGCGGCTCTGGGCTTCTTGCTGGGAGCCCCTTGCTCCCTTCCTTGCTCCTTCTCTAGGCTCTCTCGGGAGGCAGGGTCTGCCTGCAGGCGTCTCCTGATCCCCGACTTTCGCCAGAGGCCTCGCCAGAGCAAGAAGCCCTTTCCTCCTTGCCTCCCCCAAAGCCCTTTCCTGGTTGCTGCCCAGCCCTGTCCTTTGAACGGCTGCTGCCCTCAGTCGGAGCTCTCTTGGAAGCAGCAGCTAGTCCAATGGAAAAAGAAACTGGGGTTATTACTTCTCAGGCTATTAAAGGTAAAGGGACCCCTGACCATTAGGTCCAGTTGTGACCGACTCTGGGGTTGCGGCGCTCATCTCGCTTTATTGGCCGAGGGAGCAGGCATACAGCTTCCGGGTCATGTGGCCAGCATGACTAAGCCGCTTCTGGCGAACCAGAGCAGCGCACAGAAACACCGTTTACCTTCCTGCTGGAGTGGTACCTATTTATCTACTTGTACTTTGACGTGCTTTCGAACTGCTAGGTTGGCGGGAGCAGGGACCGAGCAACAGGAACTCACCCCGTCACGGGGATTCGAACTGCCAACCTTCTGATAGGCAACTCCTAGGCTCTGTGGTTTAACCCACAGCGCCACCCACATCCCTCATCTCAGGCTATTACTTACGTTAATAAAATAAAATAAACTTTGTCCTGTTGTTCAAGCCTCTTTCCTCCCCTCTCCCCTTCTGTGTGTCTCTCAGTTGCCAGTGAACACCAAAATGCAAATTTTCCTGGCCTGGCAAAATATATGCATTTTATTTAATACATTTTTGTTTGGTGAAATTTTGTCCATTCTTTCTAGTTTGAACTGGTTTATAAAGGAAAATTAGCAAACAATCAAATAACTGGTGTTGTGGGATGTATATACAAATTCAATTAAGACTTAATAGTGAATAATATTTTAACATCTAAAAGTGCAACAGAGAATTTGTTTTTTTTCTTGTTTAGTAATGTAATTAATTTTGGCGGGAACATTCTCTTACCTTACCTTTGATATCTATGCTACTTATTACTTCTACAGCTTTAGAGAAAATGTGCTAATTTTAAAATTACATGTCCTATTAAATAATTGCTGCAACAATATGCTAAAGGTAATTAAAAATGTATCCGTTTTAGACCCCTAAGTAGTAGCAGTTGCTAGTTTTCATTTGCTTCTCCACAGTTCCAGGCTTATTTCAGACACTGTGATATATCGGTATGATATATTACAATGCTGAAAACTAGACATCACCCAGCCCTAGAACATTATCTGTTAACTCTGTTCTATCCTATCTCCCATTTGATAGACTCAGAGTTGCAAGGGACCCTGATGGTCATTTAGTCCAACCCTGTGCAATGAAGGAATCTCACCTAAAGCCTCCACAACATGCCGTTTTGTTTCTGTTTAAACCAATTCACGAACCAAGAACTCATATATTGACCACTAGTAATAAACCACATGCTGAAGATATTCTTGCACATTTATTGTGCTATTTTTGTTATATACAAATAACATGAAGACTCAGGAGACTCAAAGACTTATTTGTATCCTCGGTTATTCCTATGATCCTTGTTCTAGGGTGTATGGGGTATTAGGGGAGGGGCAGAACCTCTGGCAGGAGACCCGTCATGCTCCTTCTGGGGTACCTGGTCCACCTTTGGTCCCTACCCTGCACCCAACTCTCGCCCATGCCTTCCAGCAGCTGCCAGCATGCGACAGGAGCCACAATCCCGGGAATGGCTTCACCTGGCCAGCTAAGGCAGGTGAGGGAAACCAGTGGGTCTTGAACCCTCCGTGAATTTGGGACTTCCCGAGTGGATGAAGAGAGGCTCCAGCAGATTCAGCAGACAAGACCAACAGAAGGTGGTTTCTGCAAGTGCTGTGGAGGAAAGGGAGCCCGTCCAGGAGGAGAACTCTTCTTCTACACCTCCACTGCCTTGCAGGACCTTGTCAGAAGAAAAGGCTCCGGAGGAAACAGGGCTGCTAAGGCAGTGGCTGGACTTCTCGGCGGTGGCGCCCGCCCTATGGAACACCTGTGATAGGAATTTTGAGGTCTTAGATATATGGTAATGTTCATAAGTGTACCAACCAAGCACCTCCATAGATCAGCGCAGGAAGACCAACCTGGAACCATTTTGATTCCCAAACTGACCCAATGTTTTCCCTGCAAGGAGGGAGGGGGGGTCAGGGAGCCTTCCCATTGTGTCAGGAATTGAGTAATCAGCATTTTAATGGGTGACAGCCTATCAGGAAAGACAAATCAGGAAAGGCAATCAGATAACCTGGCAAACAGGAAAAACAACATTCCAATTTCTGTTTGAGACCGCCTTTTCTGTGATGTATGCATGATGTTTCTGGGGGTGGTCTTGATCTACAGGGCGGCTTGCGCGCCATTGTTCTGGCTTCCTCCTCCCTCCTGCGTGTGGGGAGTGAGGACCCAGTTGCAACAGATCAATCAAGATCAGGCTTGCTAGCCGCTTTGCGCCTCCACATTCTCTGCTGGGCCTCTGCTCTTCTCTCCTTCCCACAGGGAACCCTCCTAAGGACTCTAGATGGGCTCTAGGGTCCCCCATAAGGGAAGAAGGGCCATTTTTGTCGACCACCCGCCCTCCCGCCGGAGGCCAAGGAAAGAAACAACTCTCTGGCTTCCGGAAGACACCCGAGGGCAGCCCTGCAGGGGAAGCTCTTCCGAGTCCGGCTCCTTTCTTCGGCAGGCGCCTCCCCGGGAGCAGAGAGAGAGAGACTCACCGGACGGTCGCCGGCCAGGCCGGAAGAGACGCGGAGGGCGGGGCTTCCGGCTCCGCCTGCCTTTCCCGTCCTCTCTAGGAATCCCGCCCCGTTCACTGTAACCCTTGCCAAGCCGGGCGGCCGAGAAGGGCCAAAGAGAGTCAGACGAGGAGCGGAGGGAAGTCGAAGGGGAACGAGCCGAAGGATCAAGAAGCTGTCTTGGTTTTCCTTTCTTATGATCTAGAAACACAGGCACAGCAGCAAGAAACGGAAACTTTGATTTTATGTTAAGAAAGTTATTTCTATTTTTAAAAACCAATAAAGGTGAATTGAAAAATGAAAGAAATGCAAAATAAAAACACAGCCGACTTAACAAGAACCACACAAAAAATGAGGGGTCACTCCGATCAAACGTTCATTAGGAAATGGGATATGTATTAAAAAATATTTAAAGGATTGTTGTAATAATGTGATGTCTGTGGCAGCCTTTGAATGACTTTCACGGTATGATGGATAATTAGGAGATTTCATAATTTTGATGAAATTTAACCAAATAAAACAGAAATATACAGTGCACTAGATAGATCAAGTGGTGGATTCATGGTGGGGTGACGGGAAGTCAATAGAAATTTAAGAAGAACATATCGTGATGTAATGTAATAAGTTTTATTTTCTCTCTCTTTTTTGCCTTTTTGGACAATTCTTCTGTATGCTTTTTGTGTTAATTTCAATAAAGCACTATTTAAAAAAATAACAAGAACGAAAAGAAAAGAAGAACCAGTAACTGGGTTCCGAGCTCTTCCCTCCCTTGGCCAGAAAGAGGAGCGGCATCTCGCAGAGGAAAAGGCTCTGCCAGAAGCGGGGAAAGGCATGGGAAGAAGGACGGGACGGAGTCTCTGGGGAGGCGCACCCTCCACTCCCGCAGGCGACCACAATCCGGGGAGCCACTTGGACTGCTTGGCTAAACCAGGGTTTGCAATCCTCGGGGACTTGTCTGTCTATTTATTCCCTGCATGCCAAGACGGGCTCTGGGGCTGGAGCAGGCGAGACCAACAGGCAGCGGCGGAGCCCCTGCTGCCCCAGGGGAGAGGGGCACGGGGGGAGCCCGCTGCGCCCTGGGTCGCACCTGGCCGGGCAAGAGCGAGGTGTCTCGGCGTCGGGCCGTCCCGCGACCAAGTTGTCTCCACAGCCTGTCGTGGGGTCCCTCAAAAAATGCACCCGGGACCGCAGCCCCCACATTGTCCATCTCTGCCAATAGCGAGTCCAACAATCAAGAAGGTGACTTCTGCCTTTGTTGTCGAGCTTGTCAGCCTGGAAAGGGAGCCCATAAAGGAGAACTCTCAACCTAAACCTCTGCTGCTTTGCAGCTGTACTCATTTGTTAGAGAGAAGGGGGGGGGGTTGACAGAGAATACCGTTATAGATGTGGGTAAACATCAGAGACATAGAGACATACATAGAGACATCACCTTGCCAACAAAGGTCCGTATAGTTAAAGCTCTGGTTTTCCCAGTAGTGATGTATGGAAGTGAAAGCTGGACCATAAAGAAGGCTGATCACCGAAGAATTGATGCTTTTGAATTATGGTGCTGGAGGAGACTCTTGAGAGTCCCATGGATTGCAAGAAGATCAAACCTATCCATTCTTAAGGAAATCAGCCCTGAGTGCTCACTGGAAGGACAGATCGTGAAGCTGAGGCTCCAATACTTTGGCCACCTCATGAGAAGAGAAGACTCCCTGGGAAAGACCCTGATGTTGGGAAAGATGGAGGGCAGAAGGAGAAGGGGGCGACAGAGGATGAGATGGTTGGACAGTGTTCTCGAAGCTACCAGCATGAGTTTGACCAAACTGCGGAGGCAGTGGAAGACAGGAGGGCCTGGCGTGCTCTGGTCCAGGGGGTCACGAAGAGTCGGACACGACTAAATGACTCAACAACAACAACAACAACAAACCCAAGATATTAATAAATGGTAGGATTTTGGTTATTTGTGGTATGAAGGGAGAATGCAGGCTGCAAAGGAATTCCTGGGCTGGGTATGCAAACCAGCCTGGCTGGCTGTGGGAAGAGCAAACCTGTTTGTTGTTGCTGTTTAGTGGGCAAACCAGTTAGCATGCCAAAAAGGTGTGAATGAGCTGTCAAAAAAGGATCCTTTGGCCTGGGGAGTCTGATGTCACAAAGGGGTAACGGTGTGTTTGAGGGGACAGGAAAAGTGAGCTTTGAAGCAGGGATTCCTTGGGAGGAGGAGGAGGAGGAGGAGGAAGAGGGGCTGAGATCCATCTTGGCAGGGGAGATGAAAGGTTGCCTGCTGCCATGCTGTGGGCCATGCTGTAAGTTCTGGACTCCCTCCATGCAGACTGAAGGTGTAAATAGGTGAATAAACCAGATTTCTTCAAGCACGACAGTCTCCACCGTATCTTCTATTCTCCAAAGGGGCACAGATCCTGTGTGGGTGCCTGAGACGCCCATGGGTGGGTGCCTGTGTGGGTGCCTGAGACGCCACCACTTGACAGGGAGAGGGGCAGGCACTGGACTTTTGGAACAATACAATAAAAGTCAAACTAATCTGAAGAAAAGAAATGAAAAGAACTAAAATGATAAGAGGAAAAAAATCAAGAGATAGAAAGGCAAGAAAGGGAATACAAAAGCTATCTGTCACAATTACATCCTCTCTTTATCCATACACAGAAAGGTAGACCCTCCCTGCTTTCACCTGGAAGCTTCTGTTTCTTCTCCCGCCCTCCAAGATCCTTTCTATCTCTCCCTCCCACTTGGGCCCCCCAAGAAGAAGAAGAAAGAGGGGCTTCTAATTCTCCATCTGCCAATTATATATATTATAATGATTCAAATTATTTGAAGCATACACTACAGGAAAACACCTAGCTATATTACATTAAAGAGTTGCTAAGCAGTCTGCCAAACACAATTCTTCTCAGACACCACAGATTCATCTTTTTCTGTCAAAAAGTCCAAAAGTAATTCTTAATTTTTTATTCTCCTTAGAAGTCCAGGACTGTCCATTTCTCGTCAAGTTCAATTCTTTCCCAGGATTCTATCAGATCTTAATATTATAGCCCTCAATTCTGCACTTTTTCCAATTCTTCCTCACATCAGTTATTAGTGACCCTGAAGTTTCTTGCTATGCATTCATTTCTCTCCCTTTGAAGCCCACCATTTATGGTCATGCCCCATCTTCTCCAACCATAAGGCATTTATTTCTTTCATCAACAAAATAGCTTTCTTTGTCTGTCTCAGTTTTCCTCTCCTCCACCACTATCTCCTGCAGCTCCTCTTGCACACCTACTCCTGGGCCCATTTACTCAGAAGTAAGCCCCTCACCTGCCCAGTCTTCAAGTTCCAGTAAGATCACCTCCGCTCTCCCACTGCCCTTGGCCCACCAGCAACCCAGGGGGGGCAAGCAGCAATGTGATTTTTGCTTCCCCCAGGCCAGCACCCTTGGTGGGGGCCAAATTAGCAAAGCCTTAAGGACACCCCTGGGCAGGGAGCAGGTCGTCTGGGACTCGCAGGAAGGTGGTCTCCCACCTTGAAGAATTATGCAGCTTTGTAGAAGCGTTCCAAATTATGCCTGTGTGGACAAAGTGGTCAGGGCTGGGGGGGGGGCGTTGGCCTAGAACAGCAGGGCTCCTCTATTCCTCCTTGGATACCTTCCGTTTTCAACACTGTGGTGATTCCACCTCCATTGTGACGCAGTTGCTCTTCTCTTGAGCACATGATTCTGATGGTCTTCTGTTCTTTGGACACCTTCCATGTTCAACAATGTGGTGATTCTACCTCCATTGTGATACCAGAGTTCTTCTCTTTGGTGTCTTTTTTGCCTTTAAGCTTTTCAGGAGGGTTCATCATCCAAGAGGCCAATGTCTCGCATGACTGACACTCTGATGGGGCAAAAATGTCCAAGACATTTCTACAAAGTGGCCCAGAATTGAGCTTGCCATTCATGGCGGCTGCTCTGCTCTTTGTTGAGGATTGCTGATGATGATGGTTCCTCAGGGCTAGCAAGGCCCATATTAACAGAAACCTCCGTTCTCCGTACGTGTCCCCACTGCCAGCACCACCAGCACCCATTGCTTGGAGGAAAGGTGAGGAAAGACCCACTCCTTCAGCCCCTGCCACCCTCTCAGCCTCAGAGTCTCTCACAGCTGCTTGGTGGCTGCCCACCCCTGTCCCAACTTCAGAAATGGTACAAACAGAAATGCATTGAAGCAGAGCTCCTTTGCACCTCAGCACAGCACAGGGCAGGATAGGTATATTCTTACTTATCTTCAGACCACAATCTCATTGTTAGTCCTTGCAGTGTTAAGGCAAGACATAGTGGCCAGGCACTAAAGATGCGAGGGATTTGGGTGACTCTGTCAAATTGCTACCTGTATTTCTCAGTCCGCAGGGGGGAGGGGACCTGCTGCCTCAGAACAAGCCTAAAGTCTGCTTGGATTTGTGTGACAAGTGCCATCATTGTTTGGCACCTGTTTGGTGACTTGTCCAAGGCTTTGGTCAGGTTCATCCAGCCCAGAATAGCCTGTTTTTGAGCCTAGCACCAGCTCTCCCAAACCTCAGGCAGAGAAGGGTCTTTCTCACCAACTGCTAGGTGAGATGTCAGGGATGAGACCTGGGTCTCTTCTTTCTTTCTTTCTTTCTTTCTTTCTTTCTTTCTTTCTTTCTTTCTTTCTCTTTCCACATGCAAAGCAGGCAGTCTACCGCTGAGCTATGGTGCGTCTCCAAAAAGGTTGCTCAAAAAGTCATTGTTGATATATGTGTTACAATTGTGTATTTTACAAAGGATAAATTACATGAAGGAGTTAACTGCGACAGCTGTGAAACAGGTGACTAGAACTAAAGTCCAGCTTCTGAGTCACTGTCTTGTGTGTCTTGTGAACAGTCTCCTTAAAAGGGAACTGTGTGTGCAAGCTAGCAGAGGTGTAGAGTTGGGTCTGAGAGGAGAATGCGGAGTTTGTCGGAGGTTGAGGAGATAGTGTGAATGTCAAGCATTTTGTCAAGGACCTGCAGCAGGAGGATTACAGCTGGAGAACTTTCTGCTAGGAAGCATCCTCTGCTACCAGGAGAGCAAAGTGACGGAAAAGCAACCTTGGACTCCTGCAACAACTGCACCATTTTCTTGTACTTAAAAGACTGCACCCTCTTGTGTGTGTGAGAGAGAGACTTTGTATTGAATCCTTACATTAGACTGGTTGCCTGTTTGCTCATCTAAATGCTACCTCTGAATTAAGAACACATCTTCCTCAGCTTCTGTGAGAAGTGGTTACTTCAGCACAACCAACAAAGGTTATGGCCAGCAATCCCACACTTTGGAAACCAGCAATCTGAAGTCATCACAGTCAAGGAAGATTTTGCAGATAACCCAAAGGCAAACGGGGGTCTGTGAATCCTATGTGGCTAAGTGGTTGTGGAAGCTGCAGAACGTTTAACTGCAGGAAGGGAGCAAGCAAGTTTCACAATGTCTGTGTCTCTGAGTATGGAGAAACTAACAGTTGGTGTCAAGATGGAGATACTGCTCTGGAGAGAAGGTTTATTGGACCCTGTATTAATGACCCACCTTCAGACCCTTCTTCTCCTGATAAGGGAGTGGGTGGCGCTGCGGTCTAAACCACTGAGCCTCTTGGACTTGCTGATGAGAAGGTCGGCGGTTCAAATTCACTTAACGGGATGAGCTCCTGTTGCTCTCCCCATGCTTCTGCCAACCTAGCAGTTCAAAAGCACACCCCAAAAAAAGTGCAAGTAGATAAATAGGTACCACTCCAGTGGGAAGGTAAACAGTGTTTCCATGCGCTCTGGTTTCTGTCACGGTGTCTCGTTGCTCCAGAAGCAGTTTAGTCCTGCTGTCCACATGACCTGGAAAGCTGTCTGTGGACAACGCCAGCTTCCTCAGTTTGAAAGCGAGATGAGTGCCGCAAACCCATAATCGCCTTTGACTGGACTTAACCGTCTGGGGTCCTTTACCACTTTACCTTTACCTTCTCCTGAATGGCTTCACAGAGAGGAGAGAGCAAGAGTCACGATAATTACTGATCTGGAAGACAGCCAATTACTGACTGTTAGAGGGCTGTTAACTGCAAAAGAAGTTTGGACCACTTTAAAGAATTTCAAAGTGAGAAAGAAGACAGGAGCAAGGAAAGATGGCAGAGAGCTGTTTCAACAAGCCAAGATAAAGAAGTGAATGTAGAAGAAAGAAAGAGTGACAACATGTTGAAAGTTTATGGAGTTTGTAGGTGCTACAACTGTGGATCAGAAAATCACCTTAAAAGAAATTGCCTCAGGAAACATCTGGATTACAAATCTACAGATAGAGAAAGAAAATTACAGAGGAAAAAATGGTGTTTCTCTGCCAACAAGGTAAATGTAGACTCTGTAATTGCTGAGGGAGTGTAAATCAACAACAGCTCCAATTAACACAAAATGTGAAAGAAATCCTAAGCGAGTTCTAGAGCGTCTGCATATAGATTGAGCAAATCCATTCCAGGAAACTCTGTAAGGAGCTAAATTTAATCTTACAACTGTTGACAATTTCTTGCATTTTGGGTTCATTTATTTGTTAAAGGAGAAGCTAAATAGAGGTTTGAGAATTTTGTAAACTGGGTGAAAGCAAAATATGATGCAAAGATAACTGGAGTGCAATCAAAAAGAGGAGGTGAATTTACCTCTAATAACTTTGAAAGATTTCTGTCTGAAAAGGGAGTCCAGCATAAAAGGGAGTCTTCAGGTGTTTGTGTGTTGAAAGGAAACATCTGGGAAATTGTCTTAGGTGGATTAGCAGTTTCCAGTGGTGTAGCGTGGGTTGTCAGCACCCGGGGCAAGGCAAGTAATTTGCGCCCCCTAACCCGTGGATTTGCGCTCCCTAACCCGTGAATTTGCGCCCCCTAACCCATGGATTTGCCCTAACCCCAGATGTTGCGCCCGGTGCGGCCCGCCCCCCCTGCACCCCCCACGCTACGCCACTGGCAGTTTCTTATACTCACAAAAGCCAAGAACCAAGATCCTCACAATGACCACTGGTGAAAGTGTCTTTTGATATAATTAAGGATGTCGCAGCCTGAGAAACAACAGGGAAATCCCTTAGCTTCTCTGTCCCAAAAACTCAATAGACGGCATTTACCTTTTGCCCCATCCCTTCTTCATTGTATTTTAATAAATTTTAAGTTAACATACTGCACAGTGAAAACCCAATTAATCGAAGAAGCTTCAGCACAAAGCACTAATCAGGTTCTGAGCTAGCTTCTGAGATGCCCAGAACAAAATCTCTCAGATCATGCATTCTGGCATAGCTGCATTTTTCAAGTGCTCAGCTCAAGAAAGAGATATGCTGACTACATCCTTATGGACTGAGTGCTATGGAGCAGCTCCCCTTCCAGCCCCGTATCTGGCCAACAGCCCCTTGCTCATGGAAAGCTCTGGGGGGGGGCACCCAGTTCCCTCTCTCTCCAACTCTTTTTATACATGCCTCAAATGCTTCTGTCCATTCTCATGTGATGTCAGGAGGGAGCCAGCAAGCAGTAAATCACACAGAGCAGGTGAAGTTAACTCTTGATTAGAAAAAAAAGGATCTGCACAGGAGGGCCAAGCCTAAAGAGCACAGTAAGTCTTCCTTGGTAGGTCTGATCCTTATGAGGCAGTTGTGGAGCCTGAAAGTCCCCAACTTCCCACAGCTAAGGGCCTTCCTCTGCCAGGTCCTTCCCAAGCAAGCTGAGACGGCACCTGCGTTTCTGCCTATACTCCTCTTGCTTCATGCCTCTCCTGATCCTGGGAGACTAGGGAGGAGGAAACCTTGTCACAGCAGGGTGTGTGTGCATGGAAGACACTTGTGTTTCTTCACCAGCCTGACTCATCTCTGCCTCTTGGCCTCCCTCAGCCCACTCTCCTGCTTACGCTTCTGATTCTAGACTTTGCCACAGACCCCTCCCCTTGCTCACTAAACCCCAGCACCTCTTCTGCTTCTGCCACCTCCTCCTCCTCCCAGTCTGCTCCCTCTTCACCCTCCGACCACTCATTGTCATCTCACCACCAAGCCGCCGACTCTGAGCCTTCTTCCCTTGGAGGTTCCCCAACCAGTTCCTCCCACTATTCCTTTGTGTCCAACCAGTCCATGACACATGGGTAATGGTGCTGGTTCAGTGCAGATCCAAAATATCATCAACAGTTCAAATGATGGCTCATAAAAGTTCCATTTATATTGAAACTGACTGTTTGTATGTTGCTGCTTTTAGAAAATTGACTGAGGACTTCAGGACCTCAGAACGTGGTACCAAAACATTTAAAATAAAATCCCACTGCATTTCTCTTTTGTCAGTGCCTGAGAGGGCAGCCCCTGCCACAGCATGGCGACAAAGAAGACCAAGTCCAAAACTCGGAAGAGCATCGCCAAGAGCCAGAGCACGACTGGGCCGCTCTTGACGGAGCAAGAGCAGTCCCTGAAGAAGGAGTCCCTTATCCTGGCGGAGCACATCCACACCTACACGCAATGGGTGGACCAGTTCCAGAGCAGGAACGAGTTCCTGGACAAGGAAGCGCAGGAGATCCGGCAGAACAGCAAGGCCTACCTGAGCTACCTGAACAGGCGCGCTGCCCGGTGCCAGGACGCCATCACCACCCTCAATGAGCAGAACCTCTTTGACCTCACCAGTGTCTTGAAGCAGAAGGAGGAGCTGACCTCCCAGTACACAGACAAGGAGACAGAGATGAGGAGCCAGCTGATTGAGATGGAGACCAAGTTCTCCCTCATGACCAAGGAGGTTGAGGAGCTCAAGCCCTTCAAGGAGCTGCAGTCCGAGCAGCTCATCCGCATCCGGGAGCTGGAGAAGGAGCTGCTGGCCATGAAGATCCAGCACTCGGAGGAAATGCGCTTGCTCAAGAGCAAGTACCTGCACCAGAAGGCAGAGTACGAGGTGCAGGCGGAGCAGAAGGTCCAGGCCCTGGCCAAGAAGGCCGAGAAGGAAGCCGTGCGCAGCCTCATCCAGCACACCAACCAAGTGAAGGAGGAGAACAGGCGGCTGCGCAACGAGCTCCTCGGCCTCATCCAGCGAGCTAAAGGCCTGAAAGCCTTCCGGCAGCAGCTGAGAGAGCAGAAGGAGCAGCTCCTGCGGGAGCTCCAGTATGGGCAGGGCCTGGCACACATGCGCCGCTGGCTCCAGCAACAGGCGGCTCAGAAGACTGGCCCCACTCCCAGTAGCCAGCCTCCCAAGAGCGCACAAAAATCCTCTCGGGGCGCGAGCGCTCAAGGGCCCGCAAAGAGGGATGCTCAGGCAGCAGCTGCCGAAGGTTTGCCACCACTCTGGAGCCCCAAGAGCAGCAGCAAGCAGATGGCCCACAAGCAAGCGATGCCCACAAGCAGCCAGCAGTCTTAAGAGAGCGAGCGGTTTCCAGGTGTGTGAGCAAAGGTGAGGAGGCCTGAGAGTAGACTTCTAAATGCGGAGGCAGAAATCCTGACTCAGAGACAGCAACAAGCTGTTTGGGGATTGGAGACTGCAGCAGCTCATGCGCTCTGCTCTTCGCTTCGTATCAGAGGTGGCAGGAAACATGGACCAACCCCACCCCCCTAATTAAAAGGATGTGTGTGGATGTGCGTCAGTGCTGGACAGCTTCCTGTCCTCTTATGGGGTCTCTGGTCAAGCGGGAGGAAGAGGCTGCTGCACCTCTGCTTACTCCCAGGCAAGCCCATCGGCATCACAGCCAGCAGCAACACCTGCACCCTCTCATAGGCTCTCGTGGCAGCCTGCTGCCACCCACCAGCCCTCGGGCAATAGTCCTTGCCCACTTCAGGAGGCAGAAACTGCAAAACATTGGACAACACAGGCTGCTGCCTTCTCTGGGCAATGGCCAGGGAGTCTTTGTGGTTAAGTGCATTAGTAGCACAAGCTTACATTAGTGGAAGGGGTGGGGAACCTGTGATGCTGCAGGTACTGTTGGTCCTTTCACCCCTGAGCACTGGCTAGCACTAGCAAGTTTATTTATACAGCAGAGTGCATTCTCCTTCTTACGCAGCAGAAAGCTGGTTGCAGACTCGTGTGAGCCTCTTAAGACGATAAACAATTCAATCTGGCTTGCCCAGATTGAGATATGTTCTATTTTTTTTTTATAATAATTTTTTTATTCAAGAATTTTTATAACAACACAAACATATAACACATACATAAACAAACAAAAAACAAAAACAAAACATAAAACATGTACCATTTCATATCTTAGTTTCTTATACCTTTCTTCCCCGACTTCCTCATGCCTCCCTTTTCTGTATTCCAAATTCTTATCGATTACTCAGCAAATCTTCCCTTATTTTAAATTAAATTTAAACTAATCTTCCTTATTTTCCTTGTCTTAACCATTGCTAATAGTAACCATTTACTTTCCAGTCCAACATCATTCTAACTTTCGTTAATTTTGTAATATTTCTTTAAATAGTCCTTGAACTTTTTCCATTCTTCTTGCGCTGCTTCTCTTCCCTGGTTTCGGATTCTGCTCGTCATTTCTGCCAGGCCCATGTAGTCTATCACCTTCATCTGCCATTCTTTCAGTGTGGGTAGTTCTTGTGTCTTCCAGTACTTCGCAATAAGTATTCTAGCTGCTGTTGTGGCGTACAAAAAGAAAGTTATATCCATCTTTAACACCCCCTGTCCGACAATACCCAAGAGAAAGGCCTCTGGTTTCTTAGGGAAAGTATATTTAAATACCTTTTTAAGTTCATTATAGATCATTTCCCAGAATGCCTTAATCTTCGGGCGCGTCCACCAAAGGTGAAAGAATATACCCTCCTTTTCTTTACATTTCCAACATTTATTATCAGGCAAATGGTAAATCTTTGCAAGCTTGACTGGGGTTATGTACCACCTATATATCATTTTCATAATGTTTTCTCTTAAAGCATTACATGCCGTAAATCTCATCCCGGTGGTCCACAACTTTTCCCAATCAGCAAACAAAATATTATGACCAATGTCCTGAGCCCATTTAATCATAGCTGATTTAACCATTTCATCTTGTGTATTCCATTTCAGCAGCAAATTGTACATTTTTGACAAATTCTTAGTACTGGGTTCTAACAATTCTGTCTCCAATTTTGATTTTTCCACCTGGAAGCCAATTTTACTGTCCAATTTAAACGCTTCATTTATTTGATGATAGTGCAGCCAATCTCTCACCTTCCCTTTTAATTTCTCAAAACTCTGCAATCTCAATTTGTCCCCTTCCTTTTCCAAAATTTCCCAGTATCTTGGCCACTTCGACTCCATGTTTAACTTTTTAACTGCCTTAGCTTCCATTGGCGACAACCACCTTGGAGTTTTATTTTCCAGCAAATCTTTATATCTGATCCAAACATTTAATAGTGCTTTTCTGACAATATGGTTTTTGAAACTTTTGTGTGCTTTAACCTTGTCATACCACAAATATGCATGCCACCCAAAAATGTTATTAAAACCTTCCAAATCCAAAATGTCTGTATTTTCAAGAAGCAGCCATTCTTTCAGCCAGCAAAAAGCTGCCGCTTCATAGTATAGTTTAAAGTCTGGCAGGGCAAACCCCCCTCTTTCCTTTGAATCCGTTAATATCTTAAATTTAATTCTGGGCTTCTTGCCCTGCCAGACAAATTTAGATATATCCTTTTGCCACCTCTTGAAACAGTCCATTTTATCCATTATTTGCAATGCTTGGAACAAAAACAACATTCTTGGCAATACATTCATTTTTATAACTGCAATTCGACCTAACAAGGAAAGCTTTAAGTTTGACCAAATCTCCAAATCTTTTTTCACTTCAGTCCAAGTTTTTTCATAATTATCTTTAAATAAATTCGCATTCTTAGCTGTCATATTTATACCCAAATATTTCACTTTTTTAACCACATTCAACCCTGTCTCATTCTGAAACCTTTCTTTTTCAACCTGTGTTAAATTTTTCTCCAATACCTTTGTCTTTAGCTTATTCAATTTAAATCCTGCCAATTGACCAAACTCTTGGATTATTTCCAAAACTCTTTTCGTACTAGCTTCTGGCTCTTGCAATGTAAGTACTAAGTCATCTGCAAATACTCTCAATTTGTATTGTTTAGCTCCGACCTGAATCCCTTTAACCAACTGGTCCCTCCTAATCATATTAAGCAAAACCTCCAGGACCGATATAAAAAGTAGTGGGGAGATAGGGCACCCCTGACGTGTCCCTTTTTCAATCTTAAATTCTTCTGTAACCACATTATTTACAATTAATTTTGCTTTCTGTTCAGAGTATATTGCACCTATACCATTCTCAAACCCTTGGCCTACCCCCATCCCCCGGAGGTTCTTCAACATAAAACTCCAAGAAATGTTGTCAAAGGCTTTCTCGGCATCCACAAATATCAAAACAGCCTTGGTGTTTATATTCACTTCCAACTTTTCCAAAATGTCAATTATATTCCTTACATTGTCCGACAAATGCCTTTTCGGAAGAAAGCCCGCTTGGTCCCCGTGAATCTCCTCCATCAAAACTCTTTTCAGTCTCTTTGCTAAAATGTCAGCAAAGATTTTGTAATCCACATTCAATAACGAGATGGGTCGGTAGTTTTTAAGTTGGGTCTTTTCAGTCTCTGTCTTCGGTATAAGTGTAATGTAGGCCTCTCTCCACGTATCGGGTGCCCTTCTCCCCTCCATAATCTCATTGCAGACTTCCTTCAAAGGTTGTATCAGCTCTTCCTTCAAAACTTTGTAATATTTGGAAGTCAGTCCATCCGGTCCGGGGGATTTGCCCAGCGTCAAGCCTTGAATGGCATCTTCTATTTCTTGTGCTGATATCTCCTGGTTCAAAATTGTCTTACTTTCCTGCGAAACCTTTTTCAGTCCATTTTCCTCGAGGAATTGTTGTATATCCATTTCTTTCTGCGGCCCTTGTGTGTATAGTTGTCTAAAGTAGCTCTGAAAACAGTTCCTAATTTCCGCTGGGTTACTTATGTTCTTTCCTTCCACTTCTATATTTGTTACCGTGTTGAGTTTTTGTCTCTTCTTTATTTGCCAGGCCAGTAACTTGCCACATTTATCAGCAGATTCAAAGGTCTTTTGTCTCATTTGCTTAATTTTCCACTCTAATTCTTGATTCATCAGTTCCATATATTGTGTTTGAAAAAATTTAATTTCTCTTAGGATCTCTTGCGATTTTGGCTTCAATCTTAATTTCTTTTCCCCTTCTTTTATCTTTTCCAGGATTTTTTCCTTCCTCTCATTTTGCTTTCTTTTCTTTAATGTATTTTGTTGTATCAAAAACCCTCTCATCACGGCTTTACTTGCGTCCCAGACTATTCTTTTTTCTACTTTAGTCCTTAAGTTAATTTCAAAATAGTCTTTCAAAGCTTTTTGGGCCTTCTTGCAAATCTCCTCGTCTCTGAATAAGGTGTCATTCATTCTCCATCTGAAGGAGCCAGTTGTTGTTTGCCTCATCACCATCTTTACTGCATTGTGGTCGGAGAAAGTTTTTGGGCAGATTTCCACTTTCTTTATGTTCGGCGCCATACTGCTAGTCACCCAAATTTGGTCAATCCTTGTCCATGTCATTTTGGCTTCAGAAAAGAAGGTTCCCTCTCTTTCAAATGGATGTTTTGTTCTCCAAATGTCAATCAAGTCCATATTGTCAGTCATTTCAAAAAAAGTCTTTGGTAATCTTCCATCTTTTGTCACTACCTGTCTTTGTGCTTTATCCATATTTGTTGAAACTACTCCATTCATATCTCCCATCATGATTAAATTGTAATCCATATAGTCCATCAAGGTCTCATGCAACTTCTTAAAAAATTCAGCTTTCCCTTCATTTGGTGCGTAGATTCCCACTATCAGATACTTTTCTCCTTGAGATTGAATTTCAATTGCCAAATATCTTCCTTGTTCATCTTTAAAAATTTGTTTCGGTTGCAACTTTTCCTTTGCATAAATCACCACTCCTCTCTTTTTTACTCTGTCTGAGGATATAAATTCTTGTCCCAATCTTTTGTTTATTAATAATTTTCTATGTGCTCTTGTCACATGGGTCTCTTGTAAACAAATCAAGTCCAATTGGTCTTTCTTTAAGGCATGAAATATATTTTTTCTTTTTCTGGGAATATTCAAACCATTACAATTCCAGGTTAAAAGTTGCAGAGCCATGATGGGATTATTTACTCTTTCCTCCTACAGCTCCCAATTTTTGTTCCTCGTTTGTCGGTGGTTCCGTATCCGTATCTAATGAAGGATGCCCTTGTCCTGGAAACGTCTCTTTCTGTAGGTCTTCTTCGTGTTCTCCTAAGAACTTGTCTTTATCACTCACTGTCTTTATTCTTCTTTTCTTCCCCTTGTATTTAAAAGACAAGCCTTGGGGAAACTCCCACCTGAATGGTATGTAGTTCCTTTTCAGCAGTGTCACTAAGTCCTTGTAGAGTCCTCTTGCGTCCAAAATACTTTTGGGAATGTCTTTAAAAATCTCAATATGAAAATCTTCAATTCGAAGGGTTGTTTGGTAATGCAGGTTCAATATTTTGTCTCGCTCCTCCTTTGATCTTAGAGTTATTAAGCAGTCTCTGGGTCTGTTCTTCCTCTGCCTTGTTCCCAGTCTAAATGCACTTTCTATCTTAAATTCTTCCTTATCCAACTCCTGCTTCCAAAATTCAGAAAATTCTTTTGTCAGATAGTCCACCAGGTTGTCACCTTCCTTTTCCGGCACAAGTCTGATCCTTAAGTTCCTCTCCTTACGTTGCATATCCTGCATAGAGAGTGCCAGCTCATACTCATCTAGTTTCCTGTACACTGGTGGAAACTTTTCCTCAGCAGCAGTTGCAATTTCTTTAGCTTCCTCAGCTATCTTTCGTGTTGTAGATGAGTCTTCCAATAATTTCCCAATTGCTTCTGCATTTGAGTTCACTTTGTTCCCAAGGTCAGTTATGCTTTTTGTATTTAAGTCAATTTTCCCAGAGATTTCTTCAATTTTCTTATTTGTTTCAGCAACTTGTACTTTAGTTTCTGCGCCTTGCTTTTTTAGTTCCTCCAAAGAGTCATTTATCTTCCCCAATACCTTAGCAAATGATTCTTCTGAAGACATTGTTTTCACTTTTGCCTTTGAGACAATTGTAGTTCCAGAGGCTCCTGATACAGAAGCCCTTCTTTGCGTGGAAAGATCCACTTTGTATTGTCTGCCAGATCTCAAGGTTGTTTCTTGTGAATCCTCTTTCTCTTTACCATCTGCCATAACAAAGACTTTTGCTCAAGGTCATTCCCACACTCTTGAACTGTCAGACAAAAGTTCTCAAATTTTAACCTCCACTTGTTGCTGAAACAATTTATAAGTCCTCTAGAGGGCGTAAAGTTAATTCTTTACCTTCAAGTTAATCCCACGCTCTCCAGAAAGCAAGCAAAAGTCCTCCTAGTCCCTTTCAATTATTCTTTTCTCTTTCTGAAGAATCCAAGTCAATAATGTCCTGCAAGTAACTTTACTGTGCAACAAAATAGATGTTTCAAGTTGAGAGTAACCAAAGTCAATTACGGATACTTTTTTACCTTCCTATAGCGACAGTTCTTAGCCGGTTCCTTTTCTCCGGCAGTCCGGACCCCAGGTATAAGAGCAGCGGTAAATAGCTCAATTTCTTTTTAAACTGGCAGGAAAACACTTTAGAGTCTTCTTCCCCCCCCCTCCTGCCTTCGGGGAGGGAGTTCTTTGCTTGGTGGTGGATTTCTTAGTTCCCACAACTCTCCTTTCAAACAGTTACAGCTTAAATGCCTTTCGCTTTGATCTTGCTACAGAACGGAAAGCAGACTTCCTTTTTGGTGCTTGTCCGTCTCGGTGCCCAATTTCTTTAATTTTAGTGTCCAATTATATTTTAGCGTTCAATCCTACTCACGGATAGTTGCTCTTTTTAATCCAAATTCACCGGAAGAAATCAGCGCTCTCCGCTAATGGCGACGCGGCTTCGCTTCGCAGGCTGGGTGAAAGCGACTCTCAGCACCGCTCCATACACCCTCCGCTGGTCCGCAGCCTTTAAAAAGGCTATTTCACAACGTCGGGGGGGCGCAAAGGTGCCCGCCGAGTCTCCAGTTCACAGGCTACGCGTCTGTGATTTTTGAGGGTCCCCGCTCCGCCGTAGCTGCAGGACCCGAACCCACGAAGCAGACCTCTCCCGGAGCTCCGGGAGAGATCCGCCATTAAGCGCTGGCGCTAACCGCCTGCGTTCCAGATGGAGCTGGTAAACAGCTGCCCTGGACACAGAATTGACCTGTGCCCCCATGGACAGCTGTGAGTCCAAAATGACTCCCAGGCTGCGCACCTGGTCCTTCAGGGGCAGTTACGCCATTCAGGACCAGGGAGTCCACCACACCCACCCGCCTCCTGTCCCCCCAAAACAGTACTTCTGTCTTGTCAGGATTCAACCTCAAAGCCACCATAGCACAAAGCACAGAGCCCCACTTCCCCACCCAATCTCAGGTGGCAGCGTTTGTTTCTTGGCTGATTTAGGTAGCACTGTCCTGCTCCAGGCTCGTTCTCAAAGAAGCATGACCAAGTAAGAAAGTATTTCTCAGATGGGGTGGGTGACAGGGACATCGTGCTCATGTGGGGAGGGGCATATGATGACCTACTGGCTAGAGCTTACCTCCCTGGTCATGAAATGGCTTTTGCATCACAGGTGTACCCCTGGCACAGGGTTTTGCATCACAGGAGTGGTCAGGCCCTCCAGACACACCCCCACCCCGCGAGATGCAACAGGCGGCAGAAGGCCAGCTGCAGCAGGTGTGAGATCATTCATAGAATTCTAGCGATTCATCTGCGCTCAAAAGCGCAATTAGGAAGAAAACAATACTCAGGACACACAAATAGTTTACTTTATTCATAACTCAATGTGTTACCAAACTGATTTAATCGCCTGGGCAAATGAGACCAGACACGCAAGGATTGTAAAAAACATTTGGAGTGGGGGAAGAAGGGAAGAAAAGACCCGGCAGTTCCTGAGGAGGGGGCTCCCGCACCACCTGGTTGCTTCTTGGGAAGGAAAGCACCCCCAACGTACAGCAAGGGATCTGGAGCTGCTGCCCAAGCCTTGCTAGTGTGGGAGAGTCGCTTGTGGGGTGAGAGAAACTTGCGCAGCAAAATCTGCACTGAGCTTCTTCATGACGTCTCCGTGGCTCAGCCCCTTCTGCGAGTGTTTAGCAGAGCCGTAGTTTTCTTTCACAAACTTTGCAAACGGTGTGAGCGGTGCTTTCGCTGGTGTGCCATCCTTGCGCGTGGGCTGGCACAGCACAAACTGCCCCTTGCAAAGGGCACAGACATAGCGCTGGGTGTCCAGAGACTTGGAGTGGCGCCCGATCCTGGAAAGCAAAAACACAGGAGGCGGCTTGAGGGAGCAGCAGGCGGGCGGGCGCAGGAGGCGGCCGTAAGCAACACCCACTAACTGGCAGCCGGATTCAGCAAGAGGCCACATGGCCAGCACTCCTGATGCCCAACTGCAAGCCCACCCATACACATGAAAAGATCCTGCAGATCAGAGCCCAAGGCAGGCACACACAAGCCAATCTGGACACATTCAGTGGTTGGTCAACAGAAGCCCTTCTTGAAAGAGCAACGCCAACTATTCCCCTGGAACTATGAGCTGTGAGCAGGCCTGGCTAGTTTCTCTGGGTCGGGAGGCCCCAAAGAGGGAGCCAATTTCAAACTGGTCCCTGGACCAGTTGCCACCCAGTTGTGTCCAAGACAGCAGGACTCAGCAGGCTGCTTTCAACCTTGAGGCCGAGAATCTCCCCGATGATTCCCAGGAAGACAAATTCTGCAGCCACCATGACATGTGCTTATCTCCTGTCCTCCTGCAGGATCCCCAGATGATGTTACTCCTCCTGCAGAGTATTAGGGAGACCGTCATCCGGGCCAAGCTCTGGCCTTGGGTTTATATGAGCGATGGAGAAGGCAGCGGGAAGAGAGGCAGAGGACTTTTGGGGTTCTGGCCCCCCTTTTGTTTTGCTACAATGACTCCCGCCCTGGGAGGTCTATGATTCTATGAGGTGCCCATGCCCTCCTCACTGGGCACTTTAGCCTGGCACTTGAGGCAGAGTCTTTAAGTTAGGCATCTGGTGAGGATGGGCTTTGGTTCACCTTGTACTGAATGTCAGATGAGCCTGTGGGATCTGGCCAAAGGGGCGCATCCTGTTCTCCTCAGTGGCCAACCAGGGGCCCGCCAGGTCCCAGAAGCAGGACCTGAGCACAGCAGCAGCAGCTAATCTCCCCACTTGTGATTCCCAACAAAGTATTTACTGCCTCCGACAGGGGAGGGAGAACAGAGCTTTTAGTCTCCATGTATTTGACTTATCCTCCTTTGAAGCCACCCTAGGTAGTGGCTGCCATTACTTCTTGTGGGAATGAATTCCACAAACTATGTGCCATGTGAAGAAATACTTTCTTTTGCCTGTCCTGAATCTTCCCATGTCCTTGGATGTCCACGGGTTCTAGAGTTATGGGAGGGAGAAGAGCTTTCCCCCTCCACTTTCTGTTGCGTGGGGGCTTCCCTGGGGGGCATCTGGGCTGGCTTCTGTGGGATGAGGAGGGTGGACTAGAAGGGCCCCTTGGCCTGACCCAGCAGCCACAGGGCTCTCCTTCAGCTCTCAAGCCCTCGCTCCCCTTGATCCTCACCACGGAGACCAAGCTGATGTAGAACTCAAGGGCTGAGCAGGGCAGAGCTCAAGAGTGAAGAAGGCTCTTCCTGGGGGCCAGGAGGCAGCCCCACACTCCCACTTCCCTCACAAGGCACTGACTGCAAAATCTGATATATCTGGATATCTTCCAAAAGCTGGAGTGCAGGGGGCAGAATGGGTGGGGTCTGACCACCTTCTGTGGGGTTAGCCCACAAAACCATTAGGGCTTACAGGATCAGGACCCTGGAAGGCTGGAGATTCTTAGAGTCATTGGCAGATGCAGAGACTCTCTTAGAACAGGATATGGGTCTCACTCAGGACTAGCTGCAGTAGCTGAGCCGGGATCGGAGTTAGTCACCCAACGCACACCGGGGCTCAAATGCCTCACCAGGAACAGGCCCCGATCCTCACTCACGTGTTTTTGCACCGGCAGCACTCATAGGTGAACTTGTACTTGATCTCATAGTTGTGGCATCGCGACACCACTGGGAGCTCTGGGTGGACCACAGCCGACTTCTTCGCATACAAGCGCCAAAACCGGCCGTGGCCGTCTCGGACCCCGTGGATCAGCCAGGCAGCTGCGTGGCACAGTTCGTGGATCAGAGTGTCCCGAAGTCGATCTGCGCAAGACAGGAGAGTCATGGAGCAAGGAGATGTGATTCCAGTTGATGCGCAGGCGCACATGCACCAGGCTCACCAGCAGGGCTGGGCCATCTCTGGCTTTCAACATCACAATATATCACCAGCTAAACCACAATATAGTGACGTATCACAATGCCTGAAATAAGGATGGAGCTATGGAGAGGCATTGGCTGGCTTCACAGTTTTCCCCGCATCATAATTTTTGCATAACACAGAGAGACATGATTTGCGATATATAGTCAGATCAAGAATTATGAAACCAATATCACAAAATGGACTTCAAACCGGTTTTGGATGATATATCAATATATCGCCTAGCCCCACTCACCACCTTCCCACACCTTGGGTGACTCTTCTTCCCTTGCACTGCCCTTCCTTGAACAAGCCTATCCAAGAGACCAGAGAACCAGCAGGGCAAGGGAAGACAGGCTGCATCTGCCACGCTTGGTCAAGGTCTGTTAATACATTGTGACCCCTGGTGTCTTGATTTACAGCATGGCATTAACGCTAAACTAGAGTTTACAAAGAGGAATGCTTGGGATAATGCCCCAAGCCAGTAATCCAGACACGTCTTCTACTATGGTGGGGAGCAGGATGTGGCCTGGTGGCCTGGGATAAGGCCCCACCCTTACTGAAATCAAGCACATCTGAGCCTGATCAGTGCCTGGATGGGTGACAGCCTGGGAGCCACATAGACACGCCCCCCCCCCCCCCCGGGCTCCAGGGTGGAAGAAAGGTGGGGTTTGGATGCAAGGAAATAAAAATAATACCACCAGTCTCCCCTCTACTTCTTCAACCTCAAAGCTCCTTTCTGAATCTGTGCGCTGCCATCCAAATGCAGAATTAGCTTTGCAGCAACTCAGCAGAGCCTCAGGACCCCAGGAAGACCCCTTCCCCCCACTTGCCTGCAGAGTCACAGACTTTCTCCGACAGCATTATCCGGGCATAGCGCTGCCCCTCGGGGCCCTTCAGCTGGCCACTCACGCAGCACCCGGCAGTTTTCCGCATCTTTTTGTTCCAGACAATCTCCATATTCTCTGGCAACTGAAAGGACAAGGGGGAGAAGCAGCTTAGCTCCTACCCGGTCCTGGAGCTGCACTCCTGACTTCTGAGCTGAGGGCCAGGCTGGCCAGAGACAAGGGGAGCCCGGCCGGCTGGCCAGCCTTTCACAAGACTCCCTGTGCTCTTTCGTTTCACTGACTCCCCAGGGCAGGCGTGCGCTAAGCCCTCTTTGTGCAGCTTGGCTCTGCGGAGGAGCAGAGACCAGACAATCTTCCTCTCGGTCTTCGCTTTGGTTTCAAAGTAGGGAGCCTGCAGAGAGGTCCAGCCTTACTTTAGCACAGCCCCCACTCAACCGCGTGACTCTTTGCTTCAGCTTTGCTGATGCAGGAATCCAGGCAAGAGTCCAGAGGCAGCTCATACAGCAGGCAAGGAACCCCTCGCTGCCGCTGCTGCCGCTGCTGCCCTTCTGCCCCCTTTCCCAAACCCTCTCAAGAGGCCACAGGATCCACAGGAGGAGAGACAAGGGGTCGGCAGCCACGAGCAGAAGCCAGACCCAGCAGCCCACCTGCTTGGTGCAGAAACAACCCCATTCCAGCTCTGTACCTTTTGCTCAAACACGGAACGGTTGTAGAAATCATAGAGGCTCTGGGCCAGCTCCCCCTTCCTTCTCCGGAAATGCTTAGAGTGCTGGGATTCTGGGTCGGACAGCTCTTGCAAGAAGCAGCCCTGCACCTGGCAGGAACTCCTGAGGAGGCAAAGACCCATGAGAGGGAAGGAAAGAGCAGCCCAGGCTCCGTCCATGAGACTCAACAGGGACTAGTCCAGTAGTTGCCAACCTTTCTGAGTCCATAGCTGCCTTAAGCAACCACATTTTTCTGCAGCTCCTGTGTGGAAGCCACTGACACTGGGGTCCGGATCCGGAACGTGCATCCCAGTCTCAGGCTGCCAAGAGGAATGGAAGGCAGAGGGCATGCCCTCAGGGAGGAGGTGCTGGGCTTGCTGGTTCTTCCAGGCTCGCCACTTCAGGCCTGGGCCAGCTGCTTTGCCAGAGTCCAAAGCTGGGAACAGAGGCATGAGCAGAAGATGAGCTCACCTCATCTGTGTCTGGTGGGATGGGGTGATGTCACCGAGCACCCTGCTCTTCGGAGCTTGCACAGAGATCGGCGTGGCCGGAAGAGGCGATCTGGGCCACGTGGGAAGGGCGCTCTCGCTCTTCACAGCTGGGCGGGCGCTTCCAAGGGGAGGCGGGACATTTCTTCTCTCTACCAATCACAAGCCAAAGGTTCAGCACAGGCAGACAAGGCCCCAAGTGGAAGCCAGGGCGAAGCACATGACCAAACAGCTTCACAAGCCCTTTCTGCTCCCCAATCAAGTGTCTGGCAGCGTAAAACATCTGCAGGGTCCAAGCAAAGGCCCACCTGGCCCAGCTACCCCGTCTCAAGCGCCTGCCCCTCGTGCAGAACCAAAACACTCCGAGCCCTTCTCTGCTGCTCACCCCTGACACCTGCGACCCAGGCAAGCTGGCTTCTCCTCTGGCAGGTTCTGCTCAGCCCTCGTGAGCAAGACCTGCCTCAACAGGCCTGACTGGGCTCCCTAAGCTTGTCTTAGCCCCCTCTAGCGCTAGCTGAGCCCCTTGCCACCCCCATATCCCGCAAGAGAGTCAGTGAACACCTTGTGCAAAACAGAAGCAGCACTTCTGCCCGCCCTGAACCCTTCAGGTGACCCAGAGGACTTGACCCTTATGGGAGGCGGAGGAAGACAACTCTCCTGGACACTCAGCCCAGCCACGTCCCCTGTGGGGTGTGAAACACAGAGATGTCAAATACAACATTCCTAGAGTGGAAATAAAAAGGGGGTTCTGGACCAGCCAGTCGGAACTTCCTGTTTCCTCCTGGGCTGGGACAAACTTCCTCTGCATGTGACCAGAGGTGGGCATGACCTCACCTGTGCAGGTAACAAAACAGCACAGGGGAGGCAGCCATCTCTCTCTCTGACTCCATTCCTCGAGGAAGCAACATCTCCTTCCTGAGATGCTCTCTTGGCTTCCAGCCAAGAGAGGACAAACGAACTATCTCCTTATGGGACAGATTCCACATATATATATTTTGTAAGCTAAGACTGCCTTCTGGGATCAATTTGTGAACAGGATGTGTGAGTAAACTATTTTTTACTTTTATATAAGACTACGTTGTGTCTATTCTTTTAAGAGAGAATAAAAGGGGATTTACCAGGAAACTTATTTTAGAGACTTATACAAGCCTGGCAAACCTATCCGCTGTGAAAGTTTAAAAGGGGAATGTTACTCTGCTAAATTATAGAACTTGTTAACACAAGTTGGGAAGGACATTATTAAACAATATATCCTCTCCTGTCTCTCTGAATATTCCCACATCCCCCACACCATACGGTGCTTTATCAGGGCCCTCTGGCAAACCCCAACCTCTTCTGACCCAAGTCACCAGTCCAGTGAACATCAGCCAGTTCCCCGTTTCCACACACTTCTGAAGCCAACGGTCCTCAGGACCAGGACTGTGCTAACATTACTTAAAATGAGGATATTTCTAATTATACGACAGTGTGAAGAGGACTGGGGGTGAGGGAAATAGTCCTGCAGATTGTTTTCAAGCTCAGGGAGAATGTACTCATGGAGGACACTTATTCACGGCTCTAGTACAGAGAGCCTGGCAGGCAAAGAGATGTGCAACCCGCAACCGTGGACATCTGCCCCAAGCAGCAGGGGATGCAGCCGGAGATGGTTTCTGACAGGTACCTTTGGGGGGGGGGAGGGGAGTCCAGTCTAGCTGGCTCTCACTCTTCTCCCTCATACAGAAATGAAGCTTCTTTGCTGCCTCCCTTTCCCCTCAAGCTCCCACTTTCCTACAGCTGCAGTTTCAGGAAATCTCCCCGTGCCCTGCACCCCCAAAAAGGTGTTAAGTGGGTGCTGAGGACCCGGCCTGCGCTGACTCTCCTGCCCGAGAAAGACTGAAATCTTTCCAGAAAATCTCTTTTGAAAAATAACATTACGACTGAACAAAACGCTTCCCCACTTTCTTTCCCCCAGCCAAACTGAGGGGCAGAGCTACAGTGATCTCTGAATTGTGGCCATGGGGTTTGAGGGTGGGAGGACCCTGGAAGCCCCCTCCTCCTCCCCCTCCTGGCCCAAGGCTCTTCCAGGGTGAGGGGGGAGCAGAGCTGCCTCTTACCAGCGGTGTCCCTGGGGTCTGCCGCTGCTGCCTTCCTTGCAGAAAGGACCATCTTCTGCTTCAGGCGCACCAGGAGGCTGTCCATCTCCTCGTCGGAGGTGTCGGATCCCAGCACAGCACTTGCTCTCGGCTCCTGGCTCTGGGCGGTGCCTCCAGACTGATCCGTGCAGCAACTCCTTTCCCCCTCGCGCAAGGGAGAGTCGGGGCTGCCCCTGCGAGCGACAGGGCGTTGCAAGCTCCTCCAGGTCCACTTTGGGGCCTGGCACGCTCGTCTGGGCTGCTGGGGGTTCCCTGGGGTGCCTTTGGCAAAGACGGAGTCGTCATCGTCATCGTCGCTGTCGGTCTCACTGAACACAAGGGGAGGCAGAAACGAGGCAGAGGGAGCAGCCCCCTTTGCAGGTGCCCCAGGCACCTCTTGCGCCTGAGCAGACCGCGGCCCTGCAAGTCAGCAAAAGACATTTCACAGGCGCTTCTTGGGAGTGAAACTGAGCAGATCAATCACTGCATTTAGAGAACATGAGAGTGCACCAACTCAGCTCGGAAGGCTCTTGGGCTGGGGTGTTGCTTGGGCCTTTTAGTTTGGGCAGGCGGTTGTGGCTGCTTTGGGGGGGAACCTTATTTTAGATTTCGTTGTGATTTATATGGAAACTGTTCAGTTGGTTTAGTATTTTGTAAGGTTCTACGTATTGTTTATTGACTACTTTTGTTGTGTTGGAGTCGCATACTTTTTTTTTTTTTAATGTTGTAAGCTGCCGTGAGCAAGGTTTGAACTGTGGAAGGGTGGCATGCAAATAAAATCACAGCAAGGTGAGTGCCCCCACCCATCTCGTATCGCCCCGACATGGGGCCCAAATTCCTGCACTCCTGTGGGGTGAAAGGAGGCCACCAACTGCTCCCCAGGTTCAGAGCTCCGCGGGGTCCCCAGGGAGGGAGCAGGTTTCTTGCATGGGCCGCATCAGCCCAGCTGAGATGGCAAAACGCAGCCTGGGGTGGGGGGGAGAAAACAGGCCATTTTGAAGTGGGAACCCCCCCACCCCACACGGATGCTACTCTGCTCCCTGGACAAACACATGGATGACCTGCCTTGGACCAGGACAGCTCACCCAGCCTCCTCCGACTAGCAGCAGGGTCTTTCCATTATCACTTGCCTTTTTTGCCAGATCCATATTTGCTTGTGAGGTACGTGAAGAAATCATCCTTGGAATCGTCCAATCTGGGACACAAGAGACAAAGGCAGCAGCGTCAGAAGGCAAACAAGGATGCAGAACAAGTCTTTGGTCTTGCTTGTGAAATATACAGTAAGCCCACAACTTACACAAGGGCTGCATTCCAGGATCATGCCTGAAGACAGAATCTTGTATAGTCCAAACACATACTGGGCTGAGGGGTGGGTGGGGTGGCCAAAGTCTTTTTTCCCGGATGCCCACCTCCTCTCTATCTATCTATCTATCTATCTATCTATCTACCTATCTTATTTATTTATTTATGCATGCCAAGGGCATGAATCTGAACACAAGTTAAAGGTGTGTAAGTTGTGGGCTTATGTAATACAAATAAACATGCCAAGTCAGAGCTCTACTCACTTTCAGGCGGCTGAAACGATTTCCAATTCACTGTTTGAAAAAACCCAGCCCAGCCCTCCCCCCCTTTGGCAGAACCCACCTGCTCTGTGTCCTTGGAACGCAGCATGTTGCAGGTCTGGGGGTCTTCATTCTAGATAAAACTAAGTCAAAACCATGAAAGGGCGAGAAACGTCACTTTTTTGTTTCCTGAAATCTCGTCTTCTAAAGCCCACAAAGGTGGCAGCTTCAAAAACTAGCCAGCGTTGAAATGAAACCAGGGATGAAGGAACAAACTGGGTCCACATTCAAGGGGCTCAGATGCCAGCATGAAGCTGCTCCCAGCAGAAAGACCTCAAAGGAGAGGCTGAACATTCCGCTGAAGAAATCTGATTTTGGGATTCTTCTGGCTGTTTATATATGGTGTTTTTAAGCAGGGCTCTGGGGCACCCAGGAGGACCCACCAGAGACGAGCCACAGGTTAAACTGTCAGGCTCACTCGCCTTTACAAACGGGCTCCTCCTCCTCCCATCCACTGACCCAAAATTAGCCAGAAGCAGGTGGCAGCTGAGCCGCCCCACCCCCCCCACCTGATGCTACACACAGAGCCTGCCCTCCTGAGGTGCTGGGGTGGCATCCCACCAAGTCCTACTCGGAGGTTGTGCTGCGTTTCAATGTTAGGTGGCATCTATATGCAGGTGGTATCTGTTACGGAGCTCAAGGGAAAGGGAATCTGCCTGCTTGGCAAAGGGCTTCACCCCAGAAGCTGCGGAACAGAACAGAAGAAACCTTTGGCCAAGAGACTCTGGTCCATGGCAGAAACAGGACCGACTGTCGAGGGAAGAAATGCTTTTCGGTGGGTGAGAAGAGATGCTGACAGTGCAGCAGTCTGAAGAAAACACAAGGCTCCCTGCACCCCAATAAAGCTGGGGACCAGGTTAACCTCAAAGGCAACAGAAGAACCAATTTTAGTGTAATAATTTAGAACCAATTTTTAGAGAGCAAAAGTGTAATGGAAAGGGAAGCTATCAGTACATAGGAAAAAGTTTCTGGGTTGGTGCAACCCAGAGAAAGAGGGTAACTCCTTCTCCAGGCTTCACTTCTCTGAAGTCTCTCAGCCCCACTCACCTCACAGAGTGTTTGTTGTGGGGGAGGAAGGGAAAGGAGATTGTTAGTCGCTTTGAGACTCCTTTGGGTAGTGATAAAGCCGGATATCAGATCCAAACTCTTCCTCTTCTTCTCTTTTCTACGCAAGTAGCTTTTTCTGAGGTTTTTTGTGCTATAACTTATCTTTAGACCCACTGAGGAAATTAGCTTTTACTTACAGTTTTCAAACTCGTCATCGCTGCCTGAACTCGATGAGCTGAAAAGCAGACAACAGTAAAAGGAAAGTGGCTAGCCATTGAACAGCCATATTCTAAATGCACAGAAAGAAGCTTTGATCAAAAGTCTTCACTGCGGTGGCATATGGCTGGGAGCACACAATGTTCTGACATTTCCAATTTAGGATGGTTTTCAACTGGTTCACTATGAAGTGCTCTGGTGGATGACTCTCTCCTCAGCACTGGGAGCGAGTCTCGCAGAGCCTGCATGTTCGGTGCGGCCTCAGAACTCAGTGCCGCTGCCCGTCTGTGTTGGGAGTCAAAAGGCTCTGTTTGAATTTACAGCCAGATGAAGGGTTAGGGTTAGGGTTAGGGTTAGGGTTAGGGTTAGGGTTAGGCGTGGAAACGGAAGTATACAACATCATGCATGGCCTGGAGAAAGGGGGCAAAGGAAGGTTCTTCTCCCTCTCTCACAACCCCAGGACTCTGGACCCTCCAAGGAAGCTGAATATTGGAAGATTCAGGAAAGCACTTCTTCATGCAGCACAGAGTTAAACTCTGGAACTCCTTGCCACAGGAGGCAGTGATGGCCACCAGCCTAGATGGCTTTAAAAGAGGATTAGACAAATTCATGGAGCAGAGAGGGCTATCGATGGCTACGAGCCACAACGATGATGCTCTGCCTCCATTGCTGGAGCAGCGATGCTCCTGAATACCAGTTGCTGGGAATCACCGATGGGGAGAGGGCTCTTGGGTTCTGCCCAGGGGCTTCCGCCATTGGGGCATCTGGGGGGCCACTGGGAGAAGAGGGGTGCTAAACCAGGTGGGCCCTTTGGCCTGGAGTAGCAGCTCTTCTCGTGTTCCAGGTGTTCATCTTCAACACGGAAAGGCAAGAATGAGAGTGAAATTACTCCAGGGTTGTTTCCAGGGTTGGCAACCATGTTTTATTCACAATTCCAGTTCCCTTCAAAAAAGCATCTATATATTTCTTCATACCACTGAGCACTATTTACTTAAAAGATTTAAAGGCGGAAAAAGGGGTTAAAAGACATAGACGTCATTATGTTTCAATTTCTTTTTCTACTTTTTATTGGGTTGTTGCAACATAAAATAAGACACCCCAGGCTAACGCAGGCAATGGAATTTGGGCAATATCTCCAAAAGAACATTCAAATAACATGTGATTTATTTATTTTTTAGTTAATCTGTGCTATAAATGTGCTTAACCCTTTCAGTGCTGTTGATTACTTGCTTCTAACGACTTTTCTGGATTACTTTAGCATTTCTCCTGAGCCACGAAGAGGCGTTTCCCCCCCCCCCCCCGATATTTCTATTCTGCCGAAGGAGCCGACCTCTCTCGCGGTCCGCCCGGCGAAGGCGTCAAGCGGAAGAACCCGCCCCGCTTGACAGGGGCCCCTGGCCAGGCTTGGCGCTCCGGGCCTCGCCCTCCGGGGCTACTTACGCCGCGCTCCTCCTCGGCCGCCGGGCTTCTTCGCCGGAGACCCCTCGCCGCGCCATCGCCAGAGAGACGGAGGCGGGCGAGGCAGGCAGGGAGGCAGGGAGGCGCCGCCCGGGCGGGTCTTCCAGGGAAGGCGGCGCCGGCTCTCCGCGCCCGGCTCCGCTTTGAATTGCCCGCCTGGGCGCGCGGGGATGACGCACTTCCGGAGTCTGGTCCCCGTCGCCCCACGGGCTCCTTCCGGTTCCCCCCCGGCGGAGCCGCAGGAGTGGCTCCGGGGCCCGGGCGGAGAGAGGCCGGGCGTCGTCCCGGGAGGCAGCGCTGCAGCTCGTGGCCCGCCGGCCCCTGGGAGCTCTGGCCTCGCCGGGGCTGGACTAGATGGCCTCGGGGGTCCCTCGGCATGAGAAGGGGCGAGGGGGTGGAAAGGGGGGCGAGCAGATGGGGGACCCTTCCGGGAGGAGATCTCCCCCTTCCCCCCGCCCAGAGCCTGCTCCCCAGGGGGGGTTACGGCTAAGCTCAACAAGCTCTAGCTTAGGGCCCCCCTCTCCTGGGACCCCCCTCAAAAAAGGGGAGGAAACCGGGTGTACATTTCCAAAATGCAAGATAAAAAAACCAATAAAATCAAGCCTACATCCAGCAACAGTGTTTTGTGTTGTGTCAGCTCCTGTGATTCAAGTCATGGGCCCCGCCTGCTAGCCTCTCCCTCGAATAGCACTGGTTTGCTCCTTTCTATATGTAGGGTCGGGACGCGGGTGGCACTTTGGTCTGAACAACTGAGCCTAAGGCATGCCAATCAGAAGTTCAGCGGTTCAAATCCCCGCGACTGGGTGAGCTCGCATTGCCCTGTCCCAGCTCCTGAGAACCTAGCAGTTTGAAAGCACACCAGTGCAAGTAGATAAATAGGTATCGCTGTGACGAGAAGGTAAACAGCGTTTCCGTGTGCTGCTCTGGTTTGCCAGAAGCGGCTTAGTCCTGCTGGCCACATGACCCGGAAGCTGGGGACAAACACCGGCTCCCTCGGCCAGTAAAGCAAGATGAGCGCCACAACCCCAGAGTCGTCCGTGACTGGACCTACGGTCAGGGGTCCCTTTACCTTTACCTATATATAGGGTGCCTCCATTCTGCATGGACTGGTAGCCTGGCAACATGTGCAAATGGCCTGAGATGCCTGTTAGGTCCGTCAATGACTATATAGCATATATTCAACACAAAAAACAGCGACAATTTGTTGTTGACAAAGGACAGCTGGACATCAAAAGGGCCCCATTACCTTCAGGAGCTGAGGGCAGCATCAAACCTCAATCCTGCCCTGGGTATGCCTCCCCCCCCCCATGGGAACTCCCACATTTTAAAATGGTTTGCATTTTTTTGCTGCACGCCACCCGGTTGTTTTATGGCAGAGCAACATAGAAATAGATTGCATAAATAAATAAAAAGGAAGGTGATCTAGGCTGTCTTGCTCTCACATCCTTCAGTTTGCTTCAATGGGTGTTTGGCTCTTGGTCTGAATGCTTGTCCCTGCCGAGCCGCAAGAAGCCTTTCTCGAGTCTCAAGGGACACCCGGAGGGGAGGGGAGTCTGGCATTTCTTTTTACTGTGAGGGGTACTTCTTCGTAGAAATGGGCATGGCCTCAGCCCCCCCCCCCCAAATGCATAGGAAAACTCTTGGCAAAAGAAAGACCATCACTTAGATGTTTATTATTTTCCATAACAAGTGCAAGTGTGGGAGTTGTGTTTGGTGTATTGTGCACAGTCCTTCCAGCCCTCATATGCACCCGCCTCTCCTGCAGGGGGGTCTGGGGCGGCTGCTTTGCTCCTTTCCATCAGATGGCCAAGTCACCCCTCAGCCGGCTCTAGTCAGGGCTTGGGCCCTGGTCACTTCTTCACGGCCCCCTCCAGCAGGGGGGATTCCCTTCAGTGCAGAAACCCCGGTCCAGACTGCCAGAGAGGCCAGGGCAGCTGCTCAGCGATGTGCCAGGGGAAGGCAGGAGACCCTCTCCGGTCCTGGAGTCCGTTGCTTCCCTCACCCATAGCTGTGGGGGCTGCTGGGGTTCATGGGGGCTGATTCCTGAAGTCCCAACTGGCCCTTCAGAAGCCAGAGCCGATGGCTCAGGTTCTGCACTTGGCAGGTGCCCAAGGCACAGCCGACACGCATCAGCTGCGCACGGTGCAGGCGGGGGGCTGCCTGGCGCTTTGGACGGGGGGCTGGAGCCCACGGGAGCCGGCGCTGGGTGGGGCTGCCAGGCTGCTGGGGATCCAGGCTGCGCCTGGGGAGGACGGAGAGGTGGAGCCGGCTTCCTGGCGTCGCCAAGGGAGGCTTCCAGGCCGGCCACATTCTGACCATCTTGTCCGAAAGCTCTTCTGTCACCGGCCTCTTCTGCAGCCAGGCTGGTGGGTGGCTTCTGGCCCAGGGCTTCCTGCAAGGAGAGGATGGAAGAGGTGCCATGAGCCCTCGCCCTCCGCTGGCAGCAGAAGGGAAAGAGGCATGTTGGAGCAGGAGCACAAACGCTTGCAGGAGCCGGGCTCACGGAGCAGCCACAGCCTGTTTATAGGGGGATCAAAGCCGCCTTCCCCCCACCTGCCTGTGTGGTCCCTGGGGGTGCAGGGGCCACACCTACTTCTGCACTGCCCAGGCCCAGAGCCGGCATGTGCCCTCGCAGGGTTGGCTCATGGAATGTTGCTTGAAACGGCTTGGCTGCCCTTGCCCAGAAACTGCGCTCACAATTCTTTCTCACGGAGGAGGTGCACTCGTCACAGGTGAGTCTGCCTCTCCATGGGATGGTCCAGGCAGGGTGAGAGTGAGGCCTGTCAGAGCAGAAGAAGCACAGACAAAGGCCCAGCCTGACTCAAGAAGAGGGCTGGGGGGTGGGAAGGCTGCAGATCTGGGTCAGCATATTTGGGTGGGTGTAGAGCGCAGCCTCTCGGGGAGAGAAGCCTGTGGGTTGCCACTGTGGTGCCAGGCCCAATGCAAAGTACTGTGGTTGCCTTCCAACCCCTAAACAGCTTGTCAGATGCTCACCTGGATGCGTGCATGGGCATCTCCAGGACCAGGCTAGCCCTGAAAGTCAGCAAGGAAGACCCCACTGCCAGAACCTCCCCTCAGGTGCATCAGGTTGGCACTGGACACGTGAGACAGGGTCAAAGAAGGGCAAGCCTCACACCCCAGGAATCTCCATCTCCACAACCCCACTGAGTTTCAGGGCTCTGCCTGGGGATTGCCCCCCCAGCCTAACAGCAGCAGGAATAAGGCAATTTGGGGCATGCACTTTTTTGAGAATGGGCTGCCTGAGAAAGACCCTTTTGCCTCCAAAGTCATAGACAAGAAAACCAGACTGTTCCCTCCTAAAGTCCACTTTGCTCAGTGTGACTCACTCTCAAGAATTCAGGCATAGGACAACAGTCTTGGGTATCTTTCTTGAAGAAAATCGTGTGAGGTCTGATACTGGGAGTCAGAAAATATGACTTGGTCTTTGTGTGTGGAGCTTGTGCAGTGTGTGGGATGATGGGCACCCTTGCTGTGTGTGTGTGTGTGTGTGTGTGTGTGTGTGTGTGTGCATGCGTGCACATGTGTACACTTGTATAGCTGTGACTTGTGTCCCCTCCTCCCTGCTGTGTCCTTCATGGCCAATAGACATGTTGGCCTCCCAGGCCATTGGAGATGGTTGCCATTCTCAGAGACAACTGTGGCTCTTCCACTCACTCCCATTGACAAACTTCTGTATTTGGGTTTTCTCTCAGAATTAATTACTGTAATAGGAAGCCGCTTTTTAAAGGGCTCCCCCCCCAATCCTCTCTGTGGGGGACCCAGATCCTGAATGAGATCGTGGGAGAGGAGAAGCAGGGCTAGAGCCCCCTTTTGGGTGGGGAGATGAGCTCCCACCCAATCCAGGGACAGGTCCCCCTGCCCACGTCCTGTTGGGAACCTTGGAAGCTACCGCATTCCAAGTCAAGCTCTGCTCCATCTGGTTCAGTACTGTCCGCACTGACTGGCAGCAGCTCTCCAGGTTTTCAGGCAAGGTACATGCGCAGCCCTTGCGCCATTGCGGATTGGACCTGGACTCTGCATGTGGAGCGGGTGCTCTGTCCCTGAACTATGGCCCTGCTCAGATCAATGTGGCAAGAAGTCGGCTGGGGCAGAAGGAATATTTTACACATTTAAATGAAGGAACATTTAATTGCTTGAAACTGGTAGACTTCAACCTTGGCTTTTGCTTTTGTCAGATGCTTGTTAAAAGCTCAGCTCTTGGCCTTTGTAACTGAGCAGAGGCAGACCTGCCTGCCTGGCCATCTTCATAGGAAGGTGGTTCCAGGAAGGGCAGCCCCCCCCCCTCTGTGGCAGGACACAGCAAGGGGGGGTCATCTCTTGAGGGCAATGCTCTGCACCAGTTGTGAAGAGACTTGTGAGCTGAGCCCAGAAGCTCCCTCTAACCCCAGCACTCCCTCCTTGAGGACCTTGGACGGCCTCTGGCCTCTCCGTTTGGTCCCCTGTGAGGCCAGGCCCCTCTTCCCTGGCTGCCTGGAGAGGCATCACGGCCAGCACGTCTCTCTGGGCTGTGGCAACCGTCTCTTCCAGACCACAAGAGAAACTATGTGTGGCCTAGCCCTGACGCAACCTGCTGAGCCACCTTTTCCATTTGAGAAGCGAGATGGGGCGGGGGGGGGGAGAGAATGAATGAGGAGAGGAGAGAGCATGTGTCAGGTTGGGGCATGGAGAAGGATGTCAGCTTCCTTCCACCAGGGAAGAGGAACTGGTCTGGAGGAGGGGAGGAGGCGGGAGAGACTGGGAGATGGCCAGAGGGAAGGAGCAGGGCGGGAGGCGGGGAGGAGCGCAGGCAAGGCAAAGGAGCTGTACCTGCCACAGGACACGTACGCTTGGCAGGCAGGCAGCAAGGAGGGAGCGGAGGCCAGCTGCATCAAAGGCCCGTATCCCACACACAGGCCAGGTTCAACAGCCTCTCTCCAAACCGTCACCACAGTTTCAGGTAACAGGACAGGAGGAGCTGCCTCTCCCCTCCACAAGTGAGGGCGCCTGGCACAGCTGCAGCTGGGTGTGATGACTGCCTGGCTCTGCAGAGGCCTTGGTCCTCTGGCCTGTGGGGCGTGTGTGTGTGTGTGTGTGAGAGAGAGATGTTTGCTTCTGCAAATGCAGGCTAGGATTGCATCAGCTTTTTGAGCTGGCACATCACACAACCGGCTTCTCTTCACTTTGGGAGCCACTAAGACCCCGAGATCCTTTCTGCACACTTGGTTTCCCCATCCTATACTTGTGACTCTGATTCTTTGCACAGAGGCGGTTTTAGGGTAGCGCAACTGGTTCTGCCCCACTGGGTGTTGGCGCCACAGGGGGCACCACAACAATGATGTAGAATGGAGCGGGAGAGACGGGGGCGCCAAATTGTATGGTTGCACCACTGAAATTTGAGAGCCCAAGAGCCGTCCCTACTTTGCACCTACATGCAGGACTCTACATTTATCACTGTAGGTTTTCATTCTCTTGGTTTCAGCCCAGTCTGCCAGCCTGTCAAGATCTTTTGAACCTGTACTCTGTTTTCCAAGGTCCTCATCCCTTTCCCAGCTTGGCATCAGCATCCTCCAGACTCCAAGTAATCGAAAGGAATGCTGAGCAGGACAGTGTCCCTCGGCACTCAGCTCAAGACCTCCCAGCCGGCCGACACAGAGCCACTCATCGTGGGCACTCAGTAGACACACAGTGGACACTCAGCCAGTTTTAGATCCACCACAAAGGAGTGTTGTCCAGCCTCTATTTTACCTACTTGTCAAATGTTTTGCTGAAATCAAGATATACTATGTTCATTGAAGATAAAGCAACTAGACTAGTCACTCTAGACAAAATGACAGGAGGGAAGGTTGGTCTTGCAAGCCATACAGTTGATCAACCCATTCTGGCTTCTAGTCATCCCGCCCAGAGACCACAGTCCCCACTGTGGAAGGACGTGTGGATCCAGAATTGGTCTTCACAGTCACTTACGGACTCATTGTTAAAACCGTGTTTATGGAAGACCATCTTACACGGCTACGAGTGATCGCCAAAGAAGAAGAAAGATTTTCTAGATGGCCACAGACTGACCTCTTACTCATCTTGTATTAACCATTCAGTAGTTTTTGGAGACACTCCCCTCTTCCCTTTTGAAGACAGACAACATTTGCCCACCTCCAGACATAAACACCCATACCTTACACACACACACACACACACACACACACACACACACACACACACACACAGAGAGAGAGAGGTGATTCATTCCTTGTTTTAGTCACAACCAAATATGATTTTTAAACTGCTGACCATGACTTTGGTAATTGTTTTGGATTAAAAAAAACCACCTATATTGTAAGCCATCCTGTGTGGCAAAGCGGGGTGATATAAATACTCTGCTCAAACAAGCCTGTCTGCCAGCTCCCTGTCCTCTGCAGCCCTTCCACTCATCCTGGGCGTTAACCCTCTTGACACCATCCTCCCAGGTGTGAAATGTCTCCACTGCCTGAGATGTCCCCCTGCTTTGCTCACTGCAGTTCCTGCTTTCTCATCTGCCCTCTGCCCAGTACTTCCTTGTTGCTTAGCCTTGAATCAGCCTTGATAGAAACTGCCCTGGTACTCTGGGCAGATTCCACCTGCCACAAATGAGCATTTCCTGCCATCCCTGGATGGGGTACAGGCAAAGCAGCATCTCTTGCCATTAGCTTAAATAGGAAAAATGCCGCAGGAGCTGATGCAACAGCCGGAAGCCTGTAGGGGAGCCACAAACCTAAGCCAAAAATCATAATTTGCACTTCGCAGTAGGTGCCTCAATAAAAGTTTGTCTTTCAGCTGGGAAGACTCCAGTTCCAATCTCTGCTTGGCTGTGCTGACCCTGAACCAGTCTCTCTCCCTTAGACTATTGGGACGATGTGGGTCTCCCTGGAGGAAGGGCAGGTGGGGCTGTAATTCATTCACCATCCTTTGCATGGGAAGCAGCCTCTGCTCTGCCATTGAGGACCGAAACCAAAGACAACAGTTGCATCACAGCTGAATGCTGGGTAAACACAGCAGGAGGCGCTTGTGGGGACCTCAGTCTTCTCTTGCTTAGGGAGCTGTTCCACCCACCTTCATGGAAGCCTTGCTTGCTTTTCCATCTCCAGGCTCCCAAGTGCCGCATGGCTGAGGGGAGGAATGGCTCAGCTGGGCTCCCATTCATCCCCTGGGCTTACACCTGCTGCTCACCCCCTTTAGCCCTGGAGCAGGGCTAGAGGGACCAGAGAAGATGCTGGCATACTGCCCAGCGGTGGTCCCAAGCAAACAGCTGGATGCCCCCATCCCCTGGCTCATAGACAGAGGAGGGAGCAAGAGACAGAAGCCAGCCCCCCTCACAATGCCTTGCCCCCCTACCCCCATCCTCTGAGCAGAACTCGTGGGCTGCAGTGGTCAAAGGTCTGCAGGGTCTCCCCACCCCCCACTGTGTCAACACACTGCCTGGAGCTGTATTTTCAACAGCAGCAGAAGAGCCTTGGGGAGACCAACCAGTCCTTGGCTGAAATCTCTCCATCCTTCTCTGCAGGGACTGGCAGCCTGTCCACTGGCCAGCGGGAGAGGCAACAGCTCTAGTCCACAGCACAGCCAGCAGCGTGCCCAGCCCTCCTGCTCCAAGCTCTGCTGAGCCCAAACGATGCCCGCTGAACCCCTGCCTGCCCTTCTGCTGCCTTGGCTCAGGGGCAACTCCGGTTCAGGTTCACTTCCCCCCAGCCATCCGATGGTCAGGTGACGAGCCAGACATCCACCCCTTCGGCCTGAACCCTCACCCACTCAGCTGCTCCCGGCCTGGCGGACAGAAACACTCTGACTGCCCAGGTACCTGGAGTTGAAGCATCCAAAGGTGCCAAGTCATGCCACACTCACATGCCCCACACAGTTGCCAGCTGTGCAGTCAGCAACTTCTGAGGACCCAGACACTCACAGCAGGGATCAGTTTCCTCACAGCAGGGATCAACTCTCTCTCTCTTTCTTTCTCTCTCTCTCTCTCCTGCACTTGTGTTAAGGCCCAGCTCACCCAAACCCATTTTCTCTGTCATGTACCCCCTCCCTGCATAAGTCTCGTTTGCGCACCCACCCCCTTTTCACAGAGAGGTATCCCAATCAGAATCTAGCTTGGCTTGCTTCCTTGAGCCGCCCTCTCTCTTAGCAGGCAGGCATTTTCCCAGGCAACATATTCAACTGTATATAGAATTCATTTGACAACATTTATATACTGCTTCATTGTCAACAGAACCCCTAGGCAAGTGTGCGCATGTGCCTGCTTGTACGTGCGCTCTGCGTTGGTGTGGCTATTAGAGAACTTCCTTGGCCAAACCTTTTCACAAATGGGAGCTCTACACTAGTTCAATTCCTTGCTAAAGGGGACACATCCCCCTGCTTGGATGACAGAGAGGACGTCTTCATCAGGGCGCAATGGGCCAGTGCGTCTGGCTGTTAACCAGAAGGTTAGTGGTTCAAGCCCACCTAGGGATGGCTGTGGGCAGGATTTTTGCATTGCGAGGGGTTGGACTAGATGACCCTCGGGACCCTTCCAACTCCACAGTTCCAGGGTTCGAGGATGGTTTCTGCTGCTTTATCATGGCTTCTATCTCATCTGCTCCTTGCGTGTTTTCTGGAGATGATGATTTATTAAATTTGTATGCCGCCCCAAACCCGCAGGTCTCAGGGCTGTTACAACCGCCTAGCGAGGTTTGCCTCCATCTGCTGTTGCAGAGCCTGAAAGGAGATCCTGCAGGGCTGAAGCGGGTGGCAGGCTGGCACCCCCATTCCGGCCCAGGACAGAAGCACAGCCCCCAAAATCCAGGGGAAGGGGATTCCTTCCTTCCCATCTGAGCATATCTGGGGGTATCCCGACCATCACCCCCGTTTTAGGAGAGAGATCCGGGCTGCTGTGTGGAATGCAAGGGGTCGGGGAGAGCAAAGGGTCTTTCTTTAGGCTGGTCCCAACCGGCGCAATCCGATTCTCCCGAGAGTAACTCTTGGAGCCCCCCCAACTCCCTGCCCCACGCAAGGCACTCCACCGCGCGGCTCCCGGACACGCCATGGCGGGGGTCTTTCCTCTGCCTGAGAAAGAAGCCGGTTCTCGGGCCGATCCCTGGAACTCCCTTCCACTGGACTGCACGCCTCTCCCGAAGTGCAAAGAGGGATTCCGCCCCAGCTGGCAGGGGCGAGGGAGGGGCATAGCTGTCAACGTTTCCCTTTTCTTAAGGGAAATTCCTTTATTCCGAATAGGATTCCTCGCAAGGAAAGGGAAAAGTTGACAGCTCAGCGGCTCCCCACACGCCCCGGCCACCACACTCTCTGCAAGGGGACATGAAATGGGGGTGAGCAGGCGGGCCTCTCCGCTCTGCTTTGAGGCGGCCTCTGTCGGGGCAGGGCTCCTGGTCACCTCCCGGCCCCATTTCAGGCACCCACCCCACCCCCACCCCAGGGCTGCCGACCTTCGCCCTCCCCGGAGGGGACGGAGCAGGAGGAGAGTTCTCCGACGGGCGGGCGGGGACTCACCTGGGCGACAGCGGCGAGATGCGCCCCGACGGGGCGGGCGAGGCGCACTCGGCGCCCGGCAGGTGAAGGAGCAGCGGGAGGAGCGGGAGGAGGAGGAGGCGACAGCGGCTGATGCAAGCAGGCTCCCGGCGCAGCTGGCGCTTCATGGCGGCGCGGGGGGCGGCGGAGAGGGCTTCAGGGCGCGAGGACCCGGTGCGGGGCGCTACCGCTTGGCTCCGGTGCGGTAGTCGGATGCAATTCTGGCTGGTGGAGCTCGGGCTGCCCGTTCCTTCGGAGCGGCGAGAGTTTCCCGGGAATGCTCGACGGTGAGCTGGACCGCGCGCTGGCTCTCCTGGACGGCTCCGGGACATATGACCCGCAGCAGCAGCAGCAGCAGCAAATTGCCTCCGCGCGCCGTCCGACGCGGCTTAAATACCGGCCTCCCGGCCCCTGGGCGCTGCCCGGGCTGGCCAAGCCTCTGGAGGCTCCTTCCGCGACGGGGCGGGGCATCCAAGACCGCCACTGACTGGCTGGGGCTGCCCGGGAGAACGGGACGGCCGTCCGGGGTCACACCTCCCCCAAGCTCCCACGGGCCGCCCTTGCTCTCTCTGCGCTGACCACCCCCTCCCCGACGCGGGGACGAGGGGAGTCGGAGAAACCGGGGGGAATCCCCGTCGAGGGCGCCTTCGGGTTCCTGCCTGCAGGGCCTGCGCCGCCCACTAGAGGGCGCCTGGACTCCAGGGCTGGCCAGGGATTTGGTCGCCTCGTCCGAAGAGACAAGCCGCAGCGGAGGGACTCCTGGCCGGGGGGGGGGGGTCTGAGCGGCTCATTTCTTCCCCAGGAGCCCCCCCCCCCATCCTCGCTGGTAGCCCTCTGCGCAGGCAGGGAGGCGCCCCGCTCCCCACCCCACTTAGTGGCCAGGTCTGCCCCTTCCTTTTTTTTTTTTAAATGAATATTTATTGAATTTTCCAATTTTATATAAACACAAAAAGAAAAAGAAAAAGAAAAATATTAAAAACAATTCAGTTTCAATAACAGTTTTTCAGTCACATGTTTCTTTGACTTCCTCATACCTCCCCTTCTTGTTCTCTAGTTCAATTTGTTAATTCAGCAAATCCTAATCTCTTAACATTCCTTTTAGAATATCACCTTATTTTCCACTCAACTTTTTTAAATTTAATAACAAAAACAATTATAATCCCCATTATCTTTATCATAACAGCTAGAGACCACCAAAGTTCAAATCAACATCTTTTCAAAGTTCATTAATTTTATAGTATTTCTGTAGATATTCCTTGAATTTCTTCCAATCTTCTTCTGCTGACTTTTCTCCCTGGTCGCGGATTCTGCCAGTCATTTCTGCCAGTCCCATACAGTCAATCAACTTCATCTGCCATTCTTCCAGAGTGGGTAAATCTTGAGTCTTCCAGTGCTTTGCTATAAGTATTCTTGCTGCCGTTGTAGCGTACATAAAGAAAATTCTGTCCTTCTTTGGCACCAAATGGCCGACTATACCCAAGCAGGTCTGCCCCTTCCGGAGCGAGGAGCCCTTTGGACTGGTCCCCGTCTCTGCAAAGCACACCTGCCGGCCTGCCTGCCCCACACCTGAGGCCCTGTTTCCAAGGGATGTCCGGGTGGGGCAGGTGGGGAGTCTTGCTGGCGCTTTGGATTAGCTAACTGGTGGGGAGATCGCGCAAGGGAAAGGGGGCGCAGCTGACCCCCCCCAAAAAAGCAGGGCTTGCGGTCACCGTGAAGCAGCTGGCAAAGATGAAATGGGTCCTCGCCCTCCTGTCTGAGGGGCTGCCGAGGATGCGGGAGCTGAAGATCCAGCCCCCGGCCAGATCCAGTTCCCTCCCCCTCCCCGCCCTCTGGCTTGGTTCTGTGTATTTTCTACTTTGCAAATGAAAACTAGCTTGGCTTTTCTGGTCTCATCAGCGTTTAAAAAAATGGTTTCTTTGCAATTCGTGACCTCTCCATTTTAATATCACTTGGGAGGCTTCTCACTAAGTGTCCTCTCAGCAGCTCAATCCAGGGATACAGAGTTATCTTTAAGAGGATCTCCAAAATTAGGTTAACAGGAGCTCTGGTTGTGCACAGAATGACCCCTGGGGACTGGCAGAGCCAGGGCAGGATTCATGCCAGGGAGGCCAACTCCATGCCCACCTCCGTGGGGCACAGGAGAGGTGGGCAGGTTCCATACACGGAATGGGGCAGCATTAATAATAATACAACAACAATACCAATACTGCCCTCCCTCCCTGTCTGGCCACACTCAGGGCCAAGGACTATTATGGGGTTGCTGAGTCCCAGGATGTTAAACTCCCCCAGGGAGAGGAATTAGGATGAGAAGCCAGGAGGCAGCTCAAGAAAATAAGTTAATGCTTAATTATAAAATAACAGAACAGGAGGTGGAAGGTGCCATCCAGAATATGCACCAGGGCCGGACGGTTTAACCTCAAAATATTATAAATCTCTGAAAGATTGGATAATTCAACCACTAAAGGAGGTTTGTAATGAAATTTTGGAGGGGGAAAAAGCGCCAGAGTCGTGGAAGGAAGCATATATTACACTTATACCGAAAAATGAGTCTGAAAAAACACAACTTAAGAACTACCGCCCCATATCCCTACTCAACGTGGATTACAAAATTTTTGCTGATATTTTGGCTAAAAGATTGAAAAAAGTACTAGTTGAGGAGATACACAAAGACCAAGCTGGCTTTCTCCCGGGTAGACACTTGTCTGATAACACGAGAAACATAATTAACATTTTAGAGAAACTGCAAGTGAACATTAATACTAAAGCAGTTTTGATATTTGTTGATGCGGAGAAAGCTTTTGATAATATTTCTTGGAGTTTTATGAAGAAAAATCTTCAGGGGATGCGGGTTGGTCAAGGTTTCGAAAACGGTATACGTGCAATTTATTCAGAACAAAAGGTGAAATTGATAGTTAACAACGTGGTGACAGAAGAATTTAAGATGGAGAAAGGGACACGACAAGGCTGCCCAATTTCCCCATTGCTTTTCATTTCGGTCCTGGAGGTTTTGCTAAACATGATTAGAAGGGACCATCTGATTAAAGGTATTCAGGTTGGAGCTAAACAGTACAAAC
The DNA here is from genome assembly GCF_964270895.1 of Podarcis filfolensis. Classification (NCBI taxonomy): domain Eukaryota; kingdom Metazoa; phylum Chordata; class Lepidosauria; order Squamata; family Lacertidae; genus Podarcis; species Podarcis filfolensis. The sequence goes on from NC_139612.1 coordinate 74,600,576, forward strand.
TTAAAGCGTTTGCAGATGACTTAGTATTGACATTACAGGAGCCAGAATCTAGTACTAAAAGAGTATTAGAATTGATTCAGGAATTTGGTCAAGTGGCAGGATTTAAGTTGAACAAGTTAAAGACTAAGGTTCTTGAGAAAAATTTAACACCGATTGAGAGAGGTTTCAGAAGGAGACGGGTTTAACACTGGTTAAGAAAGTAAAATACCTGGGGGTCAACATGACCGCTAAAAACTTAAATTTATTTAAAGATAACTACGAGAAATGTTGGTCAGAAGTGAAAAAGGATCTTGAAATATGGTCAAATTTGAAGCTTTCCTTGTTTGGTCGAATTGCCGTTATAAAGATGAATGTATTGCCAAGAATGTTATTTTTATTTCAATCATTGCAAATTTTGGACAAAATGGACTGTTTCAAGAAGTGGCAGAGAGATATTTCTAGATTTGTCTGGCAGGGCAAGAAGCCCAGAATAAAATTTAAAATATTAACTGATGCAAAGGATAGAGGTGGATTTGCCCTGCCAGACCTGAAACTTTATTATGAATCAGCAGCATTTTGCTGGTTGAAAGAATGGCTGCTTCTTGAGAACACAGACATTTTGGATTTAGAAGGTTTCAATAACGTTTTTGGGTGGCATGCATATCTGTGGTATGACAAGGTTAAAGCACACAAAGCATTTAAAAACCATATTGTCAGAAGAGCATTGTTTAATGTCTGGACAAGATATAAAGACTTACTTGAAAATAAAACCCCAAGGTGGCTATCACCGATGGAAGCGAAGGCTCAGAAAAAGCTCAATATGGAGGCCAATTGGCCGAAATATTGGGAAATATTGGAACAAGATGGAGACAAATTTAAATTGCAGAGTTTTGAGAAATTAAAAGATAAGGTGCGAGACTGGCTACATTATTATCAAATAAGAGAGGTTTACAACTTGGATAAAAAAATTGGCTTCCAGGTGGAAAAATCAAAATTGGAAACAGAACTGTTAGATCCCAAAACTAAGATACTTTCAAGAATGTACAACTTGCTGTTGAGATGGAACACTCAGGATGAAACGGTTAAATCTGCTATGATAAAATGGGCACAAGATGTTGGACATAACATAATGTTTGCTGACTGGGAACAGTTGTAGACCACTGGTATGAAATTCACGGCATGTAATGCCTTAAGAGAGAATATTATGAAAATGATATACAGGTGGTACATGACCCCAGTCAAGTTTGCAAAAATATATCACTTGCCCGATAAGAAGTGTTGGAAATGTAAAGAAAATGAAGGTACATTCTTTCACCTTTGGTGGACGTGCCCAAGGATTAAGGCTTTCTGGGAGATGATCTATAACGAAATGAAAAAGGTATTTAAATATACCTTCCTGAAGAAACCAGAGGCCTTTCTCCTGGGCATGGTCGGCCAATTGGTGCCAAAGAAGGACAGAACTTTTTTTATGTATGCAACAACAGCAGCAAGAATTCTCATCGCAAAGTATTGGAAGACACAAGATCTACCCACCTTGGAAGAATGGCAGATGAAAGTGATAGACTATATGGAACTGGCGGAAATGACTGGCAGAATCTGAGACCAGGGAGAAGAGTTGGTGGAAGAAGATTGGAAGAAGTTTAAAGACTATTTGCAGAAACATTGTAAAATTAATGAATGCTAAAATGATGCTGGATTGAAATGAAGTGGCTTTAGCAATAAGGTTAAAAAGAATATGTAAAAATGGACTGATAATTAGATGAAAATATAAAGTTATAATATGTTAAGATATAGAATTAAGATAAAAACAAAGAGGGTAAGGATTTGCTGAATTAACTATGTGAATTGGAATACAAAAAAGGGAGGTGTGAGGAGGTCAGGAAACAAGTAATTGAAATATAAGATACAAAAAGATTGATCTGTTTTTAATTGGGTTTTTTCCCATGTATTTTGTATTTTTCTTTGCATTTTTGTATCTTTTTTCTTTTTCTTTTCTTATTCTGTAACTCTCTTTTGTCTGTAAAATTTCAATAAATATCTTTTTTTTTTTAAAAAAGAGAGAAGCCAGGAGGCAGAGGGGTGGGAGGGAAGCAAGTGTCCACGAGGCCCAGCAGTCTCACCATCGGAAGGCTGGAACCAGCAGTTCCTAGACATTTTCCAGCCCCCCGGCCCCTGGTTCCATCAACCCATTCCTGGTGCCCCTACCCTGTCCTACAAAAAGCAATACTCAGAATAGTGGTTTGCATGACCCACTATAGAAGAGAACAGCACAACAGAATTCAAAACAGGAGCAGCTAATTGAACATTTATTCAAAATCCAATTGAAGTTACGTAGTTTAATTAATTTGACAAAAGTGATGAACTTGATCCAGTGATAGATGCTTCTCAAAGCCTGATGGTCATTTATACCTCCAGCCCCCCATCACCCCCTGGCACCCCCTTGGGGAATCCCAGGGGGGGTACCAAACACTCTGGGAACCACTGAGCTAAACCATCTCGTTTCTTCTGCCTTTTTGTCCAGGTTCAGACTCTTTTCTCTCTTCCTTTCTGTGGGAAAGAGAAATCAAGGAGAACCAGAAACCAACAGGAGGCAAAGGGAGGACATTTTGACACCCGGTGGTCAAGAAGGTGATAATCATGCCTTTGTGGGGATAAGCTAGTGGAGGGGCCTCTGGTGGCTTCTGTTTTTTAAACCACCCTTAAGAAGACAGTTTCCCCCTTTGACTCTGAAGACCTGGTGATCCCACTTGGGGGGGCGCGTCCACAAACCCTGCGAGGAGCCTCAGTGCCCCCTTGCCCAGAGCCAGGTACTGGCGGGGGGGGGGGGGAGAGCCGGAGTCTTCTGACTCAGGGAAGAGGCAGGTCAGGCAAAGGAGGGGCCGGGGCATCCCCACCCTCTCCTGCCCCACTGTCTCCCAGAAGCAGCGGGAAGAGCAGAGGCAGCTGCCAGGCAAGCAGAGGTGGGGGGAGATAGATAAGGAGGTGGAGGGGGATGGCTTTCTGTTGCTGCCAATTAAGGATGCCAAGGAAATAATTTGTGGAAGCCAACAAGAGTGGAGGGGATAACCCAGTCAGATGGCTGGCATCATCCTCCTCCTCATCTGCTCCACAGAGTGAGGTATAGCTGCCTGGACACAAGGCTGGTTTGCGTGGGGATTCAGGGCAGTGGAAACTGCTGTGTCAGCTTTGACAATAGTCAACTGTCTCCCGTGTGCATTCCTTGGGCTGGGGAGGGCTCCTGACCCCCAGGCATGCAGGAGATGATCCCAGGGCAAGACTGGATCATAGAATCATAGAATTGTAGAGTTGGAAGGGACCTCAAGGGTCATCCAGTCCAATCCCCTGCAATGCAGAATGTCTTTGAACTGTAAGGCTCCTGGGGCAGAGACCTCGCTTGGTGTTGTCCTTCTATAGGACACGGTTGGTGCTTTAGAGTTAAAAGCAGAAGGACCAAGCATGGGCAGAGCCAGGATGTAGGTTGGGGTGGCAGGCTTTATGTTGGGGGGGAGCAGAACCGAGGCATCTGTGACATAATTGATCGGTTAGTATTTTTATTGATTTACTTGATTTAGGGGGCCAGCTACCCCTTCCTGCCCCCCGGCTGTGCCCATGGGACCAAGGGCAGTCACAGTCTCCAAGAGAAGGGAGAGCTGGTGCTGTGGGCATCCACGGGTGGGCGCTTCTTCCACCACCTGGACACCCAGAGCCCCCACTGGTGAAGTGGGTGTGTCAGTGTCTCGAATTGAAGGTGCTGCTAGAGCTGGCTTGCGGTGTGTGTGTGTGTGGGGAGGAGTCCATGCAGGTAATGCCAGAGTCAGACAGGCAGCAAGCAAAGCCCAGGAGGCCTCTGTCCTGAGCCCCATTTCTTTCTTTTTTTTAAGAAATATTTATTAAAGTTTTGCAAAAGCATGAATACAAAAATACATGAAAGAAAAAATAAAAATAAAAATAAAAAATACAACATACAAAAAAAAGTAAGAAAAATTTAAAAACAAATCCGTTTTTCATAGCTTTAAACTCCTTTGCTTGTTTCTTTGACCTCCTCACACCTCCCCTTTTTGTATTCCCATTTACATAATCAAGTCAGCAAATCCTTACCCTCTTTCATTTATCTTAACTCTATATCTTAACATTTTTTAACTCTATATTTTCATCCATTATCAATTCATTTTTGCATATTCTTATTAACTTTGTTGCTAATGCCACTTATTTTCAATCCAACATCATTTCAACATTCATTGATTTTACAGTATTTCTGCAGATAGTCTTTAAATTTCTTCCAATCTTCTTCCACCAACTCTTCTCCCAGGTCTCGGATTCTGCCAGTCATTTCCGCCAATTCCATATAGTCCATTACCTTCATCTGCCACTCTTCCAGGGTGGGTAAAGGAGGAGAGGCCTGAGCCCCATTTCTAGAGGCAGAGGCTGCCTGGCACCCACAGACCAGGGACCTGAGCCTGGCTGGCACCGTGAGCCTTCTGAAGGAGCAGGTGACAGGAGTCCACTCTGGGCTTCTGAAAGGTGTCCCGGTCAGCCAAATTGCTTTCTCAGACTCTGCTCTGGATTGAAGGGACTCTGAATACCGGAGGGAGGGAGGATTTGCCAAGGAAGCATCTCATTGGCAGAGGGGCCCCACCCCCAGCATCTGCCCCTGTTCAAGCGTATAGTTCTCTCCAGTCAAGAGAGGGCATTGCAGCTGCCCTCACCCAGAACAGGAGCAAGAGGGGTGATGAGGAATGCAACCTGAACCTTTTAGACAGCCAGGCTTATGCACAGTGCTGCTCCAAAGCCTGGAAATCTTTAGAAAAAATACCCCATAATTTCCCCTGCTGATATAGGAAACCTGGGCCAATTCCATGACTCACAGACTCAGGGGCCAATAAAAGGACCCCTCCCAAGTTTCTGTATTGTTTCATGCAAGCAGGTAGCAGCAAAATTGCAAGAAGGCAGGCTCTTCTCCATAAGTTTCATTTCTTCAGAATCGCCAAATAATGTGTTTGCTTTTTCTAAATGAATGGACTTGTGAGATCCAGGCTTGTGGCTGAACTGGGGTCACAGGCTAGACAGACCATGGGCCACACTTGAGCAGATTGCAAGCAAGTTTGCTGACAACAAGCCAGCCAAACACACCTCCGCCTTGGCTTTGAGTTCCTTGAAGGTGGATGCTTGTGGTGCAGGAGGAAAAGGATGAAGGCCGAGTGATAGGTTTCCTTTTGCAAGGAAGATGAAACACCAGTTTCCCTTGCACAAGACTCCAGAATGGAGAAGCCACCAGAAGGTGCAGCCCATCTCCCTCATGCAACACAGGAGACATCCAGCTGCCTATGGGGTGGGAAGGTCAGCCATGGGTCCCAGGGGGCAGGTGGGGGGAAGGCAGAACTCCCTGGGCAGAAGGGGATGCAGGGGTGCCAGGAGGACGGGGCCAGCCCATGACCAGAGAGTGATGCTTCAGGCCTTTTTCCTAGCCATCTTGCTCACTAATCCTGACCCAAAGCAGAGAGAGGCTTTGTTTCTCCAAGTCAAGGGGGGCTTGAACCTTCTTTGGCTACACGCCAGCAGCAATTCCCATGGTTTGAGCTGGGAGAGAAGCGTGTGAGCTCTCTGGGGCTGTGGTGCCGAGTCCAGCTTATGAGGCCTTTCCCTGCAGAAAACCCACTGCCGGCTCCCATGTCTGGGAGGCAGCGTGAAGCCTAGTCTGGACTGTACAGGTCTGGGATGAATAAATGCTGGGAGGTCCCTGTCCTTTGGCCCTCATCTGGCCAACCAAGTAGGGCTTGCTTTCCCGTCCAGCTTCTCTGCACCCTCCAGGCCCAGATGCAAGTATGGTCACCCTCAGCCCAGGCCCTGTTCTGGCAAGTGGTCTGCAGAAGGAGAACGTTTTCCTGGCATCTGGTGGGACTAGATGCGGCCGGGCCGTGACCGTAGGATGTGGAGAGGAAGCAATATGTATATCTTTTGTTTCACTGTGTTTCTTAACTGTTGTTGACACCACGGCCCCCAAATGTAATTATCCTGGCACTCGCTCTGTGTCTTAATCATCTTGCAGCTGTTGCCAAAGGATAATCTTCCTCTTAATACCAGACAGCGCACCCCAGTTGCCAGCTTTCATGTTTGGAAGAGGCTCTTTATGGCTCAGGACCCGATACCTTCTGGAATGCCTCTCCAGATATGAATGTATCTGGGTGCCTAAATCTTCAGCTGAGGCCCCACTCCTTGCATTTTTAATATCTTGTTGGAAGCCGCCCAGAGTGGCTGGGGAAACCCAGCCAGATGGGCGGGGTATAAATAACAAATTATGAATATTATTATTGAAGGAGAAGAGAAGGGCCTTCTCAGCCACGCCTCCTGCCTGTTTGATGCTCTCCCTGGGGAGGGCCACCTGGCACCGACAATGACATATTTTTGGTGTCAGGTAAAAACTTACATTTCCCCCCAGGCTGATGATGATCTTTTTGCTGTTGGTGTGCTGCCAAAACTTCCTGCGGCTGTTATGGTTTGTTTGTTTGTTTGTTTGTTTGTTTGAGTATATAAGCGGCGACCCATTTTAGTAAGCTTCTCCTAACCTAGGCTGACACTGAGTCCAACAGTTGAAGGTGCCTCACCTGGGAGTCAGCATCCTGAAGTCAGTGGGGTTTGCTGCAAAGCAGATGCGTCCAGGACTCCAGACCAACAGCCGCCCCCCAGAGCACCTGCCCTCCCCTCCCCCTGACTAGTCTAAGCCTCTCCGTCTCCCAGGGGAATCTCGTAGAAATGAGCAGGCGTCACCAACCTCTCAAGACTTTCTTTTGTCTGGCAGCTGGTTCTCTTCCAGTTGGATTGTGTGCAGAATGCAAGGAGGATTTGCAGCCAGCTCACCTGCCTCCCTTCAGCCGACAGCACTGGGAGGCATCAAAGAACAGTGGCTGACTCAGTGTTGGCAGAAGCGGAGAGGCTGGGAGCTCGATCTCACCTGCCCTCCATTCTTCTAAATCTGGCAAGTCTCCCTCCAGGAAGGGATCTGAAAGTGATCCAGGCTCCGGAAGGCGGTTGGCAAAAACGGAGACCCTCAGGTCGAAGCAAAGGCCAAGTTCCGTAGAGACACATGGTTTTAGCCTTCCACCTTGCATATGTTGCACTATGGAAAAGAGACACACCAAAAGCCTCGTAGTGTCAACACACATTTAGTATTCCTCACCCTCTGCTAACACTTTTGCATGTGGTCCTTTTTATTGACCCTGGACTTCTTGCCCTACTGCATACAAAGGTTAAGTCTCTTTTGCAAGTCAGAGGGGATTTTAGGACAAAGCGTTCTGGGGCAATACTTGGAAGGAAAAGGTAAGTTGAGCTTTATGCCCCTCGCCCAGGACAACACTGGGCTTCCCCAGGCACTTCTGATCGCATTCAATTTGATTATGTACAAGGTTAAAGGCTAACTTTCTGGGGAGGGGGGGCCTGGGGGATGTGCACAACCAGGTGCCCAACAGGAGACAGACCAGCAGAAAGGCCAGAGGGGCTGGGGGGGTGCGAGGCTACAGAACTTGTGCAGCTGAATAGGTCACTTCAAGCCCAACTGCCAAGCCCCATTTGTTGTTGTTTAGTCGTTTGGTCGTGTCCGACTCTTCGTGACCCCATGGACCAGAGCACGCCAGGCACTTCTGTCCTCCACTGCCTCCCGCAGTTTGATCAAACTCATGCTGGTAGCTTCAAGAATACCATCCAACCATCTCATCCTCTGTCGTCCCCTTCTCCTTGCGCCCTCCATCTTTCCCAACATCAGGGTCTTTTCCAGGGAGTCTTCTCTTCTCATGAGGTGGCCAAAGTACTGGAGCCTCAGCTTCACGATCTGTCCTTCCAGTGAGCACTCAGGGCTAATTTCCTTAAGAATGGATGCGTTTGATCTTCTTGCAGTCCATGGGACTCTCAAGAGTCTCCTCCAGCACCATAATTCAAAAGCATCAATTCTTCGGCGATCAGCCTTCTTTATGGTCCAGCTCTCACTTCCATACATCACTACTGGGAAAACCATAGCTTTTACTATACGGACCTTTGTTGGCAAGGTGATGTCTCTACTTTTTAAGATGCTGTCTGGGTTTATTATCGCTTTTCTCCCAAGAAGCAGGCGCCTTTTAATTTCGTGACTAATGTCACCATCTGCAGTGATCATGGAGCCCAAGAAAGTAAAATCTCTTACTGCCTCCATTTCTTCCCCTTCTATTTGCCAGGAGGTGATGGGCCCAGTGGCCATGATCTTCGTTTTTTTGATGTTGAGCTTCAGACCATATTTTGTGCTCTCCTCTTTCACCCTCAATAAAAGGTTCTTTAATTCCTCCTCACTTTCTGCCATCAAGGTTGTGTCATCTGCATATCTGAGGTTGTTGATATTTCTTCTGGCAATCTTAATTCCGGCTTGGGATTCATCCAGCCCAGCCTTTCGCATGATGAATTCTGCATATAATATGAATTCTGCAAGCCCCGTTGGGGGCCTCTGAATCGGTGGGTCCTTGGGAAGTCTGAAACATCTGTCCTAATCCTGGCTCTCAAATGGCTACTGGTCCCGAGGGCCAGGCTCTGCCTCCCCAGTCAGAGGCGGCTGCCTGGTCACAGGGCTTCTGGTCACAAGGAGCTGGAAACCACAGGACGGGAGAGTTGCAGCTGCTGCTGCTGCTGGGTTCCCCAGTGGGCGTCTGGTTGGCATTGTGAGAACGGGATGCTGGACTAGATGGGCTCCGTTGGGCCTGATCCAGCAGCCAGGCTCTTCTCATGTTCCTGACAACTTAGTGAAAAGGCCCATTTTAAAGTGCCATGGTGAGGACTTGGGAATGTGCCCAGCTGTGTTCATGAAGCAAAGTCTTCCTGCACTTAAGCCTAGGTTGTTTATAGACGTAATTCCTTGATAGCCAAATTGTAGTCTTTTGTCATTTTTTAATTTATTGGCGTGTTCTGTATTTTGCATTTTCCAGTGCTGTGTATTTCTACGTTTGGGTGTTTGCTGTAAGCTGCTTTGGGCACAGCCAGTGCCAAATTTACGTATAAGCTAATCAAGCTCTTGTTGGGGCCCCACTCTCTTGGGGCCCCCAAAAAATTTAAAGGAAAAAATAAAACTGGACGTACATTTCCAAAATAGAAGATAAAAAACAAATAAAATCAAACCTCCATGTTGTGTAGGCTGCTGCGATGTACATATTTTGTAAGGTGCAAATGCCTTGAGATACCTATGAGGTCCATCAATGATCATAAAGCATATATTCAACCCAAAAAACAGCGACCATTTGTTGTTGACAAAGGACGGCTGGACATAGAAAGGGCCCCATTCCCTTCAGGAGCTGAGGGCCACATCAAACCTCAATCCGGCCCTGCTCGACCGAGAGGGAAGCGGGCGGGCAGAGAGACCCCGCGGACCCTCCGCCGCCTCCGTCGGAGGCCCCGTCTCAAGAAACCCGGCGGCGGAGGGACCCGGGGGCGGGCGGGCGGCGAGGCCCCGCCCCTCGCGGCCGGAGGAAGGAAGGGGCGGGCTCTGGCCCCGCGGAGGACCAATGGGCAGCCTCCCCGGCCGCCGGGCCCCGCGCATTGGCTGGCGGGCGCCGGCGCCTGCTGGGGCGGCCCGGGCTGGGTCGCATCCCGCCGCCCAGGCAAGATGGCGGCGGCGGCGTCTGAGGAGGCGGCGGCGGGCGGCGGAGCGGCCGGGCGGGGATGAGCCCCGGCGTCCTCGCGCCCCACGCCGCCCTCGCGCGCCTCGCCATGGCCCGCCTGGCCGACTACTTCGTGGTGGTGGCCTTCGCGCACGGGAAGCGCGGTGAGTCGGGGGGGGGGGCGAGGCCCCGCGCGAGCAGACCGGGCCCGGCCCGCCAGGCTCCCGGGAGGCCGCCGCGCTCCCCTCGGCCCAGTCGGGGCCCCGGCCGGGACGGGAGCGGGAGAAGCTGCCCGGGCGGGGGCGGAAGGGCCTGCGCAGCGCCGCGCACCCGGGGGACGGAAGCGGCCGGCTCGGCACCTCCTCGCCGCCCTCCCCTGCCAGGAAAGGCCAGCCGGCTGCCCGTCTCCCGGGAGCAGCCGCCTCGGGCCGGGGGGTTGGTTTGCTGGGCCCGCCGGACGGGGCCCCCCGGGGCGGCAGCTGCACGCAGGTGCACGTGAGAACCCGCGCTTGGCAGGTGCATCGCCCACGTGGGAGGCTGCGCCGGATGCAGAGCAAGTGCGAAGCCCCCCCGAGCAGCTCCCGGGGCTCTGCGCGGGTGTCTGGCGGGTTTGGGGCGGGAGGGAGGTCGGGCGGCGTCTTTGGATGGGAAGGGGCTGAGCGCCGAGGGGGAGACGCTCGGGGCGGGGATGGGGGAGCCCTTCTGGCCAAGGGGGCTTTGGGTCCCGACTAGGCGCTGCATCTCTTCTTCTGCTTCCTGGCACCTGAGTCATCAGGTAGATCGTGGCCCGAGAAAGGCAGGTCTCTGCATGTCGAGCAGGTGAACCTGCTGCTTCTCTGTCTCGGGGGCCCTGGGCCTCTCGCCCTGTCTTTCAGGGTCTCTTGGCCTCTTTCCGCCCCTTGAATGCATTGCGTGGCAGCTGCAAAGGAAGGCTTTTCGCATTTAGGGTTCTGTTGCTGAAATTGCCTTGAGAGTTAGACGGAGGGGTTTTTTTGTTGGGTTATTTTGGGCAACAGTCTCCTCCCACACGCCTGTTTCATACTGAAGGAAACGGGTTTCTGTGCTCTTCGGTCTTTCTGTGGCACAATGATGTTTGACAGCTCCTTTTTGGAGGTATTCAAGGAAAGACTGAATCAACATCTCTCAGGGATGCTTCAGGTAAAGAGTCTAGAATTTCAGAGAGGTGGGCGTTGAGGGGGCTAGTCATTGCAGCACATTTCCTTAGCAGGCTATCGTCTAGCTAAAACTTGATGTTTCAGTCTTCTCCCAGCTTCCTCTGGAAGCTTCCAAGGAAATATTTAAGTCAGTCCTTTACATTGCAATTCATACGTTTCTTAAACAGTTGCTATGACAATTAAATAGTAGTTATTAAGTAGATTATTCAGCTGTGATTCCTTCTTTGGAGGGGATTGTAGATGATCCTTGGGGGTCCCTTCCAAGACTATAATTCTGTGGAGCCTTTATAACATCTAGGAGTTTTATCCAGAGTCACTTCTATAAAGTTGGCTGTTTATTTTGAAATCAGTATTACAAAAAAAACCCAAGTAAATAAAACCCATTCAAATTCTCCATAACATAAGCCACTCCAGCCTCAATCCAGCAGATGGGACAAAAATTACTCATGCAGCCCACGTGTGTTTTGCTCTATAGATATGTGTTAAGAAAGGGGAGCAATTGTGAAATCAAGGATTTCTGTTTGTCTCTTGGTACCCACGCAAGGACTTGCTGCAAGATCACTCACTGGAAGGCTGTCCAGAAATAAGAGCTGGTACTCACTGGCAGGAAAGAGAGAGATGCGGTAGATGTGTGTGCTATTTGGCTGCCAGTGTCTAAATAGTCACAGTTTGCACATGGCATGGCATGTTTGTGATGCTTGACTTCAAAAAGTTTCCTCTTTTTGCCTCCATTTTTATTTTACTTAGATAAACAGATTCCATGGAAATGGATTCATTTGTAAGAGACGGACAGTGCAAGGGTTTGCTGATCTGCTTTTAGTCACAATTCCACACATTGGCCGTTACTTTTAAAGAATTGTGCGGCTGAGGTTTGGGAACAATTGGGGGTCTGTCTTCTCCGTGAGATCAGGAGGAAGCCCATCTCCGGGTCCCGCCTGGCAGGGGGCCTGCTGCTCAGTGGCTGCACCTTGATGATGGGGCTCCTTGACCCTGGCAGTACGCCCAATCCCTCCCTTACGAGGGAGCTGGGTATGTTTAGCCTGGAAAAGAGGAGACTGAGAGGAGATAGGGTAGCCACCTTCCAGTATCTGATGGGGCGTCACATGGAAGATGGAGGCAGCATATTTTCTCCTGCTCTGGAGGTGGCAGGATCCAAGTGAATGGCTTCAAGTGACAGGAAAGGAGATTCTGACCAAACAACAGGAAGAACTATTCGACAGTGGAAAGGATTCCCTTGGTAGATGGTACACTCTCCTTCCTTGGAGGTTTTTAAGAAGAGGTTGGATGGCCACCGGTAACCCAGTTTTCAGGCGCCATGTGGCACCTAAATTGTCTACCTGGCTTTCTAACACTGTTCTACATCAGTTCCCAATTTGTTACGGGGCCAAGTTCAAGGTGTTACTATGGGTATATAAAGCCCTTAACAGAACAGCAATATATTCTCCAGAAAACTTGAATGGTTTAGTTAAGCATGATATCACTGAGTAAATTTTCATTTAATTATACACATCAAATTTAGATCCCCCCCCAATATTTTCCCAGATTATTATAAGCTCTAGCCTTATTTCAGACGTCATGATATATCAAGATATCACAATGTTTAGCTGGCAATATATCATGATATTGAAAACCAGATATTGCCCAGCCCTAGAGTAGATGTGATCTTGTGGATGTAATCTTAGAGCCTCTGTCTATAACAGGGGTAGGCAACCTAAGGCCCGTGGGCCGGATGTGGCCCAATCGCCTTCTCAGTCTGGCCCATGGACGGTCCAGGAATCAGCATGTTTTTACATGAGTAGAATGTGCCCTTTTATTTAAAATGCATCTCTGGGTTATTTGTGGGGCCTGCCTGGTGTTTTTACATGAGTAGAATGTGTGCTTTTATTTAAAATGCATCTCTGGGTTATTTGTGGGGCATAGGATTTCGTCCCCCGCCCCCAGTATAGTCCAGCCCACCACATGGTCTGAGGGACAGTGGACCGGCCCCCGGCTGAAAAGGTTGCTGACCCCTGGTCTATAATCTTTGAGAATTCTTGGAAAACAGGTGAGGTCCTGTAGACTGGAGGCAGGCAAATGTTGTCCTCATCTTCAAAAAGGAGGAAATAGAAGATTCAGGTAACCACTGACTGGTGAGCTTGACAATGATATTGGGAAAGTTTCTGGAACAGATTATTAAAAAGATGGTCTGTGAGCACCTAGAAAAGGATGCTGTGATTACTCAGCATGGGGTTCTCAAAAAACCAGTTATGCCAAACCAGTCTCATTATTTTTTGATGGAGTTGCAAGCTTGGTGGATCAGGGAAATGCTGTGGGTGTAGTGTATCTCAATTTCAGTAAGGCTTTTGACAAAGTCCCCCATGATATTCTTGTGGCAAAGCTGGTAAAATCTGGGCTGGACGAAGTACCATATTTTTTGCTCTATAAGACTCACTTTTTTCCTCCTAAAAAGTAAGGGGAAATGTGTGTGTGTCTTTTGAAGCGAATGCAGGCTGCGCAGCTATCCCAGAAGCCAGAACAGCAAGAGGGATTGCTGCTTTCACTGCGCAGCGATCCCTCTTGCTGTTCTGACTTCTGAGATTCAGAATTTTTTTTTCTTGTTTTCCTCCTGCAAAAACTAGGTGTGTCTTGTGGTCTCGTGCGTCTTATAGAGCGAAAAATACGGTAACTGTTTGTAGCTGGTTGCCTGCCCCAAGCCAAAGAGTGGTCACTAATGATTCCTCATCATCCTGGAAAAAGTGACAAGTTGGGTGCCAAAGGCTTCTTTCCTGGGCCTGTTGTGGTAAGCAGAGTTCGGAATTACCAGGTCGCCAGGTGCATTTTGCATCTAAAGGTTCTCCATTAAAGAGCACCTCCAAAAGTCCGGGTGCCATTTTTTGCACCTGGTTGACACTTGAAGATTACTGAAATGTATGTGCTTTGAAGGCTCGAAGTATATGTTAAAGATAGACTATATGTGTAATGGTTTTAGGGGTTGCTTGTGCGTAAGTTACCGCCGCTCTGGGCTAGGTTGCCTGGTTAAACCTTTTCTGTCTGGACAGCCATTCTCTCCGTGGCTGTTCAGTCGCTAGCAGAATCCGTCAGTGGGCGTTTCTTGAACCTCTTCCAGCAAAGAAGTTCTTTGACGCCAAGTCGCCGCCTACTTTCCCTGCGCGGAAGTCTTCTGCGCAGGGTGGGTGTGGGCAGCGGACGACCCGTGCTCTCCTCGCTGGTCTCCTGCGAGGAGTCCTGGAGCCTCCTCTCCGCTTCCCCCATCGGCCCCCCTCTATCCCTGGTGTTACGCTGATTTTCTTCCCCAGCCAGAGAGCTGCCTCTCTCCCTGCTTGGCCCTTCTCCAGCATAGCTGTGGAGCCTTGCCTCCTCCTCTAGTTCCGATGGCAGTTCCCTGACAATATGTTATGGAGTTTTAAAATAAGGCGTAGAGTGTTTTGAAAATGGGAAGTATGGTATCAATATTTTTCAACACCAAGTTAAGCATGTATTAACAATTTCTGCTAAAAATGTGATATTAACAATGTGTCACTTATGTGAATTGCATATTAATTCATGCTTATCAAAATAATAAATAAAAAGTGTTGCTGACCCCCGCAGAGGTGACTAGACATTCTGTTTTGGTGCCAATAAACCAGGTCCCAGAAGCCATTTGCCTCCTAACTTTTCTATCCCAGTGATTGTAAAGGATTTGGATGAAGGAATTGAGGTGATGCTCATATTTGCAGATGGCACCAAACTGGGAGGGGCAGAAGACAGAATCAGGATTCACGATGACCTTAACAGATTGGAAAACTTGAATTTCAGTAGGCTGTTGTACTTAGACAGGAAGAACCAACTGCACAAATATAACATGGGGGACATGTGGCTTGCCAGTAGTACTTGTGAAAAGGACCTAGGGATCTTAGTGGACCACCAGCTTAACACGAGTCAACAGTGTGATGCAGCAGCGAAAAATAGCTAAAACAATTCTAGGCTGCATCAACAGAAGTCTAGTGTCCAGATCAAGGGAAATAATAGTACCACTCTATTCTGCCTTTGTCACACCACACCTGGAGTACTACTGTGTCCAGTTCTGGGCACCACAATTTAAGAAGCATATTGACAATCTGGAATGTGTTCAGTGGAGGTTCTGGAAGCCGCCTTAGGAGGAACAGTTGATGGAGTTGGGTATGTTTAGCCTGGAAAAGGGGAGACGTGAGAGGAGATATGATAGCCATTTTCAAATATCTAAATAGGGAAGGTGGAACAAGCTTGTTTTTGAATGTTCTGGAGGGGAGGACGAAAACCAATGGATTCAAGTTACAAGAAAGGCAATTTCAAGTGAACACCAGAAAGAACTGGGACAATAGGAGCTGTTTGGCAGTGGAATGGTCTCCCTTAGGAGGTGGGGGACTCCTCTTCCTTGGAGGTTTTTAAGCAGAGGTTGGGCGGCCATTTGTCATGGGTGCTTTAGCTGAGATTCCTGCATTGTAGGAGGTTGGACTAGATGGCCCTTGAGATCCCTTCCAACTCTATGGTTTTGTGATTGTAGACGTTGACATGCTCGTGTTCAGATTTAATTTCAAAACTTGTTATTTTTAGAGATGCTTAATATCATTGGAAGTATAAATTTATATAAAATTATTAGGTTTTTTGTTTTTTTTACAAAACTGTACTTGTTTATTCATAACTGCCCTGATGCCACCCTATTTAAATATGTGAATAACTCTTGTAGTTGGCATTTTATGAAGGTCTGACATCAGTGAGCCTTTTGCTGTGGAGGGCTCATGCCCTGTGCCTGTGTTTGGAACCAGCAGCCCTTTGGCTCCTCACCTGGGGAATAATTCAGGAAAGGCTGCCTTAGCCAGAGGCCTTGGTGAACCCAGCCTATGGAGCGCCAGGCCAAGTCTTCCGCCCAGGCTCTCTCCCTCGCGGGGTGGTGGGCTTGCTGGCATGATTCCTGCCCACAGCCACCCCTTCATTGCTGCCTTCTGATCCCCTCTTCCACCACATTGCTTTCTGCAGCATGTTCTGTTCTCTGCCCATAATGTTCCCACGGCATTTATCCAAACTCCCCCACTTTCCTGGTCTGAGGGAAAATAACAAGAGTAGCTCCTGGAAGCCACCTGCCTCCTCTCCCTTTGGTTCTTCCTCCTTGGCCACCCTGTCCTTTACTGTGGCATCCATGAGCTTGCCAGCTCTGGCAATTTCGACTCTTGCAGCTTTTCCCAAGGCTTTTGTCTGGTGCTTTTTCCAAGTACACTTCACATCACATCACATTATGCTTGTAATCCACAGCCTGGTACGTAGGAGGGCTTTATTTCGTGGGGCAGGGCAGCGTTTGAGATGGCAACTATTCTATGGTATGTGTTTCTGATAGTAACTAGATCAGGGGTCAGCAACCTAAGGCCCATGGGCCGGAAGCTGCCCGTGGAGGTTGTTTGGCTGGCCCACGAGCTGCCCCCGGACCGAGTTGCCTGCTCACACGCTGCGCTAAACTGGCGCAGTGTGGTGTGGGGACTCGCTTCTGTGGTGCTGGAAATTGCAGTGCATGCACTCATGATCCGGCCCATGGAGGGATCTCCGCGGGAAGATAAACCTTGCTGACCCCTGAACTAGATCGAGGCTGAAGGTGTTGACAGGGGATGCACACTTCAAGGTTTTTTTCTCCTTATTGGCTAATCAAGCAACTTCTTGATGGGGCTCTGGCAGACAGAGCTTGCTCCCCGCCCCAATGAATTGGCAGCCCCCCACTTGTCCCAGGGGCCGGAGCACTGGGCCTCAGGCCACCTCTTGTGCAGATGCCTGGATGTGTGGCTGTTCTGCACCAGGCAAAGGGGCGCAGGGAAGCTTCCCCTGGGGGCATCCGGGCAGTAGACTTCCAAGGGGTGGGGTGGGGGGAGGCCTCAGTGTTGCTCTGACTCAGAGCGGGCTTTTGTACATTGAATGGAGCTGTGCCAAAGCAGCCACGTCTCTCTTTGGAAGAGCTGCCTTGTGGTTGAGGTTTGGCCTGCACTGTGTGGGAGTTTCTCAGTCAAATGTGTTCAATATGAGCATTTGGAGAAAAATGTCCTGCCTGTGTGTTCCTTACAGGGCTAGAGACCACGGTAGCCTGACTGCCTGGGAGCCTCAGCTCTCTGGAACCCCCTTGGTGTCCAGTTGCCCATTCTGCAGCCAGAACTTCCTGGCCATTCAGAGTGGAGGGACTGGCCATGGCTCATAAGCCCAGGGTGTGTCCATGGGGAAGGGCAGGGGAGGGGTCATCTGGCCAGGTGCCTGGCCTGAGTGTTCTGGAAAAGCAGAGCAGAAGGATCAGCTTGCAGCAGGCAGAGTCTGGAGGGCTCCGCAGAGAGTTAGTCTGAGATCTGGTGCTGATCAGTGGTTCCCATGAAGTGCGACATTTCCCAAGTTCCGGGATGATGTGGATCCAGTGTGGGGATGCCAGCAGACCCTTGGGGGAAGCACTTAAACATTCCAAAATGGCTTTCATAAGCCGGTGGACCACAGGCCAGTGAAGTATGATGGGCTGAGGCTGGTGCTCTCTGCCTGCCTGCTGCCTCGGCGCTTGCAGCTGCAGCCTCCATGGCCTGAATCACAAGCAGCCTTTATGGGCAATTCTTCCTGTGTCACACAGTCAGGAGACGGCCTGGGCTTCCCTCCTCCTAGTGTCCTGCTTTCTGCCAATTCTTGTGTGCCCTGCTGACTCTACGATTCTACGGATGGCCTTCTGTCATGGATGCTTTAGCTGAGATTCTTGCATTGCAGGGGTTGGACTAGATGACCCTTAGGGTCCCTTCCAACTCTACTATTCTATGATTCTATGATAATACACAAGTCCAATCTCATTTTGGGTTGTATTATCAGGAATACTTTCCCAGTGGACAGTGCTGCTCTGCTCAGCACTGGTGCAGTTGGCTCTTTGGTAAACAGAGGCCAGGTTAGCCTCCCTGACCCTGGACCTCTGTGCCCTTTCCCTGGGCATCAAGAGTCCTCTGACTCCATCTCTTCGGAGGTGCAGGTCAGCTCCTCTGATGCTCCTGCTAGTCTGGCTTGTATATGGCCTTTCTGGGTGTCCTGGCGCTCACCATAGATACCTTGCTGGGATGCCTTGCAAGGATGGGTCCAGGAGGCGCTGTGTTGAGGAGGCTCCAGCTGTTCCTGGAGGGCAGGTCCCAGAAGGTGGTGATGGTCATTTGCTTATGGGGTGCTGCACATTTCCACCTTGTTCTGCACTTGCTGATTGGTGTCAGGTGCCATAAGAAAGCTGCAGAGATAGCGCAGGATAGTACGCACCCCGGAAGTGATCTCTTTCAGCTTCTGCCTTCGGGAAGAAGGTATAGGGTTATAAAGACCAGGACTAGCTGCCTGAGAAACACTTTCTACCCCAATGCAATTCTGGTTCTAAACGCAGTATAAGGAGTCTCTATAGTATATTGTACTGTATTATAAAATTGGGTTTCAGAGTTTTTAGGGGTTTTTGAATGTCTTGCGTAGATTTTTCAGTTTCATTGTTCTGTATGGGACAATGACAATAAAGATATTGTATTGTATCGTATTGTATCTTCCTGAGGACTAGTGGAAACCCTGAATGATCTGGGAGTCGTGGGATTCGGGGCATGGGTGAGAAACAGGAATCCAATCCAGATTAGGGGGGGGGGATGCTGTTAGCTGGGGATGGCGGGGCAGGTGATCTTGGATAGGGAAAGTGGCCTGTCTCCCTCTGAGTCCTGAGGCTTACAGCTGGCAGAGTCTCTTCTTTGGGATGCTCTTGTCTGGGTTAAGGTTGCTTTTCTTTTTTTCTTTTTAAATATAATTTTTATAAATTTTTCATTAATAACACTCAAATATGGGCCACATTATTACAGTATCAAATCATGCCAAATCATAATACAATTTATAAAGCCAATTATACATTCCAAATTAAACAAATTGGGTGACTTCCCGTGTTCTGATCGTTCAAAGATAATTATTCCTAAATCCTGCGCATAATCTCATGTATAATCCAAATACAGCAATTCTGATCTTGAGCCTTCTATTTTTGCAGCCACTGGTGTAATGGTTGGTTTTCATGCTAGGCCCTCTGCTAGTGCGGAAAGAAGCAGCCGCTCACATTGCAGGCGGCCACTGTGTGCAATGTGATTTTGTGATGGCTGTACTCTAGCTGTGACAGTTGGTTTGCCATCTGAGTAACACACACACAAAAAAGTGCAGACAGAACAGGATTGGGTCATGAAGTAGATGACAACTCGGAAGTCCTGGCTGCCTCTGGCCCTGATGCTGGCTCATCTGCATCAGCAACCTGGTTGCTCCTTGTGGTCGCAACACAATTTCACAATTTTCTAGTAGCAGCCCCCACCCTAAGGGAGGTGGTGCTTCCAGCTGGATGGAGGTTTGGCTTCCTTATACCCTGTTTTATAAACTCAGATGTATAAGCTAGTTGCCAAATGGCACCTTAAACCTAGGTTGCCGTCACTGGAATAGAAGGTCTAGGCGCCATTCTCTCCCCCCCCCCAGTGGGATTTAGTAGTAGTAGTAATAGTAGTATTTTTCATTTCTATGAAAAAATCTCAAAGCGGTTTACAACACATTAAAACCCCAAACAAAACAATCCAGAATTAAATTCAAGTTTCAAGGAAAATATTTCATATCCTTCTCTGACTTTTGCTTGTATTTATCTACTTAATTTATATACAGTAGCTGCCCCATAGCAGAAGCAGTGTTTGAAATTAGCCAGGCTCCAGGCACATTTTGCACCTGGCTTTCAACCACTTGTGGTGCCTGACATCTCCACCATCTAAGAGGTGCCAATGGAGATCATTGGATTCTAGACTGTTTTCACACGCTAATACCCTGTCCTGCAGAATTCTATCAGTTATATTTTATCTGCACAATCTGAATGAATTTCTGGAACCAAAATGCTTTTCCTGTGCAGCCTGAGCAGGAGCAGTCACAATTAAGAAAAAGAAGTCGGAATAGGCCTATATATATATGCAGACTGTCCCTGGATTGTGTGACTTTTCTTCTTTCAGTTCTCAAAGCTCTTAACCTAGCTCAAGGTTGTCCTCTGAAGTAGCTAGATCTTTAACTGATAACCAATCACAGTCAGTCCATCATTTGAAAAATTAGAGCCATCTTGCCAAAAAATGGCAACTAGACGCACTATTTTGGTGCCTGAAACCTTGGCATAAGGAGTCACTTGGCGTATCTGAGTTTCTGACATTGAGCAGAAGTACTCCAGGAAGCCAGTGTGGTGGTGTGGTTAAAGTGTTTGATTAGGACCTGCGAGATCAGAGTTCATGAAGCTGACTGAGTGACTCTGGGCCAGTCACAGCCTCTTAATCCTTACAACGACCCTGTGAGGTAGGTTCACCGAGGAGCAAGTGAAGCATGTCTTCCTTGGAGAAAAAGGCGGGATATAAATGCTTCCCTGCTTAAGAAATCCGGAGGGGCCAACCAGATGTAGATGCCAGTTGCCAGCCTGGCACCCAGAGATCTCCCTCTGGTCGCAGTTGGGGAATTTTGAACACTGCTCCTGCATCATCCCCACCGCCATCTCCTCAGTGATTTGCTGCAGAAAGCCAGCAATGAGCAGTGGGCAGCTCCTTCCTCCTGGAGGCCTGTGTCTTGGGCTGAGCTTAGGAGGCAGCCTTATACGAAACCACTGGTCTAGTATTTGCTACACTGACTGGCAGCAGTGGCTCTCCAGGGTTCCAGGCTCGTGGTTTTCTTTCTTTCCCAGCCTGCTTGGAGCTGCTGTCAGGGATTGAACCCGGGACCTTCTGCTCTGCCACTGGGCTTGGGTTAACTATGGAGTCTCTCTGCTTCACCCCCCCCCCCCCGCCAAGCTGCTTTCAATCTCTGGAGCCTAAACTTATCAGGACCTTGTTTTCTCTTGTGCTTCCTGGTCGACCTGCAGCCCCAGGAGTGGTGCTGCTCTGGGCGGCCCCTCATTCCTTTGCTGGAGGCGGCAGACCTGCCTCGAGAGCAGCTGGGGGCTGAGCTGGTGTCAGTCTTGCTGTGCTGCTTGCCTGGCGCTGCCTTGCCGTCTTGCGGGGAGCAGGACGATCAGGAAGCTGAATGGTTTTTGAGGCAGGCTTGGCGCATCAGTTTCTTCCTTATATAGAAGCAACATTTTGTACCTCCCTGGGCTGCGGTAATTGTGACTCACTTGGGATCTCAGTGCTGCATTTTGGAAGGTCTGGATGCAAAAAGGGGTTTGGTTGCAGGTTCAGGAATTAGTTGTCAACTTTTTCAGACTTGGTGCCCGCCTTTAACCTCAACCGGTAATGCAGGACCCCCTCTTGACCTCAGGTGCCTGCTTTTATTCTTTCTCCCTCTGCCCGTGCATCTGCTCTTGGAAAAAAATGCTAGAAAATATCTGCACTACCCCAGTGAAGGGAAGGATCTTAGTGGAGAGCACTTGCGTTGCATGCAAAAGGCCCCAGGTGCCGTCTCAGTCAACTCCGGCTGGAAAAGGCTTCCTTCCTGCCCGTCAGTCTCATTGGACCAGTAGCCTCACTTGGTATAAGGGAGGTTCCCATGTCACAGTAAGGAGGATCCATGAGGTGAAGGCCGGCGCTTTAGGAGGGTGTTGTGGTGAGCTTCCTGTCAAACCTGTGTGTCAACAGGCTACCCCTTCCCCATGTCTGCATTGAGGGAAGTTTGAAGAAGTGAAACTGTGGCCCACTTCTTCACTTGCACAGTGATTTTGACAAGGGTCTTCAGAGTAATGTGCACATGAGAGAAAGGGACTTGTCCATACTGGGACGGGGAGCCCTTTTTAGGTTCACAAAGTCTGCATGCCATTATGGGCCGCCATCTTTGTGCTGCAGTGGGTGGGGCCAGAAGGGAGCAGAGCAGTGGATGTGTGACCCTGACCTTGGAACAGGAGGTTGCATTCTGGCCAGTGGCGTAGCGTGGGGGGTGCCAGGGGTGCCGGCCGCACCGGGCGCAACATCTGGGGGGGGGCGCGAGTCCAGAGGGAAGGGACAAGTTCCTTCCTCCGCCGGGCTCCCCGCCGCCGCCAGCCTTGCGCCCTAGCGCGCGCCCCCCCCCGCCGCCGCCGCTGCGGCTGCGCTCCACTCACTGCTCGCAGGAGGAGCAGCCGCTGCAGCAGCGCCGACGCCGCCACCGACGCCTGGCCGGGCACCGGCAGCCTCCGCACCCCGATGCCGACGCCGGCGCCATCCCCTCGGCCCAGCCACAGGCGGCGGCTGCTTCTGCCGACTGGGAGGGAGGAGAGCTCCGAGGGGCCTCGACGCGCCCTGCCCTCCCCAAAACCCTCCGAGAGGAAGCCGGCGGGCGGGCGAGGGTCTCCCGTCGGAAGGGGGCGCCGCTGGCTCCGGCTCTCAGCGCAAGTCTCAGCCGCGGGGGAGGGGGGGCGAGGACGGAGCTCGGCTGGAAGCCCCCGGACCCGGCCGGGAGGAGGAGAGGCGCTCGCCAAGCCCGGATCTGGAGCGCCTCGGAGCGCGGGCTCCACCTACAGCCCAAGGAGACAAGGGGGCGGGGAGGCGCCCGAGGGGAGGGGGCTTCGGCTGCCTCGGCCCGCGGGGGCTCCGCAAATAATAAATTTAATAAATTCCTGCTGAGCCTTTGGGGGGGTCTTTGGCTCCTTCGCTCGCCCCCAGCCCCAGTGGCGTAGCGTGGGGGGTGCAGGGGGGGCCGGCCGCACCGGCCGCAACATCTGGGGGGGGGCGCGCTCGCACTCGAGTGCTAAAATCCACGGGTTAAGGGGCGCAAATTACTTGCCTTGCCCCGGGTGCTGACAACCCACGCTACGCCACTGATTCTGGCCATGCAGAAGGTGGAGGTTTCCACACAGGCGAACACACCATGTGTATCTCCAGCCAGAGTTAGACCTTTTCCCGCCAGGCAAAATCACTGCAGGTGGGAGGGAGTATGACTTGTGGACAGCCCTGAGGGCCAGATGGAGAGGCCTGGAGGGCCATATATACAGGGCCCTGCTCTATACTCTGTTTAGAAAACTGATCCTGCGGGCTCTGTGAGACCTGAATGGATGCTGTGGGGGTGGAAGGAAAGCAGTTCATGGTCCCCAGCTGCAGGGTTGTTCCATGTTTCTATTGGGTTACGTGAGCTTCGGAGAGCCTGGAAGGCCCGAGTCTCCAGCACTTTCTCTGGCAAGGGCTCCCTCTCTGATCTGTTTAGCATCTTGGAGAGTTGCAGCACGTTCAGCCCAGCTGCATCACTTGGGGGCCCTAAGATCACAGCTGGGGAGGGCGGGTGCTGCTGGGATGGGAGGGCTCCAGGCTGAAGGACCAGTGGCAAAGTTTGTGTTTCTTTAAAAATTATTTTTATTAAAGATTTTCTTGGTTTACAATAGTATATGCCTTGTCTCTTTTTTTCAGGTTGCACAGTCTGTCTTACAAATCGGTTTCATTTGTTGTAAGACTTTATTGTTGGGTACATATAAGGTTGGGGAAGAAGTGGGGGAGAGGAGGAGGTGGGGAGGCTTATATTCTTTTGCATAGTGTCCTTGTGGGGTTTTGTGTCAGCATCAACTGGGTAGGTTCTCTTTTTGCTTATTACATTTCCTTGGTAGTGAGTGGTATGGGGGGGGCAAGTTATCTGTGGTTGTCTGCAATGGGGTTTGTTGCATTTGTGAGGGGGTGGGAGCGCTTGTTGGGTCAGGTAAGCCAGATTGATTCATATTCTGCCAGTGGATTCTTCTTGTTGTCTTGTTGGGCTGGGCCAGTGGGAAAGTTGACTGCTAGCCCACGTCATGGCTGTCTGCTATGTTGCCTGGTCCTTAAGTCACTTATTTAAAGATTGTGTGTGTGCTGTGTCTTACAAGAGAATAAATAAGAAAAGAGTAACTCAAAGGAGGGAGGTAACTGGGTTGTGTAGTATATAGCAGGCATGTCCAACAGGTAGATCACCAGTGGATCACTGGCTGCCCCCAAAGAAGCTCAGCAACTTTGGCTCCCCTAAAAAAAAAGCTCAACATTTTAGTCCTGCACCCCCCCCCAAAATAGGGCTTTCCTTCTCCCTAAAACTTTGACCTGAACCCCCCAAAAGGGGGTAGATCACTGCCAGTTTTTAACTCTGAGTAGATCGCAGTCTCTTGGGAGTTGGCCACCCCTGGTATATAGATTAGTAACCAAATTCCTAGACTTACCATAGACTTATTTTAGGCTACACATGATCAGACAATCCAGGGGTCAAGAATGCCGAGGTCCGAGGTCCCATCATCCCTAGCTAACAGGACCAGTGGTCAGGGATGATGGGAACTGTAGTCCCAAGACAGCTGGAGGGCCAAGTTTGGCCATGCCTGGTTAAACTAACCATAGTTAATGTTAACCACAGTTTATCAGGCTGGATGATACAACAGACCGTGGTTAGCAAGACGCAGGAGTAGAGGCACATGAGGGAAGGAGGGGGCCTGACACTCTGTGTGGATCATTCTATGCTAGATGTGTTGCTTAGACGTGGCCTTGGTGTTAGTCAGCCTATGAACTGTGAAATCAGGGCCACTCCTCCTGTGTTTTGTGTTGGTCCTGCACCAAGAGGGTCATGCTAGGGTGAGGAAGGGCTGCAGTTCAGGGGCAGAGCCTCTGCTTTGCTTGCAGAACATCCCAGGTTCAATCTCCAGCATCTCACAGCAGGACTGGAAGATAATGCCTGTCTGAAATCCCAAAGAGCTGCTGCCAGTCAGTGTAGACACTACTGAGCTAGATGGACCAGTGGTCTGACTTGGCATAAGGCAGCTGCTTGTGTTGCCTTTCACCTCCCCTGCGCTGTTGAGCTGGTGGTAGGAGGCTATCAGGATGGTGGGAGCTGCGTGAGCCACATTTCCTCTCTCAAAGCTGTCCTCGGTTGGGCAGATGGAGAGAAATGGACTCCTTGCCTACACTGGATTGGCAGAGCCTGTGGCTTGCTCTGCATCATCTGGCCTCCTTGGTAGCTGTGAGTGGAGGCGGTTGGTGTCATTTCAGCCTCTGTTTGTGTCAGGGCCTGTTTAGATTTCCAGCACCCAGAGAGACTGAAGCAGGCCGTGTGCTTCAGAGCGTTTTGCGACCAGCTCTCTTGTCATGGCGGGTTATGAGTATGACTGGGTTCCCTCTTGAGTCTCCCCCTTCCTAGGCTGAGAGCTCTGCTCAGCCTTCGCTTGAACCGTGCAGGCTGAAGCTGTTTGGCTGGTGAGATTTCTCCGTGGACGTTGCAGCCTTTTGCATGTGTGACTTCAGGGAGGAAGCTGAGTTGCACCAGTTCCCGGGCCCTGCAAGAAGTTCTGACCCTTTTTGGCAAACCACACCCACCTGTCAGTCATCTGCCACCATAAAACATCTGGCACCAAGATCTGCTATCTTCATTTTAGAAAATGTTTTGCATTCAGAAAATACACTAGCAAAGTACAGAAACTGAACATATAAATAACACAGAACAGGATATTAAAGCAAAACCCCACAAGAATAAGACTGTAGAAATAAAATGGGCTCATTTTCGAAATGGCTGGGGAGAAACATTTGAAGCTAGCACTTTTGGGGCATGCTTCACTCCTGTGGGAAGAGTGTGCCAGAGAGGGGAGGCTTGTGCTCAGATCACAGCATGCTTTCCTGCAGGGGCATGTGGCACTGAGCCTTTATCAGCCTTTGGCAGTGACATGGACAATATATGGCGGGGGGGGGGGCGCTGTTTGTGGCAGCTGCTTTGGCAGTAGACCCAGCCAATGATGTGAGCTTTATTCAGCTGAGAATTCCCACCTACCCTCCTCCTGGCCCTGGCAGCCAGCCTGATCTAGTATGAGGAACATACCCAGGTGGTGGAAAGAACAGGAAATCTGTGTCACTTCTGTACAACCTCCAGACACAATTCTCGAAAAATGCCAAATCATAGAATCGTGGAATATGATATTCAAATATCTAAAGGGAAATGAAGCAAGCTTGTTTTCTCCTGCTCTGATGGATTCATCAAGTTACAAGAAAGGAGATTCCAGCTAAACACCAGGAAGAACCTTCTGACCATCAGAGCTGTTGGACAGTGGAATGGTCTCCCTTGGGAGGGGGTGGACTCCTCTTCCTGGGAGGTTTTTAAGCAGGCTTGGATGGCCACCTGCATGGATGCTTTAGCTGAGATTCCTGCACTGCTGGGGGTTGGATGACCCTTGGGGTTCCCTGCAACTCTATGATTCTCCTCAGAAGGTCCCAAGTTCAATCTGGAACGGCATCTCCAGGTAGATCTAGGGATGTTCCCTGCCTGAAACCCTGAAGAGGCTACCAGTCATTGGGCCAGGGGTAGTGAACTGGATCTGGCTGGTGGGCTGGATCCTTGTCTCCCCCATCCACTACCTGTCAATCGCTTGACAACCTGTCTTTTGCTATGTGGATGGTCAGATTTTTTCCTCCATGAACTTCCCTTTGTCCCAGGGCTTGCAACCATTGTGCCTGGGGCTTTGCAGGCGCTGCCCATCAGCTGATCAGGAGTGACAGTTGTAGGGCAGGGGGTGTGGCTTAGTAAGGGCAAACTGGGCAGCCCTGGGAACCCTTAGTAGGGTCCCACTTCTGGGGCAGGCAGTGCTGGGCTAAGTGGAGAAGCTGGTTGAGTTGTTTTTAATTTAGTGATCGTATCCCTGTAATATTGGGTTGGGGCTGGGGTTGTTGTTTTTCTTTTGGTTATATATCTTGTGGTTTTATATTTTGATTTTGTTCTGTGAACCACCCTGAGACCTCTGGGTTTAGGGTGATATATAAATGGTGAGGATGAGGATGATGATAAATACAGTAAACCTCGGTTTTTGGACATCTTGGCTGTCGAATGTTTCGGAAGCCGAATGCTGAAAACCCAGGAGTGAATGCTTCCGTTTTCGAACATGCTTCGGTAGTCGAATGGCTTCCAAGGCGCACTTCTCAATTTCCCCCATTGAACTTGCCGACAGCCCTTTGATCCTCGGTTTTCGAACGTTTGAGGTTCCACTGTAATAATAAATGAAGGATGGGAAGGAAATCAAATGAACAATAAATAACCCAATAAGTGTCATTCTTTGTGTAAGACAGTTTCCTGTGTGCGCAAAGTGATCTGTTTGAAGTGATTGGCATATGTATGTAGAATCACAGAATCGTAGAGATGGAAGGGACCCTGAGGGTCATCTAGTCCAGCCCCCTGCAATGCAGGAGTCTCAACTCAAGCATTCATATGTATATGTATATTAAGCTTATAATGTGCTTGTAGTTTCATATGTTTTGTGTTTGTGTGTGAAAATGTTTATGGAAAAGATTCGTTGTTGAGTTTTGCAATATTACCTTATTTTTATAAGTAAGTAAATACAAATTAATGCTTTAACATCAAATAATAGAAAGGTAGAATCCTTTGAAGGTGACTTGGTAACTGCAATTAATCCAGAATGCAGCTGCCAGGCTAGTGACTGGGAGTGGCCACCTGGACCATATAACACACACCCTAAAAGACCTACATTGGCTCCCAGTACGTTTCTGAGCACAATTCAAAGTGTTGCTGCTGACTTTTAACTCTCTAAATGGCTTTGGCCCTGTATGTTTGAAGGAGCATCTCCACCCCCATTGTTCAGTCTGGACACTGAGGTCCAGCTCCGAGGGTCTTCTGGTGGTTCCCTCATTGTGAGAAGTGAGCTTACAGGGAACCGGGCAAAGGGCCTTCTCGGTGGTGGCACCCGCCCTGTGGAACGCCCTCCCACCAGATGTCAAAGAGATGACCAATTATACTACCTTCTGTAGACATCTGTATTGGGACTCTTAATGTCTGATGTATCGTGTTTTATATTCTGTTGGAAGTCACCCAGCATGGCAGGGGCAACCCAGTCAGATGGGCAGCGTACAAGTACAATGGAACCCCTACTCACAACCACAATCCATTCTGGAGGCCCGTCCTTATGGCGAAACGGGTTGCTGGGAGAGGCGCCTGTGTGCGCAGGCATGGGTGGCAGTTGCCCGCTTCTGCACATGCGCGAACGGCGGCAAACCTGTCGGTTTCTTCTGGGTTTGCCACGGTCACAACTTGGAATATCTGCGAGTTGAGGCGGTTGTAAGTAGAGGTTCTACTGTAATTAGTAATAGTCATAGTGATAGTAATATTTATTGTTATTATCCTTCCCAATAAATTTCCTTTAAGCACAACAGACAGCTATGCAGGACAGTCCACATCCTGGCCCTGCGGAGGGAGGACTTCCCCAAAGAGGCTGGCAGGCGCGAGTGTGTTGTTTCCTCTCTGCTGGGCTTCTGGAGGAGGTGCCTCCAGTGAAACCTCAGGCACAATTCCTCTCTTCCCCTGCCCAGCCCAACATCCCAGTATGCAAATGCACATCTGAGGCCTAATGGGCTGGCAGTAAGAGCATTTCAGGGCCCCTCCTAACCAGCGCAACCAGTGTCAGCAGCGGAGACAATGCGCACCCTGTTCCCTCCTTGCTGAGTGATGGAACGGACCTTCAAAATAATAGCCTGCCTATGGGAGAAGAAGAACAACAACTGTGCTGTGTGCCAAGTGGCTGAGAACTGGATCTGGCCCACTCCTCCATGGGCCAGGTTGGGGTCGGCCAGGCCAGTTGCTCCTGGCAACACATCCATTGAGCCCCCCAAGGCCCCCTTGGTGCCTCGGCCTTTCTGCTGCATGGGCAAAGCCTGGCTGCTGGCTCAAACCAAAGGCCCACCCAGCCCAACATCCAGTTCTCACAGTGGCCAAGACCCTGGAAGCCCCAAGCAGGACCTGAGTGCAAACAGCGCACTTTTCTGCTCACAACCCCCAGCGACTGTGTTCAGAGGCCTCCCTCCTGCCTCTGGTGCTGGAAGAAATGCAGAGCCATCACGATTGGAAGCCTTTGGTGGCCTGATCCAGACACATGAATTGGTTCACCCCTTGGAAAGCCATCCAAGTTGGTGGTCATTGCTGCATCTTGTGGTAACCAAGTCCCTAGTTTAGGTCTGTAAAGAAATCCTTCCTTTTTCCTTGCCCTGCATCTCGCCCCGTTCAGCTTCATTGGGTGGTCCCGCTGGGTTCTCATATGATGAGAGCTAGAAAAACACCTTCCTATCCAATTTCTCCACACAGCACCTCTATCATTCCCACCTTTACTCATTGAGTTATCCACCAAAACCCCCACGTTTTATTTTGTCAGCTCAGCCTCCATCAGAATATGTGAGGTTGGCATTATTTTGCTCCAATGTACATCACTTTACACTTGCCTTAGCTGAGCCACATTTGACATTTTACTCCCTTTTCAGTCAGCTTGTTGTGACATCATTGTTCATGAAGAATGCCAGCTGCCTAATGAAAGTCGGCTCTTTCCACTAAGCTGGTCTTTAAGGCACTGTAGGATGTATTGCGTGCTAGTTCTTTTTATAGTAAACCTATTGAAACCCATCAAGAAGGCTGATCGCCGAAGAATGGATGCTTTTGAATTATGGTGCTGGAGGAGACTCTTGAAGAGTCCCATGGACTGCAAGAAGATCAAACCTCTCCATTCCTAAGGAAATCAGCCCTGAGTGCTCACTGGAAGGACAGATCCTGAAGCTGAGGCTCCAAGACTTTGGCCACCTCATGAGAAGAGAAGATTCCCTGGAGAAGACCCTGATGTTGGGAAAGATGGAAGTCACAAGGAGAAGGGGGCGACAGAGGATGAGATGGTTGGATAGTGTTTTCGAGGTTACCAGCATGAGTTTGACCAAACTGCGGGAGGCAGTGGAGGACAGAGGTGCCTGGCGTTCTCTGGTCCAGGGGGTCACGAAGAGTCGGACACGACTAAACGACTAAACAACAACAACAATTGAAATTAGGTTTCTGTTACTAGCATCAATTTCCGTGGGTCTCCTTAGCTGCTTGGATCAGTCAGGGCGACCCCTTGCCCCTCTTGGCCAATATAAACTAGGACAGAGGGGGCAACTGGTTGGGCTGGGGAGGTCATTGATGCCTCCTTGTGACAGGGGGTGGTCTCTGCTTGCTTGAAGAAGGCAGTGGTGAAACCACTCCTCCCTGGATTTGGAAAATCAAAGTATTTACCTGCCAGTTGCTAATCTCCCCTTCTTGGGCAAGTTATTGAGCAGGTGGTTGCAGATCCTTTTCAGTTGGGGTTTTGGCACAGAAACTGCTTTGCTGACCCTGTGTGATGAGCTCTGTTGGGAGAGAGATGGGGGGAATGTGTTGATTCTTCTCAGTCTCTTGGTGGCTTTTGAATCCATTGATCATGATATCCTTCTGGAGCAGTTTTCCGAGTTAGGGGTGGGTGGCACTGCTTTATGGTGGTTCCAGTCCTACTTGAAGGTGTTGCTTGGGGAATGTTCTTTAGCCCCATGGAGCCTTCAATGTGGGGTTCCCCATGATTCGATTTTATCTCCTGTGCTGCTAAACATCTACATGAAACCGCTGAGTGGGGTCATCTGGAGTTTTAGAGTATGTTGTCAGCAATAAACATAGCTTGGCTTCTCCTTTACAACTGCAGACGTGGCAGTGGAAATGCTGGACCATTGTCTTGCCTTGGGAACGGACTGGATGAGAGCCACCAAATGGAAGCTCAGTCCACATCCGATGGAGGCACTGCTAGTAGAAGGTTCCCTGGACCATTTGGATGGGAGGTTGCCTGCTCTTGATGGAGTTACACTCCCTCCGAAGGAGCGGCTATGTTGATTGGGGATCCTTCTGTTCCCTTTGGCTGGTGAACCAGCTGCACCCCTATCTGGACAGGGTTAGCTGAACTTTTGTCTACACTCTGGTAACCTTTAGGCCAGATTAATGCAACATGTTATACATGCCACTGTGTCTGAATACAGTTTGGAAACTTCAGCTGGTGCAGAATTTGGTGACCAGGTTGCTCACTGGACAAGATGGTTTGAGCCTATGACATGGATCCTGGCCTGACTGCACTGGCTGCCAATTAGTGCTGTTTTTGACCTATAAAGCCTTAGATGGCTCAGGTCCCTAATACCTCAAACTGGGCGGGGAGGGCATTGTTTTTGTTTGTTGCTAGGGCATGTATTTTTGTGTCACTGCCCTGTGATGAAGGGTGGTATAGAAATTTAATAAAGCAAAGCAAAGCAGAACGAACAACCTGGTGTGTTTGCTGCCACAGAACTGGGCTGCCTCTTCTGGAATTTGAACACAGTGCAGGTATCTGAAGAAAGTATGTGCAGTATGTGCTCTGAGCACTGTTTAATGCAGCCTTTTCTACAAGTAGGCATTGCTGGCCATCGTTGCCAGGCCTGACTCTGCCCAGCAGGAACACAGGACCACACTGGGAACTGGGAGCCTCCAGGCTGTGAGTCCTCGCCAGCCAGTGGTTGGAGAGGTCTCTGTTTATTCCTGCTTGCGGTGTCTTTCCCCTTTGGACCAGGAGAGCCTATAAGTAGCATCTCTTGGCTTGCTTAGTCCTTGAAATAGAGCTGTGGGCGGCTGGTGGGAAGAGGAGGGCCCAAAATAGTCCTGCAGAGGGAGACACCCTGCAGGTCCCAAGCCCAGCTGCCCATCTATTGCTGGCCTTGGCATCAGGCAGCCCTTGGCTTTGGCATCCCAAACCCAAGCAACAACTGAAGTTATCTTCAGTGGGTATTTGAGAACGCAGCTGGATTTGCTGTTGTGCAGGTTCCTGTCCCTGAGTCTGGTGTGTAATTAGAGGGGCAAGTTTCCCTGACAAAATCTGGGCCTTGAGTGCCTCAGCTGGTGGGATGGCCGGGCATCACAAGTGCTTCCTCTGAGCTGTGACTTGTGCAAGACCCTCCAGCCATGCCCCTCCCCCTGCACTGCCTTCTGCCAGAGATGTCCCAGTTGGTGCTGGTTAGTGAGGAGCTGTTAGGAGGGCTGAAGCATGGAAAGCAAGGCCAGCATTTGAATTTCAAAGGGCCGGTTTGAGAGCTAAAGCAGCTAATTAAAGAGGGATCATATTCCAAGGAACTGGCACTGTTGAGCATGAAGACAACTGTTTCTTTAAAGGTTGCCTGGGTGGCAACAGCCTGAGAACCGGGAAAGGCAGGATCCGAAAGGGGACAGAAATGGGAAATAGGTTTGGGTATTCAGGAGGCTGGTGTAGATTTTACAACACATGTCTGTAGTGTTCTCAAGTCATTATAGTATAACATAATGAAGAAGCTGGCGTTTCTAAATTATGGAAATCTAGAGAGTGGGAGTGAGCAGTAGAAGCATGTTTGAGGGTGACAGAGGTGGAATGTACACACATATAAAAAACTGTGAAAATGCTTGTTTAAATAATGTTTTGAAAAATATATTGAATTAGCCATAGCTCACCGTCACTATCTAGTGTCACATTTGTTTATTGCACTTTACAACACACTTAAACCGTTTTATTTGCAGCTGTAAAGCTGAGCCCGGAGAGACAAACGCAGTATTCATGGTGATTTTCCTGTGTTTTTTGAACTTTACCCAGGTGTGTCTTTTTCCACCTGTGGAGGAAGTGTGTGTGGCAAGCAATTGAATCTGTCTTTGGGGGGTGGCAATGTTTTCCCTAGGCCATAGCTTTACAAGCTGTGTGTCATGTGACACGTTAGTGTGTCGGCTGCAGTGTGTAGGTGTGTTGTGCGAACGCTCCCGGCGTTCCTCCTGGGGCTGAAAAAGGGTTAGTTTAACCTCTGGTTTGATAGTAAAACTGAATTGCTGTGTCATGAAATGATGCATGTCTAAAAAGTGTGTCACCAGCATGAAAAGTTTGGGAAGCTCTGCCCTAGGTCTTGTCTCACCAGCCTTGCCATGTTCAAGGGAGCCAGGTGAGGTCAGGGCCTGGCTCCCACCCAGGCAGAGGGGGCTCTTGAGCTGCCCTCTGCTGATCCAGACTCCTGACTGAGTTTACAGGCTTTTTATGGTCTGCCTACTTAAGAGTAAGGGGGAGGCAGTATCAGTGATGGAATTCGGGGTTCTTGCGCACCATTTCCACTGCAGGAGTGCGGGCCTTGTCTTCTGCAGACTCCCTCCTTCCTTGTCTTCTTCCATGTTGAGGGTGGTTGCACCAGCAGTGAGGAAGGGAGAGGCCAGGGACAACCTTTCCATCAGAGCCGTGTCTGCTGTGCTCTCTGGCTCTAGGGCCAGGAGCCGCCTCTTGGACTCAACAGCTTCTTGCGTGCTCTGGTCCTGCTCATGTCTGAAGCTTCTTGTTTGCCTCCTCGTTTGCAGGGAGTGGAGATGGCCAGGGGCAGATCCTGCAGCGCTTTCCAGAGAAGGACTGGGAGGACAACCCTTTCCCCCAAGGCATTGAACTGGTGAGTGGGGGGCTGAGGGCGGCTGCAGATCCCAGAGTCTGGCATTCCCAGATCTCAGCTCTGTCCTCCCCATCTCACGGCATACAGTGGGTTTAAGGGAAACAGGAGCAGCAGTTGGCACCGGGGTTGGTGGGCTGCAGCTTCCTTTTTATTGTTATTGTTATTATTATTATTTGTGCATTTTCCAGAATTTGATATATACGGCTTACAGATATTCTACCGTACTTTGCTGTGTATAGCACGCCCCCATGTATAAGACACCCTCTATTTTGGGGGATTAAAAATTAAGAAAATGGGGGGAGATTGCCCAGAGTTGTGGAGCTTTTTTTAAGGGGGGAATGCCAATAATCACTCAACTGCCTGCCCGACGCTAGCACTCGCACGTGTCACAACAGCCTCCTAACGTCTGTCCCCTCGCCAGCAGAAGCAGCCTATTGCTCACCCAATTGCTGCAGCAACATCCAGTCAACACCAACCCTTGCGTCAGACACCAATAACACGCTCCAGACCATCTCCGGCTTGCGCAAACAATCACACGTCCCCCATAGGCACAACCCATGTATAAGACGACCCCCAAATTTAAACATAGTATTTCAATAAAAAACCTAGTCTTATACACGGAAAAGTACGGTATCTCTTATCTCAAAACTTCCCATCCCATCCCTCTGTGGTTTCCTAGTTGTTCCTAGTTATGCTGCATATCTTCTTACATCAACCATTTTCAGTTTAGAACCTAGTTGTTGTTTCTGCTTCTCACATATCTAGTCCTACCTGAAGATTTAATTGACCATTGTACCTCTTTAAATGTTCTCCAAAGAGATCAAGATTAGAAATGGATAAGGGAGGAGTGGAAATACCTTATGCTGCATGCAGCTTCCTTTGTGCCTGACCACTGGCCATGCTGGCTGGAGAGGTGAAGCCCATCAGTGTCTGTCCTTGGAGCTGTACAGATAAAGCCTGTCGCTAGGCCAGGCTCTTGAAAGCCCTCCTCCTCCTCCTCCTCCTCCTCCTCCTCCTCCTCCTCCTCTTCCTCCTCCTCTTCCTCCTCCTCCTGCCTAATACCAGCCCTGAGCCCCCACTGAGCCTCTTTTTTGGTCCAGAGATGCCTCTCCAGCTTTGCGAATGTTCTTCTCATCATCGTGTCACAAAACCAAAGAGTGGCAGGCCCAAGTCTTATCTGTCCTCACCCCCATGGGCTAGCCCACCTGCTTGTCAATCAAATGATTATGACATCAAATTATTGTCATGTGGTTTGTTCCACCCACCTGCCAAAGGTTGCCCTGAAACCACCTTGGAAGACAACTTCCCCGTTTTTAATGCAAACAGCTTGGTCTCCTGGAGGAAGGGGGCTGGGGCTGGGGCTGGGGCTGGGGGCTTGCTTTGCTTCTGGAGCAGAAAGTGTTCTGTCTTGAACTGGAAGGGCAAAGCTCTGTTTTAACAGCAGTTCCAATGCAAATCACTTCATACTGCAGTTCCCTCTGCCCATTGGGTGACTGGCAGTGGGAGTGCACTGGGCTCTAGCATACCTTAAGCCTTTGTAGCCACATCAGTTCCTGACCCACACCTGGTGTCACCTGTGACGGCAGGTAGGCCTGGACCTGAGCCCAAGAGCATTGTCCTCCCCTGCAGTTTCTAGCAACCGGTGTTCAGAAGCATTTCTTCCTCTGCCTGGAGGGCACAGCATAGCCATTGAGGCAAGTAGCCATTGGTAGCCCTCTCTTCTTCAATGAATTTGCCTAATCCTCCTTTAAAGCTGTCCAAGCTGGTGGCCATCCCTGCCTGGGGACGCCAGTTTTGCTGGCAGATTTCAAGCCACCTCCTTCAGGGTGCAGAAAACGGAGTGACATTTCATAAATGGTTGACGTTAGCCCATTACTTCATCTTTGTATTTAGTCTCTTGCAGTTCAAGCTAATAGTTTGAAATGTTACAACTGAGTTTTGAAATAAAGTTTTGAAAATTAAGGAGATGGGAAGCAATGTTAGGTCTGAGTGGTTGCGGAAAGGTTACAGATCAGAAGGAGATTAAGCTCCCCTCTTCCTTTAAGCTGAAATCTTTGCTTGCTCCAGTTGATTCACATATATGAGGGAACGGAAGCATTGTTCTCCCTCAGAGAGACAGGCAGGCTTTCTCCACACCTTTTGGCTTTGGGCTAACCATAACAAACCAAAAAGCCCCATTATCACTTCATACACTTTCAGAGCAGGGAGCTCTTTGTCACCATCATTGTCTTGCCAGCGGGATTTGGTTAGGCTTCTTTGCGGATTATTCCTTCTCTTCCTTACCAACATTTTCTGTACTTTAAACACAAACAGAAGGCTTTCACATTTTTCTCCATCACCCGTGACGCGTAGCAGCTCTCTATACAGTGGTACCTTGGGTTACAAATGCTTTGGGTCACAAACACTTCGGGTTACAAACTCCGCTAACCCAGAAGTAGTACCTCAGGTTGTGAACTTTGCCCCAGGATGAGAACGGAAATCACGCGCTGGTGGCGTGGCGACAGTTTTGGGTTACAAATTACAAATTAAGTTTGTAACCCAAGCTACCACAGTATTTGTGTCCACAATGTTTGCATTTTAGTGGCAGTTGAGATCATAAGGATTCTATTCCAGCTGCTGAATTAGGGCAGCTCTTCCTGAGTCTTATTCCTCGGATGCCAGCTTGTAGGCCACACAACCTACCGTGCTCTTCCACGTTTGCCAGTCTTCCATCCCAAGGCTGTCTGCCTCAAGCCCTTCCTTTCTCTGGCTGCCCCTCCCTGCTGGCTGTGGGCATTGGCAAGAGGGACACGGGAAACACTCTCTGTGGCTTGGCTGAACTCAGGAAGGCTTTGTGGCTGCATCTCCAGCCCTGAACAGTCTGTGCCGAGGGGCCTGGGACGGTTTGCCTTCCACGATACTCTGCTGGGTACTGCTTATTTCTGTTGCTGCCCTGGTGGAGGGAAGACAGGGAGGAGGGACGGGTTGCTGGAGGCAGCACGGTGGGTGGGGTGGGTTTCCCGTCTTGGGCCAGGCTTGCGAGGGGATGGGCAGGTGTGGGCTGGTGTCTGCTGCACCTGCAGTGTGCCCCGGAGGGTGGGGCCGGCCGGCCTGGTGTCACAGCCAGCTGAGGACGCCTGGCGTTGGCCTTGCCCAGGAGTGGGGCAGACAGAAAGAGCTTTCTGGGGTGCAGCCACCACTCCCAAGTCCTCCTGGGAATCTGGGCTTGCCTGTCTGTGGGCAAACCCCTCAGCGCCTTTTTCAGACTTGCTTTGGGAGCTTCCTTGTGAGTAAGTAATATGTTTAGGGGACACCCCTGCCCCGCCCTCTGCAAGCCCTGTACGGGAAATGGAGAACCTCTGGCTAGGGGCCATGGAGTTTGCATCCTGTCTCTGAAGGTGAACAAAGGGCGCAGGCTGGCTTCTCCTCTGCCTCTTGGCTCCAGGGGGCGGCCGTGGGGCTCTGCTTGGTTGGGGACCAGGGGTCTGGGGCTCCTGCAGGGATGGGGCATCCTGAGCCCCCCTGCACTGGGAAGAGAGGCCTGCTCAGCTGCCTCCTTGCCTTTGCTCTTGCAGTTTTGCCAGCCAAGCGGGTGGCAGCTCTTCAGTGAGAGAAACCCCCCAACCTTCTTCATTGCTGTCCTGACCGACATCAACTCGGAGCGGCATTACTGTGCCTGCTTCACCTTCTGGGAGGCGGTTGAGAGCAGCCAGGTAAGAGGGGGGCAGCGGGCTTCCCTGGGTCTTTGCGGCTCCGAGGATGAGCCCCACAAAGCGTGATGGGCAGTGGCACCAGCCTTGTGCAGGCGGTTGCCCTCAGCCAGCCGGACTGCCTGACCCCTTTCTCTCCTGCCAGCTGCAGAACCACCTGAGGAACGAGGAGGAGGAGGGGGAGGTGGCCGCCCTCATCCAGCCAGCCCAGCTCTTCGCCCCAAAGAGTTTGGTGCTCGTCTCCCGCTTGGACCACGCAGAAGTCTTCCGGGTAAGGTTGGGGGGGGGGGGCATTGGAGGCCAGAGAAGCCTCTGCCTGGGGGACTCCACCATGGGCCAAGCCCTCTGCTCCTCTGCTCCCTGAGTGGCCGGCCCATGGCCTCCCAGGCACTGCCCGCCAGGGGCAACTGATGGGAAGGGCTGGCCATGCGGAGTCCTTCCATGTGGAGCCGCCATTTCTTTGCTCTCTTTATAGCTCTGCTCCTAAACGGCACAGAAGGTGAAGCTGCCTCCTGGCCCTTTCTTCTGCCTTGCGGCTGAAGCTCTCCTGGCAGCGGCGGGGGGGTGGGGGGCTCCCTATTTTGAGCAGGTCTCTTCTTGCTTTTGTCCCTGGCCAATGACCCACCAGAATGCCAACTTATCCTGTTTCACTTGCAGAACTGCCTGGGGCTGGTTTACACCATCTTTGTGGACGGACTGAACACCTCCCTGGAGACTGTCATTGGGAGCCTTCTGACCTGCACCATCCCCATCACAGGAGGTGCCCAGGTGGGTTCCTGATGCCCCCTGCCATTTCCTCTAGGCAAGATGGAGCCCTGTGAGTGCTGGGGAGCAGGCCCCACCCGGCCCCTCCAGCACCGTGGCCTGATGTGGCCAGGGGTCCCAAGCAGCCGACTGCTGAGCTCCAAGGGGAGGTTAGGTCGAGCTCCCTCGCTTGCTTGGGCTGCCCAGGATGGAGCCTCCTCTCTGCTTGGTGCTCTGTCCTGCTTCTTGTGTATCGCAGGGAGCGATCAGGCGAAAGAGACCTGGCTGGAGAGGGGCAGTGCCTTTCAAGCAGCTGGCTGGGTGAGCTCTTCCCAGGCCCCTCAGCCCTCTCCCTGGCAAGGGGCTGAGACCTCTTCTGATCCCAGCTTGCCAGGCGCCCTGTGGGCAGGGAGAGCTTGCACAGCTGGCAGCATGCTGGGAGGATGGTTCTGGCTTTGTGGATCCTGCTCCAAGCTGGCTGGGCAGCCCGTGCCTCTCCTGGCTCTCTTGTGGGGTGCCCCTTGTGCTCTTGGCTTGCTGTGTCCTGCTTGGCGTGCTGCCTCTCCCTCTCGTGTGGCTGTCTGCCTGTCTGCCCGCCCGCTGCCCGCCTGTCCGTCTGCTGCACCGTGTTTCTAATTTTCTGTGCTGTTTCTGTCTGTCTCTATCTCAGCCTGACACGGAGGACGAAGGAGCGGTATGCACAACTTTTCTCTCCTCGGGGCTGCCTCCTTCTTTAGGAGGAGGAGGCGTTTTGGGGGCTGAGGTGGTGCTGCTTCAGTGTGTCCCTCTCCGGAAAGATCAGCGCACAGCTCTCTCTGGCCCTTGGTGTGGGGCAGTGCCTACGAGTTGGGGGGGGCAGGAACTGAGAGAGAACAGAAAAGAAGGGGAGAAGAGCAAGGGTCCTGCCGGGGGGGGGGCAAGGCTTCATCGGCCAGCCTTGAATGCCGAGTCCACAGCCCAGCACCTGTTTCACATGTAGGCTGACAAGGTCCTTCTCCAGTGCCTGGACATATGTGCCACCATCTGCCTGTCCTCTTCTCTGTGTCTCTTTGTCCGTCTCTCTTTCTCACTGTCTCCTTGGTGCAAGTGCTCTTCAGCCCAGGCTTTGAGAGCCCCTTCCTGGCAGCGGGCCTGCAGTTGGCCCTGGGGGCAGGCAGCTCCCTCCCCATGTGCCCCACTTGGGGGAGGGGTTTCTTGGGGGGGGCTTCCTGCCAGTCTGCCTTCTGGAGCCCAGGTCTTCTGCTGGGCCATCCCTGACTGACCGCTGGGGATTGTGTTTGTCTCTTCCAGAGGACAATCTCTCTGGGCGCAGGTGACAGGCAGGTGATTCAGACGCCCATCAACGATTCCCTTCCCATCAGCAACTGCAGCGTGGCCCTGCTCTTCCGACAGCTCGGTGAGACCCTCCTCCGGCCACTTGGGAGGGTGTCCATGTCTCTGGAGAGTGGTGGGGCCCTGGCCGGGCCTTGGGCGCAGGGCCGGCCCAGCTGGGAGAGGCCTCTCCAACTCCTTCCTTCCTTCCCTTCCAGGGATCACCAACGTGCTGTGCCTCTTCTGCGCGGCCCTCACAGAGCACAAGATCCTGTTTCTCTCCAGCAGTTACCAGAGGCTGACAGACGCCTGCCGGGCCCTGCTGGCCCTCCTCTTCCCCCTGAAGTACAGGTGAGCGAAGGGAGCTGCGGGCGCCAGGAGCAGCCGCTGGCTCACCTGCAGGGAGGGTGGGGGAGGGGAGGGGGCTCCCTGGAGAGGGGTGCCTTTCGTTGCCACGTCTGCCGGCCTGCATTGGTGCTTTCTTGGTTCCAGCTTCACGTACGTGCCCATCCTGCCCGCTCAGCTCTTGGAGGTCCTCACCACGCCAACCCCTTTCATAATTGGCGTGAGCTCCATCTTCCAGGCAGAGACACAGGAGCTGGTGAGTCCCTGAGCTCAGCAGAGGGAAGCGGGGAAGGAGGACTGGGGGAAAGCGGAGGCCAGGCTTGCCAGGGGGCGTTTTCAGGAGCAGGGGTGTCATCCCACTCCCCGTTCTTCTCTTGGGAACTCCCCCTTCTCTCTCCCCCCTCGCTCATAGAGAGTTTCCTCTCCTGGGGTGACAGGTGGGTTTGTCTTGGGTGTCGGAAAGGGATTCTCCTCCCGAAGGAGCCCCCTCAGACCCCCAACTCCTCCCTCCCGGGTGCCCCGGGGGGGGAGGGAGCTGGGCTGGGGCCAAAGGGGTCTCTCGGCAGCCTGGCCTGTGTCCTTTCCCTCTTTGCCCCTTGTGGACTCTGCCATTGCTCCCTGACTTTTCCCAGCTGGATGTGATCATTGCTGACCTGGATGGTGGAACGGTGACTGTCCCCGAGTGCATCCATATCTCTCTGCTGCCTGAGCCGCTTCTCCATCAGACGCGGGAAGCCCTGTCCATGGTGAGTGCCGCCCCTTGGCTCCTGCGTCTCACAAGAGGCCTCAAGACCCTTGGGCTTCATGGCCAGTAGGCAGCCGGGGGGGGGGCAGAGATCCATGGCAGGTGGTCATGTGGGAATCTGGCACTGCCAAGTGGCGTTTGGTGCTGCAAGGGGGCTGCATCCTGACCCACAAGGCCAAGAGGCCAAGGACTCATCAGGGGATGAACTCGCCATCTGAGTGGAGGCTCATGAAGTGAATATTATTAATGATAAATAATGGAATGGAAAAGTGAGAATCTGGTTGCTGTGGGGGGGGGAGGTAAAGTGGAACCCTTCAGGTTTTCTCCATGGAGTGGTGTTTTGGAGGAGAGAAGCTCCCCCCACATTATTTGTAAAAACGGGGCGTGTCTGTATGATTTACACAGAATCATAGAGTTGGAAAGGATCCCGAGGGTCAAGCATCCATGAGAGATGACCATCTGTCATGAAGCCTGCAAACTGATTCTCCAAGTAATAGGGAGAGAGAGAAGGAGTGATTCTGCTCTTGGGCTTGCAAGTGGGGGCCCAGGGGAAGGAGGGGTGTGTGACTGAAGGCCGAGCCCCTTCCCAGCTGAGCGGGGCATCCTTGCCCTTGTTTCTCTGTGCAGGTCTTGGACCCAGAGTTGGAGATTGCAGACCTGGCCTTCCCCCCATCGCCCACCATCTCTGCATCCTCCCTCAAGATGCAGGTAAGTGGTGCAGGCTGCTTGGGGGGGGGAAGCACCTGACTTGGCCTGACTCCTCCTCAGAGAAGTTCCCAATGGCCTCAAGGCACAGAGAGCACTGCAGCTGGCAATCAGCGCCCACAGAGCCATGATAGCCAATTGAGACTGTGTGCAGCAGCGGTGAAAAAGGCAGACTCCCTCTGAGGGTTCTGCTCAGCCGCTTTGAAACAGGAGGCTGGACTAGATGGGCCCTTGGCTGGATCCAGCAGCAGCAGCAGCAGGCTCTTCTTGTGTTCTTCTGGGTGGGGCCTGCAGAGCCCCTTCCCTGCCCCACAGGGCAGAGCTGCCACAGCCGGGCACAGCCAGCCAGGGGAAGGCGTGAGCACCCTTTTTGGAGGGGCAGCAGTGGGTGCTGCAGAGCCCACCCTCCTCTCCTCTGGCAGGAGCCACCCTCCTCATCCAGCTCTCCCTGCTTGACCCTTTCCCCTTCCTCCGTCTTGGGCTGCAGGACAAGGAGATCCGGGCCGTCTTCCTCCGCTTATTTGCACAGCTGCTCCAGGGCTACCGCTGGTGCCTGCACATCATCCGCATCCACCCGGAGCCAGTCATTCGCTTTCACAAGGTAGCCAAGGCGAGGGCGGAGGAGGGTTGTGATGGGGGGTTTCAGCTTCTGGGGTGGGTTGCACAACATGAAGAACAGCTTAAAACCAAAGACAAGTCACAGAAGCCCAGTGGCGCAGGGGTCCAAACCAGAGGCAGGGGTCTCTTTGCGAGGGCCCACAGAGAGCAGGAGCCGCCTTCAGGAAGCCTGCTGGCCCCGCTCTGCACGCCAGGCTGGCAAACCTTGTCTTTCC
Organism: Podarcis filfolensis; assembly: GCF_964270895.1. Lineage (NCBI taxonomy): Eukaryota > Metazoa > Chordata > Lepidosauria > Squamata > Lacertidae > Podarcis > Podarcis filfolensis. The sequence continues at coordinate 74,641,861 of NC_139612.1, forward strand.
GGAGTGTGGACCAGCGCCATGAGGTCGGTCCTAAGCAGCCGGCCTGCTCTGCAGACCATCCCTGTTGCCTTTTGGAAGATCCTCTTTCAGTCAGTGTCTCTCCTGGATTTGAAATGGCTTTTGAGATGTGCAGCTGTTCTGCCCGTGTTTTGATTGCATTGTGAAGCAGCTTTGAGATGCTTCCTAGAAAGCGATTCCTCTGCAAGACCCACAAGTGCCTCTTCCTCTCCCTCGGTCTAGGCAGCCTTCCTGGGACAGAGGGGGCTGGTGGAAGACGACTTCCTCCCCAAGGTACTGGAGGGCATGGCCTTCGCTGGCTTTGTGACGGAGAGGGGGCCCCCCTACCGAGACATTGACCTGTTTGACGAGGTGAGGAGTGGCGGCTGGAGGAGATCTTCCCCCCCCCGGCCATCCGGGGCCACAAGGCCTGGGCCTGTGGGGTGGTCCAGTCACCCCGTCCCCCTCTCCCCCCACCCTTCCTCTCTCTTAGCTGGTGGCCAATGAGGCGAAGCGGATGCAGGCGGACGAAGGGAGCCGGGCCAGGGTGCTGCGCCACATCAAGGAACTGGCAGAGCACCTGTACAAAAACGTACGTGGGTGTTGTGTGTGCGGATGATGCCCCCAGCTTGGGGTAATTCTGTCTCTTCATCCTGGCACACGGCGGAGCAGGGGGCGGGGGGCCAGCTGGCACCACAGACTTTGCGGGAATCCCTTCCTGCCCCATCCAGCAGCCCCTCTTCTCCCCCACGGCAGCTGAGCAGGGCTCTGCTGCTGCTCCCTGCCCCCCAGCCGGGCTGGATGGAGGCTCTGCGGTTGAGCCCGGGAGGCAGGGCCTCCTTCAGAGCCTCCTTGCTTACCCCCCTCCCCTGGCTTGGCTTGCCCAGGAGAACCCGTATCCTGCCGTGACGATGCACAAAGTGCAGAAGCCCACGGAAGGCTGCCACCTGCGCCTGCACCAGCGGCCTTTTCCTCGCCTGGATGAGGGCACCATCCAGTGGATCGTTGACCAGGCAACAGCCAAGCTGCAAACGGCTCCCCCCTTAGTCAAGGCAGAGAAGAAGTGCATGGTGCCGTCTGGGCCCCCCCTGGGTATGTGGAGCGTGCAGAGTCTGGCCCCTGCCTCTAGGTGGTGCTGTGGGCAGGGAAGTCTTGTGGGTTGCGTGGGTCCCTGGACACGCTTGTCTGCTCCTTGGAGAGCGGTCAGGAGCAGCAGTGCCAGCGGACCCTCTCCCTGGGCGCCCTGGGGGTGCTCCCTGTGTCTCTGACTTGGAGCATCTTCGGCCAGGGCTCCCAAAGGACCGTGCTTGTGATCCCCGGAGGAGGTCATGGCAGCCTAATAGGCCTGCGCTTTGGGCCCCACCCTGCTGCCCTCTCCTTCCCTCCCTGAGCCTTGCAGAGCACTCTGGTGCTGTCCGTTGTCCTGCGGAGGCTCCTCTTCCTGCCCCCCCCCCGTGCAGGGTGTGTCCAGGATGCAGCAGGGAAGGGTCCAGCGTCTCCTCTTGGCCCGATGAGCATCTTCCTTCTCCCCCCAGGGGCCATCATGGACCGCAATGGCATCATCTTGGCCAACAGCGCCCGCCGACTGGAGGTGGTCAGGAACTGCATCTCCTACGTCTTTGAGAGCAAGATGCTGGAGGCCAAGAAGGTGAGCTCCTGGGAGCCTTTCAGCCCCTGTCCCCCAAGAGGGGACTGCCGAGGAGGCAGAATCCAGCTCTTCTGGCCATCATCTTCTTCTGCCCACTTACATTGGAGATTGTTTGGAGGCAAAGAAGTTGCCGCTGCTGCTTCTCCACTGACTGGCAGGTTTCCCTTGGGCGCCTCTGTGTGCTGCCAGGCCTCCCCTTGCAGTTGGTGGGAAATGAAAAGCCAGCCCCTCCCTCTCCGTCTCTCGGCTTTCTTGTATGGATGATTTGGAGCCTTGCTCTGGGGGGGTTGGTACTGTGTGTGTCCAGAAGGTCCCCGGGCAGCGCAGGGTGGGCTGGCTTTGCCCCTTTGGGCCCCCACCTCAGCGCTGCTCTTGCCGCCTTGCAGCTCCTCCCGGCCGTCCTCCGTGCCATGAAGAGCCGGGCTGCCCGCCACTGCCTGACCCAAGAGCTGAATCTCCACGTGCAGCAGAACCGGGCTGTGCTGGACCACCAGCAGTTTGACTTCATCGTCCGCATGATGAACTGCTGCTTGCAGGTGGGCTGGGGCCCAGGGGGGAGTGGCCAGGCCTGGGGGGCTCAGGCTCTGGACTCTCTGGGGTCCCATGCTGACTTCCCCTCCTGTCTGCCTCAGGACTGCAGCGCTTCAGACGAACACGGGGTGGCGGCTGCCCTCTTGCCCTTGGTGACTGCCTTCTGCCGCGTGAGTAGCCCTTGGGCACGCAGGGCCTGGTGGGGAGAGGGCTGCCTCGGGTCTAGATGGCATCTTGGGGGGGGGGGAGCCAGGCTGGCCCAACATGGAGGTGGCTGGGCTGGTGAGGCCGGCATCGGTTCCCACCTGGGCATGGCGGAGAGCTTGTGGCCTTTACGCAGGGTGCCTCCTCTTCTTCCCACCCCAGAAACTGAGCCCAGGGATCACCCAGTTTGCCTACAGCTGTGTGCAGGAGCACCTAGTGTGGACCAACATCCAGTTCTGGGAGGCCATGTTCTACTCTGACGTGCAGAACCACATCCGGGCTCTGTACCTGGAGGGGATTGAGGACGAGGGGGAGAACCACGTGGAGAAGGTGAGGAAAGAAGCCGGGGGAAAGGGGGCGGGGGGGGGGGTTGTCCTCGCATGCTGTGGACAATGCTTTTCCTGGTCCCCCTCCCAGGCAAGTGAGGAAGGGCCGCCGCAAGAGGAGAAGTCGGCCCTGGAGATTGCGGCCGAGCAATGTCGCCTGTGGCCCACGGTGAGCCGGGAGAAGCAGCAGGAGCTGATCCAGAAGGAGGAGAGCACCGTCTTCAGCCAGGCCATTCACTACGCCAACCGCATGAGCTACCTGCTCCTGCCCCTCGACACCAGCAAGAACCGGCTCCTGCGCGGCTCCGGCCTGGGCGATGCCGAGAGCGTCAGCAACAGCTTCATCACCAACAGGTAGCCTGCCGAGGGGGGGCAGCAGGAGGGGGAAAGGGGGCGTCCCGGCCGTGGGGAGAGCGGTCTTGGCCCCAGAGGAGCTCAGCCTCCCTTCTGCCTCGCCAGCATCGCAGGAAGCGTGGCCGACAGCTACGACACGGAGAGCGGCTTTGAGGACGCAGAGAGCTCCGACGTGGCCAACTACGTGGTGCGCTTCATCAACCGCTTTGTGGACAAGGTCTGCACCGAGAGCGGCGTCACCAACGAGCACCTCAAGGGGCTGCATGTCATGATCCCCGGTAGGTGCTCTGCCCCCCCACCCTCGGGAGCCGAGTGTGGCCAGCGGGGGGAGGCGGCATCGCGGGGTCTCCTCTCTTCCGCCTGTGACTTCCCTCCTCCCTCCCCCCAGACATTGTCCAGATGCACATTGAGACCCTGGAGGCCGTGCAGAGGGAAAGCAAGCGTCTCCCCCCAATACAGAAGGTGAGGGTGGTCCCTCCCCCCCGTGGGGGTCCTGAGCGAGAAGGAAGTGTGGGGAGGGGCTGTTCCACTCAGGAGCTGTGGGGTCGGGGCAGGGGGACCCCTTCCCAGTCAGTCCGTCCGTCTGCCCAGCCCTGACTCCATCCCCGCTTCCCCTTGGCTTCTTGCAGCCCAAGCTGCTCCGGCCCAGCCTGCTGATGGGCGAAGAGAGCGTGATGGAGGGGCTGCGCGTCTACCTCATGCCGGACGGCAGGGAAGAGGCATCTGGGGGGGCTGGGGGGGGACCCCCCCTGCTTCCAGCCGAAGGGGCCATTTTCCTCACCACCTACCGCGTCATCTTCAAGGGCACCCCAACAGATCCACTAGGTGAGAGCCGGACAGGCGGGATATTATTCTGGGGAGGGCGGGAGCTCTCTCTGCTCCTCCTCCTCCTCCTCCTTGGGGGCCTTGCTGAGCTCCCTTCTGGCAGCAGAGCCGCCCAGCTGTGTTTGAGCCCCCTGGGCTGACGTTGCCTCTTTCTCGGCTCCTCCCCAGTCGGGGAGCAGGTGGTGGTCCGCTCCTTCCCCATCGCTTCCCTGACCAAAGAGGAGAAGATCACGGTCCAGGCCCAGGCGGACCAGTTCATCACGGAGGGCTGCGCTCAGCTCCAGCTGCGCTCCTGCACATTCCAGGTGAGCCCTTGGGGGTGGGGGGGAGGCACCTGGGACCCCCTCCCCAGAGGAGGGCAGCCGTGCTCTGAGCTGGGGTCAGATTGGCCCAGTTCCCCCAGCCCTGACCCCGCCTTGCCTTGCCCCACAGTTGCTGCGCATTGCCTTTGACGAGGAGGTGGCGTCTGAGAGCGCAGAGACCTTCCGGAAGCATCTCAATAAGCTGCGCTACCCCCAGCAGGCCTCCGACACCTTTGCCTTCACCGTGGGCCACCTGAGCAAGGCAGCCCTGCAGCCCAAAGTCAAGGAGAAGAACCCGTCACTCAGGTGCGAGCGGACGCCCAAGGAGCACAGCTCAGGTTTGGGGGAGGGAGACTTGTTGGGGCTGGATGGTGCTCCCTATAGGGCCTCTTGGCTTCAGGCTGTGTCTGGTGAGAGCTGGCCAGTCCCAGCTCCTGCCTGCAGTCCATGCGAGGGTCTCGCTGGTCTCTGGGATGAACACTGCCTCCTTTTTAGTGACCAGCGCTCAGCTGGGGGCAGAAATGCTGCAAGCTCTGCTGGTGGCTGTTGTTTCCTAGGGGCACGTGGGGCCCCTGAGCCGCAGGAGGAGGCAGCAGGGCACCGAGCAGGGGCTGCAGCTGGCCCCCCAGAGGCTCCTCCCTCCCTGCTGTTGCTGCTGCCAGCCCCACACAGCCAACCCCCCATCCTCTCCAACTCTTGGGGGCCCTTTTTGGCTTCTGCTTCTCCGAAGGTGGTAGAGGGTCCGGTGGAGGTTGCCCCCATGTGGCTCTCCCCAGCCTGCGCTGGCTGGCTGCTGTTCCAGGGCCTGCTTAGGACTGAAAGGAGCAGCTTCCTTTTGCCACACCCAGCTACCCACCTTGCCTGCTGGGGCTGCACTGCCCTTTCTCCTGGCCTCTTCACCCTCTCCTTGCCCCTCACCCCCAGCTGCCCCACCTTCCGCTTTGCTCTTCTGCTGCTGCTGGTGCTGTCGGCTGGGCCAGGGGTGGGGGGAGGCCCTGAAGGGGTTTCTCTTGCACCCTCGCCAAGCCTGCGCTTGAGCTCACTGGCTGCTCTCACCCTCTTCCTGCTTTAGGACCATCTCCAGGAACCTGGTGAAGAACGCCAAGAGGACGATCGGCCGCCAGTATGTGACACGCAAGAAGTACACGCCGCCTCCCTGGGAGGCCCGGGGCAACCAGCAGCACTTCCTGGAGGACAACGAGGACGAGATCTCAGGTACGGACGGCCCTTGCCTGGGGGTGGGGAGGGGGGTCCTCTTCCTGAGCTTTGCCCAACCCTGCCTGGCTGCCTGCAGTGTCCGAAGACGTGGACCGCAGCACCTTGACCCCGTCCACCACCATCCGGCCCTCGGACAAGATGACCATGAGCCACCTGGTGGAGCGTGCCTGTTGCCGGGACTACCAGCGCCTGGGCCTGGGGACACTCAGCAACAGCCTGACCCGCTCCAAGAACGAGCCCTTCCGCATCTCCACCGTCAACCGCATGTATGCCATCTGCCGGAGGTGAGCCAGGGCGCCTGGCGGGGGGGGAGGGGGACACCCAGAACGTAGGCAGGGCACAGGGGGGTCTCCATGGGGGGCCCTTGCCAGACACGGCAGGTGAGGCTCCTCAGAAGGCAGCTGAGGGGAGACCTGGGATTCAGAGTCTGGCCACGGGATCAGGAGGAGTTGAGGAGCAGCGTCTCTGGGCCACCCCCACCCCCCCGGTAGCCTGGCGTTGGCAGGCTGGAGGAGGACATGTGCCACTTGGCTAGAAGAGGGGCCTGCACACTCCTCCTTCAGCCTCCCTGTGAAGGTCCTGCAGCCAAGATGGTGGGCGATGGACGGACTGACGGACAGGGCATCTTGCGCTACTCAGTCGCCCACAGTCCGTCCATCTGTCAGCCTCAAGGAGCAAGTTGGGCAAGTTCTGGCAAGGGGGATTCACAGATTGGATGCCCATGTCTGTTCTTCCTCCAGCTGGGGATGCTCTGCCCCCTCCCTTCACCCCCTTCTGGAGGAGGGGGACTTGAGCGCAGCCCAGGCTCTCTGGGTCTCTAGCTGGGGTTTTTGCAGTGCACAATCATAAAAAGGGGTGGGTGGGTCTGGAAAAGGTTGGCTCTGGTCCTGCCTTGGGGGCTGGGCTCTGCTGGGCCTCCCTTACCTGGAATGAGAGGCTCTCTGGCCACCTGCCTGATCCCTCTGACTGCACTCTGAGGCCCCAATCCAGAGGCTACGTGATGGTGACCAGGGAACAGGCCTTCTCTGCCCAGGCCCTGTTTCCTCTTCCTCTGCACCACCATTTCCTGGCCTTCTCTCAACTGTGGCACCGAAGTGGGGCTGCAAATGCCATTTTGCCTCTTGAAATGGCAGCACGGCGCCTTCTGGGACAGGGGGTCCTGACCCAAAGCATCTCCACTGGGTGGGAGATCACCACCCAGAAGGTTGCAAAGAAGTGTTTTGGTGGACTGCAGCAGCCCCTCTTCCTCTCTAAAATAATACTTAATAATAATAACTTCCTTCCTTCCATCCATCCCTCTCTCTCCTCCCTGCAGCTACCCTGGGCTGCTCATTGTCCCACAGAGCATCCAAGACAACGCCATCCAGCGGATTTCGCGCTGCTACCGCCAGAACCGCTTCCCGGTGGTCTGCTGGCGGAACTCGCGCACCAAGGCGGTCCTCCTGCGCTCAGGCGGGCTGCATGGGAAGGGCGTGGCGGGCCTCTTCAAGTCCCAGAACGCTCCTGCCACAGGTACAGCTGCCTCCCCCCTCCCCGCCTGGCCTCCCTCCTCCCGAGGAGGCCCTGAGGATGACCCCTTCCCTGCTGCTCCTTGCAGGCCCCTCTCAGGCCGACTCCACCAGCCTGGAGCAAGAGAAGTACCTGCAGGCCGTCATCAACTCCATGCCTCACTACGCCGACAGCGGTGGCCGCAACACGCTCAGCGGCTTCACCTCGGCCCACATGAGCAGCGCAGGTGAGGGCCTTGGGGGGGGGCTGCCCTGGGCTCAGAGGCAGCCGCGGCAGGTGGGGTCCTGGGCGTGCAGGGCGGGAGAGAGCTTCCCCTCGACCACCAGGCCATGGGGCCACAGGCCCAGGTGAGTCTTGTCCATGTGCAGCTGTTGTGTCGCCTCCACACCATCCTTGCTGGTGGATCAGCGAGGGCCCTTGCCATCTCCATCAGCCCCCCCCCCTCCATTTGTCGTCTGTCTGAGCCATCCTGGAGAGAAGAGCCCCAACCGGCCCTCTGGAGCCAAGCAGCCCTTGGCTCTGCTGGGAGCAGCAGCCTCAGGACAGGCCAGAGCTGAATTCTGGCTGAGCTAGGAGAGGCCATTGGGCACGTTGTGGGAGTGGCCAGTGCCCCCCCCCCCGTCCCGTCGGATTTTGGGTGGGGATGCCCCAGGGAGAGAAGAGGCCTTGCAGCTCCGGGGCTGGCTTGCTTTCCTTGGGTGTGGAACGTCCACCTTCTGTTGGTGCTACAGATTCTTCTGAGAAGCGGCAGCCCAAGCTGGGATCTCTTATGAAGCAGGTGATGGGAGGGAAGGACGAAGGGCCGCTTAGCCGCGGAGGTGAGATGCTGCGTGCGGCCCCCATAGAGTAGCCACGGAAGGGCCGTCTGGCTCCGGGGGGGCTGGGCTGGGCCTTCTCCAAGCAGCCAGCGGACGGAAGGGGGCCTGGTCACCCCAGGGCTGTTGCTCACAGCCGCCGCCTCTGGCTGCCTCCCTCCATCTGTCTTGCCCTCTCCGTTGGGGACAAACATCCGTCTGCCATCCATCGCTGCTGCCTCTCTTCCCCCACCCCCCCTCGCTGAGATGCCTCTCCGTCCTGTCCTCTCTCAGCCCTAGGTCACAGAGGTAGGCTCATTACCCTCTCCAGCCCCAAGAGCCTGGCATCAAAGGGACACCTCTCCCCCCGAGGTACTGTATGGGGCACTAACCTCAGGGACGTGGCATTCACACTGCTAACTTGCCCCACTGGTGCCCCCCCCAGGCAGGCAGGCAGTCTAACCCAACCTCTGTGCTAACCCTTCCGCAGCCTCACAGCATGTTCTTCCGCCTGGCTTGGCCTGCCTCTCAGCCCCTCCTAGGTAAGGACGGGCCGGCCGGGGTGCTGCGCCCGTCTCCAATGCAGCCCGCCCTGGGTGGGTGCGGCTGGGGCCGTCTTCCCCTGGCCTAGAGCTCCGGCTGGGAGGGGGCAGCAGGCTCCAGCGTCGGCCTGCAGGAGAGAGCGGAGTCTCGGGCGCCACCTGACACCCCCTCCCTTGCAGGCAAGTGGGGCAGCATCCGCGCCAGCGGGCGCATGAGCAGCTATGCTCTCAACATGGAGGTTGGCTCCCGCCTGGCCGGCAAGGAGCTGCTGAGCACGCAAGCCAACGGGTCCCCCTCCGAGGCCAGCTTCCTGCGCCAGCATCGCGCCTCCCTCTACATCATCGGAGACAAGTCCCAGCTCCGGGTACGGTTCTCTTGGGCGCCCAGCAGAGGGGCAGGGGCTGGGAAGGGGGGCTGTGGGGCCGCTTCCTGATGGCGTCTCTTGGTCCCATCCAGGGCGTGAAGCCGGACCCTTTGCAGCACTGGGAGGTGGTGCCCATCGAGGTCTTTGATGCCCGGCAAGTCAAGACCAGCTTCAAGAAGCTGATGAAGGCCTGTGTGCCAGGCAGCCCCTCCACTGAGCCCGGCCAGACCTACCTGCGCTCCCTGGAGGAGTCTGAGTGGCTGATCCAGGTCAGTGGCCAGGCGGACGCTCGAGGGAGGAGGCTCTTCTCTCCGGCCTCCTGGTCCCAAAGACTCCAGAGAGGTCAAGGCAGAGGAGGACTTGGGGGGGGGGAGGCCTTTGAGATTCGCCAGATAAGGAACAAAGTCCTCGCTGCTCGTCCATCTGTTTCTGAGGTCAGCAAAGATTTGGCAGGTAGAAACTCCGCGTTCCGGTCACCAGGCCCTGGAGCTGCAAGAAGGCCCTGGCTGCCGAGTCTCGTTTCCGTCACAGGAACCACGTTTTCCGTCCGCAGCCCAGGAGCCCCTCGCCTTGGCCAGGCAGGCAGGGGGCAGGTTCCAGGTTTCCTGTGAGTCAGAACTGGAGTGGCTTAGCAAGTTCAGGAGTTTAGTAAAATTGTTAAAAGAGCAGCAAATTAAAAGCCCCCCCCCCCAAAAAAAAAGGTCAAGAGAAAGGTATCTGGAAGGTATATATTTCCCAGCGGAGTGGCTTGGAGGCTGGGTGTTGCACAAGCGGAGTGTGGCGTTTCAGCCTGCAGCTGCCAGGAAGGCTCGGGGGGTTTCTGAGGTGGGTCTGCAGGAGCTTTTGCGAGAGATTTGTCCCATTGAAGGTCAGGGGGAGGTTGCTGTGCACCTTTAAACGTTTGCTCCAGGTGCGCTGCCTCTGCCACATTCTGGGATCCTGCTTTTCTCCACAGATTCACAAGATCCTGCAGATCTCTGTGCTGGTGGTGGAGCTGTTGGACACGGGCTCCTCTGTGCTGGTCAGCCTGGAGGACGGCTGGGACATCACCACCCAGGTCAGCCTCCTTCCCTCTCCCCCTCCCCCAGCACTTGCCCTGGAGGCCTGCCGTGACCCCCCCTCTGCCCCCCAGGTGGTGTCTCTGGTGCAGCTCCTGTCCGACCCCTATTACCGCACCATGGAGGGCTTCCGGCTGCTGGTGGAGAAGGAGTGGCTCTCCTTTGGGCACCGCTTCAGCCACCGAGGGGCACAGACCTTGGCCAGCCAGAGCAGCGGCTTCACGCCCATCTTCCTGCAGTTCCTGGACTGTGTGCATCAGGTGAGGAGAGCAGGCCAGGCCCCTGGGGGAGGAGGGCCGCCCCAGCCCCAAAATGCTTCCAAGTGGGCAACCCCTGGGAGGAGGGGCCCTGTGGCCTCTTCCTGCCCCCTCCCCACTCTACTGCTGCCTCTTCCCCCACAGATCCACCTGCAGTTCCCCATGGAGTTTGAGTTCAGCCAGTACTACCTGAAGTTCCTCAGCTACCACTCGGTCTCCAGCCGCTTCCGCACTTTCCTGCTGGACTCTGACTACGAGCGGCTGGAGCTGGGTAAGGAGCCCCCGGGGCCTGGGGAGGGAGGGCGCGTGTGGCCCCTGGGACAGTGGCAGGAGCCAAAGGCTGTGCTTCCTTGGCAGGGCTGCTGTACGAAGAGAAAGGGGAGCGCAAGGGGCCCCAGCTCTTTCGCTCCGTTTGGGACTACCTGGATCGGCTGAACAAGAAGACACCGGCCTTCTTCAACTATATGTATGCCCCCGAGGACGGGGAGGTGAGCAGCCGTGGGTCGGGGGCAGCGGGGCCTGGCTGGGGGGTGCTGGGGCCCATCAAAGGCTTCCCTGCTGGGTGTCCTGCCTTGGGTGCCGCTGGCGGGTGCCAAGCGTGGCCTTTGGGGCAGTGACTCCTCGGCTCTTTCCTTCCGTTAGGTTTTGCGCCCGTACAGCAACGTCTCAAACCTGAAGGTGTGGGACTACTACACGCAGGAGACCCTGTCGGAAGGACCCTCCTACGACTGGGAGCTGGTGCAGAGCCAGGCGGACCCCGTGGAGGAGGCCGCCCAGCCAGACACCAGCGCCCCGCAGAGCCGGCGCAAGATCGTCTGGCCCTGCTATGACAACCGCAGCCGCACCGAGCCAGATGCCATCTCCCGGCTGCTGGAGGTCAGTGGGGGCCTTGGGCGAGAAGCAGAGGCGGGAGCCGTGGGCGGGGGGTGCAGTTAGGACAAGGGCAACTGGGGCTGCTTTGGTTCTGGACTCTTCCCCTTCTTGGTCCTTCACGGCCAGCGCCGTTTCTTGGCCACCTGGACTCAAAGCTGGGAGTCACTGGGAAGCTTGTTTTCTTCAAGGCAGGTTTTCTGTCTTTATGGCTGTAGAGGTGAACTTGAGAACATGCAGCTGTCGTCCATTTCCCCCTGCTGCTCTTGATGCCGTAGGAACCCCTTTTACCTTTGCCCCCCAACTGCCCCTTCTCTGTCTCTTGCAGGAGCTGCAGAACCTGGAGATGGAGCTGGGGCAGGTCCCTGAGCGCTGGAAGGACCTCTGGGACAAAGCAAAGGCCTCTCAGCGGTCGGAGGTGCAGGCGGACCCCAGCGGCCGAGTAAGGGCTCTGGGCTGGGGGGCTGAGGGGCTGGGGGTCTTTGCCCGCCCTGCGCAGAAGAGCCCTCCTCTGACGGAAGGAGCTTCTTTGCCCCCAGGTGGCGGCTGGCTCCTTGCTGATGGCTTCTAGCCTGTCGCACCAGCGGCGCTCCTTCGGGGTCTACCTGCAGGAGAGCGGCCGCGGCAGCTCCACCATCAACCTGAGCCTGGACAGCGACAGCAGCAGCGCCTCCACCCCCTCCAGCGGGAAGCAGGGGGGCCGCAGGAGCACCAGCACCCTCTACAGCCAGTTCCAGACGGCGGAGAGCGAGAATCGGTGCGGGACCCGGCCGTTGGGGGGCTGGCGGAGGGAGGCAGGGGGTCTTGGTCTCTGCTTGCCCCTCTTCCCCCACTGACCCCTCTGCCCTCCGCAGGTCCTACGAGGGGACACTGTACAAGAAAGGAGCCTTCATGAAGCCCTGGAAGCCTCGCTGGTTTGTGCTGGATAAAACCAAGCACCAGGTGGGTGGCTGGAGGTGGGCGAGGGGAATGGGGAGGGGGCCTTCTCCTGGGGGGCTCTGACCTTCAGCCCTCCTTCCTTGCAGCTGCGCTATTACGACAGCCGCCTGGACTTGGAGTGCAAAGGCGTCATTGACCTGGCGGAGGTGGAGTCGATCACACCAGGCACCCCCACCATGGGGGCCCCCAAGATGGTGGAGGAGAAGGCTTTCTTTGACGTGAGTGGCTTCTCCCCATGGCTGCCCAAGGGGGGGGGGGGAGTTGTTTTGGCCCCTTCCTCCCACAGGGAGGGAGGAAGGCTGGCTGGTGTTCCAGAGGCAGACCTTTGCGCTCACCCTTCTCCCCTCGCAGGTGAAGACCACGAAGCGTGTTTACTATTTCTGCGCCCAGGATGTGCAGCTGGCCCAGCAGTGGATCGACCGCATCCAGAGCTGCTTGTCTGACGCCTGAGGCTGCCCTGAGGCTGCCCTTCTAGGCCTGCGCAAGTGAAGCCGGCGCCAGGGCTGGACCAGGACGGGGCAGGACTGGAAGAGGTGCTGTGGGGCGCAGAGTAGAGGCCCCCTTGGGACCCCCATCCGACTGCTTGGCAGGGGAGTTTGGGTCTGCCTGCTCCCTCTGCCTAAGAGATGCATTGGCAGGTCAGGTTGAGGGGAGTGACGTGGTCAGCAGGGTCCCCCAAGCAGATGGGTCTGGCCACTGTCAGTTTTCCCCCATCAGCATCCACAGGCGGTGGCAGATGTGCCAAACCGCCTTGCTTCCACCCCCCTAGCCCCACACCGGCTGCCCGGGGGTGCCCCCTGCCAGGGAAGGCAGTGGTGGGGAGATTGGCGACCTGCTGGAGCAGCGGAGGGGAGCAGAAACAGTGTTAGGGCCTCCAGCGCCCCTGTCCCGGCTTGGAGGTTTGGAGCCTCTGGGACTTTGGGGCAGAGGGGTGGGGTAGGGATTCTGACCCTCCTTGCCTCCCCTTGCAAACCACAAGCTCACCTGGTACTGCTGAGGCTGCAGTTAGAAAGGGACTCTGTCCTGGGGAGAAGCGCCAAGCGAAGAAGGGGGTTGGCCAGGCTCCCCCCCCGGGGGGGCGAGTGTCTTGCTGCACTCCCAGCTCTTGGTTCCCTCTGTGGCATCCTTGCAGAGGGTTGTGAGTCTGGCTGCTGGGGGCAGCTCAGCACCTGCAACTGCCCCTCCAATTGTGTGTCCTGCACTGACCCCCCCCCCAAGCAGATCATGCAGCCTGCTTTCTTGCCAGAGCAGGCAGGGCCTCCTTCCCTGGAGCTCATTTGGCCTGGCAGCCCCCGCCCCCCACATTTTCAAAGGCAAAGGGGCTCCCTTTCCTGTCCCCAAAGCGTTGTACATAGTCTGGAGCCCCAGCTGCCCCTTTGCCTTCCCCCCTTTTTTATTTGTACAATAAAGGCTGTGGCTGGTGTGCATCGGAGGGTTTTGTAACTTCCTTGAGCAGTTGTAGATTACTGAAGTTTCTGTACATTGTGTCAAACCTGCAGAGTTCTTGTATTGTATTGTGCCTAGAGGAAAAAATATATGGAGAGAAAAAAAACTAATGGAATTTAATAATAAAAAAGAAATACACAACATGTTGATTGTTGCGTGTCCCATGCAGCACTTGAAGCAGGAGGCTTGTCCTGGCAGAGGAAAGCCAGCCCGGGGGGACGGGGACTGGTTGCGTTCAGGGGGGCATCAATGCTCCTTGGCAGGGCGGGGGGCTGCCTGCTATCTCGAAAGAAGCTGGAGCTTCTCCTTAAGCTCCCAAGCCTGACGCAGTTGCCAGCACTCCATGTTTGGATTAAGGCGGTGGAGCAACTTCAGGCGTTTCTGGAGCAGACGGATTATCTCGATTAATTTCCATCTGGTGTCAGGGCTGGTTTGGGGATTGAGATGGCCAGCATTGCCTGATGGAGGACCTTTAGCAGGAAAGAGGTGCCAGGGCCACCCTGCCTCACCTGCTCTCCCTCTCGGAGGCTTTCAGAGGGAACCTCTCGCTTGGATGAAGCTGTAAGGCGTTTGGGGGTCCTCAGTGTGCTGGTGCTGCCCAGCTCTGTTTCCCCATTAAATCTGTTTTAGGAAAGGCTGGGAAAGACCAGGACCAGTTCCTGAATACACAGTTGGACTGGATAAGAGCCGGTCAGCTGAGACTGAAGCCTTGGTGGACAGAGGCTTGTGGGACTGTGGGTGGGGGGTGCTTGGATGCGGGAGATGGCTGCCCTGAAGGAGCAGTTATGGCCTTGAATCTGTCATGGGAGACTTAGGTGGCCTCTATGGCAAGGCGTGCTTTTTATGAGCCATTCCTTAATAACAGTTGACCACTATAGTTCATGCGCTGTTAGCCTCAGGACTGGATTACTGCTGCATGCTCTGCGTGGGGCTGCCCTTGGCCCTGACCCAGATGCTTCAGCTGGTGCAGAATGCAACCTGAGACCGGCACTGGCTTCCCATCTGCTAGCGGGTCAAGTTCTTGCACACTTAGTGTCCAAAGCCCTGAATAACATAGACCAGGGTGGTTCAACTTCTCAGACCAAGTGGACTGCAAGGGTACCTGGACACTGACCCCATGGGCCACATGATGGAATTAAATTTCCATATCATAAATTAAAAGTGTTTGCAATATAGTTAAACTGCACAAATAATATATTTAATTGAATCTATACAAGTAAATACACAATGAATAGATTTAAAATATGTATTAAACAAAATTTAATACACAAAGAGATGTTTGCACTTTTCTTAATGCAGCCACTGAGTCCTTCTCAGGATAAAAACATAGGGTATAAATAAGTTCTTCCTGTTGTTTTACCAGAATCTCCTTTCTTGTCTCCTGAATCCTTGGTTTCTGATCTTCCCTCTGGCACTTCCTTCATCTTCCATTGACTCCTCCCACGAATATGGAGATTTCTCTCATCTCTTGGTCTCCTCTTCAGGCTAAACATGTGACTCAGTATTGTCCACTCTGCCTGGCAGTGGCTGGGGGAGGGGGGTCTTTCCATTGCTGCCTTCCCACCCTCCCCTTTCAGCCAGAGAGGCTCCTGGGGACTGAGCTGGGGGAACCCTCTGTGTGCAAAGGAGGGGTACCACCTTATGGCGCCCCTCCACCTGGAACTGAGCCCGATTCGGCAGCATCTGGTGATGTGGGTGCTCAGGCACTGAGCCTTCCTGTGAGAAAAGGTGGGTGTCCTGGGTGGGATTTGTGAGATGCTGGAGTGGACGTGACTCACATTTGAACCCAAACATCGAATCACAGTTCCTGCCTCTCTCCAGCAGCTCCATTCACAGATGCAGCAGAAAAAGGAAGGCAGAAAAAGAAGCAAGTGCCTAAAAGAAGTTTTTTGGGGGTTACGAGAGACGCCTGGCTCAAGCCCGGCTGGGCAGGTGCCCCTCATTTCCCTTAGTGGCTCCAGCCATGGCCCCTTCTGAGTCTGGAGGCAGACATGGCCGAGGAGGAGGGGAGGCTGCTGCGCATGTTTCACAAGTGTGCTATCATAAGCACAGCACCCCATAAAGGCATCCATAGCTCTCTGCAAAGGACCCTTTCAAGAGAGACTCGCATTCTGCAAATGCCAGAGTCAAGCTGTCAAAAGCTCTGCTGTCAAAGCAGTTGTGCCAGTCCCTCCAGTGGCCAGAGAGAGCAAAGCAGGCAAATGCACTAGTTACTGAATGAAGCTGTCAACGGTCAAAATGTAGCAACTTACACAGCAGGGTATGGAGACTTCCTCGAACGCCCAGAAGTGATAAATTAACTCTGCTTTCTCAAGAAAATTGTATATTTATAAATAAAATACTCTATAAAATGGTTTTTGAATGCTTTATTGTGATTAATTACAATAATCACCCATATCCATTGGGATTCTGGGAAACTTTGTTGGCATCTGTCTTGGGAAAATAGAGGGATGCACCTTTGGGAGTGAAGTCAAATTGTTGGAAGGTTGCAGCCCCTGCTGTGGCTGTAGAGACTGATGTGGGACAGGCTGGTTTAGTTGCAGCTGGGACAGAGGAAGGCCCCCACACCGTGGCCCAGAGGTCATTCATCTCTAGTACCTGCCTGCCTGTCTCCAGGCACTGTGCCCTCCTGCGTTTGCAGAAATCTTTCTGTTGCAGAGTTGGCCTGCTAATGGGCCTGGTGCTGGAAAGCAGCTTCCCATAGAGCAGTTCCTTGGGGATCCTGCTATTTTCCATTCTGTGGGCATGATCAAGCCAGCATAGGTGTTGTGCTCCTTCAGGATAGTTTGTCTACTAATGCCCCCCCAGCCCCCCACCCCACTTGCACTCAGCTCATCGGTGGCTCCAAGAAGCTGTCAGCATGCAACAGCAGCCAAATGTCAGGAACGGCTGAAAACCATGGCTACCATACCCCTGGAGCGCAATGCCACATAGGCAATAATCCGTCCAGGTAATGCAGGGTTTCTCTAAAACAATGGGTCTCAGTAAGCGTGATTGGTAAGCTATCTTGTTACGTTGGCCCAGATGGTCCAATGAATAGAATGTGTTAAATCTGTTAATCACTGGAAGTGTCATTTTGCCAAATTTATTTAATTTATATAACGCTCTATACCCACAGGTCTCGGCGGTTCACCAGATAAAATCACAATATAAAAACACAAAATACATACTGAAACAGCTGAATACCCCCCTCCCCAAGAATAAAACACATAAAAACAGTTAATAACAAAACAAAAACCATTAAAAGCAGTTTGAAAGAATGTAAACAGTATTCTCCGCTGGGCAAGAGCAGTCCTTTTGTAGTCTGCTAGGCCCTGTCCTAGGCCTGGGGGGGGGGGGGGAGGCAGGAGCAGGACCCTCAGACTCCCAGCAGGTGATCGAAATCTTGTTCAAAATGTGTGAGGCCTGTTTTTCACAGGATGCCTCGATTGATAAAATGTTGCTTAAGCTATCACTCCTCCTAATTTTGTGGTGCATCGTTGATGTTTGTATACGTTCTACTGACATTTGTGGAGTGTGATTTATTACTGCTGCACAGGAAAACCTAAAAAAGGAGAACACTTTTTGTTGTTGTTTCTCCTTTCTTTGCTTAAAAAATGATCAGAGACGTAAGAACCTGCCTTGTCTTTTTATATGCCCGATTACCTTCTCTTTTCTTTTCCACTCTGACGGGGGAACCTAGAAGGCAAGGGCCACTTACTAAAGCAAACCGCTATTTTTGTGTCTCAGACGGGGCTTGGGGCCCTTGTGGCTCCTGGAAAGGTTGCCCCATGCAAGAGACCAGCACTAGGACACCTCACCATGGCACCCCCCTTTGGGGAGAAAGCCCAGGTGCCGCACTCCGCTTTGCCCCCAGAGCTGGGGGGGTGGAGGGAGACAAGCCTTCCTTGTCAGCTGCCTCACTGGCCCAGGATGGCCCTCGCCAGGCAGCCCAAGGGGCCCTCATGGGGTCATCTAGGGCACCTTGTCCACCCTTCCTGTCCCTGTCCTGCTGCAAAAACTGCCTGGCTCAATATGGAGGCCAAATGGCCGAAATATTGGGAAATACTGGAACAAGAAGGAGATAAATTGAAATTGCAGAGTTTTGAGAAATTAAAAGATAAAGTGTGAGACTGGCTTCATTATTATCAAATAAGAGAGGCCTATAATTTGGATAAAAAAATTGGCTTCCAGGTGGAAAAATCAAAATTGGAAACAGAACTGTTAGATCCCAAAACTAAGATACTTTCAAGAATGTATAACTTGCTGTTAAAATGGAATACGCAGGATGAAACGGTTAAATCTGCTATGATTAAATGGGCACAAGATGTTGGACATAACATTATGTTCGCTGACTGGGAACAGTTGTGGACCACAGGTATGAAATTTACGGCATGTAATGCCCTAAGAGAGAATATTATGAAAATGATTTACAGGTGGTACATGACCCCAGTCAAGCTTGCAAAAATATATCATTTGCCCGATAACAAATGTTGGAAATGTAAAGAAAATGAAGGAACATTCTTTCACCTTTGGTGGACGTGCCCAAAGATTAAGGCTTTCTGGGAAATGATCTATAATGAAATGAAAAAGGTATTTAAATATACCTTCCTGAAGAAACCAGAGGCCTTTCTCCTGGGCATGGTCGGCCAATTGGTGCCAAAGAAGGATAGAACTTTCTTTATGTACGCTACAACAGCAGCAAGAATACTCATCGCAAAGTATTGGAAGACACAAGATTTTACCCACCCTGGAAGAGTGGCAGATGAAGGTGACGGATTATATGGAATTAGCGGAAATGACTGGCAGAATCTGAGACCTGGGAGAAGAGTTGGTGGAAGAAGACTGGAAGAAATTTAAAGACTATCTTCAGAAATACTGTAAAATTAATGAATGTTAAAAATGATGTTGGATTGAAAATAAGAGGCACTAGCAACAAAGTTAATGAGAATATGCAAAAATGAGTTGATAATGGATGAAAATATAGAGCTATAATATGTTAAGATATAGAGTTAAGATAAACGAAAGAGGGTAAGGATTTGCTGATTTGTTTATTTAAATGGGAATACAAAAAGGGGAGGTGTGAGGAAGTCAAGGAAACAAGCTAATGAGTTTAAAGTTACAAAAAATGGGTTTGTTTTTAACTCTTTTGTATCTATTTGTTTTTTATACTTTGTATTTTTATTTTTTATGTATTTTTGTATGTGTTTTTTTGTATTTTGTAAATTTATGTTTTTGTAAAATTTTAATAAATATTAAAAAAAAACGCCCCCCACCTCCCTTGACCCCAAACGGCTGGAGGGTCTAGGGAGGTCCCAGCGGCATGCCGGGTGGCTCCAGGGCCAAGAGCGCAGCCTTGAATGGCAGATGGCAAACAGAAAGAAGATTCACAAGAAACAACTCTGAGATCTGGTAGACAATACAAAGTGGACTCTTCTATGCAAAGAAGGGCCTCTGTATCAGGGGCCTCAGGAACTGCAGCTGTCACAAAGGCAAGAGTCAAAACAATGTCTTCGGAAGAAGCGTTTACAAAGGCCTTGGGAAAAATAAGTGATTCTCTAGAGGAATTAAAGAAACAAGGTGCTGAAACAAACAAGAAAATTGAAGAAATTTCTGGGAAAATTGATTTAAATACTAAAAGTATAACTGACCTTGGGAACAAAGTGAACTCTAATGCAGAAGCAATTGGGAAACTACTGGAAGATTCATCTACAACGCGAAAGATAGCTGAAGAAGCTAAGGAAATTGCCACTGCTGTTGAAGGGAAACTTCCACCGGTGTACAGGAAACTGGATGAGTATGAACTGACATTTTCTATGCAGGATATGCAACGCAAGGAGAAAAATCTGAGGATTAGACTTGTGCCGGAAAAGGAGGGAGACAACTTGGTGGATTATTTGACAAAAGAGTTTTCTGATTTTTGGAAACAAGATCTGAAAGAAGAAGAGTTCAAAATAGAGAGTGCATTTAGGTTGGGAATAAGACAGAAGAAGAATAGACCCAGAGACTGCTTGATAACTCTAAGATCCAAAGAAGAGCGGGATAAAATATTGAACCTGCACTACCAAACAACCCTTCGAATCGAGGATTTTCACATTGAGATTTTTAAAGATATCCCTAAAAGTATCTTGGATGCAAGAGGTCCTTATAAGGATCTGGTGACACTACTGAAGAGGAACTACATACCATTTAGGTGGGAGTTTCCCCAAGGCCTGTCTTTTAAATATAAGGGGAAGAAAAGAAGAATAAAAACAGTGAGTGATAAAGACAAGTTCCTGGGAGAACACGAAGAAGACCTACAGAAAGAGACCCATCCAGGAGAAGGACATCCTTCAAGATTAGATACGGATACAGAACCACCGACAAAGGACAAACAACAATTGGGAGCTGTAGGAGGAACTAAATAACCACATCATGGCTTTGCAACTTCTAACTTGGAATTGTAATGGTCTAAACAACCCCCGAAAAAGGAAAAATATATTTTATGCTTTAAAGAAAGACCAATTGGACTTGATTTGTTTACAAGAGACCCACGTGACAAGAACACATAGAAAATTGTTAATAAACAAGAGATTGGGACAAGAATTTATATCTTCAGATAAAGTTAAAAAAAGAGGAGTGGTGATCTACGCAAAGGAAAAATTGCAACCAAAACAAATCTTTAAAGATGATCAAGGAAGACTTCTGGCAATTGAAATTCAATTTCAAGGAGAAAAATTTTTGATAGTGGGGATATATGCACCAAATGAAGGGAAAGCAGAATTTTTTAAGAAGTTGCATGAGATTTTAATGGACTATATGGATTACAAACTGATTATGATGGGAGACATGAATGGAGTAGTTTCAACAAATATGGACAAAGCACAAAGACAGGTAGTCACAAAAGACGGAAGACTACCAAAAACTTTCTTTGAAATGACTGACAATATGGACTTGATTGATATTTGGAGAACAAAACACCCATTAGAAAGAGAGGGAACCTTCTTTTCTGAAGCCAAAATGACATGGACACGGATTGACCAAATTTGGGTGTCTAGCAGTATGGCGTCGAATATAAAGAAAGTGGAAATCTGCCCAAAAACCTTCTCCGACCATAACGCAGTCAAGATGGTGATGAAGCAAACAACAACTGGTTCCTTCAGATGGAGAATGAATGACACCTTATTTAGAGACGAGGAGATTTGTAAGAAGGCCCAAAAAACTTTGAAAGATTATTTTGAAACCAACTTAAGGACTAAAGTAGAAAAAAGAATAGTATGGGACGCAAGCAAAGCCGTGATGAGAGGGTTTTTGATACAACAAAATTCAATAAAGAAAAGAAAGCAAAATGAGAGGAAAGAGAAAATCTTGGAAAAGATAAAAGAAGGGGAAAGGAAACTAAGATTGAAGCCAAAATCACAAGAGATATTAAGAGAAATCAAATTGTATCAAACACAATACATGGAACTGATGAATCAAGAAATAGAATGGAAAATTAAACAAATGAGGCAAAAGACCTTCGAATCGGCAGATAAATGTGGCAAGTTATTGGCTTGGCAAATAAAGAAGAGACAAAAACTCAACACGGTAACAAATTTAGAAGTGGATGGAAAGAACATATGCAACCCAGTGGAAATTAGGAACTGTTTCCAGAGCTACTTTAGACAATTGTACACACAAGGGCCGCAGAAAGATAAAGACATACAACAATTCCTCGAGAAAAATGGGCTGAAAAAGATCTCCCAGGAAAGTAAGACAATTCTGAACCAGGAGATATCAGCACAGGAAATAGAAGATGCCATTCAAAACATGGCGTTGGGCAAATCACCGGGACCGGATGGATTGACTTCCAAATACTACAAAGTTTTGAAGGAAGGGCTTATATAACCTCTGAAGGAAGTCTGTAATGAGATTATGGAGGGGAGAAGGGCACCCGATACGTGGAGAGAGGCCTACATTACACTTATACCAAAGACAGAGACTGAAAAGACCCAACTTAAGAACTACCGACCCATCTCCTTACTAAATGTGGATTACAAAATCTTTGCTGATGTTTTAGCAAAGAGACTGAAAAGAGTTTTGATGGAGGAGATTCATGGAGACCAGGCGGGCTTTCTCCCGAAAAGGCATTTGTCGGACAATGTAAGGAATATAATTGACATTTTGGAGAAGTTGGAAGTGAATATAAACACTAAGGCTGTGTTGATATTTGTGGACGCCGAGAAAGCCTTTGACAATATTTCTTGGAGTTTCATGTTGAAGAACCTCCGGGGGATGGGGGTAGGCCAAGGGTTCGAAAATGGTATAGGTGCAATATATTCTGAACAGAAAGCTAAACTAATTGTAAATAATGTGGTAACAGAAGAGTTTAAGATTGAAAAAGGGACACGACAGGGGTGCCCTATCTCCCCACTACTCTTTATATCGGTCCTCGAGGTTTTGCTTAATATGATCAGGAGGGACCAGTTGGTTAAAGGGATTCAGGTCGGAGCTAAACAATATAAACTGAGAGCATTTGCAGATGACCTAGTACTCACACTGCAAGAGCCAGAAGCTAGCACAAAAAGAGTTTTGGAAATAATTCAAGAGTTTGGTCAATTGGCAGGATTTAAATTGAATAAGTCAAAGACTAAGGTATTGGAGAAAAATTTAACACAGACTGAAAAAGAAAGGTTTCAGAATGAGACGGGGTTGACTGTGGTTAAAAAAGTGAAATATTTGGGTGTGAAAATGACAGCTAAAAATGTGAATTTATTCAAAGATAACTATGAAAAAACTTGGATAGAAGTGAAAAAAGATCTGGAGATTTGGTCAAATCTGAAGCTTTCCTTGTTAGGTCGAATTGCAGTTATAAAGATGAATGTATTGCCAAGAATGTTGTTTTTGTTTCAAGCATTACAAATTATGGACAAAATGGATTGTTTCAAGAAGTGGCAGAAAGATATATCTAAATTTGTCTGGCAGGGCAAGAAGCCCAGAATAAAATTTAAGATATTAACGGATTCAAAGGAAAGAGGGGGGTTTGCCCTGCCAGACTTTAAATTGTACTATGAAGCGGCAGCTTTCTGCTGGCTAAAAGAATGGCTGCTTCTTGAAAACACGGACATTTTGGATTTGGAAGGATTTAACAATATTTTTGGGTGGCATGCATATTTGTGGTATGACAAGGTTAAAGCGCATAAAAGTTTCAAAAATCATATTGTCAGAAAAGCACTATTAAATGTCTGGGTCAGATATAAGGACCTGTTGGAAAATAAGACTCCAAGATGGCTATCACCAATGGAAGCCAAGGCAGTCAAAAAGCTGAATATGGAGTCGAAATGGCCAAGATATTGGGAAATTTTGGAAAAAGAAGGGGACAAATTGAGATTGCAGAGTTTTGAAAAAATAAAAGGGAAGGTGAGAGACTGGTTACATTATCATCAAATAAATGAAGTGTTTAAATTAGACAGTAAAATAGGCTTCCAGGTGGAAAAATCAAAATTAGAGACTGAACTGTTAGAATCTAGTACTAAGAATTTGTCAAAAATGTATGATCTGCTGTTGAAATGGAATACACAAGATGAAACGGTAAAATCAAGTATGATTAAATGGGCTCAGGACATCGGTCATAACATTATGTTCGCTGATTGGGAAAAGTTGTGGACCACCGGGTTGAAGTTTACGGCGTGTAACGCCCTAAGAGAAAACATAATGAAAATGATTTATAGGTGGTACATAACCCCAGTCAAGCTTGCAAAGATCTATCATTTGCCTGATAATAAATGTTGGAAATGTAAAGAAAAGGAAGGTACATTCTTTCACCTCTGGTGGACGTGCCCGAAGATTAAGGCATTCTGGGAAATGATCTATAATGAACTTAAAAAGGTATTTAAATATACGTTCCCAAAGAAACCAGAGGCCTTTCTCTTGGGTATCGTCGGCCAGGGGGTGTTAAAGACGGATATAACTTTCTTTATGTATGCTACAACAGCAGCTAGAATACTTATTGCAAAGTACTGGAAGACACAGGATCTACCCACACTGGAAGAATGGCAGATGAAGGTGATGGACTACATGGGTTTGGCAGAAATGACGAGCAGAATCCGAGACCAGGGAAGAGAAGCGGCGGAAGAGGAGTGGAAGAAGTTTAAGGATTACTTAAAGAAATACTATAAAATTAATGACAGTTAGAATGATGTTGGGCCTAAAATAAATGGTTACTATTAGTAATGGTTAAGACAGAGAGAATAAGGACGATTAATATAAATCTATAATAAAATAAGGGAAGATTCGCTGAATAATTGTAAGAACTTGGAATACAGAAACGGGAAGCAAGAGGAAGTCGAGGAAGTAAGGTCTAAGAAATTAGGACATGAAATTGTACTTGTTTTTTGTTTTGTTAACGTGTGTTCTTTTTTGTATGTTTTGTTTGTGTTAATATAAAAGCTGTTTAATAAAAAATATTATAAAAAAAAAAAAAAAAAAAAACAAGAGCGCAGCCTTGACTGGCCCCAGAACAACAGCAGCTGCAAATTGCCCAGCTGGCTTGACTGTCATGGTTAAGCCTTCCTTTGTAAAGCGCTGAACTTAGCACAGGATAATAACAACATTTGTACCCAGTCACTCTGGGCAGCTTCCAACAC
Source organism: Podarcis filfolensis (assembly GCF_964270895.1). NCBI lineage: Eukaryota > Metazoa > Chordata > Lepidosauria > Squamata > Lacertidae > Podarcis > Podarcis filfolensis. The sequence goes on from NC_139612.1 coordinate 74,665,629, forward strand.
AATGAGACATTAAAAACTTCCCCATATAGGGCTGCCTTCAGCTGTCTTTTACAAGTTGTAGAACTGTTTCTTTCCCCAATATCTGACCGAAGGGTGTTCCACAGGGCAGCTGCCACTATCAAAGCGGCCTTCCCAAAAATTGCTTGTGTTTTATATATTTGTATGCTACTTCCAGACTTTGGGACAAGCGGCCGCCTTCATCTGCCCCGGCTGCAACTAAACATCTCTCCCAAGTCGGTCTCTCCAGCCACAGCAGGTGCTGCTACCCTCCAAGTTTGACTTCACCTCCAAAGGCCCTCCTCCATTGTCTCCTGAGACAGACGCCAACTTTCAGACCTACGTGGTAAAAAACGGGCTTATACTTTAAAAACAACACACACAAATACTCTCTCCTGCCTTCCAGCAAGGCATCTCAGAGACTCGCAGCCCACCTGAGGGATTCTGCTTCCCAGGGAGGCCTCAGGCAACGGCTGCCTCTCGAGACCAAAGGGCAGGACGTTGCGGTAAAGGCTGTTCCTGACAAAAAAAGGGGACAGCCACATGGTCTCCCTAGCTTCGGATACAAATAGTTTTCAAAGTGTTTTAAATTTGAAAGTGATACTTACTCCTCAAAAAAATCCTTTCCGCATCCTCTTGGGAGCTTTTCTGCCAGGATGGAGGCTTCCGCTCAGAAAACTTGCCCCTGCCTTGAGTGGACATGGGGGAGCGGCCTCCTTTGCCCTCCAACTACGGGGCACCAAACACTAAGGAAGCCAGCTGGTGAACTGGCACACAGGGGGGAGCTGCATTCAGGGACAATGCTGGGGGGGGGGGAATGGCAAAGCAAGCCCTGGGAGTGTGACCATGGATGGAGAAGAGAGGGGGAGTCTGAGTTGGCATGTGGGCTGGCCGTTTTCCATGAAATATTCATTCTGCTTCTGTTTCCACTTTCCAAGTGGGGACTAAATCCACAAGGGGGGGAGGGAGGGGGCAGCACCGGTTTCCCTGAGGGGCTGCAATGCCCCCATCCCCTCTCTTCCAGCAGAGAGGCAAGATGGACCAGGCAGTTCCGGCTGAGCTGGAGCGAAAGACCCTCCAGAGACATCGCCTTGGCTGAGCCGCTGCAGCCAAGGCAGGCAGACCCCAAAGCTTAAACTGGCAGAACAATAAACAGGACAGCAAAGAAAGAAGACTTCAGGCAGAAGACATTTCATTTCGTTTTATAGACCGCTTTTGTAAAAAGTTGCAACAGATCCTGTCGTAATAGCTCCAGCTGCAAATCTGTGGATTAGGACCTTGAAAAGGTGGGTTTAATTAAATTTGGCAGTTGAGGAAGTGGCCATGGCTACAGGGAGGAGGTGGGTTGTCTCGCTCAGCAGCCGTGATTCTAAGCTCTCCCCCCTTAGCGGCGCTTCCGCTGCTGAAGCAGCCCAGGCCCTGCACCCCCCCCAGTCGCCCCCTGCCCAGACCTCCAGGCAGAGCCGGGCTGCCCACCGCTCACCTTGCGAGGCGGGCTGGGCCCAGGAAGATGGGCTGACTCCTCCCAGCCTGATCCCTGTGCCCTTGAAGACGAGCCCACCCTCCAGAGCAGGGCTGTGGGCAAACGAGGTCACAGAGTGGAAGTAAACACAGAGTGGAAGTTCTTGGAGAAGCCACAGGGAACTCAAGAGACCAGAGGGGAAGGGAAGGCAAAACAAACACCAACAGGATTTCCTGCCCGGGAGAAAAGGTCTTGGAGCAAGACCCTTCTGCTGCCACAGTTGGGCTCGGAGATGCCGTCAATCCTCAGAGGGGGGAAGTCTGACCTTCCAGGGGGTTTACAGCAAGGCAGTTCATGCGAAGGGAAAACAGCAGAAGTCCACCCCAGCTGTCCTTCCTTGGAGGTTTGAAAGCAGAGTGTGGGTGGCCGCCTGTCAGATGCTCTAGCTGTGATTCCTGCATGGGGGGGGGGTTGGACTAGATGAGCCTTGGGTCCCTTCCAACTCAGGAAGCTGTCAACCTACCAGGCAACTGCTTGTTGCTGCAACTGCAAACTTATGTCAAGTCCAGAACTTAAGATGAGAGAGATTCCTGCTGCCACCAAGCCGACCACTGATAATGGGTGTGTCTTGGCCTGGCTCTCGTCTCTTTCTTACTGCCTCTGCCCACCTCCTTCTCCAGCTTCAATCCACCATGTGAGTTTCTGCTCAAAGGACATTTGGAACATGCTGGATGCCACACCTATTCAGTGCTGGGCAAAAGGCATGTTACTCTTCACAGCCCTGGCCTTGCTGTGCGGGGGGGGGGGCACTATTAATGGAGGAAGAAAATGGGCTGCGTTCAGGGGCCAGCCGGCTGGCTGCAGGCCAGGAGCAAGCTCCTCTCAGGCCAGTGTGCCCCCTGCTACTGGGTTTCGGCTCCGCTCTACCCCCCCCACCCCCTGGCTGCACAGGTGCTGAGGGATGCCTTGTTCTGTGAGCCCTACGGGTGCATCTCAATGGGGAGATCAAGGCCCAGGGACCAGCCTTGACCTCTGGCTTTGTTGCTCTCAAATCAACCGCCAGGCAAAGCTACTAGAACTACGCTGGGTGCTGCTGCCAGCATCGCACCAACACCCCAAGGCTCAAACGCCCCATCCCTTGCTGGCAGAGGGTGCTTTGGGCAGGAGGCCCTTGGACTGGCAAGGGAGAGGCCACAGGGGCCCATGCTTGGCTCAGGAGACCCCTTCCCAAAGTCCCCCTTGCAGGGAAAACTTGGTTCAGCTTGACTTTTCAGCCCCAAACCCGACACACAAGAGCAGAACTCCAGGGCAGAATGGTCCAAGGCATGCGGCCCTCAAGGCCTTTTTGGGTGGCCCTCATACACCTTCCCAGTCAGGTAAGTGAGGTGATGGGCTTTGGGAAAGAAGCATGGGGCTCGGACAGGGTCCTAGAGTCCTCTCCCTCCTTCCCAAAGCCTCCTTAGTGCGTTCTCCGCTTTGGGGGGGAGGGGGGCGCTCTAGGACCCTGCCAGAGCCCCATGCCTCCTCCCCAAAGCCTGTTGCCTGGCTCAGCTGGATTCGGGAAGGCAGCAAAAGTGATGGGGCCCCCCCTCAAATTTTGGCCTCGCTTCCCCACAGGTTCCACGCTGAAGTACTCTTGTGGCCGCCCGGAACTAGGGGGAGGGGGGCAGAACCCAACCCTGTCCCTCCCCATAGTCCTCACTCCACAAGGAAGGGGGGGGCAGCAGCAAAAAGCAAAGCAACCCAAGAGCGAAGGAGGAGGGGGGAGTCAGTCCCCAGACTCCAGAGAAGCTGCACCCACTAACAGGCTGCAATAATGGCCTCCTGTCACGTCTTCTGAGCCGCCGCCCCCCCCCACTCTGTGGAAGCCCTCCCTGCAAACTGCAGGCAGGGAGTCTGTGCTGGGCCACAGCCGACCCCCTGGATGACCACTGGCCATGCTGACCCCCCCCCCCGCTCTCCTCTTTGGGGCCTCTCTAAAGGCAGGAGCAGGAGCAGCAAAGCCACAGAGGCCTCTTGCTCCACTGGGCTTGGCCACAACTGCTAGATGGAATCGCCTCCCTATTCAGGGGCAGCCCCTCCCCCCAAAAGACCCAGTTTGGCGGCCCTTTTACAATACCTCTTCCTCAATCCTTTTTGAGAGGAGGAGACCAGGACACCTCCCAGGATCTCCCATGCGGCCACAGCCTGGTTTTTAGAGAAAGGGAATCCAACTGCATTTGACTGACCCCCGACCCCCAGATGGAAAGGCTGAGCTACGCGGGGAGGGGGGTGTGCCCCCTCCCACAACTCTTTCCCCCCAGGAGATGATGGCACAGCTGCCCTGACGTCACAGAAGCCCCAATTGGAGCGGCTGAAGAAGCAGGAGGAAGCCGCCCTTGGCCACAATAAGAATATTTAACAATGTGCAGAACAAGGGAGCGTCACAGTCCAACGTTTTACGGAGAGTATTTCAAAAAGCAAATTGGTGGTGGTTTCTTGTTGTTTTTTTGAGGGGAGAGACCCACCAGAACGACGGCAGAGCCAGACCTTTAAATCAGCCTAGAAGCTGCTTTCGTCACTCCCAGGGACTCCCCAGTGCCTGATTTTCCAGCTCAGCTGTTGCTGGCAACCAGCAAGCGGCCAGAGAAGATATATGGAGTGGCAGCCCCCCCCCCCAGCTGCCCCCTGGCTGAAGGGGGTTCCTAAGTCCCCTCCCAGGGCACAGCCAGGCGCCAGCTTCTGCCATGGCTGGGGGGAGGAGGAAGGACCCCCCACCCGGGCAAGAGCAGCCATTGGGCCAAGCCTCTCCCTCCCCTCAGCAGCAGCAACAGGAGCCCAGCCGGAGGGGAGCCGCCGCCTCCAACCTCCCAGGCTGGCAAGATTCAAAGTGCAAAGTGTTGCAATTCCTGCATCCATTAAGAACATTACAAAACAAAACCAAGTCAGAGCGGAGCCCATCCCATCCGGGGAAACCGACCCGCTTCCAGGAGCCTGTCTGACCCTCCGGAGATGCCCGGCCCCAGTTCCTTCTGTGGGGAGGCTGCTCCCTCCCCTGGAGCCCAGCGCCAGCGGCCCCAATCCCAGGGGCTGGTGTGGCGCCTCCGGAAGGAGAGCGGACAAGGCCGAGCAGAGGTTCCCAGGGCCTCCTTCCCTGAAACAGTAAGAAAAACAGTGTGGCAAGACGACGCTGCCTTCCGGCCGCTGCCTCCGGACCCTCCTGCCTCCTCTCGCCAGCCAGCGCTTCCGGTAAGGCATTATTGCTATACAAAAGGCTGTCCCAGGCCGTCCAGCGCCAGCCCTGCCAGGCCCAGGGCAGAGTCCGCGGAGCAGCGTTTGCCCTCCAGAAGAGAAGCTGGATCCTGGAAGCAAGAAGACAAGGGGCGCAGGACGCCATCCCCAGAGAGTGCGCCAGGGAGGCTGCGGGGCAGGAGGGGGCGGCAGGACCCCCGGGCGGCCCCTGGCCAAGGCTACATGTCATCCGCCCAGGGAGGGCCTCCTCTCGGAACAGGGTGGCCACCCCGACGCGGCACCTCGGCTCTCCAGCGCCAGTCCTCTCGACAACGCAGCATTTGTGATTCAAAATTAAGTTAGGTTGTCCGAAGGAGGGCCAGCTGCATCCCCACCGTCTGGGCCCAGGCAGTCTGTCAGGCCGGACCGTTCAAGGTGGGCTCTCCTCCCGGCAGCGGCTCCTCTTTCCTGCAGAGAGGGCGAGAGGGGGAGGCGTGAGGGGCTGGCCGCCTGGGCCAGGGGAAGCTTCGCCAAAGGATGCCCACGGCACGCACTCTGCCACGCTGCTTGACTGCTTTTAGGGTTCTTTGGTTTTGTTTTAATGACTGCTTTTGTTCCTTAGGAGATTTTTGAAATACTAAGTAGTTTATAAATGTTTCTCCAGCATAGCAAGGAGGGCCCCGTCCAACTCTACAACGCTTTGACCCGATGGCATAAAGGACCGTAAGTAATAAGAAAGAGCAGCAAGACGCTCTCATGGCTCCTGTGACTTGGTCCCTGCAGACACAACACCCCAGGCTGGCAGGCTCTCCGCAGCACCCCCCACCCCCGGCCAGGGAAGACCCAGAGATGGCACAGCGGCCAGCACCCCCCCTCACCTGTCTCTCTTGGCCTCTGGGGTGGCGCCAGCAGCAGGGGCAGGAGAACCCGGCAGGAGACCCTCAGGCGGCAGGCTGGCGGTGGCAGTGCTGCTACTGCTGCTGCTCAAGGGCTGGGGGGGTCCACTCTCCACGGTGCTGGGCGGCTTGTCCGCGACCTGGGAGCCCCCCATGCTGCAGGGAGAGAAGGGAAGCTCACATTAAACAGCCCCAAGGGGGTCCCTCCTGGGAGGAGGCAGACCCTGACGCTGCACCAGCCGCAAAGGGCCAAACACCCAGAAACACCGCTCCCCAAGGGGGGGGGGGGAGAGGCCCAACCGCCTGCCAGAACGGAAGCCCTGAAAGGGGGCCCCCAAATCCCGGTCCCAGGCAGGGTTGGAGCTCCAAACTTATCAGGGCTCCATCAGGTAGAACTGCACACACACCCCTACTCCCCACAGAAGGCATGTCCAGACCCCACACGCAAGCCTACCCTGGGCTGAAAGGGGGGTTTTGAGGGGGCTCAGGGTCTCCACGCAGGAGGGGGGGCGGTGCCTGCCCTCCCACAGAAGCCAACACCAGCTGAGGCTCCTCCTGAGGCATTGGGGATTGGAAGCAGTGCACTAAGGCAGGATCCCACCCTCTCCTCTGCTCTGGCCCATCCTGATCCCTCTGCTCCCCTTCCTGGCATTTGAAACCCCCCCAGCCCCAATCCTCTGACTCTGGGTGGCTCTTCCCACTTTCTGAGCCCCTGGTCAAAACCTTGATGCAAAGCAGCGCTTGGGGCAGCTGCTGCCACCTCAGGGCTGCCCTATCCTGCGCTCGTGAGGAGCTTTGCCCCACCAGCCCCCCAACATGCTCAGCAGCTCTGCCCCCCACTTGCGGACCCCAAGCCAGAAACAATAGGGCAGGACTCCCCGCCGCCAGCACAGCAACCCAGCAGCACCATTCTGACAGGATTGCTTCAACCTGCCCTAGTTTAAGGCTGAAGAGAGCAAGGAGGAAAGCTTCTGGGGGGGGGGAGGTGCTGCCTCTGAAGTGCTGCTATTTTCTAAGTGGGGGTGTGGAGCGGATGCCCCCCCCCAGAGCTCCCCGCTTCCTTCACCCAGCACCACACCAGGATTGGCAGCAGTGGAAGCTGCCCCCCCCCAGGCGGGACGGAGAGGGAAGCCTTCAAGCAGGCAGAACCAATTCCCACCCCCCTGCCTGCGTTGCACCAACTCACAAGGAGACCTATGTCGTCGTCCCCCCCCAAAGTGCCTGGGCCAGGTCAAAACACAGCAGGGCATATGGGGGGGGGGCTCTCCGCCTGCCAAGCTGTGCCCTATGCAGCTTTCTGCCTGCCTTGCACCAAGGGAGCCCCTGGCAAGGGGGGCAGCAGATGGGCAGCAGGTGACAAGGCAGAAGGCAGGCAGCCTCCTCTTCCTCCTGCTCCTGGGGGGCAGCACCCACCTCCCTGGGACGCCCCACCTGAGGGGGAGGTGGGAGAGGCAGAGGCAGCAGGTGGCCTTGCAAGGAGATGCAGACGGCTCAGATTAATGGGGAGAGACGGCTATTTTTGTATTTTGTTTGTATCTCACTTTGCTCTAGTTTTCAGAACACCGTCTTGAATGTTGCAGCATTTCTGCCGGGTGGCATTCAGAGAAGGCCCACGGAAATCAAGGAACAGAGCCAAGGCAATTTCACTGATTTCAACAGGTCTTACCTGAATACAGCGCTGGAAACTCAGATATAGAAGCCGGGCGCCAAATGGCTCCTTACACCGGGGTTAGGCGCCAAAATGGGGTGCCTAGTTGTCATGTTTGTACCAGATGGTTCAAAAGTGGTATTTTCCAATATGGCTTTTTGGTTCCTGAAATTTATTCTGATTGTGCAGATAAAATATAACTGATAGAATTCTACAAGATGGGGTCTTAGTGTGTGAAAACAGTCCAGATCCAGGGATCCCCAGATGGTGGAGACGACAGGTGCCAATCTGGCACCCAGGCATCTTCATTTGGTCGCAAGTGGCTGAAAGCCAGGAGTAAAATGTACCTGGGGCCTGGCTAATTTTGAACACTGCCTGAATGCCACCCATTGTTTTTAGCTAAACCCCTCTCTCTCTCTATATATCTATCAGTATAAAAATGTACGTGGTAAAGACTTCTTCAAAGAAAATGATGCTTTGAGGAGTAAATGCCATTCAGCCCTGAGGAGGAGAATGGGGCCACCTCCTCCCAGGCCCCGCCGGCTGCCAGTGCTGTGCCAGGGGGGCCAGGTTTTGCTTTCCCTTCCCTCCTGCTGCATCACCCCCTTGGCTGGAAACCAGAGCCTAATTCTTCCACCAAAGGAAACTCCCTCCTGCAGCAAGAGGCTTCCCTCCCCCTGCTCGCCTCTGGGAGGGAGAGCCCCGGCAGGGCCCCCAATGCGGCAGCCCAGAGGAGCAGCAATGGCATCCCACCCCGCAGGCCCACAGGCAAGAGGAACACTCCCAAGTGGCTCTGAGTGGTGCCCGTGTGACGCTCTAGCTGCCTCAGGCTTGGCACAGCTGAAGGACAACAGGAGCAGCTGCTTCATCTGATGCCTCTCCTTCCTCAGGGAAGATGGAACAAAATGGCCTTCCTCCTCCTCCTGCTGCTGCTGCTGCTGGGAGGCCACAGCTCACCAGAGAGCGGCCAACAGGCCATTCCCTTGGCAGGTGCCCTGGCAGCTCTCAGGGCCAAGGTCGGGCAGGAGGCGGCGGTGGTGAGAAAAGGTTTGCTCCCATCCTGGCCTGAGGGGTCTTCCTGATGCTGCTTGCTAAATTAATAGGCAAAGGATCCCCGTTCCGCAAGGGGAGCAGGAAAAACTGATCTGTCTGGGGAAGAGGCGGAGAGGAGCTGCCTCCACAACACCTCAGCCATACTAGATGCCAAACACACACGGCCTCAGGCTCCAGCAGAGACGGGGGGGGCAGTCTCTGGGCATACACCCCAAAAGCCACACAGAGAACACAGCCTGGGTGCAAACAGCAGCCATGCCAAGCCACACAGGTTCCCAGTGAGAGCTGCTTTTCCAAACCCCAATAGAGAAGCTTCTGCACTTTCACGTCTGGCTCTGGAGCCGCTCCTGGATGGCAGGAGAAACTGAGCCCAGCCGCTCAAGCGGACTGCAGTGGGGCTGGGAGTGCCCGATCTCGCAGAGGGGGGCCTCCCAGCTGGGTTAGTGGGCAAAGGATCTGCGGAAGGTGCTCTGGCAAGCGGGCTCAGTTAGTGGCAGGGCTGGGGCGGGAAGACAGGCGGCGGGGGGGGGGGGGGCACCTGGCATCATGCTGGGGGGGGCATGCTTGGGTGTGGGGGAAAGGAGGAAGCCCCAAGCCATGCGGGGTCCATGAGGAGCAGCCATGGAAAGCAGCACCCCCCCAGGAGAGCCCTAAACATCCACAGGGACAATGCAGCGCCACTGCTCTCAGGCCAATGAGAAGCTGGGGCTAAATACTTCCTGCAGCAGCCAAGGGGAGGCTGTGAGGGGCCAGCGGCCAGGCCCCCTCCTGTGCTCCTCCCTGCCAGAGGATCCCTGCTGCCCCAGCCAAGGGCCCTGGCAAACTTCTGCTCAAAAAGGGGTGAAGGGCAGCTGAGCAGAGGCCTCGGGGGGTGCAAGGGGGGGCCCACACCTTTCTTCCGGAGGGAGAGGGAGGCTCAGAGCAGCCCCTTGGCCAGCGATGGAGCCTCTCAGCCCATTACTAGTGCAAGGCCGCTGCCATCTAGACAGAGCAGGGCAGCCCCAGCAGCCCCCGCCTGCCTCCTGATTCAGTTCCTGAGTCTGTCAGCCAAGGAAAGCAGCAGCAGCAGCAGCAGCTATGGGGGTTCAGGCAGAGATGTATAAAGTGGGGAGGGGGCAGGGGCTGCTCAGAACACGCAGGAAACACAGCCAGGAGTCCAGCAGCCAAGACCTGGACTGACACCAAGAAACAGTAGTCTCCTTCAGGGTCCCCCTTCTGCAGGGCGATTCCTCCAAGGCCGAGGGGGGTGGGTAACGTGCGTCGGCCACAGGAGAGCCGCAAGCTCTTCTCACGCTGAGCCGCTGCCTGCTCCCGGCAGACCCAGAGGTCTGAAGGCTCCTGGGAGAAGCCTTGCTGTGGGGCTCACAGGGCTGGGGGGCGGGGCACAGGATCCTGCCCATCTCACACGCTCCCTGCATCCACCAAGGGAGAAGCTGGCTGAGCCGGAGGCCTGGTCCCCTTCCACTCCAGCCCCAGGCACAAAAAGGCTGCTCTTTGGATTTTTGAAAAGTTGGGGTTTTAACTTGGAAAGAAATTTGCCTGCTGCCAGGTTGCCTGATGTTCCCCAGGGTGATGTGCTCCCTATGCAAAGAGCGCCCCCAACAGGGCAGCTTCCAGCCAGCATTGCAGAGGAGGGGGGACAGGTCCTGCTTGGGGGACCCACACCTTGGAGGCTCCCCCTTCCACCCCCTGCAGCTGGGGTGGGGGTCCCTGGGGCGGCTGGGCAGAGGCCTCTTCTCCCTCTCTGAGGGGCAATTCCTCCTTGCAGAAGGAGCTCCTGAAGGCCCCTGTGAGGAGAGCCTTCTGCAGGGAAAAGCCCCCTTGGCTAGCTGGGTGCACAGGAGAAGTGCATTGTCCGGTGGATGTTTGGAACCCTGCCGTGGGGGCCAGGATACATACCCTCCAGCGCCAGGCCTTATTATTCTGAGCAAGACCCACAAAGAGAGAGAAAGACACAGAGAAAGAGAGAGAGAGAGAAAGGGAGAGAAAGATAAAAATGGCTGCAAAACCAGCCCACCCTCCTCGCTTACTCACTGTTGGCCCCACCCATCACCCACCCTCCCCACTAGGGCTCTCAGAATGACTTCTCCAGCCAGTCCCAGACCTCAAAAGCACCCCCTGAAGCGGAAGCGGAGGGGCTGACACAGCCCCCAACCAGGAAAGCCACTGGCAGGAGTCCACTAGGCTGCTGGTGAGGGAACGGGACCCACTCCGGCAACCGGACTACCGACCACACCCTCTGCCAAGGCTGGAAGGTCAGAGCAAGCCCCAGAACAGGCGCAGGGAGTCCAGTGGGGAGGTCCTACTGCATGAATGGACCCCGCCCCCCAAACCCCACCTGGGTGAAGCCTGCTGGAAGGGATCAGGGAAGCAACTGGGAGAATCTCCTGCAGACACAGAAATTTGCTGACTGGCTGCAGGACCCTTCCACCTCCAATCCCACAGCGAAAGTCTCGCTCCCAGACCCCCTTCAGGGTCCTCATAACAGCAGGTGTCCAGGTGGGGAGGGGCCACCTGAAATGAATCAAGCACCCCCCCCCTGCATTTCACACGCCAGCTCAACACAACAAGGAGCTCTTGTGAAGGAGGGGCTGGTTCCACCTTTGGCCTGGCAGCACATGGTGAGACCTCTTCCCCATCTCCACTGAGAGGGCACTCTCTGGGCCTGCATCCCCACTCGCCAGGGGCCCCGTCGTGGGTCAGCTGAGGGGGCAGTGCTGGCACTTGGGTTGGGACTGGGGGGCAGGGCAATCTCACCCGTTGGCGAGACGCCCTTCATGCGCTGGTGCCAACCACCTGGAAAAGGGCTCAGGCAACACCTAGCGCACCGTGCCAAGCCCCCTGCTGGCCTTGTGGTCCCCACGGAGGGTCCTGTGCCCCGACCCCAGCCCCACTGCTCACGGCCTGAATCCCCTGCCCCAGTTCCTGGCAGGGAGCAGCAAAGCTGGACCTCAAGAGTTGGGCGCTACTCCTCTGCACATCTAAAGCCCCCCTTTGCGAGAGCAGTAGGAATTTCAGCATCAGAAGGAATGGAAACGTTGACAGCAAATTTAGCAGGTAAGAGACAGGTGTCGTGCCCCCTCAGAAGCCTCCCTCCACCTGCCCTCTTGCTCCTCGCAGGCCACAATGGAGGCAAACACAGTCCAAAGGAATGACAATAAAGGAGACTGAATGAAGCTCACTGGCACCCAGGAAGGCACCCAGAGAAGCTGAGCAAATGCCACTTTTTCTCACCTACAGCAAAAACCAGCGTGTCAACGACGACCTCCAGACTTTCCTGGGCATTTGCACCCCAAACCTGTCCCTGCCCCACACCTCAAGCCCTGGGGCTGACCTTGCTTGCAGAGAACCTTCCCCCCAGACACGTCTTCACCAGCAAGAGCCAAGCCACAACTGCAGGGGCCAGATCCGGCAACAAACCAAGACGCCAACTCTGCCCCATGTCCACCCAGGGTTGGGGCTAGGCAACACTGCCACACAAGAGCCGACAACGCTGGCCTCTGGCTCATTCGCCCACGGGGCATATTCTGTCCCCCGACAGCAGCGCCCTTCCTTCCACGCAGAAGCAGCAGGCAGAGGCTGCCAGTTTAGCTTTCAGCACGGAGCGTCCCTGACATGATCCTGTTTCCATAATTCCTGAAAACGATCATTTTTCTGATCTGAAGCTGTAAGCAGCCTCTACGTCGTCCTTTTTGCTGCCATGTGTTCCCATTTTCTTTCTGTATAGTGTTGAAGGCGGCAATGACAAAGTGCACTTTTCTCCACAAAATCTCAGGCCACGAGAACTCGGCGTTCTTATCAGACAAGCCTCCGTTGGTGGCTTCTCTCCCCTGGCTGCGCAGCTTCCCCTCACGGCAGGAACGGCCCACCTGGGACGCCTCCGAGGAGCTTCTGGGCAACTGAGCGAGAGTCAGAGGAGTCCCAGAGGCCTTTCGTCAGGGGAAGGGGAGCTATTCTGGCAGGGGAGGCTTTTCTACGCCTCCTCTCTGGACCAGCACAGCATCAACTGCTCTGAGGCTCCTGCAGCCCAGAGAGCTGCTTGCTGGCGCAGGCTGCGCACTGCCTTTGGGGAGAAAGGGCGGAAGCGACGCACCACAGCCTCTCCAAGCCCTCCTGCATCACAATCCTTTTCCAGCCCCTGCTGGGTCTCGCATCCCCTCCGGAAAGAGGCTGCCCACCTGGGGGTCTCTGCACAGCAGCACCAGCATGGCCCACCCAAGCTGCCGGAGGTGAGCGCTCCCTGGCGGCCCACTGCCTGCCCGAGACCTGCAACCACAGAGCCGGCTGGCCTTCACAAACACACACACACACACCCCGCTGGCCTTTGCTCCGCTTCCCCCTCACACCTGGTAAAGAGCGCCTTCTCGTTCTTGGCATCCATGGTCAGCTTGATGGTCTCCTGGCCTGAGCCCATGCTGATGGTTTCCGTGACAACACCCGCCGCCTTCTCCTCCTCTTCCTCGCTGTCCGAGCCGCCAGAGGAGCTGCTGTCCGAGGCCACCAGAGGCGCTTTCCGTGCCACGCAGACGTTCCACACACAAGGAGAGGCAGCGCTGACTGGAGGGGGAGAGAACGTGTGAGGCCCACCCGGCAGGGCTCTCCTGGGACGCCAGAGCAGCAGCTGTGTGGCAGCAGGACCTCCGAGGCACAGACTCTGCTGGAAGGGGAACGCCTAGACTCTGAGCGGCAGAAGCCTAGGCTCTGCCAGGATGAGGCCCACCCTCTGACTTGCTGGGAAGCCTTCAAATTTCTGTAGATGACTGAAGGACCAGCAGCACTGCAGCAATGCCATCGCCATGGAGAGCACTCTGGCCCTGCTCTGTAAAGGAAGCTGCACCTCACAGGGGCAGGGCTGGGGCTGGCAATCTGCCCCCCAAAGCAACCCAAGGAACTGTTGGCTTGGCTCAAGTCTGATCTCTCCTTCCTTCGTTATTCTTTCAACCCTGTGAGAAACCTCTGCTCCCAAAGCCCCTCTAAGCCTTCTGCCATCAGGCCTGGGAGCTGCTGCTTTCTGCTGCCTCCCAGGACACCCCAATCTTAAAAACGGAGGTGATGTCCTGAGGGACCAGCTGGCTGGACTGGGTGAAGTGCCCCTCTTGATATGGGGAGAAAGGACAGGCCGGAGAAACGGCCAGTCCCGCCCCCCTGGTCACTCACCCACAGAGAAAAGGGCTGGAAGCTGCCCTCACAGCCTCAAACGCCCCCCCTCGCAGGAGATGAGCCCCACCAGTTGCCCACCCCCCAGCTCCAGGCAATGCCCTGACACAGCCTCCTCCTCCTCCTCCCCCAAGAAAGGGGGAGTGAGCGCAAGGCTTCCAGGAGTGTGGGTGTGAGGGGGAGAAAAGGGGCTAACTGCCCACCACAGGCCCCCTTCCACGTGGTGGGGGGGGGGGGGAAGGAAGCACTCACAGTTCTTGTCCTGGCTTTGCTTGGGCTTCCCTTCCAAATCACTGCTCTCGGTATCCACGGGGGAACTGCACCTGGGGCCGGCCTCTGAGCTGGAAGGGAAAAGGCGCTGAAGGGGGGTGTTTCTCGCGCTGGAACCGTGGCTGCAGTGCGAGAGGATCTTGCCAAGGGGTCGGCAAACTAAGGCCCCCAGGCCGGATCGGGCCCACCTGGGTCCTAAATCTGGCCCGCACCGTGAAGCTGGAACCTGCCACCAAGCTGAGACTTCCGGCGGTGGCGACGGAAGAGGCCAAGTGGCGGCAGCTCTGCCACTCAAACGCTGCCCCTGGTTTACCCCAGTGGCATTTGATTGGCAGAGGTGTCTCCACGCCTGGCTGAGGTAAACCAGGCACGGAGTTTGATTGGCAGAGCCGCTGCCGCTCGGCCTCTTCCTCCCGCCGCCGCCCTGGTGCTCCTGTGGGACAGAGAGCGGAGCGGATGAGCTTGCTCTGGCTGCCCACGAGAAGCAGAAGCAGCCCCTGGGAAGGTAAGCGCAGCGGCTGGGGCTGGGGAGGAGGACTACTTGCCCCCTCCGCCTCTTCTTCCAGCCCCCCCCCCCCCCCGGTGCCACTTCTCCAACCCGCCACAAGGTCTGAGGAACAGTGGACTGGCCCACTGCTGGAAAATTTTGCCGACCCTTGATCTTGCCTAAAGCCCGGGGGGGGCACCAGCAGGAAGAGAGGGCGGGCCAGGGCCTCTGGCCGGCCTTAGTAGCTCCCAAGAAGGAAGGAAGGAAGGAAGGAAGGAAGGAAGGAAGGAAGGATGGATGAGACAGAAGACATTTGAATCAGTGAACAAATGTGGGAAACTACTGGCTTGGCAACTGAAAAAAAGACAAAAATTAAATACCATCACAAATTTGGAAGTAGAAGGAAAAGATATACATAATCCAAATGAGATTAGAAATTGCTTCCAGAAGTACTTCAAACAACTATATGCACAAGGGCCACAGAATGAATTGGACATTGATTCTTTTTTGAAAACAAATGGACTACAAAAAAATCTCACAAGAAAGTAAACTAATGCTGAATTGTAAAATACCAGACCAGGAGATAGAAGGCGCCATTCAAAATATGCAATTAGGCAAGTCTCCAGGACCGGATGGGCTGACCTCCAGATATTATAGATCTTTGAAAGAGTGGCTACTACAACCTTTGAAGGAAGTCGGCAATGAGATTTTGGAAGGAAAAAGGGCACCAGAATCGTGGAAAGAGGCTTATATTACACTAATACTGAAAACGGAAACTGAAAAGACTCAACTTAAGAACTACTGTCCGATATCCTTACTAAATGTGGATTACAAAATTTTTGCTGACATTTTGGCCAAGAGATTGAAAAAAGTATTGATGGAAGAGATTCATAAGGACCAAGCGGGCTTTCTCCCGGGAAGACATTTGTCTGACAATTTGAGGAACGTAATTGTCAGGGACTCAGGAGCAGGAGCACTGGGGAGAGAGGAAATGGAGAGCGAAGGGGAAGAATCTGAGGGCAGCGTAGGGGAGTATGACAGTGGCCCGAGAGATTCCATGAGCTTCTCCAGCGAATCAGAAGATTCCCAGAAGGGGGCGCCGATGGTCAGGGCAAGGGGGGTCCCAGGGGGGACGCACCAGAAACAAGGAGACAGAGGGGAACCCCAAAGCAGCAGTGGGGGATCGGGACCAGTTTCCCCACCAGAGCGTAATGGGGGGGAAGAGTCACATGTGTCAGGGCCAGCGTCTCCTCCAGCGGGGAGAGAAGATGAGTCAGGGCTGACCACGCCTCCAACAGAGGGGAGGTCAGTTGCAGCTAGCCCCCCCAGAGGGGGAAGCAGTGACAGCAGCAGCAGTGAAACGGTCAGGAGAAAAGTTACCGGCTGGGCGCACGCGCCAAGTTCAAATGTACAGGCGCGAGGGACAGCAGGAGACCCGGATGGGGAACCAGCTCCTAAAGCCCGCCGGAGGGAGGGGGAAGGCTCAGGGGACTCAGCGTCAGAAGAGTCTAGAAAGGGCGAGACCCCAACGGCCAGGCGGAACCAGAGGCGGAAGGAACAGAGGAAGAGGTGGAGTAAGGCGAGAGTCTTAAATTGGTGTCTGGGGGGAGGAGACTCAGACGGAGCATCAGCGGTCTGACAGTTGAGACGTAGTGCTGCGCGCTGCGGCTCTGGAAGTGAAACTGAACTTCAATAAAGACTTTTGTACTTAACAACGAAGCAGCGTTGGTCCTTTGTGAGCTGGGACCTTGGGCAGCTCTGACAGTAATTGATATCTTGGAAAAACTAGAAGTGAATATAAACACTAAAGTAGTTCTGATATTTGTGGACGCGGAGAAAGCCTTTGACAATATTTCTTGGAGCTTTATGAAAAAGAACTTACAGGGTATGGGGGTAGGCCAAGGTTTTGAGAATGGTATAGGTGCAATATATTCTGAACAAAAGGCTAAATTAATTGTAAATAATGTGGTTACGGAACAATTTAAGATAGAGAAAGGGACACGACAGGGATGCCCAATTTCCCCATTGCTTTTTATTTCGGTCCTGGAGGTCCTGCTGAACATGATTAGAAGGTTGGTTAAAGGTATACAGGTCGGAGCTAAACAGTATAAACTGAGAGCATTTGCAGATGACCTAGTTTTGACCTTACAGGAGCCTGAATCTAGTACTAAAAGAGTTTTAGAACTAATTCAAGAATTTGGCCAAGTGGCAGGATTTAAACTGAATAAGTCAAAAACTAAGGTTTTAGAGAAAAACTTAACACCGATCGAAAGAGAGAAGTATCAGAATGAAACAGGTCTAACTGTTGTGAAGAAAGTGAAATACCTGGGGATCAATATGACAGCTTAAAATGGGAATTTGTTTAAAGATAACTATGAAAAATGTTGGATGGAAGTGAAAAAAGATTTAGAAATTTGGTCAAATTTGAAGCTTTCCTTGTTGGGTCGAATTGCAGCTATAAAGATGAATGCATTGCCTAGAATGTTGTTTTTGTTTCAAACATTGCAAATTGTGGACAAGATGGACTATTTCAAGAAGTGGCAGAAAGACATTTCTAAATTTGTCTGGCAGGGCAAGAAGCCAAGAATAAAATTTAAGATATTAACTGATGCAAAAGAAAGGGGTGGATTTGCCCTGCCAGACTTTAAACTTTATTATGAATCAGCAGCGTTTTGCTGGCTGAAAGACTGGCTACTTCTTGAGAACACAGACATTTTGGATTTAGAAGGTTTTAACAATGTTTTTGGGTGGCATGCATATCTGTGGTATGACAAGGTTAAAGCACATAAAGCATTTAAAAACCATATTGTCAGGAAAGCATTGTTTAATGTCTGGACAAGATACAAAGACTTATTGGAAAATAAAACTCCAAGGTGGTTGTCACCAATGGAAGCGAAAGCTCAGAAAAAGCTCAATATGGAGGCCAAATGGCCGAAATATTGGGAGATTTTGGAACAAGAAGGAGATAGATGGAAACTTCAGAGTTTTGAGAAATTAAAAAACAAAGTGCGAGACTGGTTACATTATTTTCAGATAATGGAGGCTTACAATTTGGACAAGAAAATTGGCTTCCAGGTGGAAAAATCCAAACTAGAAACAGAACTGTTAGAACCCAAAACTAAGATTTTGTCAAAAATGTATAACTTGCTGTTGAAATGGAACACTCAGGATGAGTCAGTTAAATCTGCTATGATTAAATGGGCACAAGATGTTGGACATAACATTATGTTTGCTGACTGGGAACAGTTGTGGACCACAGGTATGAAATTTACGGCATGTAATGCCTTAAGAAAAAATATTATGAAAATGATATACAGGTGGTACATGACCCCAGTCAAGCTTGCAAAAATTTACCATTTGCCCGATAATAAATGTTGGAAATGTAAAGAAAATGAAGGTATATTCTTTCACCTTTGGTGGACGTGCCCTAGGATTAAGGCTTTCTGGGAAATGATTTATAATGAATTGAAAAAGGTATTTAAATATACCTTTGTGAAGAAACCAGAGGCCTTTCTCTTGGGCATGGTCGGCCAATTGGTGTTAAAAAAGGATAGAACTTTCTTTATGTATGCTACAACAGCAGCAAGAATACTCATCGCAAAGTATTGGAAGACGTAAGATCTACCCACTCTGGAAGAATGGCAGACGAAGTTGATTGACTTTATGGGATTGGCAGAAATGACTGGTAGAATCCGTGACCAGGGAGAAGAGTCGGCAGAAGAAGAATGGAAGAAATTCAAGGACTACTTACAAAAATACTGCAATATTAATGAATGCTGAGTGATGTTGGATTGAAATTAAGTGGTTTCTAGCTGTAATGGTACAAAAGAATATGAAAAAATGGTTCTTTTTTTCAATATGTTATTGAAAAATAGGTTATGAACTTTATGTGTTTTTATTAATTTTTCTTTTTAATTTTTTCTTTGTATAAAATGGAAAATTCTAATAAATATCTTATATAAAAAAAAAGGAAGGAAGGGGGCAAGCGTCTGGCTGCGGACAGAGGCCAAGCACTGGAGGAGACAGACCTTTGACCTGATCAGGCACGTTTCCCATTCCGCATGCTCATCTGTGTCCCGGAGGACGGCTGCAGCTCACTCACCAGCAAAAGGGCTGGAAGTCTGTAAACTTGGCCCAGCCTCTCTCTTCCGGGGTCTTTGTGTCTGGGGTGGCAGAGTCCCACACGCTGGATCCGACATCCATGGCCACACACGATGGCGGGGCCTTGGCGTTCACCGGCTCAAAGGCAGCCGTCCACCCAGACCCTGCAGAGATGAAATCAGTCAGCAGTTCCTCTGAGTCCAGCCTTCACCAGGTGGCTATAGGCCTGCAGCTGCCTGGAGGAGGCTGGCTCAGCCGCCAGAGAGGGGAGATCACAACCACATGGGGAGATCAGCTGGGACTGAGCAGCTGGTTCAGACAAGGAGCAGCCATGGCCATTGCCATGGGATGCAGGAGAAGACCAGGTCAGGGCAGGCTGGGGGTGGGACCCTCTTGACTGCTAGAGAGCTCCCTCTAGTGGGGAGGGGGAAAGGGCCTTCTCTGGCACTCACCACAAGGGATGCTCTCTCTGCGGAGATCAGGTGGGCACCCACCGTGGGGTGCTTCTGTCCCTAACGGTCCCTGCTCAGTTGGGTGCCCTCTGACCCTTGTTTTTACTAGGCTTTAGTGAGGATTTCTGGCTTTTTATTCCTGACTGTCAAACGAATATCACTGGAAGTAATTGCTGCCGTTTACTACAGTGTGAGGCATGTGGCAATTCTTTTGGAAAAGGAAAAAGCAGCACAGAAACCTTTCATTCATGAAAATGAGGGAAGCCCACCTGCTCAAAGCCGCTGGTCGCAGGAGCAGCTCTTGGCCAAGCCCAGATGGCCCCACAGCCCAGCAGAGAGCCACTCATGGGCAGCTGCTTTTGTCCTGCGGAGCCAGGCACTCCTGCACCCCCCACTGGGCGACCAAGGGGGAGGGGCTGCCCTGCCTCGGTCTGGAGTGATGCCCCTCCCACAGCTCCCTTCTTTTCCAGCAGACTTTCCTGGTCACCCCCGAGCACCCTGGGGTGCGTCATTCCAAAAGGGATGGTGCTGCGGTCAGGCAGCCCTTCCAAATCCACCAGAAAGACCTGCTGTGCAGAGGTCCCATGCTGGCAGCCCCCCGCCCCGCTCCTTCAGAGACCTCTTACCTTCAGGAGGGGGCTCTGCTGCCCCTCTGCCCTCTGGGAGGCTGCCGTTGCCCTCGGCGTGTGCAGGAGGGGACGGCTGTGGCACAGCGGCCTGTTCGGACTCCTCCTCCCCAGAGTCTGGGCTGCCATCGTGGCCTCCGTTCTCCAGGTCGCTTTTGGAGGATCCCTCTGACGCACCGGAAATGCCAAACCTGAAGGCAGGAACGGAAGGCAAGGCAGCCATGAGGCTCCTGGGAGGCCCCTGCAAGTTCCAGGACCAGCCCCCTACTCCGACACTCTCAGGACGCCTGGGGAGCACTTCAAGGTCCTCTAAACTGACCCCCCCCACCCAACCAGGCCACCCAGGTGAGCCACGGACTTCCTGTTTCAGAAGGAATAATCCTGTGAGCTCCTCAGTTGAGAAAGTTGGTGCAAATTTTCACCTGTTTTCAGTCTATTTTTAAGAAGGAATCGGGTCTGTTTGTGTGGTTTGGGAGCTGCACGGCCAGGGAAAAAACAATGCTGTCCAGGGTTGTAAAGACTGCGGAGAGAATAATTGGGTGCACTCTTCCCACCTTGGATCAAATCTATGCTTCCAGGTGCCATAAGAAAGCTGCAGAGATAGTGCAGGATAGTGCGCACTATTTCAGCTTCTGCCTTCTGGAAGAAGGTACAGGGTTCTAAAGACTAGGACTAGCTGCCTGAGAAAGTTTCTATCCAAATAAAATTTTGGTTTTAAACGCAGTGTAAGGTAGTCTCTGTGGGAGCATATTGTATTTAATTATGGGGTATCAGAGTTTTTAGGGGGCTAACCAGGCTGGGATAGCAGACTTGTTGGTTTCTGAATGTCTGGTGTAGATTTTTAATTTTGTTGTTCTGTATGGGACAACGACAATAACGATTATTGTATCGTATTGTCCATTGTGCTTCAGTCACCTAAAGCAAATAGGAGGTCCCTCCATCACATATAGGGAAGGTGGTGGACGCTCCTTCACTGGAGGTGTTTAAGCAGAGGTTGGGGGGCCATCTGTCACGGATGCTTCAGTAGTTGAGACTCCTGCATTACGGGGGGTTGGACTAGATGACCCCTGGGACCCCTTCCAATCCTACAACCCCATGATCCTATTGCCCCTTGGACAGACCTAAGGAGAGGCGGAAAGCCCCCTTACCGCGTCCTGGACTTGACTTGGGCGGTGTAGCTGATTTCCTTCTCCTCCCAGATGTCTTCCTCTTCCTCGTTGTCATCAAACTGCTGGATTCGTTCGCTGCAGCAGGCTTCAAACAGGGATGCGTTGGGCTGCAGTAAAGGGGGAGACGGAGGGTCAGGATTCGGGGGGCTTCCAGAGAAGCTGCCGCTGCCATCGCCTGCCCAGCTCTGGGCCTGCGCCTCTCAGTCCAAGCGCCCAGGAAGGCGCCAAACAGAGATGGCGACCAGGGGCCCCAGAGTGGCTGCCCCAAGTCTCTGGTGCGGAAGCATGTGAACTGAGCAAAGGGAGGGCATCGTGGGATGCTGTGCATCCTCTCCCCGCTCTGTGCTGCACAAGCAGACTCCTCATGAGGTGGCAAGGAGAGGGAAAGCTGTGTGTTATGCCCGCATGCTGGTGGCCCAGCGGCTTCACTGGAGGTGCTGAACAGCACTGGGGGCAGGGCAGATGGCAAGAGAGCGGCCGTGAAGCGGAGCAAGGAGCCCCGTAAAGTGGCTCCCCCAACCGACACAGACAGAGATGCCCAAACACACCCAGCCCAGCTGCTTACACTGTCATCGTCGGCATCAATGTGGAAGTTGATCTCCGCAATTCTGTCAAAAGGTGCGCTGGAAAAGAGGGAGAGGGAAGCCCATTGGGAGGGGGCCGGAAGCAGCTCTTCAGAGGGGATGGGCTGGCCGACCGACCGACCGGACCAGGCTCTTGTGAGGATGGAGGGCAGAGGGAGGCCCCACAGAGCCTGTCCTGAGCTCCTTGGGGAAAAGGCCGGGCATCGAGGACGTCTTTTTATCGGCTCATAGGGGACCAGCATGGATAGCTGGCCCTGGCAAACACTTGTTGTTCCCTACCCCTATGGGTGTGATTCGTGGGCTGCCATTTAATTTCATCCCGGTTTTAATTTTAAGCTGTATTTTAATCAATTGTTTGATTTTGTTTTTAGTGTATCATATATTTGGTGTTAGCCACCCTGAGCCCGGTCATGGCAGGGAAGGGCGGGGTATAAATAAAATTTATTATTATTATCATCATCCAGCAAACCTGCCCGTGCGCTTGCAGAGAAGGGGGGCTGCAGGGGTTGCAGGGGTCTCCGTCCAAAGCTGCTCCCCTCACCCAGGTCTTCATTCCCAAAGAAGCTTCCCAAAGGGGAAGGGGGGCTCTTCAGCTCTGACTGGTCCCTGCAGCTGCCTGCCCCTCCTTTCCTGCAGGCAGCCTCCCCTCATTGCACAGCATCCTTTCCTGGGGGCCAAAAGGGGATCCACAAACAGCAGAACGAAGGGCTGAGTGAATGATTCAAGTGCTCCCTCACAGGGTTCCCTGTGACCTCCAGGAGAAAGCCTTGCCCTGCCCTGCCCAGCCAGAGAGGGGAGCTCCTCCCTCGGGCCCCTCTGCTTCCTGGCTCCATTTCCCAGACGGGGAGACTGACCTGCTCGTGGGGTGAAGACCAATGGGGCAGAGGGGGCACTCACTTGATGTTGTCATCCTGGTCGGAAAACTCTTCATCGTTGAAGCCAAACTGATCCACAAAGTTGGCCGTCATCTGCTGGATCTGGTACTCCGAGAAGGCCTGGCAGGGGAGAGGTGGGGAGAACAGCTATTGCACCATCTACGCAGCACTGGCGCTGAGCCCCCTGCCACCCCAGTCAGCGCTTGGCAGCCACTTTGTGACCAGCGCTGGCCAGGCCTCAAACAGGGCCGCTGAACAGAAGGAGGAGGCTCAAGCTCAGTGCCTGCCCCCCCCCCCCGCCTCGCTGGAGCCAAGATGTTCACAGACCACTTCTCCTGAGTGGCTTCTAACCAGGACACAGAGAGAGGAGCTACACTGAGGGTGTGGAACTCCCTGCCACGGGAGGCCTGCCTTGTCCTCCTCCACCCAACCTTGAAAGCGATTGTTACTTCAGCGAGCATTGGGGCCTAGCAAGTGGCTGGTGCTCTAGTGCTCCTCAGAAACCTTGTCTGCGCTGCTTCTGCCTCTTTGAACAGCTGGATTGGAGCAAGTTGGGATGATCTTTATGCTGTAAAGCAGAGTGGGAGTCGGAAGCGCAAGGACGGTCCCAGCCACCGCGACTGCTGCAGAGAAACACCTGGGCTGAGGAAGACCAAGCGCTTCCTTCCAGGTGGGAAAAGCCACACTTTGGGCCACAGTTTATGTAGGGCCTTTTCGGTAGTGGCGCCCGCCCTGTGGAACACCCTCCCGTCAGATGTCAGAGAGAGAGAATTAGACTTCCTTCTTCCACAGACATCTGAAGGCCCAAGCCCTGTATTGGGATGCTCTGGGTGTGTGGCATTTTGTTGCTGTTAATAATTATGTTACTGTATTATTCTTATTCAACCTGCTCTTCAGGAAACACAGCCAAACAACCAAGTTAAACTCATAATAAATCCAAACACAGCGGAGCCATAAAATAAAATGCCAAAGAAAAATGCTAACAGCATTACATTCTCACGACAAGGCCAGAGCCAGAGCCAGCTACAAAAGACTTCAACCCAGCACCGAAAAGGAAACTACGATGGCAGCGGCAGGCACTCCCCCTCTCAGGGCTGTTGTGGGGCTTAAATGAGGAGATGGGGTGGGCTGGGGGCAGAGAGCCCCATATGCCACCCTGTGCTCCTTGGGTGAGAATGCAACAAATACAGAGCAATGATATGAACCATCCAGGGCCCCCTGGGTGTAAGCAGGGAGAGAACATGCCCAGAGCAAGAGCCTCCTCCATTAAGGAAATAAGAAGGAAGGACTACAAACTTTTTCAATACGCAGTTACAGCAGCAAGAATTCTACTGACCCAGAAGTGGAAACAAGAGGAAATACCGACGAAAGAGGAATGGAGGATGAAATTAACAGACTATGCAGAACTGGACAAGTTAACAGGGAAAGTTAGATATCTTCGAGACCAAAAGTTCATCGAGGACTGGGGGAACTTTGTGGAATATCTGAAAAGTACATGTGAAGTACAAACAACGCTAGTGGGGTTTAAAGAAGCACTGTAAAAACTGAGGTATATTGTTAAATGAAAATGGATGATTGGAGGGGGGACTAATGGCAATAGAGAACAGAAGAAATGCGTAAGCAAGAGTTAAATATGGATGATTGTCAGAGAAGTTGAAGGAAGTCCAAAAGCATGGAATTTGTGAAAATTTGGATCAAAATTGTATATTTATGTTAAAAACTTAATAAAAAGCATTTTTTTTAAAAAAAGAGCCTCCTCCATTGCCTGCCTGCCTGCTGGAGGACACCTCCTTGCTGCAAAGCCCAAGCAATTCTCTTGGGCAGCCCTCAGAGACAGCTCTGCCCAATGGTCACAGAGGGTCGTCTAGTCCAACCCCCTGCAATGCAGCCGCCCCCTTGGCCAGGCAGCAGCAGGCTCTCCAATGGACAGCTCTGTAGCAGCAACAGCCAGAGGACATCCTGGAAGGAAGCCTACCTGCTGGAGAGAGAGCTCGTTGGGGAAGGCGCCCTCCGCGTCCTCGTCCTCGCTGGAGGAGTGCAGGTGGTGCGTGCTCACCTGCGAAGGAGAGGACCAAGGTGAGCAGCGAGGCCGGCAGGGGCACAACCAGCTTCCTCTGCTGGGGAGCCCCGCACAGGGCGGCTCAGTGTATCCTCAGAACCCTCCCAAAACAGAGGCTCCAGAGGGAGCGGAGGGCAAGCTCACCAAGTCGACCGTATTCCTCCGGTTGGCCTCCATCAACGTCTCCTCCACAAAGCTCTCCCACCGTCCTCTGCAATCCTCAGGCAGCCCTGCAAAGGAAAGGGAGAGGCAGGCCTGGGTTAGGGATCCGACTGTGGAGGAAACCCCTGTGCTGCTCCTTGCTGGGGGTGGGGTGTCCCTGGCCAACAAGGGGCTGGAATCTCAGCCTGGCCACTATCAGAGACCCTCCCTCATTATCTAGCCCTCCAGATGGGGCTGGGGCCCCAGGACAAGACGACAGCACTGCTCGGCCTCGTGTTAAAGTCACATGGACAGCGGAGTCAGGAAGCAAATACACATTGCCCCCCCCCCACCAGAGCCAGGAGAAAGGGCCCCCAAAGTGCTTCCCCATGCCTCCTTCCCCCCCAGACACTGCCCCATTGCTGCCTCTCTGACCCCTCATTCCTGCTCACCCTGCTTGCTACACATGGCAAGGGCTCCTCTGCCCTCTGGGCAAAGCAGGAGCCACCGGCCTTCCTCCAAACCCCAGAGGCTGCCCTCTGCCAGGAGGGACGGACGGGGTCCCTTCTGCCCACCACAACCAGCTCCTCAGACCGTCACCCCATGAAGCTCCTTAGCTAAGAGAACCTGGAACCTTTTTCCACAATCCTCCCCCCCTCCACACATTCCTGTCTCATTCTTCACCTCTGAAGGGTTTGCAGAGCAGCTCACGAGAAAAACCCTCCCAGTAGGAGCCCCAGATGACGAAAGGGCAGGTAAGGAAAAAGCAGAACAAAACCAAGGAGAAAAGTGGAGCCAGGCAGCCCCTGTCGGAAAGGGGCTGTGAAGGGGAAGAGGGTGGGCTCTCCTTCAAGGGAGGCTGCAAAGCAGAGGCTTGTTGGGGGATCCGTGAGCTGCAGCTCTTGCACTGCAGGGGGTTGGACTAGATGACCCTTGGGCCCCTTCAGGACTTGCAGCTTTGAGCAGGAGCCAACTGTCCTGATCAGGCTGGCCCTCAGCCAGAAAGGGGTTGGAAACACTGCTCCAAACTGGGTGTGGGGCTGTCTGAAACCCAGCAGGACAAAGGCGTCTGTGGGTGCAGGCACAGCCCACGGCCTCATCATCCAAGACGGGGGCCACGGAGAAGGCCTTGCAGCCGCCCAGTAGGGAGGAAGCAGCTGGGCTCCCTCTGTTCTGGAGGCGGCAGCTCTGGGGCCAGGAAGCCGCTGGGGCCTCTCCAGACACCCCCAGGCTCCCTGACTGCACCCCTGATCCTAGAGGGAGGGAGCCACCCTCCCCAGACCCCCCACTCATATGAGCAGCCTGGCAGCCTGACTGCTCTGCGAAGAGAAGGGGCTCGAGACGCCAGAGGCTCCTTCTACCTCGGACAAAGTCGCTGATCTGGGTCTGGACAGGGCCCTTCTCCGTATTCTGCACTACTGCGTTGGCAATCCGCGTCAGGTGGCCCATGTTGCCTCGCCTCATTCCGCCTTCTGCCCTGGAAAAATAAACCGTGAGGAGCGGCTCCACGTTGGGAAGGTCTCTCCTCAGCTGCTGCCTGAGCCACCCGGGGGCTGGGAGGACTGCAGCAGCTCAGGGACAGAGAGCACCTGCCTGGAGTGCAGAACTCCCAAGGGCATCTCCAGTCCAGGAAGGGAACAGCCCCACCCCCAGAAACACTTCTGCACCAGGAAGAATTTTCCAAAGAGGAGAGCCTTTCAACTGTGGAATGGGCTCTTCTTCCCTGGAAGTTTTCAAGCAGAGGTTGGATGGCCCAGTCCGTGAGGTTTTAGCTGGGATTATTTTATTGCTAGCACTTATCACATTTCTACGCCCCTCATCGTCTACTGACTCCTGTGTTGTAAAAGGGAGCTGTGGGTGGTGCTGTGGTCGAAACCACTGAGCCTCTTGGGCTTGCCAATCGGAAGGTCGGCGGTTCCTGTATTGCAGGGCAGGGGGTTGGACTAGATGTCCCTTAGGGTTCCCTTCCAACTCTAAGAGCAGGCTTAGGCAAACTTGGCCCTCCAGATGCTT
The DNA here is from genome assembly GCF_964270895.1 of Podarcis filfolensis. Lineage (NCBI taxonomy): Eukaryota > Metazoa > Chordata > Lepidosauria > Squamata > Lacertidae > Podarcis > Podarcis filfolensis. Next base: position 74,691,829 of record NC_139612.1, read on the forward strand.
TGGGACTACAACTCCCATCATCCCTGACCAGTGGTCCTGTTAGCTAGGGATGATGGGAGTTGTAGTCCCAAAACATCTGGAGGGCCGAGTTTGCCTAGGCCTGCTCTTAGTCTATGATACCCTGGACAGCCACTCTTAAGCCAGGGCAGAATCGACACTGACACATTAGTTAGGAACTGAGGGGCGTCAGGAAGGCCTTGCTAACCTCGTAGAGGTGAGGCACCCACCTCAGGGAACCTCACCAGGTGGAGATCAGCCCGTGACCAAAGGCTGCTTGCATGTCACAGCCTCCTTCTTGCTGGCCCCCTCCAGCCCAAGCACCTGCGGCTGAGGAGGCTGTAGCCAGCTGGTGCGGACATTTCTGGGCCTGTCCTGCACTGCAGGGGAGCTGCCCCCTGGACTGCCAATGCCATGAGGGACAGGGCTCTTTGGGTGAACATGCAGAGCCAAGACCCCAGCAGGAGGGGAAGGAGCCTTACTGCATTTTGTCGTTGGTCTCCCAGGCATCCAGTATCCTTTGGACCAGGCAACACTTTTGGAACAGCTGGAGGAAAAAAAGGGGGGGAGACAGGCACATCAGGGCTATCCCTGAGAGCAGAGGCAGCACTACGGCGAGCCCCCAATCCTGAGCCCCATCACAGCAGCCAGGGGCTTCTCCACCCCCAAGACCCCTAAAGCTCAATTTCTCCAAGGGCTCAGCACCGCTCTCGCCCAGGGCCTCTTACTCCACTGAACCCACCCAGCAACACAGACCTCCCGCCTGGCCAGGAGGTGCCAGGAGGAAACCAAGAGAGGTGCCACCAACGGGCTTATCTGCTCTAGCCACCAAGACGGGGGTTCTGACCCAGGGCGTTGAACCGCTCCCTCTGCCTTCCTGCCCTGGATGTAGGCAGACAAGCTCCGAGGGCAGCAGGTGCTGTGTGGATGGGGCTTGGGGAAACCCGTCCTGGCTCGGCTTATGAGCCTCCTTACATGGGTCACCATGATGTTCTCGGGACGGCAGCTGCTGCTGCTGTTCTCCGGGGCTTCCGAGTTCCCCGAGGCTGCGCTCTCATCTGCTGCCTCCTTCTCTTCCTCCTCGCTTGGGGCCAGTTTGCCTTCATTCACAGAATGCGCCAGGATCGCTGCGATGCACAATTCCACTTGGAAATGCAAAAAATTATTCCACGTGTACTTAAAAAACAGGTCCTGGAACAAAATCAAGGAGGCCGGTGAGCAAAGCTCTTCCAAGGCGGAAGTGTGTTTCCTCCACCCCCACCGAACAGCCCTGGAGGCCAAGCTGAAGCCTCTGCCGCCAAGCGACCTCTCCCCGCCCCCCAAGTGCTCCTCACCAGCAGCAGCTCCATGGTGTTGAGCCGGCACAGCTCCTGGTTGATGCTGGGCGTGTTGGTGTGCAGAAGGGCAGCGACCAAGCGGGCGGCATGGAGGCGAGCGTTGCCCAGCGGCTCTTCCAAGACTCCGATGGTTGTCAGAATGGATGCCGCCTGCCGCCAGCAGAAAGACAAAATGGGCTTCTCAGGCCAGACCAACATGACGTCCCCCCAGAGAGCCTCAGCTCCTCCTGTCGCCTGCCCCGCACCCCACAGCAAGGGGGCTGGTGGTCAGAACAGCAGAGCACAAAGCTGCAGGAATCCTTAACAGGGTGCTTTGGATGGAGGCAGAAGCCACTCTCTCCCCTCTGGGGGGACGAAGCAGTCGCCTGCCTGCACAGAACCTGCACTCAGCCCTTCACCCAAGAAATGCGTAACAGGGATGGCAGTGGTTTTTATAGGACTGATTTGATCTGCTGCAGAAGTATGCAAGCTTTTAGGTTTCCACCTGATGAAGAGTCCCATGCACCTCAAAGATTCTGTCCTCTTCCAATCCCATAACAGAAGCCATTTCGTTTTGTGTCTTTTACTCTACAGCGTCCCCTTGGCGAAACTTAAAAATTCCACAAACCAAGCTCAAGTCTGAGCAAAATAGATTCCCAATCCCCCAACGCTTCCTGGATTTCCCCTCTGATTACCAAAGTACTAACTGGATCTGACGGATCCCACCATCACCGATACACACTGTACATCTATATATTTAGACACACAGCCTCCTGGGGAGATTGAAGAAGGGTTTGAGGAGAAGCGGGGGGGGGGGGGGAGAATCTCCCTACCTTGGGCGGATGCAGCAGCAGTTGGTGGAAGTCCTTCAGCCGCGGCTCAATGCCACCCAGGATGCTGCTATTGACAGTGCAAGACCTTTCGAATCCCTGAGAGAAAGAGTCCACCAGCCCCTCCACACTGCGGGGGAAGAGAGGCAAACCAGGCTCAAGACTCGGACCAAGCAAAGCCCCATGAATTGGAGAGCTCTACACAAGCGGGTCTGCTCCTCCGGTGCCAAGGGAAGCAGACCCTCCACTGTCAGCACATCTCACAAGATGTGAGGTCTTGCACGGACCTCCCATGACCTTCCCACAGGCCTCACACAACCTTCCCAGGGGATGATAAGCCAGGCGAAGGGCTTAAGAAACCTTTCAGCAGCAGGAAAACCCAAGGCGAGATCTTGGACGGCTCCTTCCAACTATTCCCTCCCCACAACCTCTCCACTTATTTACTTATTTTCCTGCCACTCTCACAAAGCTGCAATTATCTAAGTAAATCAGTAATAAGTTGGGGGTCTCCTGTACGTCACTTATTTATTTTTAGCAAGTATTCATCAACTGCCTGGCCAGGCGCCCAAGAGTTTCAGTTCTACCCTGAAGTCTCTGCTACGATGCATCTGGTCGGCCCCCAAACCAGCGTACCTGGTGCGCCTCGGCTCCAGTAACGTCAACAGAGCCTGAGTCCCATTCACAAGGCAGCTCTCCGTCTGCTCACCATCAAACATGTTCTTCAGAAGCTGCTCCACACATTCCTGCCTGGAAACACCAAGGAAAAGTTAGAGGCCATTTTTAAGGGGGTCCTGAATCCACAAGTCAGGATGCAGCAACATTTTCCCCAAACAAACATCTATGCCTTGGCCCCCTCCCCACCCCTGGCTTCCAACCTGACACGGCCTGCCCAGAGAATGGGGGGGGGGGGGCTGCCTGGCTGGGCACTGCTCCCCCTCCTCTCTGGCTGCAGCTGGGTCATCAGCCTTCTTAAGCAGAGGACGCTGATATTCAACAACCCCCCTGCAAGGTGGGCCAGGCTGAGAAAGAAGGACGAGCCCAAGGCTTACCCTGTGAGGCTCCTGGCTGAGTACGGGTTTGACCCTCGGCCTCCCGAGTCCAACCCTCCAGCCACAACGTCACACTAACTTTGAAATCTCCGAAGGGCAATATGGAAATATTGTGAGAGGCAGGACTGAGACTTGGAGTTGCTTTGACGTTCAGACCGTGGGAAGTCGCACAATTAGAATAATATGTGGAAGATAATTGGATTTTTTAAAATTTTTGTTTTTTAATTTTTATTGGATTATGATTTGATATGTTGACTGGATGTTTTTTATTGGAAAATTAATAAACGTTCTAACGAAAAAAATATCCAAAGGGCTGTCACATGGAGGATGGCCATCTGCCATGACTGCTTTAGCTGAGATTCCTGCTTTATGGGAGGTTGGACTAGATGCCCCTCGGGGTCCCTTCCAACTCTACGGTTCTCTGATTCTAACACAACATCCCCACAGGAAGGGAACCGAGCTGGGAGACCCAAATCAGGTCCAGTCCCTTGGAAGCTGTGCTCCTCATCAGCCAGATGGGCGGGGTATAAATAATAAATAATTTTTTAAAAAAAGTCAAGGAGACGCCTGCCTGCGCTGCCCAGCTGAGGAAAACCTCAACACCCTTTAAGAACATCCACAAGAAAGCAGCCGAGAGCAGCCCCTGGTGCTCCCAGCCCTCCCCCCCCCGGCTTCTGTCTGCTGTACTTACGACTCCAGAGCTGCCAGGAGTGGGTCGGGCTCAGCCACCTCTTGGAACTGGCTGCTCTGGTCCCTGCTGAGCCTTATGATGTCGCACAAGGTCTGGGAAGCGTTGGACTGCCTCTGCAAACAGGAGACGAGTCAGTGGTGGCAAAAGGGCTCTCCTCTCAGCCTTCAGAGAAAAGGGGGCAAGGCAGCTGACAGCAACGCAGAACCCCAAACCCCTGGAAATGGAGGGAGGTGGCCAATGGCTCCCTCTTGACTGAGCTTCCCTTCTGGGGTAAAGCTGTAAAGATGGTGCAGCACAGCAGGAAATGGCTCTAAAGGAGTTCCAGATTGAGGTCCTGCTTGAAAAGAACTCCTGCCTGCCTTCTGTGCCCAGGAGTGGGTCTGCCCTAACACATAAACACACTCCCTCGACCTCCCAGCTTAAAAGCTCCACTAAGGGAAATTTTTAATGTGTGATGGTTTATCATGTTTTCATATTCTGTTGGGAGCCACCCAGAGTGTCTGGGGAGGCCCGGCCAGATGGGCGGGGTATAAGTAATAAATTATTATTATAAGGACAGGCACATGACCCGATTGGGCTGCCTCAAAATCAGAGGATTCCCATAGGGCGGCTCAACACTGGGTGGACCACAAGAGATGCTAATGGGTGTGTGAAATTTTGAAACTTAGCACCCAAAGGAGGAAGCAGACCAGACTGCACAGAGGGGGGAGGGGGGAGGGGGCAAGCAGAGCACTGCTTGGCCCCTCATCCTCTCAGCACTGAAGAGCAGCAATGGCAGTGCTGACTGGCCCCACCTGGGACCCACGAGGCAGCCGCTCTCTTCCTTTCAGGCCCGTTTTTCCTTTCCACAATTAAGCGTCGACACCACAGCTGCCCATTCTACACTGGCACTGCCCAGAGCTTCCTGCCCACCCTCTCCCACTGCTCACTGGCAAAATGTCTCGGTAGGTTCTCCCTGCAAAAGAGCTTAAGCAGAACAAAGGAAGGGTTTCTGCTAAGATGCTCTCGGAGACAGAGCTGGAGTGCCCCGCGGACAGGAGGCTGCACTCACATCCTCATCCTGGTCAGGACGGATCAGCTCCACAAGCCGCTGGATGATCTGTGCTTCATTCAGCCACTGCAGGGAAGGAGAGAAGAGGAAGCAGCGCCAGTGAGAAAGTCACCCTTGCGTGGCCCACCGCCAGGCGAAGAAGGCTGGGGGAGTTCCCTGCCAGTCTGGAGCTGGCTTCTCTCTGCCCTCCAGATGAAGCTCCACTTTCCGCTACTGAAAATAGCAGGTTCAGGCCTCTGGCCAAGTCAGTCCCTTCAGAAGCCATGGGGGGGGGCAGTGGAATACAGTTGTACCTCAAAAGTCAAATGGGATCCGTTCTGGAAGCCTGTTTGACTTCCAAAATGTTCGGGAACCAGGACGCAGCTTCCGATTGGCTGCAGGAAGCTCCTGCAGCCAACTGGAAGCCATGGAAGCCACAACGGACATTCAGGTTCCAAAGAATGTTCACAAAGAGGAACACTCACTTCTGAGTTTGTGGCATTCGGGAGCCAAAACTTTCGACACGCAAGGCGTTCGACTTCCGAGGTACGACTGTACAAGGCCCAAGAGGAGCCAACTGAGGTGTTTCCTCAGAGATCATGGCCTCCATTTCTTAAAGAGACCAAACCTGGAAACAGCAAGTGCAGAAGAAGAGCCCTTCCCCAGCAGAGAGCTGGCAGGCAGCCTCACTTCAAGGCCCTTTTATGAAGAGAGGCCTGGGCAACCATTTGAATTTCTTGACCAGCCCTTCACTTGACTCCTTTTGTTCTGTATGTATGGTCGTTCATAATTTGTCTATCCTGCTGCACTTTGCTAAGATGATATAAACTGGCAGCACCTAAACACTTCCATAAATAAAGAGCGCAGGTCACATGGCCGTTCTGCTTCCAGGCCAGCCTGGCCTTGGCAAAGGGACACGGACGGAGCCTCCAGCATCCGAAGGAGCCAGCGGAGAACAGCCTTGCGGAGCTGCTCTTCTCAGCTCCCTACGAGGTCAAGGCCAAGCCTGACAGCAGAGAGAAAGCAAAAGAGGCCAGGAACACTGGAGCCTCAATTCCTGCCCTGGATGACCCTCAGGGGTCCCTCCCCACTCTACACTTCTACAACCCTCTGAGCCCAAGAGCAGCCCTCACGTTTAGTACTTCCTGCCTCAGCGGAGCCGGCTCCACACAGCTGATGAGTCGCAAGAGGAGGTCCATCATGGCAGACGTATCGATATGCTTCAGTACCAAGTCAAGGAATTTGGCTTTCTTCCGCAAAAATGAAATTACCTAAAGAAAAAAATAGACAGATTAGAGAGCTAGCTAGCTAGAGACAGCCTTGTGAATTAACCCTCAGCTGCCACCCAAAAAACAGTCGGGGGGGGGGGGGGGGACTTCGCCTGACCTGCTCCGTCTTCCTGGCGATGAGGTTGCCGATAGTCTTGCTGAAGAAACTGGCCAGCAAAGGGTTCAAGGGTGGCTCATGGTCCAGGAAGTCGTAGAGGATGTTCAGCAAAGCCTCGTCCCCTCCGAGCCTGTCGTTGATCTGCGGCACATCAGACGTCAGCAGTTCACAGGCTGTGTTGGGGTACCTGCAGGGACAGAGCCAAAGCCAAGAGCTTGGGAAGCTGCTGCCGCTGGTGCCAAGAGCCCAAAGGCAGCCACGCAGAGACCCACCAGGGATGCCAGCAGGCTTCAGACACACCCCAACCACCTCTGCCCTGAAATGTGAAATGCAGTCATCTCAAACTAGGGGCAGCTGGACATGCAGCCCCTATAGAGCTTTGACCAGAGCAGAAGATCTCACACGGGCCTCCTGTTTGCCGTGGCAAAAGAGCTCACAGGAAAAAGACTCTCCTTTGCCTGACGGGAGTTGATGGAGGAAGCGGTTTGTTTGCCAGGAATGGAACTGGCGGAAATGACTGGCAGAATCCGAGACCAGGGAGAAGAGTCGATGGAGGAAGATTGGAAGAAATTTAAAGACTATTTACAGAAACATTGTAAAATTAATGAATGTTAGAGGGATGTTGGAATGATGTTATGTGGCTTTAGCAGAAATGATACAAAGGATTTGGGAAAAACTGACTGTTAATTGGTGAAAGGAGGGAAAGTAAAGCTACATTATATTAAGATAAATTACAGGACTAAAACTTGAAAAGATGGAAAGGATTTACTGAAATAGATAATTGAACTAGAATACAAAAAAGGGAGGTGTGAGGAGGTCAAGGAAATAAGCTAATGAAAGATAAGTAATGGGAAGATTTGTTGTATTTTTCTGTTTTTTTTTTGTTTGTTTAATGGATTTTATTTTTCCGTTCTTTCTTTTTTTATTTCACCTTTTTTTCTTTGCTTGTTGTGATGTGTTGCATTGTTTTCTGTTTAGAATGGCGTTTTTTACTCTCTCTTTTTGTAACCCTTAAAACTTGAATAAATACTATTTAAAATATAATAATAATAATAATAATAATAATAATAATAATAATAATAATAATAAAAAATCCCGGTTCACAAAATGGAACTTGCCTCTTGGAAGTTCTCGTGATGGGTGATCTGAATGGCAATTCCTCTGGGAGAAGCAGGACTATGCTTGGGGTGGCCAGACTGCCAGGGCAACATCCCTGCCTCGGATCCCTCAGAGCTCCCCTCCATCAGCCTCCATGGCTCCAAGGCCTCTCTGCCATGACGCCTTCCAAAGAGAGCAGCTGGCGCTGGCTGGATGCATCAGGATCCCAGCTTCCCTGGCAGAGCGGAACATCCGTCTGGCCCAGGGACTCTGCTACCTTCAGGCCCTGAGCCCCTTTGCTGTCTGCACAGGGCCTCTTCAGAGACAGCCCCAACACCACCAGATGCCCTCACCCTCTGGATACACACACAGATCTGTCTCTTCGTGTGCTGCTGGCTTGTTTTGTTGCTTCCATTATTTTTTTGTGCATGTCGTTTTGTGAAAACAACTGGCTTTGGGATTTTATTATTGTTTTGTTTCATTGCAAACTACCTGGGAAGGGACTACTGAAAAGCGCTCTCTAAAGCTTGCATGCCAAGGAACGAAAGGCTCCCCCCGCTCTGCCACAGGGCCCTGTCAGGAAGGCCACGCCCCCTCCTCGCTGCCTGCTGGCAGGACTTCCAGGGCCGGGTACCTACTTGAAGCGGACCTTCTCGTCCATGTCCAGTGGGGGCTCATGGGTGATGAGGCTGACCAGCTCCTCCATGCAGTGCTGCTGACACAGGAAGTCCACCAGCTTGTGGTTCTGCGCTTTGCACTCCTGGAGGATGTCATCTTCGTCCATCAGCTCGAGCAGAGTCACATCCTCCTTGTCCAGCAGCTTGTCAACATGCGACGTGGTGTTCAGGTCAAATTTCCAGAACATGGTGAGAGTGAGCACCGACCTGCAGGGAGCCGGAGAGAGCAGCAGCAGCAGCAGCACTGTCAGCATAAGGCTACGCCAGGAGAGTTCCCCACGTCCCCTTTTCCCTGCAAGGCTCTGTGAACGCTTGGGTCAGGGCCCGAGAATCCCACAGGAACAGGTGCACTCTGGGGAAACTGGGGAACAGAGGAGCCCGCCCCTTGGAGAAACTCCATCTTCTGCTAACTGGGCAGGAGTCCAGGCTATGGGGAAATGGGTTATAAACAGCTTCTTCCTACGGAGCTCTCTTGTTGATTTTATTTATTTATTTAAAAATACAGTGGTACTTTGGTTCTCAAACTTAATCCGTTCCGAAAGTCTGTTCCAAAACCAAAGCATTCCAAAAGCAAGGCGCGCTTTCCCATAGAAAGTAATGCAAAATAGATTAATCCATTCCAGACTCTTAAAAACAACCCCTAATATTGCAATTTAACATGAATTTTACTACCTAATGAGACGACTGGTCCATAAAATGAAAGCAATAAATGATGTACTGCAGTCACAGAATCAATCAATCAGTAGCTGAACTGGGTTCCACACAGTCGCAAAAACAAAACAAAAAGAGCCGCAAAAATAAAAAGGCAAAATAAATAGACAGAGCTCAGTGTAACACTCAAAACGGAAGTGCGGCACTCAGATCGGAAGCGTAACACTCAAAATGGAGCACGTCCGGCTTCCAGAAAAAGTTTGCAAACCGGAACACTTACTTCCACATCTGCAGTGTTTGGGCTCCAAGTTGTTTGAGTACCAAGGCGTTTGAGAACCAAGGTACAACTGTATTTATATGGTGCTTGTATCACAGAAATAAATCACAGCGGTTTACAACAATTTAGGAAAACAAACCATACAGCAAAATTGTAACAAATTAAAAGCAAGTTAAAAGCAAAAGCCTCGACCATAAACATCAGGAGACCCTTGTGGGGGGCTGTGGTCAGCAGGGGCCGAATCCTGACGTTCTCCTGTCCCTGCTAAAGCTGAGCTCTCCTCAGGTTAGAGGTTCCTCTTTCGTTTCCCACACAGTCCTAGCAAGACCAAGCGCTCCCTCCCTCCACCGACACGCAGGTCACTGGTGTGGCAGACGGCCTTTTTCAAGGACTGTGCAAAACCCAACGGCCCCCGGAGGAGTTAGGCTGCCAGCCATCCAGAGTCAGGCTGCACTCTCCTTCCGTGCTGCAACACTGTTCAGCTGCTCTGTGGCCCCCGGGCCCCGAACGGGCTACCCCTCACCCCCTCTTGCAGCCACTATTAACATGGCTGCAGGCAGATTTCCACTCCAAATTCAACGGATGATTCAGAAGAAAGGAGCACATCCAGTCTTCTGGCAACCATCAAGAAAATGCTGGCTCCTGCAATATTTCCCAAGTGAAATGAAGTCCAAACAGTTTGCCGCCCCCACCCCCCGCACCAGCATAATTCAGGCAGGAAACTCCTTGGTGCAGGGCTGGCTCCCTGAGCTTAGGATACTCTGAAAAGCACCACATTAGTGAGGGACACAAGAGAACTGGCCCCCTGCCACCTCACGGGGTGGCTGCATAAACCTTTTCCAAGGGGTGTGGGCAAGGTGGGCAAGGGCTTTTCGGCAGGGATTTCTCATCCTGAAACACTTTCCTGAGGGCGACAGACCTGGCTCCTAGTCCAACGGCTTTTTGGCCTCCAGCTAGGACTCATTTAGACTCTTTCAGGCTGCGTTTGGCAGACACTCACCAGGTGAGTCTCAACTGCTTCTTGTTCAGTAGAGATAATCTTAAGGCAGGAAATGTATCCTCGAGGGATCTTTAGTTGCAGGTGGCTTTTAACATTTCTTCCCTACATAAATGACCTTGGGGCCTGCGGGTGGAAGGGGACACTTTTCTTGTTGTAAAACAATCCTAGGCAGAGGGCAGCAGTGGACCAGATGCCGTTCAGCTCAAGTCCAGCTGACTTGAGATCTATCACCTTTGAGCAGAAGAAAGGTTCTTCAGGTTTTTCACCAGATATTTTTTCTTCGCAAACTAGGAAATGTAACCTGTACAAACAACCAATTACTATAATTCACCCCCCCCTTCTAATAAGGGTGCTCCTGCAACATTGCCTATGAGCCGGAAATTGAGCCCCTGGACCTGCAGGACTTGGTTCTGGCCCCCCACCACTCTGGTGACCCTCTTCCTGTGTTTACAGAGGCTACACAGTCTTTATTTTCAGTTACATTTCAGTGTATTTATTGGCAGCTTGGGGTTAACAGGAAAATGGAGTGGGCATTTTAAAACCGCAATACCCCAAGCAGGGTGGCAACATGAGAAGGGGCCTTTTCTGCGGTGGCTCCCCCTTTGTGGGATGGTCTTCTCAGAGAGGCTCACCTGGCACCATCCTTACATACCTTTAGGCAACAGGCAAGAACATTCCTCTTCTCCCTAGGCTTGGACTTATTAAACAATCTGTGGCCTTTGGGGGGGTATTTTTTATGTTACTATGGTATGTATTTTTGTGTTTTGCATCTCTCCAAGGGCAGCCTGAGCCCAACACTTGGGAGTCCCCGGAAGGCAGCAACTCTCGTCTTCATGAATCTAAGTCCCTTCTCCATCTCCTCTGTGGTTAAGGGAAAAGTCTTCTAAATTTGATTAAGGGAGCATCACTGGAATACAGAGATGGGATAAATTAAAGAGAGTGCTGCTCCCAGGCAATTCACCTCTTGCAACAGTAAGATTTGATGCAAAAGTCAATAATGGAGCTCGAAAGCTGGACAATTATGGAGGAGACAATATGTTTAAGGACTAAACGAGGGAAGATCAGTGTTTAACTTCTGCTCAATGTCAGGAGAAAATGGGAGAGTTTAAGACACTCTCTCTTTTGAATTATTTTCGAATTAGACTCTCTCTCTTTCTCTTCACGAGGAAAACAATCACCATACCTGAAGGAGTGTCTCCACCCCCATCGTTCAGCCCAGACACTAAGGCTGGGCAATGTTGGGTTTTCAACATTGTGGTGTATCCCAGCCAAACATTGCAGTTTGATTTGTTTGCTGATTGGGAAAAGTTGTGGACCACCGGGATGAAATTTACGGCATGTAATGCCTTAAGAGAAAACATTATGAAAATGATATATAGGTGGTACATAACCCCAGTCAAGCTTGCAAAGATTTACCATTTGCCTGATAATAAATGTTGGAAATGTAAAGAAACTGAAGGTACATTTTTCCATCTTTGGTGGACTTGCCCGAAGATTAAGGTATTCTGGGAAATGATCTATAATGAACTTAAAAAGGTATTTAAATATACTTTCTCCAAGAAACCAGAGGCCTTTCTCTTGGGTATTGTCGGCCAAGGGGTGTTAAAGACGGATATAACTTTCTTTATGTATGCTACAACAGCAGCTAGAATACTCATTGCGAAGTACTGGAAGACGCAAGAGCTACCCACACTGGAAGAATGGCAGATGAAGGTGATAGACTACATGGGCTTGGCAGAAATGACGAGCAGAATCCGAAACCAGGGAAGAGAAGCAGCGCAAGAAGAATGGAAAAAATTCAAAGACTATTTAAAGAAATATTACAAAATTAATGAAAGTTAGAATGATGTTGGACTGGAAAGTAAATGGTTACTATTAGCTATGGTTAAGACAAGGAGAATAAGGAAGACTAGTCTAAATTTAAATTAAAATAAGGGAAGATTTGCTGAGCAATCGATAAGAATTTGGAATACAGAAAAGGGAGGCATGAGGAAGTCGGGGAAGAAAGGTATAAGAAATTAGGATATGAAATGGTACATGTTTTTTGTTCTGTTTTTGTCTTTGTATGTTTATGTATGTTGTGTTTATATGGAAAAAATAAAAATATTATAAAAAACAAACAAACATTGCAGTTTGAAGATATACCATGATGTTGAAAAAAGCTGCACTGGCCCCAGCCAGCGAGATGTCAGGAGAAACTGCTGCAGCTCTCATGGTGGAAGCTGAGGTGCTTTCACCCCAGCGCCTCGCACGCTGTGGCCAAGACAGCTGGCCCCAGCCGGCTGCTCAGCTGGGGGCGGGGGGCGGAAAGGCTCCTGCCCCCAGTGGAACCAGCCCCAATTCCCCTTCCGCTCACGCTGGAGCAGCAAGGGCTCCTTGGCCAAGCTCCCTCTGCCTTCGCTGGCGTGGGAGGGGGAGCACTTTAACAGAGCCCCCATCCTGCCGCGGTTCAGGGGCTCCATAAAACTGCTTGGCTGAGGCGAGGGCAGCAGCGCGCTCCTCAGCCAAGCAGTTTGAAGAAGCAGAGGAAAGAACAAGCTGTATTGGAACTTCACTAATTCAGCTTTATTCTCTCTCTGCCAGGGCAGAGAGCGGTGGCGGTTTCACCAGCAGTATATCCCCCTCCGCTGAGAGCTTTCTGGCCATCCTGCAGTCCTACAGCACACACACACACACACACACTGCAAAACACACAGGGGCAGCAGCCTCAGCCCCACTGGCCCACCGCTCTTTGCAACGGGGCTGCGAAAGAAATGTCAGCAAGCAAGCAAGGGCTGCAAAGGAGCTCTGCTTTCAACCTCCCCTTCCTCTGCTACTGGACCATGGAGCACAAGGCCCGCCCTGACCTAACCTCTGGCCCCACATGTATGTGGCAAGAGACCCTCTGCTTTCTATGGCATAAGGAGCCCAATGGCATGCAGAATTAGGCCAGCTGAAATGAAAGGGGGCAGGATGTGGGCAGGATGAACCCTGCATTGTGTTGAGCTGCGAGTCTCAGCAGAGTCATTGGGTCTTACCCAAGAGCAGGTCCCCCGCCCCTGCAATGTGGAAAGGGGGGGCAGCATCCGGCCTGCACCCCCACCCTCCCAAGTCAGACAGATGTGCCTGCCAGGTTTGGCCTGCATTTGCCCTGCCCACATCCCCCCAAAGCCTTTCCTCTTGGCTTCTAGCTCATGCTCAACCAGCCGCCAGCAACGGCCGGGGGCTCCCTTTGAGGCTGCGCAAGGATCACATTTCCTGGGGCCGCCTGACTTTGTCCCTATTAAGCTACATCCAATTGGAAGACAGTCTGAGTTCTCCCAGACGTCTGCCTTCCCATGCACATGCAAATCCTTCGCTCCATCACCTCCCGCCACAAAAAGCCTCCTGGCGCAACACTGAATGCTGTGTGCATGTATAGGTAAGAACCTGAGAAGAGCCCAGAGGGGCCCATCTAGTCCAGCACCCTGTGCTCACCGGGTCCAAGCAGATGCCTGCATGAAACATCCCCTGACAAAAAAGGGGAAAAGCTGCAAGGACGCCGCTTCGTCCCAACGACTGTGACGCTTCTGAGTTCCCACCAGGGACTCCAGCCAGGACCCCCAGACAATCATGAGACGTGGGCACAGGGAGGGCACCCCTCACCATTCCCTGCCCTGCAATGCTCTGAGGAAGCTGCCTTACATGGAGCCAGGCACTGACTGGCAGCGTCAGAGATGCTGCCAGGGACTGAATTTGGGCGCTGAGCCTTCTGCCAAAACACGGGCAGGTTTGCAACTCCACATAAAGAAAGGTAAAAGCTGTCTGGAGCTGTGGCAGCTTCCTTTGAGGAACTCAGATCCAAATAGACAGAAGTGAATGTAAAGCACCAGGAGAAGGGCGCTCAGGGAGACAGACAAGCCATCAAAGCAGCTTTTAACTTAGGCTCAAGACTTTAATTCTTCCCGAATGTTACATCAAACGATCACAATTTTCTCCAGGCAGTTTCCATCCATACCTCCAGCACCATGCTTCCTTTCAGTGCCAAGGCTACACGTGGATGCCAACCAACATCCACTTTTTTGCGCCTGAGGCATGCTGCTTAGCTGAAGAAACAGCAGTGGTTCCCTGGTCAGAGCTTCGAGTCAGCCTTGACTTCTGTGCTGCTTCTCCTGCAGGCTCTGAGGCTGAGGACTGAGGAAGGCTAGTTGCTGTTTTATGGGGTCTTTTATATCTGAAGAGAGCTGCAACTCTTTCAGGACAAAACAGACTGAATCATAGAATTATAGAGTCCAACCTCCTACAATTATAGAGTCCAACCTCCATCTAGTCCAACCTCCTACAATGCAGGAATATCAGCTAAAGCCCCCATGACAGGTGGCCATCCAACCTCTGCTTAAAAAAAACCTCCAAGGAAGGAGAGTCCACCACCTTCCAAGGGAGGCCATTCCACTGCCAAACGGCTCTGTCAGAAAGCTCTTCCTGATGTTTAGTTGGAATCGCCTTTCATGTAACTTGAATCCATCAGAGCAGGAGAAAACAAGCTTGCTCCATCTTCCACGTGACAGCCCTTTAGATGTCTGAATATGGCTATCGCCTTCCCTCTCAGCTTTCCAGGATAAACATACCCAAACTGAACAGGGTTGTCTGATTTCTACACAGGCACACTAATAAGATCCTATTTGGATCTGACCATATATTGAGCTAGACTTTTCAGAAGGGAAAAGCAACTTGCCAGCAGCCTACCAGAGTTGGCAGCATTAGGGAGTTGTGTTTCTGACAGTGCTAGTGGCTCCAGGCAGAAGTGCAGCTGACCAGAAGATCTGACAAGGCCTTGAAACTGGGACTGTCACAGCTGCTTGCCAAAACCCCTCTCTGCAGAAAGAAGCCATGTTCAAAAGCACACACACCCCTTCCTCCTCAAGTCCTGTTTGGGAGCTTTCCTGGGAACCTTCCTAGTCAATGCCAGAAGCAGACCAAGAGGGACTTCTGGCCTCATCCCAAAGGCACTTCTCGCGCACCCCACGCCAGGCTCCTCCTTCACACACTTCTGAGGGTCCTCTGTACCAAATATGGACATCCTCGCCTGCTCCTTGGCAGTGCCCACAAGCCAAACGATAAAGAAAAGCCAGCAACAGCTCCTACCTCTTGTGCAAATCTTGTTTCAAAAGCGAGACCTTCGCCACAGACAGAGGTACATCTGGCTTCTTGGTTCAACAGAGGTCTCCACTTCGAGAACACCTTCCATTGATCTCAGTTTACCTTTAGTTGCTCTTTTTGCCTGAGGAATAAAAGAAGGAAATGAAAACGTCATTACTACTGAAAAGCACAAACAAAGCAGAAGGCATCTGGGTATAAGAAACCGCACCGGATATCGAGAGGGCCGGGATGGGTGGCTAAATGGACAAGGGTGCCCTTTCCCACATGCCCAGCCTGATCCTGCACTGTACGTTTTTACTCAGAGCCAAGTCTCAGCAAAGGATTGAGGGAGCCTTTCCTTACAGCCCCCTTCAGTTTGAAGACTCAGCTGTGAAAAGAGAAGAACACACATTTGTTTTCCTGACACCGCTCAAAAGAAAGATCTAGGTTGTCAAGGAAACCCAAAGGCCACTTCCCCTCATTCCAAAAATCCTCACACCACCAGAATACAAGCACAGTGCATTCAGCAAGGGCCGCTGCTCAATGAAAGAGGCAAAAGGGAATCCAGGAAATGTCCCCAAAATCCCTCTTTGGGATTGCTGCGTGAGGCCAAACCTGGCTGCAACCGAATCCACCTCTCCCTTCCGCTATTTCGGAGCAGACCTCAGCCGGGTTTTCCTTTGAGCAGTCCAGAGAGCTGGGGAAGGGAAACCTGGATTTAAGGCCCTGCTTCTTCAGTGGGGGAAAGAGCAGCAAACACAGTGTAACAGATGCAATAAGAAATGCCGCCAAAGACCAGATTCTGAGTCTGAGTGATACACCAGCCCATCAGGGACGGGAGCCCCGGCAAAAAGGTGGGAACAGGAAACCTTCCCCAGGCTTGGAAGGACTCTGAACCTGAACCGAAGAATGCCTGAAGCTGGAGTCAGAGAAAAGGCACCACCTCACAAATCAAACATGCCGAACCCCCAGGGACCCATCCAAAGCCTGGCTTACCCACCTGTACCCCATAACCACATCAAACTCAAACCAGTCGGGGGCCTTTAATGGAGGCCCTTCAGGCGAGGTGATTCTCCACAAGGCCGCCGACTTCTTTTTAGCACTGGGTTCTATTTCCAGGCAATGAAGACAAAGCAAAGGGGGTCGAAGCCAACATCTGGTGACCTGGGGGCACAGACCTGGAGATGCTGAACAGGGAACAGTTTCAACACACTGCCAGAACACCACACTTTGGGACTACCAACACAATATGCCGTGGCCTGTAACCTTCGCTTCCTCTTCTTCCTTCCCAAAGAACAAGAATTTCAATCCCTTCACATACTCTGGCGTGTACACACACACACAGGCATACACAATAGTGTCGCTTCCAATGGCACACCACAAACCGCCAAAGGCCAGTGGGGCAAAGGGCTGGCCAGTCTCCTTGTCCCTTCCTGACCTGAGCCCAGGGAGACAGCTGGGCTCTGCCTGCCCCAGCCAGCTCCACCAAAGGCCCATTCCCAGGAGGTAGCCGGCGTGGACGTCCAGCCAAGTGTCCATACACAAGCCAAGGAAAGCTTGTCATGACCTGGCAGGGAAATGGGGCCAATCCAGCAGCTATTGCAGTGTGGGGAGTCCCCCCCCCCAACTTCCCAACCGTGGCAACACAGTCTTTCCTGGCTTCTCGTCCTGCCGGCTGCTCAGAAGAACATATTGATAGGAGCCCAGCTGGATCCAGAATGGAAGGCTGCCAGCCTCAGGATCCCTCTAACCCCCAGGATGCTGTGCTGCTTGCTTGCGAGGAGACAAGAAGCCTGCATCCTCAGGCAGACAGATTTGTATTTTCCTTCATGCACGCCCTTGCTTTCCCCTTTTGCTCTCTCAAGCCTTATTCTCAACGAACTACAGTGGTACCTCAAGTTACAAACGCCCCAGGTTACAAACACCCCAGGTTACAAACTCTGCTAACCTGGAAGAGTTACCTCGAGTTGAGAACTTTGCCCCAGGATGAGAACGGAAATCGTGTTCCGGTGGCGCAGCAGCAGTAAGAGGCCCCATTAGCGAAAGCACGCCTCTAGTTAAGAACAGTTTCAGGTTAAGAACGGACCTCCGGAACGAATTAAGTTCGTAACTAGAGGTACCACTGTACAGGGTTAAGAACTTAATTCGTTCCAGAGGTCCGTTCTTAACCTGAAACTGTTCTTAACCTGAGGTCCCACTTTTGCTAATGGGGCCTCCTGCCGCCGCCGCACGATTTCTTTTCTCATCCTGAAGCAAAGTTCTTAACCTGAGGTACTATTTCTGGGTTAGCGGAGTCTGTAACCTCAAGCGTCTGTAACCCGAGATACTACTGTACCAGCCTAAGGACTGGTCAAGGTCCTCAAGGTCAGGAGGAAAGCGAGGGCTGGGGTCAGGAGTCTCTTGCTCGGAGATGGGGGCCACTTCTGTCCCCAGGGAGGGAGGGAGGGGTGGGTGGGGCTTCCTCTCAAGGGAAACTTGGACATGACTCAGAACGGCATCTCAATGGCTCACCTCACAGCACTGAAATGCAGGAATATGACCTCTCCCTGTCAGCTGGACGCAGCACCACCAACACCTTCCAAGTCCTTGGTCACAGCCATAGGCTGTGAGCAGCACTAGTGAGTAGAATAAATGTGCAAAATTCATAAAAATAAACTAGAGATTAGGAGCCCTGTATAGCATCTGTATAGCATCTGCATTACCTGATGCCATTATGCACCAAAACAATCAGATGCCATTAAAACTGGGGGGTGGGGGAGAGGCTGTGACCACACACTTAAGACGCAAAAACATGACACTAGTGTTCGAAATTAACTGGGCGCCAGTCGGTTTTTGCGACTCTGAAGCACCACCTAGAGACCAAGTTGAGATTTGAAGTTGTGTGGTTTGCGACTGATAGGACTGACTGTTCCCTTTCAGGAAGGCCTCTGATGCGCAGAGGGGGGAAACATTTCCCCATTTTTGTACGATTTCCATAAATAAGCAAACAGCTCTTTCGTATGGGGAGGGGAGCTGGAGCTGGTTTTCACCCCTCCCCTTTGTTTGCAAGCAAACAAACCAGCTGCAAAGTTAATGGATTGCTTCTCTCTTGGGGGGGGAGCAGGGGGGCTGGCTAATTACTAAAAGGCTTATAATGGTGATCTTGCTTCTCGAAAGTGAAACAGCTCTAGCAGTAAAGCAGTGCCTCTTTTCTTGCTTTGCCTTTCATTTCTTCACAAAATAATTATTTTCGCTGGCTGGTTTGGTAGAATAAAGGTTTGTCTCCTTTATTTGGATTCTGCTACATCATTTTTTTCCTAGGAATGCAGATTGAGCATGGGGGTGGGAGAGCAGACTGGAAATTATGACCAAAAAAAGAGTTTTTTGCATGGTGGGGGGTTCCCTTCCTGTTTAGCTACCCATTCTGAAGTTTGATTTTGTGTATCTAATGGCATGTTTAGTATGGAGGGAGGAGTGTAAGTAGAATAAATATTCTTATCTCTTGCAATAGATAAGAAAACCTAGGGCTGCCACACATCCAAGCAATAATGCCTTCAAAAATGGCGTCTGGGCAGAATTTCATAAAAGCAGCTAAAATGTCTGGGGTAACTCTGTGTATAGCAGCCCATATCAGTAGGGTTGTGGTTTTTTTTTGCAAAAAACCCCCAAAACTCAACAACTTTTGTGTCCTGATCTTCACTTTTTGAAATATGGCAACCCTAAGAAAGCCATTCTGGTCTCGTTCTTGGGGACAGTGAGTGAGATTTTCTGGGTGTTGCTTGCTTTTTGAACCCAAGTCTGCAGCATGAGACAAAGTGTTTTCTAGCTGTTCCTGGAGATGAGTTAGCAAAGTTTGCTGATGACACCAAGTTGTTCAGGGTGGTTTTTAACTAAAAGAGGCTGTGAAGCACTCCAAAAGGATCTCTCCAAATTGGGTGAATGAGCCTTAAAATGATAAATAGGATGCAGCGTTAAGAAGCGTAAGGGGATGCATGCATGCAGGGGCAAAATATCCTAGCATTACATAGATGCTGCTGAGGTGTGAGCTGGTGGTGGCTGACCAAGAAGGGCCTTGGGCTTCGCTTCCCCTGTGGGTCCAGGCACTGGCAGAAGGGAATCCTCAGAGGCTCCTTTTCAGTTGGGGGCAGTATTAGAAACTGGGACAGAAAAGTGCCATTTGGCGATCAGTTATACATCTGAGCTTCTAACACTGGCCAAACCCTGTGCGAGAGTCAGCAGCAGATGAATGGAACGGAAGTTACAACAGAGAAAGTTAGGAAAGAGGAAGAACAGATGGGAGGCAAGGGAGCCCTTGCAGATGTAGAGCGGAAGGAGGGCTGGCTGGAGAGGGGGAAGAGAGGGAAGGAAAAGAAACTTCAATGCTTAAACAGGAAATGGGAGAAAAGAGAAACATCGTGTTCAATATTCCCATTAGAGTTGGATTGCTGTGGGCTGACACTGGTTGGACACTCAGCACCAGTTCTGGTAGGGGACAGGACCACCACCTTTTGTGCTCCGACAATCCCTAGGCAACTGCAAATTGGATCCCATTAAAACCATCCTGGCTAGTGGCTGTCACTACATATTGCAAGATGGAGACAAACTGTCCATCCCTTTTCTCTACCCCATGCGCTGATTTATGCACAAGTATTCAGAGGCAATGGATGCCACTAGCAGTGGAGACAGCCAGCATGGCTAGGAGCCATGGATAGCCTTGTTCTCCTTCCAGAATCCTCTCTTAAAGCCATCCAAGTTGCTGCTCATCATGGCATCTTCTGGGAGCAAATTCCCCAGTTTCACTATGCATTGCGTGAAGAACTTTATTTTGCCTGTCCTCAATCTTCCCATTCAGCTTTGTGGGAGGCCCCAGTTTATCCACATGCATAATTTTACACACCTCTATCATCAGTAATTTATTAATTTCCTTCTGCACCATCGTCTCAAGCCAACGTACAATAAAAACAGCAAAATACAGATAGTAACAGATACTAGTAGCAGCAGATACATCTGAAGCATGAATAAAGCACTACAAGATAGCCACTCCTGGTAAAGGCCCATTCATCGAGCTGGGATAGTATACCAGGACAGAAATGTCTTCATTTCAATTGTTTCCAGAAAATGCAGACAGCAGGCACCTGTCAGATCACAGCAAGAATGCTATTCCACAGAACAGGGGCTCTGCTCCGAGTTATTGCAGAGGACTTTTGAGATTTTTGGAACTTGCAGGAGAATCTTTCCTACAGGCCACAGCAACCTACTGGGTGCATAAGACAAAGGATGGCTCCTCGGGCAACCTGGTCCTGAGATGCACAGGGTCTTCTATGTTAGCCCAACACCTTGATTTTGGCCCAGTGCCAAGCCAGGTGTTCTTTGCTGGCAGTCGTTTTCCCTCTCAGGAAAGCCTGCTACATTCTGAACCAGCTTCAGCCTCCAAACCAACCCCAAGGGCAGCCCCACAGAGCGCATTGCGGTAATCAAACCACGAGGTTGCCAATGTACCAACAAATGTGGTTAAGCTACCCTGGTCCAAGAACGTCCACAGCTGTCTTACCAACCAAGGCCAGAAAAACGCCCTCCTAGCTGCCAGAACATGTGCACCTCCAGCAAGAGAGCGGGATCCATGAACAGTCCAACTGCGCACTTGCTGCTTCTGGGACAGCATGACCCCATCCAGGACAAGCAACTGCAGACTTCCAAACCGCGGGAACGATTCGCCCACAGAGCGCCCCCATGCCAGGCTTCAGGCACAGCTTATTAGCCCTCATCCAGCCCACCTACTCAGCCATTCCCAATTCAGATGTTACAGAGAAACAGCATTGGGTATCATTACAAACTTACGCCACCTTGCTCCAAAACTCCTAATGACCACTCTCAATTCCTTCCTGCAGATGTTAAACAGCACTGGAGACCGTCTAGGGCCATGCGGCATCCCACAGCTCAAAAGCCAAAGGGCTAAGGAGCACTCAGTCCATGCAACCTGATGGCCAATGGTATCAAAAGAACAACAGGATCACACTCGGCTCCCCAGTACCTCTCCTGAGGGGGCAACCTCTAGGTCACTGGCCATCATTGCCTCTTGTGGGAGTGAGTTCCAGAGTTTAACTATATGCTGCCTGATTAAGCATTTTCTTTTATCTTTTGATTATCTATTTACTTATTAAATTTTTAAACCACCTTTCATGTGAATATTACAGGGTGGTTCGCAACAAAAAAATACAAACCAAGAACACAAAACTCATTACAAAACAAAAACAGACCAATAACCAGCCCCCTCACAAACCAATTTAAAAGGACACAGAATGTTAATCAGCCAAAGGCCTGGTTGAATTGAAACGTTTTTACCTGGCACCTAAAGATATTGTAATGAAGGCACCAAGTGAGCCTCTCCGAGGGGAGCATGTCCAGACTCTTCCAATTATTTAGCTTTATTGGATGTCCAGGATGATAGAATCAAAGAGTTGGTAGGAACCAAGAGGATCATCTAGTCTAACCCCCTGCAATGCAGGAATCTTTCGCCTGCGGTTCAGAGTCTGATGTGGGGCTCAAACCCATAACTCTGAGCTATCCTATCCACTTTCTCCACATCATGCGTGGGTTCATGAACTTCCACAGCCTCTTACATCTGTAGGGCAAGTCCTAGGTTTACCAGGACTACCTCTGATGAAGGTGAGCCTTCTCACAGATGCCTACATCCCAAGTCGTCCAGGGCTTCGTCCATCCAACGCAGGCCCCCTCGGCAGCCAAAGCAGGTGCTGTGTCCCTGAGGTGCCAGGCAGCCCTCACAGCAGCAGAATCCGGTACTGGCCACATCAAACCAAGCACCCTGACCACCTCCCATGGGTGCCCTATGCACAGAGCCCAAGGCTGAACTGGGAGGTGAGAAGTACCCAGGGGGGATCTAGGGGAAAACAACCGGTTCAGTCGCACTGGGCGTGGAGTTTCTGGGGCTCTGGATTTTGGGACCACTGGCAGTGGCGTAGCGTGGGGGGTGCAGGGGGGGCCGGCCGCACCGGGCGCAACATCTGGGGTTAGGGCAAATCCACGGGTTAGGGGGCGCAAATCCATGGGTTAGGGGGCGCAAATTACTTGCCTTGCCCCGGGTGCTGACAACCCACGCTACGCCACTGACCACTGGAACTGGAGACTGGCAGAGCATGTAGAACCATGACTCCGCTGCCCTGGTTCAGTAACAGCTCCGGCTGGCAAAGTGGCCATAGCGGGGGGCGGGCGGGAAGAGAGATGCTCCTAGCCACAGAAGCTGCCTGGACCTCGAAGGGCAAAGGTGGGTTGAGGAACAACCGCCACCCCCCCAGGCCATGCAACTGCCCCTTTGAAGGCATCAGAGCCTCATCCGGAGCAGGCCAGGGACCAAGTTCCTGGGCAGGGGAAGCCCTCCCTCGCCCCTCCATCTTCCGGGCATCCTGCTTCCTGGCCCCCCAGCTGCCTCCAAGCCCCGATCCTGCACTGACACACCTCCACCTGCTTCCTACAGGAAGCGGGGATGCAGTCTTCTTCTTCTTTTTTAAAGATTCTTTATTACAGAACAATTTACACAGAACATAAACACAACGAAAAACAACATAAACAAACCACAGACACTGACTAGCTCCCCCTCATTTGACATTACATACCCTTTAACTTCTGATTCACTTCACTGTGCCTTTCATACCTTACTAGTCTATACGCACTTCATTTTTATTATTCTTTTCAGTTAGATATCAGGAAAAAAATTACTTTATAATTTCCTTCAGCTTCAAGATTCAATCCAAGCCTGTCAGGAGATTTGCGTTATTGTTGTTGTTTGGTTTTTTAAGATATTCTCTGAACACTGTCCTAGCTTTCCTAAATTTCTGATCAGAAATTTAGGAACTTCTTCTCCCTGGGGACGCAGCCTGGCTCGCGGCCGCCCGCCCGCCCCCTGCAGCCCCACAGCCAGGAGAAGCAGGCCCGGGAGGTCCTTCTCCGGAGGGGGCCCGGCAGGCGGGAGCCCCCGGCGCAGCTGGCAGGGCCCGGCCCTTCCCCAGAAGCAGCAGCCCGGGGTCCCGGGAGCTGCCGGAGGCTGGACACCCCACCGCCACCAGCCCAGCCCGGGGCGCTGATGTCGCCGCCGGCTCTGCGGGGCTCGGGAGGCCGAAGGGGAGCGGGCGGGGGGGAGGCGGAGCTCTTCCCCGGGACGCGCAGCCGGAGAGCCGCTCGGTGGCGCCTCCAGGCCCAGGCGCAGTCTACCTGAGGGGGGGGAGGAGGCCCCCGCCAGGCGGGGAGGCGGTCGCGGACGAGGCCGCTCTCCCGCCCTCCCTGGAGGCCTTACCTGGGGCGGGGGCGGGGGGTGTCCCGGGCGCCTCCTGGGCCGGCCGGCCTCCCTCTCTCTCCCTCGGCCGGGACGGGCTTCTTCGCGGCCTCCCCTCAGCTCCAAAATGGCGGCGCCGAGAGCGAGCGCGGGAGGGGGAGGGGCCAGCCGCGCCTGCGCACAACCACCCAGGCCCCAGGAGGCGGAGGACCCGGCCGGCCTCGGGGTGGGGGGGGCGCGGGAGAAAGCGGGACCCGCCGCCTCCCCCTCCTCCCGAGAACGAGGACTTTCTGCCGCCGCCGCCGCGGCGCCCCCGTCCCCCGTCCCCGCTCTCTCGCTCTCTCCCCGGCCTGCAGGGGGCGCTGGAGGGCTCGGGCGACTCTCTGGGCCCGCCGCGCTCGGTGGCGGAAGGGGCGGGGCCTCCTCGCAGGGCCCGCTTCCGGCGCCGCGGCCATGGAGGCTCCGGGCGGGCTGGAGGCGCTGCGCTGCCGCCGCCGCCTCTCCTCTCCGGGCGCCGGGAGTCCCTCCGCCGGCGGCGGCTCGGCGCTGCCCTGGGGGCGCCTGTCGGCCTGGCTGGAGTGCGTGTGCGCCGTCACCTTCGACCTGGAGCTGGGCCAGGCCGTGGAGGTGGGTCAGGCGCCCCCAGGAGCGCAGGCATGGAGGAGGCCCGGGAGGCGCCTTCCGTTCTCCGCCGGTTCCTTCGGGGCCACTGGTTAGGGGCTGAGTCGGGCGCCCCCTTTGCCCACTTCTTCTGTTGGGTGGGGCACCCTGAGGGAACATAATAAAAATAAAATTATTTATTCGCCACTCGGCTGGCTGGGTTTCCCCAGCCACTCTGGGCCGCTTCCAACAAAAGGTTAAAAATACATTAAAACACCAGTCATTAAAAAGCTTCCGTGTACAGGGCTGCCTTCAGGTGTCTTCTAAACGTCAGATAGCTGCTTATCTCTTCGACATCTGATGGGAGGGCATTCCACAGGGCAGGCGCCAACACCGAAAAGGCCCTCTGCCTGCCTTCCTGTAACCTCACTTCTCGGGAGGAAGACTTCTGTGTACAGACTGAATGATGGGGGTGGAGACGCTCCTTCAGGTATACTGGCCAAGGCCATTTGGAGCTTTAAAGGTCAGCACCAACACTTGAATGGCAAGGAGGGAACCGCCAGAAGGCCCTCGGCGCTGGACCTCAGCGTCCGGGCAGAATGATGGGGCTGGAGATGCTCCTTCAGGTATACAGGACCGAGGCCGTTTAGGGCTTTAAAGGTCAGCACCAACACTTTTAATTGTGCTCGGAAACGTACTGGGAGCCAATGCAGATCTCTCAGAACCGGTGTTATGTGGTCCTGGCGGCCACTCCCAGTCCCCAGTCTGGCTGCCGCATTCTGGATTAATTGCGGTTTCTGGGTCACCTTCAAAGGTAGCCCCACGTAGAGCGCATTGCAGTAGTCCAAGCGGGAGATGACTAGAGCATGCACCACTCTGGCAAGACAATCTGCGGGCAGGTAGACAGCTGCCCTGGACACAGAATTGACCTGCGCCTCCATGGACAGCTCCACCAAGTAGCTGTAGCCGTTGCTTTTTGGGTCAGGGCTCCCCTGGTTTGTGGCGACGCCGAGCCGTGTGCCTCCTTTGCCCCCTTCTTCTGGTGGGTGGGGCACCCTGAGGGAAGAGGTTCCTTTTGACATCTCACCCAGCCCAGCCCAGGCTGCATCCAGGGGCCCTGGAGCTCAGAGCAGGTGCAGACATGAACCTCTGGAGCCTCAAGTGTTTCTGTGGCACAAGCCAGAGGTCTCCAGCACCCCTCCAAATGCTGCAAGGAAACTGAGGCAGCTCTTGCTGGGAGGGGCTGGGCTCTGGCACCTGCCGGGTCCAACCACTGAGAGTTTCTCCTTTTTTGCAGCTGGTGTATCCCCCTGACTACACCTTGACGGAAAAAGAGGTGAGAGGGCCCCGGCCCCACTGCTGCTGCCCTGGCCCCAAAGCCTGTGGGGTAGGGAGTGGGGGGAGGAGCTGCTCTTCACACCCTCTTCGCTTCCTGTGTTCCAGAAAACAAGCATCTGCTACCTATCCTTCCCCGACTCTTACTCAGGTAAGTGGGTTTGGCACAGGGTCAGGACAGAGTCAAGTAGGGAGGCAATACAGCCATTGAACCGCCGGCTGATTTGATCTGCTTTGCTACTTGTATTGTGTTTTTTTGTTTTTTTTAAAATAATATTTATTAAAGTTTCAAAAAAAATACAAAAATAAGAAAAAACAAAAAATACAAAATACAGAAAAAGTAAAAACAGTTAAAAAGAAATCCATCTTTCCATAACTTATATTTCATTTACTTATTTCCTTGACCTCCTCGCACCTCCCTTTTTTGTATTCTAGTTAAATTGATTGTTTCAGCAAGTCCTTTCCATTCTTGTATTTATCTTATTAATTTATCTTAATATATTGTAACTTTACATTCTGACCTGTTAACAATCCATTCTTCCTTAACCCTATATAGCATTACTGCAAAAACCACATTACTTCATTCCAACATCCTTTTAACATTCCTTAATTTTACAATGTTTCTGTAGATAGTCTTTAAATTTCTTCCAATCTTCTTCTACCGACTCTTCTCCCTGGTCTCGGATTCTGCCAGTCATTTCCGCCAGTTCCATATAGTCCATCACTTTCATCTCCCATTCTTCCCGGGTGGGTAGCTCTTGTGTCTTCCAATACTTCGCTATAAGTATTCTTGCTGCTGTTGTTGCATACATAAAAAAAGTTCTATCCTTCTTTGGTACCAATTGGCCAACCATGCCCAGGAGAAAGGCCTCTGGTCCAAATTGTATGCCTCCATTATTTGATAATAATGAAGCCAATCTCGCCCTTTGTTTTTTAGTTTTTCAAAGCTCTGCAATTTTAATTTATCTCCCTCTTGTTCCAAAATTTCCCAATATTTCGGCCATTTAGCCTCCATATTGAGTTTTTTCTGAGCCTTCGCTTCCATGCTACTTGTATTGTGTTTTTACAACAACGTCAGGTTCTAGGTGGTTGAGGCAGTGGCTCAACAGAGACCAACTTTTCGATGGACTTTCTAAAATGCCCCACACGGATTCCTGGAAAAAGGCAGAGTCTTAACTGGTAGCATTTAATCTGTGTCCTCAGTCACTTCAGAATTGTTAGGGAAGGAGTTGCAAACAGTGGTGTAAAAGGTAGAGGTCCTGTCCCCAATCAGGATTAGTGCTGTCCATCCAACCTGGGTACTGCCCACAGCAACCCAGCTCTCAGGTGGGGCAGGGGAGTCCTCTGCCTCTGGACATTCATTCCAGCTTGCGTGGGGGCCTGCGGTCACCCTGGACGACGGCTTCAGGGATGTTGATTTTTGAGGAGGGCAGAATCCTCTTGAATCCATTGTCTCAGCTGCTCTGTCTCTCCTGCCCTGTCTCTGTCCATCCCAGGCAGCCTCGGAGACACCCAGTTCAGCTTTCGCTTCCGTCAGTCTGGGGGGCAGCGAAATGCATTGTATGGGGATGACTTTGAATATAACAGGGAAGCTGCTGTATCATTACAGGTCAGTTGTGATATTTTCAGGGTTAAAAGCAAAGGGGTTGAGATGCTTGGCTTTGGTCTGGTTTTTTTCTCCAGGACATTTAGATTTTTAGAAATGGAAACTATTATCGTTATTACTTGTCGTTTAGTACAAAAAAATTAACTTAAAACAACTTTTCTCTGAGGGGAGAGCCTTTCCCTCCACGGGTTCCTGTGATGCGCAAGCCAAGCTGTGTCTGGATGGCGCACCCTGTGCCCCTCCTGGAGGACTTGGGGGGGCCGCTGGCAGCTCATCTGCGCCATGATGGCATGTGCCAGGCGGATTGGTGATGGCATGTGCCAGGCGGATTGATGTGAGGGTGGCAAGTTCCTGCTGAATGGAAAGCAGTCTCTAGAGCAGGGGTCAGCAGCTTTTTTCAGCCATGGGCCGGTTCACTGTCCCTCAGACCCTGTGGGGGGCCAGACTATATTTTGGAGAGAGAAAAATGAATGAATTCCTATGCCCCACAAATAATCCAGAAATGCATTTTAAATAAAAGCACACATTCTACTCGTGTAAAAACACGTGGATTCCCAGATTGAGAAGGCGACTGGGTTGCATCCTTCCCCCGAGCCTTAGGTTGCCTGCCCCTGCTCTAGAAGGTTGTAGCCGTGGGGATGTCCCTGCAAGCAGGCACTGGAGCTGAAAGTGATTGTGGGGGGTCGTTCACAGACACTTCTGCTTCCCCAACCCAGAGAGACCCTGCACACTACTTTGGCTATGTGTTCTTCCGGCAAGTCAAGGACAGCTCTGTGAAGAGAGGCTACTTCCAGAAGGTGAGCCAAGCCTGGCTGCTCGGGAGCCTCTGACCCAATGAGCCTTTTCCTTTGTACAAAGCTGGAGTCGCTCCTTGCCAGTGAGGCTCTGGCAGAAGGGCGGGGAGGAGCTGGAGGGGGCCCAAGGAAGGGCAGCTACGCCAGGGGCCTCAAAAGCTGGGGGGGGTGGCAGAGCTGCTTGTTTTCCCTGCTCCACAGAAGCTTCTTTGGAATTAGGGTGCTGGGCAAGAAGAGAACCAAGCAGATTTGACCCACTGGCCTGAAACGATGGGCAGAGCACATGAAGGGGGCTGTGGGGAGCGAGACAAGATGGAAAAGGAAGAGGGGGACAGGTTCTCTTGCAGCCCTTCCTGCATCTTTCCGAGAGTCGTGGCTGCCAGACAGTGTAGGAGCTGGGTGTGGAGAGAGCGGCTGAATGGGGCACAGCTGTGGGCAGCCTGAGGAAGTGCCACCCGCCTTGGGCTGCCCATAAAAAGCGAGTTTAGAGGGAGAGACGAGGGAGATGTTTGCTGTTTCTGAGAACTCTTCTCTCTGTGGGTGAGCAAAGAGCTTGTTTGGACAATGGCTGGGTGAGAACCCAGAGGCTGAGAGGGAGGAACATGATTTGGTATTGATGTATAGATATCGGGAATATTGAATTAACTTAACTTTTTTGTACACAACTATGTTCTTATAATATTTTATGTAAGTTATCTGCTGTTGCTTCAGTTTTCTGTACGCTGCTTAGAGGTATTTTTGTTCTATTAAGTGGTATAGAAATGCAGCCATCCATCCATCCATCCGTCTCTCTCTCTCCTCCAGTCTCTTGTCCTGGTGTCTCGCCTCCCCTACGTCAACCTCTTCCAGGCCTTGCTGCAGCTCATAGCCCCAGAATACTTTGACAAGCTGGACCCGTGCCTGGAGGCAGGTGAGGAGGGACTGGTTACCCCTAGGGCCGGGCCTGACGATGGCAGGCAACACCATTTCCCAACCTGGCGCCCTCCAGGTGTTTTGAACTACAACTCCCAGCCGGCCCAGGGGACGGGAAGCAATAGGGCACCAGGTTGGCCAAGGCTGCCGGGAACCCGTGCAGAGGTGGCCCTTTTGCCTGTCCTGAATCTCCTGCCGGCCAGTTTCGCAGGGTGACCTGCTGCTCACCCCACCCCAAGAGGAAGCCCTTCTGTTTTCTCTCCAAGGCGCCCCACTGCCTGAGCCTCTCATCTCCCCAGGAGAGATGGCTGCCGCCGTGTTGGCCTTTCCCCTCCTCCCCCAGGATGGGGGGCAAATCAGCTGACACGATGGAGGTCCTGTGGTGGCCACCGCATTTGGGGTGGGGGAGTCCAGGGCCGCCTCCTAAACCGGCCTTGCCTCTTCCAGTGTGCAGCGAGATTGACCAGTGGCCGCCTCCTGTGCCTGGCCAGACCCTCAATCTCCCAGTGATGGGCGTCGTCATTCAGGTAATAATAATAATAATAATAGTATTTATATCGCGCCCTCCCCAGCCGAAGCCGGGCTCAGAGCGGCTAACAACAATAAAAGTAACACAGCATTCTAAAATCAATTCATTTTAAAATCAATTCAGAATCAAATTCATGGCAACCATTGGGCTAGAGTTCTGTGAGGGTTACCAAAGGAGGGGGTCAGGCTGTGCCTTGGCCAAAGGCCTGGCAGAACAGCTCCGTCTTGCAGGCCCTGCGGAAAGATGTCAAGTTCCACAGGGCCCTGGTCTCTTGGGACAGAGCGTTCCACCAGATTGGGGCCACGGCCAAAAAAGCCCTGGCTCTGGTTGAGGCCAGCCTAACTTCTCTGTGGCGCGGGACCTCCAAGATGTTTTTGTTTGAAGACTGTACGGTCCTTCTTCGGACATACCAGGAGAGGGGGTCCCATAGGTACGAGGGTCGTAAGCCGCATAGGGCTTTAAAGGTTAAAACCAGGTACCTGTCGGGGACGGGGTGCAGCGGGGGAGGGGGCTCTGGGGGAGGGGCGCTCACTCTGCCTGTCTCTCTTCACGGCGCAGGTGAGGATTCCCTCTCGTTTGGACAAGCCTGGCTCCAGCCCCGCCAAGCCCCAGAATCAGGAGGTGAGAGCTGCTGGGACTGGGAGGCGGCCGGGGGTTGGGGGGTTGGGGCGGATCCTGCCATGGCCTGTGCTTTTCCCTGTGTTCGACGGTCTCCCTCGGGAAGCTGTGGACTCTTCTTCCTTGGAGGTTTCTAAGCAGAGGTTGGGGGCCACCTGTCAGAGGTGCTTTAGCAACAATTCCTCCATTGCGGGGGGGGGGGGGGCTAGATGTGACATGTGAGAATGGCTGGGGGGCAAGATGCCGTTCTTCAGCTCAGCAGGCCAGAGATGGCCCTTGTGGTTTGGCGTCCGGCTGCCTCCACCAGGGCAGGGGCTTGTTTCTGCATGTAACTGGATCCTGAGCTGCTGTCAGCTGGTCTGTGCCTGGAGTTGCCAGATTGCATCCCTCCAAGGACCTCTAAATGCCACTATATCTGACTTTAAGAAGACACCTGAAGGCAGCCCTGTTTAGGGAAGTTCTTAATGTTTGAAGTTTTATTCTGCTTCTAAATTTCTGTTGGGAGCCACCCAGAGGGGCTGGGGAAACCCAGCCGGATGGGCGGGGTATAAAGAATAAAATTATTGTTAATTGACCCCTCATGCGCTTCCCTCTGGTTGAGCCACATTGCACGGGGGGGGGGTTGTGTTTTTCTGATGCCAACCATGTCTCTCTTGGGATTTGGACTGAGACTTAAAGCTCCATTTGGGTCATCCACTGACTCCCTTCCTCTCCTCCCCCCCCCTTCAGAACCTCTTGCCAGCCCCCCTAGTCCTCCCCAGCATCCACGAACTGGACCTCTTCAGGTGAGAGCACTCTCTTTTTCTGCCCCCTGCTAGAAGGGGCAAGTCTGGGGAGCTGCGGAGGGCACAAGGGGGCGTTCCTGAGTAGCATCTGGTGGGGCAAAGGGGGGCTCTCAGGGGAGCCTGTCTACCCTTTGGCCCAGAGCGGGCACCCCCAAACTCGGCCCTCCAGAGGTTTTGGGGCTACAGTTCCCATCATCCCTGACCACTGGTCCTGGTAGCTAGGGATGATGGGAGTTGTAGTCCGAAAACAGCTGGAGGGCCGCGTTTGGGGGTGCCTGGCCAGGAGCCTCCCCGGGGAGGGGATTTTGCTTCAGTGAAAGGCAGCTTGGATGGCTTTAAAGGGGGGTGGACAAATTCATGGAAGAGAGGAGGGCAATGGGTGGCTCCCAGCCTGCTCAGATGGCGGCAGCCATGGAAACCTCTGGCAGGGAGACCTGCTCCTGCGTGTGGGTTTCCCCATCTGGTTGGCCCCTGTGAGAAGAGGGCGCTGGGCTTCACTTGGGCCTACTCCAGCCTGCTCTTCTGGGGTTTTGAGGAGTTTTTCCTCACCCTGGGGGGCTCCTTTCACCCCCCTTGGAGAATCTAGTGGGGGGAGCCCCAGAGGCTCATGGGGACAGTTTTGCTCTGGGGGCAAAGCAGCCCTTGTCTCTGGGGGGCCTGCCGGCTGGGGGCCTGGAGAGGCTTCGCTGCGCTGCCTTACCCCACTTTCCGAGGCCTGGCGATAGGGGCGAGGGCGCCCCTACCCCACGGCGAGCCTGCCTTGGCCCGGCCCCACCTGCCCCCTCCCGCTCTCTCCGCAGGTGCTTCCAGCCGGTGCTGATCCACCTGCAGGCGCTGTGGGAGCTGCTGCTTCTGGGGGAGCCCCTCGTGGTCATGGCACCTTCGCCTGCTGCCTCCTCAGAGATGGTCCTCGCCCTGACCAGGTGGGGGGGGGCGCTGGGCGTCTGGGCCCAGTTTGCCTGTTGGGGCGGGGGGGGGGATCTCCAGAGTTGCCCCTGGTTAAAAGATCCTCAGAGCCCCTTGCCGAAGGGGGGTGGAGGACGATGGGGACTCCCTATCAGGGCAAGCACCTGTCTGTCCCCCTCGCCAGTTTGGGGGTGCCTGTCGGAGCCTCCTGACAGGGGCTGCCCCCGTCCCTTTCCACCAGCTGCCTGGCCCCCCTGAAGTTCTGCTGCGACTTCCGCCCCTACTTCACCATCCACGACAGCGAGTTCAAGGAGTACACGACGCGGACGCAGGCCCCGTGAGTGTCCTCGGGGGGGAGATGCCGGGGGGAGGGACAGACCGGGGGTTCCTAGCTGAGGACTGACCTCCCCCTTCCCCCCCCCCCCAGGCCAAGTGTTGTCCTAGGCGTCACCAATCCCTTCTTTATCAAGACCCTGCAGCACTGGCCTCATATCCTGCGCCTGGGGGACCTCAAGATGGCTGGTAAGGAGGGGCTCTGGGGCCGCCTGCCTGCGAGGATCCTGGCCCTTGGGAACTGGGGGGGGGAGCATGAGAGGGGGGAGCAGTCCAGGGCTCAGCCAGGGGCACAGAAGCCAGAAAGCCAGCCAGGCTCAGGGACGTGTTGGCTTGCAGCCCCCCACCCTTGGGCCTTGTGTTTTTCCTTTTTTAAAAAAAAACATAATTTTTATTAAAGATTTAAACAAAATGTATTATCCGAAAACATGTCATCCTTAATTTTCTCCCCATTTTCCTCCCTCCTCCCCCACAAAACCCACTCACCCCCGACTTCCCTCAGTTCCAGTCTTTGGTTTCTTTGTGCATGCTGTTCTCTGCATGTTACAAAGTTGTATAGATCCTTAAATTCTTTAGCTGATTATTGTCAATAAAAAAAATTGTGAATGTTTATTCCAAACCTGCCGAGGAGTCCAGTTCGCTTTGTTGCATCTTCAAATACTTTGTAAAGGCTTCCCATTCATCTTTAAAGTCACAGTTATCCTTGTCCCATGGCTTGCATGTCACTTTTGCCAGCTCTGCATAGTCCATCAATTTTTCTTGCCGTGATTCTTTAGTTGGAATTTCTTCAGCCTTCCATCCTTGCGCTATTCGGACGGCCTTGTGTTTCTCCTTAGGGGATTTGCCCAAGCAGGTCAAGGTGAAGAAGCTGGCCAAGCTGAAGACCTTGGACGCCAAGCCGGGTAAGGAGCAAGGCTCTGGCTGTGCCCCCGGGGGCCACAAAGGCCTTGGGGGGCCTTTAGGAGCCCCTTGGTGGCTCCGCTGCTGGTGCCATGTTCGAAAGCCGCTCCTGGATAAGACAGCAGAGCAGAGAAGCTGGCAGGGGCTCCCCCAGCACCTGCCGGGGGGGCGTCCATCAGGGGCCTCTCGCTCACCTGGGAAACACGGGGCTCCATGGCGTTCCCTGCGAAGGACCCCCCCCCCCAGCACACGGCCTCCTGGCCTCACTTCCTTGTGGGGGTCTCTGGCTGCAGGACTTTACACCTCCTACAAGACCTTCTTGCACAAGGACAAGACCCTGATCAAGCAGCTCTTGAAGGTGAGCGGCGGGCGCTGCGGGTGGGGAAGGGCTGGTGGCTTGGAGCCCAGTTCCCCCTTGGGGGTCGGAGCCTTCCGGGAGAGGGGCAGGGAGAGGCCGGGGGCCCCACAAGCGCCATGACCCTTCCTCCCGCCTCACAGGGCATCCACAAGAAGCAGCCCTCCGACGCCCAGAGCGCCCTGCTGCGCCGCCACCTCCTGGAGCTCACGCAGAGTTTCATTATCCCCCTGGTGAGTAGAGGCAGCTGGGGGGGGGGCAGGTGCCACCTCCCTCCGGCCTCGGCCTGCCCAGGGAAATGAGGAGGACGAGGAGCACAGGGGGAAGGCAGCCTTCGACTGACGTGGGCCATGGAGGCGCCTCCCCCTCCCCGTTGCCCCCCCGACTGGCAGCCAGGGCTCTCTCCCCCCGCCCTGTGTGGGGCCTGGGGGCCATGGGGGGCCACTCTCCTGGTCTCTCCCTTTGGAGGTTGCTGTCCTGCTGCCCCTGGGGAGGAGGCTGGCTATTTCAGGCTACCCCCCCCCAGAGCTGCATGATTGTTGGGGGGGGCTCTTCTCGGCAGAGCTGAAAGGGGGTCCTCTGATTTCTCCCTCCTCCCTCCTGGCCTTCCCTAGGAGCACTACATGGCGAGCCTCATGCCGCTACAGAGGGCCATCACCCCCTGGAAGGTACGTGGTTCCCCCGCCCAGCTCAGTTCTGAGCTCTCAGGGCAGCCCTTGCGGCAGTGCCAGGGGGTCTTTGCCCGCTGGGTCACCCACAGGCTCCTCTGGCCTGGCTGCTGTAGGGGCCAGGCATGCAGGGTGCAAGTGGGGCAGCCGGCCGAGCGCATGCTCTGCGGAGCACAGTGGTCTTTGTGGCTGCAGCCCCCTGGCTGGGGGGGGGGGTGTCGCTGGGCTGTGGGAGGAGGTTGAGGCATGCCAAGAGGGAGTGCCCAGTTTGCCATGGGTTCATTCATTACCTCTCTCTCTCTCTCTCGTGCTCAGAACCCCCCTCAGATCCGCCCTTTCCAGCAGGAGGACTTCCTCAAGACCCTGGAGCATGCTGGGCCTCAGCTCACCTGCGTGCTGAAGGGGGACTGGGTGGGCCTGTACAGGTAGGCCTTGGAGGGCTAAACCAGGACGGAGGTGGCTGATCACATACAAACCCCAGTGTTCTTCTCTGTGTGTGGAAAGCTAGGGTGTCAAGGAGCAGAGCAGGCAGGAGCTCTCAGGAACAAGATTTTCAACATCAGGGAGTTTGTCCGATGGGGGAACCTCCTAATTCACGCCAAACATATTTCGAAATAGTACACAGTCTAAAAACAAGGCTGCTTTTTTCCAGAAGGTGTAGGTTAGCTGTTCACCCCTGAATCTGGTGAGAGGCCATTTCCTGGGGACCTTCCTTTCTACAAGCAGGGAAGGGGACATTGTTACTCTTAGCAGAAGGCCCCTCACTCGTCTCATGACCCTAGAGGAAGAGGGCCAGTCTTGTTGGGGGAAGCAGCTGCTGCCTCTTTCTGAGCCTGGCAGTTGGGGTCCACCCAGCTCAGCCTTCACTGGCAGGCAGGAGGTCCTGGCCAGCCCTGCCTGGACCCCCTGGAGATGGAGCCTGGGACCTTCTGCACGCAAGGGAGATGCTCTGCCCCAGAGCTCCAGCCCTGCCCTGGTCGTGCGCCAGAAGAGGGCAGCCGAGGGTCGGAGCGTGCAGGCCCCTTTCAGGAGGGAGAGAGCGAGAGAGGAAAGGAGCTGGCTCTGTCTACATCACTCCGTTTGGGACGTGAAAGGCACATGTCACTCAGAAAATGGAGCTCCCTCTTGCTGTCATCCGTGCTCCTTGGTCCTGAGCTCCAAACCAGCTTGGCAGACGTGGCTCAGGCTGCAGTCCTTGGCCTGATTTCTAGGGAGACGCCCAATGGCTCCCCTGGCTTGGCTCCTTGCAGACCCCTCTATGGGCCGCTTCCCTCCACTGTGTCTCAGCCGCAGATCTCAGCCTCTCTGCCAGGGACCAGATCCTGCCCATCACAAACGGGGCTTGGCCATCCCTCCCTCTCTGGCCCCTGAGGACTGGAAGCCAACCAAGGCCCAGCAGGCCTTGCAGGACCCAGCCTCCTCCTGTCGCTTAAGGACTAGGCAGAGCCTCTGCCTGAAACCCCAGTCCCATCCCCCCCCCCCCCGTGGCCCCCTTGCAGCACCCACCCAGCCCCCTTCTCCCCACTCCCCACAGGCGCTTCTTCCTTTTTTAAAATATTTTTTATTAGGAATTTAAACAAAACATATTACCTTAAAACATATCATCCTTAATTCCCCCCCCCATTTCCTCCCCCCCCCCCGACTTCCCTCAGTTCCAATCTCTGGTTTCTCTATAAATGCTATTCTCTGCATGTTGCAAAATTGTATAGATCCTTAATTTATCTGACTGGTTATTATTAGTAAAAAGTTTGTGAGTGTTTATTCAAAACCTGCCAAGGAGTCCAGTTCACTTTGTTGCATCTTTAAATACTTTGTAAAAGGTTCCCATTCATCTTTGAAGTCACAGTTATCCTTGTCCCACAATTCTGCATAGTCCATCAGTTTCTCTTGCCATAGTTTTTTAGTCGGGGTTTCCTCACTCTTCCATCCTTGTGCTATTAAGACTCTCGCCGCCGTTGTCACATGCATGAAGATATTTTTCAACTTCCTTGGCAAGTCTTTTCCTACAATCCCTAACAAAAATGCTTCAGGTTTTTAAGCAAATGTTAGATGGAACATTTTCTTCAATTCATTGTCCCAGGCGCTTCTTCCGATCCCCGAACTTTGATGGCTGGTACCGCCAGAGGCACCGGGAGATGATGCACAAGTTGGAGGCTCTGCACTTGGAAGCCATCTCGGAGGCGGTGAGTGCAGAATGGGGGGGTGGAGGGAGGCTCCTGCATCAAGGGGCGGCTGCCCACACGTCCCCCTTGCGCTTGGGGCTGCTACGCTTTGGGCAATCTCAGCCCTCAGGGGTTTGCTGCTTTTGCTGCTGCCTGCAAGGTTTTGTGAGGCCCGTGCTTTCCTGGGTGATTCAGCCTCCGACAAGCGGCAGTGGTCCCCCCCCCCGACTGCTGTTTGACCTGGCCAGGTTTCCTGGGGGGAGATCAGAGCTGGGCTTGCGTCACCCTCTTCAGGCAGCAGCAAGGCTGGAAAGGAGCTGGGCATTTCCGTCTATAAGACAAGGCTTTTTTATTAAAAAAATAATGTTTAAAATTGTGGGTCGTCTTAGACACGGATAGTGCATAGAGGGGACGTGGGACGGGTTGCTTCCGTGAGCCGGAGATTTTCAGCGGCTGTTGGGCATGTTATTGCTGGCTGTGGCAAGGGCTGGTGTTGATTGGCTGTCACGGCAGCAATTTGGGGGGCAATTGGCGGCCTCTGTCAGCGAGGGGACAGGCGATAGGTGGCTTCAGCCATGCGTGCAAGTTTTCGCGTAGGTCATGTGGGTGAGCGATTTTCAGCTATTCCTCCTTTAGAAAAAGCTCAACAACTCTGGGCAATCTCCCCCCCCCCCCCAGGATAAAAATGATGAAGAATACGGTATTTCTTCGCAGTCCGCTTGAGGGCTTTGCAGAGTCAAAGCACCTGCTCAGCATTTTGCAAAGAGCCAAGCAGGACACACTTGGGCTCCTTGGGGGGGCGCAAGCACCTTTCCAGCTGAGTTGGGCTCAGGTTTGCCCAGACAGCCCCCCCCCCATGCTTTGCAAGATTCCTAGCAGGTGCGCCAGAAAGTGGCACCAGGATCAGGGCCATTGCCATTGCCCAGCCCTGCTCTGGGGAGGAGGAGGAGGAAGCAAGGAAGTGTCTTCCCAGCTGAGTCGGCTTCTTTTCCCGCAGAACATCCGGTCCTGGGTGAAGGACAAGTCTGAGGTTGAGGTGGTCGACCTGGTCCTGAAGCTCCAGGAGAAGCTGGTAAGCAGAAAGCTCCCAAGCGAGTTGCGCCCGATGGGTGGAAGGTGCCCGGATCGGGACTCTCTCCTCGAGGGAGCAGAGCGGAGCCTGGCTGGCTGGCTGGCCCCTCCGGACGCTGGCCAGGCCTGTTTCAGCCTTGGGAGTCCCCTAAGGAAATCTCAGCGGATGAGAGTCAGGGCTAAACTCCTACAGATCCCTCCGCTGAACTTTTGCATGTG
Organism: Podarcis filfolensis; assembly: GCF_964270895.1. Taxonomy (NCBI): domain Eukaryota; kingdom Metazoa; phylum Chordata; class Lepidosauria; order Squamata; family Lacertidae; genus Podarcis; species Podarcis filfolensis. Next base: position 74,728,987 of record NC_139612.1, read on the forward strand.
GGCAACAACCAGAGTCCTGAAGGAGGAGGAGACTCTCTTGGGTCGTTGGGCGATGTGTTGGTCCCCGTCTGTGGGGACAGGCAGGCAGGTGGCGCCTGGTGAGCATCCCTGTTGCCAAAGGGAGAGAGGAGCAGCTTCTCTCAAGGTGGCCACTTGGTACGTCAGAAAGAAATGGCGATACAGACGTTTGAAAGGATGTGCTGCTCAGTTCACGGGGCGGCTTCAACCAGTCAGTCACTTTTAATGACCTGATTCTGCCTCTCCCAGTGGACTGGTCTTCAGAATATAAGAGCCTGAGACTGGATCAGGCCACAGGGGCCCATCTCGGCCAGTATCCTGTCCTTACAGTGGGCATCCAGCTGCCCCCCCCCCAAGGGCAAGTCCACAAGGAGGATCTTGGCCCAGGAGCAGCCTTCTCCCCTCCTGCGCTTTCCAGTAAATGGTGCGCAGTGTAGCGTTCCCAAAGCAAAGGAAGGATTAGACTCTGATTAATATAATACACACAGAGGCTTGACCAGCAAGACTCTGGGAGGGGTGCGTGTAATAATCTGTGCCTCCACCCCTTGGCCCAGGTCGTTTTATTCACAAAAGAACTATTTCCACAGCGTTCGTAAGAACCAATCAGATATCCTCTGAGCATTTCAAAAAACCCCACGTGGGACAAAGTTACACTACGAAAGCTAATTTAAGCATGCATACTTCTAGGGTAAATAAAACAACTAAAAAGGAAGAATGGATTCAGCAACGTCCAGAGGTCATAAACAAGCAATAAATGCAGAGGAAGGGTGGCGAGGAGATAGGGATCTTTATCACCCTCCTGTGAAACTATTTCCAGGCCCTAAGATTAACCAAACCAAGGAAGGCTACATCAAAGAAACGGCCTACTATCTTTATGTACTGAGGATGCCTGATGAAGCAACTGGCCTGTGTTTCAGAATGCTTATAGGTGCCTGTCAGACGTAGAGAAATGGGCAGTAGAGGAAATGGCCAGAAATGCAGAGGCTTGTAGGATTTGATCAGAAATTATTGTCAATGAATCGAACACAGTCAACGCCATGCTTTCATAGCTGATGCATATCTGATAATTCCTCATAGTAATCCCATCTGATCCCCACACTCTGGACATGTGCACTCCTACAGCACAGAAGCATTTCTTCCTCTGACTGTGGAGGCCAGAGCTGAGCTCTCAGGGCTAGTCCCCACCCAGAGCCGCCTCCTCCTCCTCCTCCATGAATGGGTCTAATCCTCTTTTGAAGCCCTCTAGGCTGGTGGCCACGGCCGCCTCCTGTGGCAGGGAGTTCCAGAGTTCATCTCTGTGCTGCTTTAACTCTTGCGCCTTTCCTCCCCCGCCAGGTGCGCGCCAGGTGCCATCGCCTCCCCGTGAAGGAGGAGGTTCTGCATCGGGTGGGCCTCTACATCGCCACCATCGTTGGGTCACTCCCTGAGGACCTCCAGGCCGTCCTGGGCCCCCAGTAGAGGCCGCCTGGGCCAGAGGAACCCGACGGCGGGGAGGCAGCCGCCCCCCATCTTGGCAGGCTGGGCCTGGAGTGGGGCGCCCCGTGGGTTCTTGGAGGGGGCCACCCTTCCTTCCCCACAGAAGCTCTTCTGCCTGCAGGACCCTCTCCTTGGCCCAAGGATGGTCTCCTGCCCGTTGCTGCGCCCTCATCTCCCCTGTGCCAGAGAAGGAGAAATGTCTCCCGCCAGGTGGACGGTGGCCCTGACGTGAGGGCAAGTGGCAGCCCCTCCACCCTGCCCCCCAAAACCCCTTCTCCCTCCCCCCCCCCATGTATGTCTGGATGTGCCTGCTGTGCAGTGGCAGTAAATGAATAAGTGTTGGTTGTCAGGATCCTTTGCTGCTGAGCTTTGCCTCGGCCATCTTTATTTATTGCCTTTTTACACCCCCCTTGTCTAAGCCAGAGGTTCCCAATGCGGGGGGTAGTGCCCCCCTTTGGGGGGCAGTGAGATTCCCTGGCGGGGCGCTGGAGGAACAAAGGACCACCAGTCTTTGAAACGCTGGCGTCGCTGGATCCAGTTCACCCGCTTTGTTGAATTAAACTCAGTCGTTTTAACAGGCTTTGGAATAAATGTGCAATTAATTGTTCTTGTTTTGGATTTCATTTGCAAACTGCTCTTCTGAATAAAGCTTTTTATAGGGAAACGGGGGGTGGAAAATGCTGCGAATGGGCTGCGCTGAAGGACAGAAGCGAAGAATGGGCACACAGTCTCACCAGTGCTGCTCCCTCTTCACCTTGCCCCTCGCACCCACAAGTGGGCTGCCATGGGGCCCCCTCCTCTCTGCCAGGCTTTCCAGCATCTGCATGAGGCCACTGGGTGAGATCACCAGGACATGGATGATGCCCCAAACAAGCTCTCCTAAATCGGAAGCGGGGAAGGCAGGAACCCCCTGTGTGAATGTCTGCAGGATGGATGGCGGTCAACGGAAGGAGGTGCTGCTTCAAGGGGGCAGGCGGGTCGAAGAGACCCTTCAGCCGTTCTCAACCTGTGGGTCCCCAGATGTTGTTGGACTACAACTCCCATCATCCCTGACTCTGGCCTTGCTAGCTAGGCGTGATGGGAGTTGTAGTTCAACAACATCTGGGGACCCACAGGTTGAGAAAGGCTGCTCCAGATAAACAGGGAAGAGGCCATGGAGGACTTTGGATTCTGCTCAGAAACGTGCTGGAAACCAGTGGAGATCCTTGAGGTGTTCTATGGACCCGGTAATTCTGCACAAGCTTCCCTTCCAAAGAACAAACTTCCCCGGTAAAACTGTCTAAATATGGAGCGCGCACCTGCCATCCATCGGGATGCGAGTTCACGTCTTCCATCGACGGAGCGAGCAGCACTTGCCGGCTCTTTCCGTTCTGGCCATTGGGGGCGCTGCGGAGCCACGAATTTGACAGCTTCGGATTTATTATTATAATAATAAATTTATTATTTATACCTCGCCCATCTTGGTATAAACGGCGCGCGGGGGGGGGGCTTTTGACAGGTTAAAGGGGAACACAGCGGCAGGCCCTGATGGGAGCAACCCTGGGGTCTGGGGAGGCGTTGGTCAGAAGTGTAGTGTCTTAAGCAGGGATGCCATATTCCCCAAAGTGAAAATCAGGACAGAGTTTTGAGGCTTTTGCTTTTTGCTCTCTTTTTTTAGCCCTAGCTTTAAGGCAACATTTCGAGGCACTTCTGTACCTGCATTGTGATGCTGCAGGTCTCGGGAAAGTGGGGCGCAGTTGGGGCAGCACTGTCTCCTCCAGGAGCGACAACTGAGGGGCCCTTGTCCTGCTTTTTGCAGAGCCTTTCCCCCTGCGAGCTCCTCCTCCACCTGTTTTTTCTGACCCGGGGAGAGGACAGCTCAGCCCCGAGCCAAGAGGGTCTCCCCTAGAGAGCATCTCTCGAGGGGATCATTGCGCACAATTCACGCGGCTCCTCGCGGCGGGGGGGGGGGGAGCCTGCTGTGCTCGGCTTTTTTGTTGTTGTTGAGTCGTTTAATCGTGTCTGGCTCTTCGTGACCCCCTGGACCAGAGCACGCCAGGCCCTCCTGTCTTCCACTGCCTCCCACAGTTTGGTCAAACTCATGCTGGTCCCTTCGAGAACACTGTCCCACCATCTCATCCTCCGTTGTCCCCTTCTCCTTGTGCCCTCCATCTTTCCCAGCATCAGGGTCTTTTCCAGGGAGTCTTCTCTTCTCATGAGGTGGCCAAAGTCTTGGAGCCTCAGCTTCAGGATCTGTCCTTCCAGTGAGCACTCAGGGCTGATTTCCTTCAGAATGGAGAGGTTTGATCTTCTTGCAGTCCATGGGACTCTCAAGAGTCTCCTCCAGCACCACAATTCAAAAGCATCCATCCTTCGGCAATCAGCCTTCTTTATGGTCCAGCTCTCACTTCCATACATCACTACTGGGAAAACCAGAGCTTGAACTATACGGACCTTTGTAGGCAAGGTGATGTTTCTGCTTTTTAAGATGCTGTCTAGCATCTTAAAAAGCGCTCGATTTAGCAAGGGTTAAAAGGCAACAGCTGGATTCCTAGAGAAGACAGGAAGCAAAGCCAGGGGGCTGGTCCTCCGGACCCCTCCCTCTTTCTCAAGCCCCTGAAGGGGGGAGGGCTGCTGTTTTGTCTCTGCGCTGCAGATGCTGCGCCGGTGGCTCCTGCTGGGATCCGGTGAGTCTCCTCTCTCTTGACCCAGAGGGCCCTTGGGGAGAAGGGGGTCCCGGGGCTGCAGGGAGGGGGCTTGCGGGGAGTTCAGCTCATGCGGGGGACCCCAATTTTGGGAGCGGAGGGTCCTGCCAGGGAAGGGCAAGCTCGCAGGAGGGCTCCAACTCTGTGTTGCCTTTGCATTGATGCGCTGCTGCTGGACCCTTTTTTGGGGGGGTGTCTTTGGGTCAGAGAAAAACGGCCATGCTTACCCACCCAACACATCAGAAGCGCTGGCCTCCTGAATTTGCACGCTGTGCTTTAAGGACTTGACCAGTGCCAGATTATCTATAAGCTAAACAAGCTCTATCTTAGGGCCCCACTCTCTTAGGGCCCCCCAAAAAAATTAAAGGAAAAAAACCTGGATGTACATTTCCAAAATATAAGATGAAAAACTAATAAAATAAAACCTAAACCCAGCAACAGTGTTTTGTCTTGTGTAGGCTCCTATGATGTAAGTCATGGACCCCGCCTGCTAGCCTGCTCCCTAAAATATCCCTAATTTGCTCCTTTCTAGATAAAGGGTGCCTACATTCTACATGGAGTGGTTGCACTGCAACATGTGCAAATGACTTGAGATCCCTATTAAGTCCATAAATTACCATATAGCATATATTCCACACACAAAACAGCGACAATTTGTTGTTGACAAAGGACAGCTGGACATATAAAGGGTCCCATTACCTTCAGGAGCTGAGGGCCACATCAAACCTCAATCTGGCCCTGGACTTGACCACAGCCGTAGCTCCAGACCAAAGGAACCCACTCCGCACACAGACACCACTGGTTTCTGTACATTTCCCTCAATTAGACAACTTACACTGGGCTCCCAGCACCACAATAAGGCAAGGAAACCCCACTTTCTGAAAGATAGAAATTCACCCCCCAAATTTAGCTGAATAGATGGTTTTATATGGTTCCAAAAGGTAGTAAAATTGTGCTCCTAAGGATGGAGGGGACCTGACTCCTGGCATGAAGGGGGCCGGAAGGCCATCACACCCCCAGGATGCCCCTCCCAGCCAGGTGTTGCCAGCCCTGACAAAGGGACCAACTAGGTGTTATCAGATACTCAAGTGGAAAGTCCACCCCAGAGGGGAATGAGGCAAAGAGCAAGAAGAGCAACTAAGCTGTGCCAACATGTAAATACTTTATTCTGCCAGGGTGAGACAGATGTTGTAACGAACAGGGCTATGTCTGGATCTCAAATTTCTACCTGACACTGCACCTTTTTTGTGAAATACCTGTGATGTTTTGATGATGCTGTGTGAAATGTATTATGGGAAATTTTGGGAACTTTAAAGAACCCCTGCAGCCCCTTGTTCTGGGCTTCTTCCTTTTAATGTTTAACAGACCACTGTATTTTAATATTTTGTTGGAAGCCGCCCAGATTGGATGGGAAACCCCAGCCAGGTGGGCGGGGTATAAATAATAAATTATTGTTATTATTGTTTTGCTTGAGAGTTGGAACCTTGTTGCAACAGTAAATGATCAGGCTTCCTAGCCGCTGTTTTGCTCCAATTTGCCTGGCTGTGATCTCTTGCTTGAACCCGACAGATTCTGAACCACAGCGCTAGACGCTAGCGAAGTTGGGAAACGGTTTAAGTACCGTACTCCAAGATTTGGTACTTATCAAACCCAATTCAGATTTATGGATCAGCCACATATATTAACAGAGGTCCCAAGGGGTCCATGGCACATTCTGCCAACCGTCCAGGACAGAATATTCACAGACATAACAGTCTATAGCCTTTCATTCAAGGAGCCCTTCGGGGGGCGTTGGAATTCCAGAATCTGAAGGTGGGGCTGTTGAGCTCCATCAGTATCTGGAGCTTGGTCACATAGAAAAATGCACTCAATTTCAGAACAGATATAATGATCCAACAGGGAGCCAAACTGAGAGAGGCCACCAATGTCATGATTCTCATGCAGAGAATGACTTGCGCAGGAATGCGACCCAGAAGACTGCATCCTGGTTTTCCTCTGGGACACATTGGATATGGTGGCGCCATTCACATAACAAAAACTCCCACAAAGATATTGACATCTTCAGAGTAGGGGGGTCCATGGCTTGGCTTTTGAAAAACAGGGGTGCCCAGTATGTAGCTAATTGGGATCCACTGGGATAGGCAGTTGGAACTATAGTCATCTCGGGTTACAGCCGCTTCAGGTTGCATCTTTTCGGGTTGCAGACTGCTGAAACCCAGAAGTAGCAGAACGGGTTACTTCTGGGTTTGGGCAGTTGTGCATGCGCAGAAGCGCCAAATCGCACTTTGAGCATGTGCAGAAGTGCCGAATCGCAAGCACTTGCGCAGACACGGGTTGTGAACGCTGCGGGTTGCGAACATGCATCCCGCACAGATCACATTTGCAACCCGAGCATCCACTGTACTCTCTGGTGTGCAGCTGGTGACATTGTAACAAGGAGCATCCCATTGACAAAAAGTAGCAGCATCTGCTGGCTGCCTCCCTTTCTGGCTGTGGCACAACAATTTAATTTTTTATTATTATTATTATTATTATTATTATTATTATTATTATTATTATTAATTTATTTATTTTATTTCTATCCCGCCCTATTCCCCATGGTCTCAGGGTGGTTCACATAAAATATCAAATACATTAAAAAACCAAGGCTTGACGGCTGGGGGATTTCTACATTTAAATGGCCGCAGAACGAGAGGCTGCTTCTGGCAAGTGATAAGGGAAATCGGGGCAGAAGCCTTTATTTAATGGGTAGCCATGGGGCTGGCAGGCAGATCACCCAGGGAGGTGGGGGGAGCATGGGGGGCTCAGAGGTGACATTCAGATACATTTGTTTACGTGCAGCATGGAAGCGTATAATGGGCAGTCGAGGAGGGGTCACAGAAACACAAAGCAGGAGGGGGATCCATGCAACGGCCAGTTTTCCTGCAACTGGCGCCGTCCAACACACACCTCCACACTTCCTTAGGGAACCGGTTTCCTCTTCTGACAGTGTGTCAGTTTTATAGCAGAACAATGTGTTTGCTTTGTAGGATTTCCTAGCACCTCTTAAACCGGACAGAGAGAATTTGGCAGAAGATCAAGGGGTTCCTTCTGATCTCTTGAAGGCTTCCTAAGAACACAGATGGATGCGCAAGACTCAGCAGGAAGAAGCCATGCCATCAGAGCTGGGAGCAGTGGGGGATTCTGGGAAAAAACTGTGCTGAAGATCCTGGGTGAGGAGGACACTCTCCATTCAGAGGTGCAGAACCAGCGGTTCATGCAATTCTGCTTCCAGGAGGCCAAAGGACCTCGAGAGGTTTGCAGCCGACTCCACCACCTTTACCACCAATGGCTGAAGCCAGAAAGGCACACAAAAGCTGAGATGCTGGACCTGGTGATCTTGGAGCAGTTCCTGGCTGTCCTTCCCCCGGAGATGGAGAGCTGGGTGAGGGAATGCGGAGCAGAGACCAGTTCCCAGGTGGTGGCCCTGGCCGAAGGATTCCTCCTGAGTCAGGCAGTGGAGAAAAAGAAGGTGAAAGGGACTTTTGTATCCCCAAATCCTCTACAAATTGCCCATCCTGAAAGTTTTTATCTCTAACATTCCTTTTCCAACGTTTCTCCACATTCTATGTTGTGAGTCCTTTTTTCTCTTTTAGGGAAGGGATCTCTTTGCAGAAATGGGCCTGGATTCCTCTGAGGCAGAGAAGACTCTATTGGACACCAGAAATTGGCTGCTGGGTAAGGAGGTTTTTCTCTGTTTGGTCACATTTTGTGGATTATGAAACTAATCCATGGGTTCTTTCCATCTTTTGCGTTAAGTACCCCAAGGAGGGAAGATCCATTGGTCCTTTAATCTTTGGGGGGAAGACACTTGGGGCCAAGGAGAAGAGATGTATATTTATGCAATTAAAATATGAAATGGGTACAAAGGTCATAATAATTCATTCAGCAGGGGAGACTTTTTCTACGGCCCACCTGCAACTGGATATGCAGTGCTCATCCTCAGAGAAAAGCATCTACTCCTGGCTTCTCACTTACCTTTGTCTCTCACAGGTGACCAGATGATGCCAGCAAGACCTCCTCATCCCTCTATTCATGGTGAAGGAGAAGCAACGGCTGTGGAAGCAGCTCAGGTAGAGGGAGGGAGCCCTGTGGGGAAGGGGGCTGAGTGGTGGGGCAGCCAGGGTCCCTCCAGACCCAAACAAATCTCTCTCCTCCTCTTAGCAAATCTGCCATGAACAAAGGCTGAAAATGCCATTTGAGAAGGTTAATGTGCAGAGAGTACAGAACAGCCTCCTTGCTGTAACTTGAATGTCACTGAAATGATTTCATTCCCTCCTTGAAGCTGGCTTTAGGACATCAGAAAGGTTTTCCCCAGAAGAGCCCTTTGGGAGAGGAAAATGGGAATCCTTTCATCTGGCAAATGGGAATGCTTGCTCAGCCAGAAGGATCTAAAGCACAAAATGTGGAGTTCCACCTGTTTACACAAAGTTTAATATTCATCATTAAAACACACAATAAAAGAATTCAATCAAGATGTTAAAAGAAGAATCCATAACTAAAATGAGCAGCAAAACAATCCCATGAAAACAACACAGTAATGTGCAGGAGATAATATTATGCTGTCTAAGAGAAGCATCTTTTTCTTTTTCTTTCAGGGTTCTCTGTGCTTTGAAGATGTCACAGTTCATTTCACAGAGGAGGAGTGGACATTGCTGGATCCTGACCAGAGAGCTCTACACCAAGAAGTCATGGAGGAGAATCGTGACATTGTGGCCTCTCTTGGTACGGCTCCTGGTTGGATCATTATATCCGTTTTGAAATTCAGCCCATATCTCTATGTGACCAAGCTCCAGATATTGATGGAGCTCGACAGCAGCACCTACAGATTCTGGAATTCCAGCACCTCCAAAGGTCACCTTGAATGGAGGGCTATAGACTATTATCTGCAAATATTCTTCCTCCAATTATGTGTTTTTAAACAATGAGCTGGCTCATCTGAACTTTCCAGGCCTTTTGAAATGATGGATTTAGTTTGGGGATGGAAGTTGTAGTAGCTTCTGTCAGGTTTTTTTTATGGAGCAGATTCCATGATTGGGCAAAAGAAATCCATGCAGGGAGAGAGCCAGGCTTTTCAAATCTCCGGTTCCCATCAATATGTCAGTTTATGTCAGTCAACAAAGGCAGTGAACCACGTAGTAAGACCTCACATCTAACTTCCATCAGTTCTTCCATCCATTAGTATGGTTCAATAATGGAGGTCTCCATTTGTTCCTGAAGCTCTTATTCATTTCTCTCTTTGTTGCAGGCAGTGATATATCGGATATTAAGAACAAAGAAGACCATGACAAGATCCATACATTGGAGAAGACATATCAATATTTGGAGTGTGGAAAGAGCTTCTGTAAGAGCGGCCCTCTCACTTCCCAACCAAGAATTCACAGCAGGGAGAAACTATATCCGTGCTTGGAGTGTGGAAAGACCTTCCGTCGGAACTCGCATCTCACAACCCATCAGAGCATTCACACAGGGAAGAAACCCCATCAGTGCATGGAATGTGGGAAAAGGTTCAGTCAAAGGTCCCATTACATGTGCCATCAAAGAACTCATACAGGGGAGAAACCCTACCAGTGTTTGGAATGTGGGAAAAGCTTCGGTCGGAAGTACAGTCTCACTTCCCATGAAAGAATTCATACAGGGGAGAAACCACATCAGTGCCTGGAATGCGGAAAGAGTTTAACCAGGAAGAAATATCTCACAGCCCATCAAAGAATTCATACAGGGGAGAAATCCTATCAGTGCATGGAATGTGGAAAGAGCTTCAGCAAGAGAGCCCATTTCACGTCCCATCAGAGAATTCATACAGGGGAGGAACCATACCAGTGCTTGGAATGTGGGAAAAGCTTCATTCGGAAGGGCTTTCTCACTTCCCATCAAAGAATTCATACCGAGAAGAAACTACACCAGTGCCTGGAATGTGGGAAGATTTTCACCGTGAAGAAAAGTCTCGCTTCCCATCAGAGAATTCATACAGGAGAGAAACCCTACCGGTGCTTGGAATGTGGGATGAGATTCACATGGAAGGACAGATTCACTGCCCATCAAAGCATTCACACAGGGGAGAAACCGTATCTGTGTGCAGAATGCGGAAAGAGCTTCTGTCACAGGGCCCATTTCACTTCCCATCAGAGAACCCACACTGGGGAGAAGCCCTATCAGTGCTTGGAATGTGGAAAGAGCTTCAGTCGGAAAGACAGTCTCACTTCCCACCAAAGAATTCATACAGGAGAGAAACCACATCAGTGCTTCGTATGTGGAAAGAGCTTCAGTCAGAGGTCCAATCTCTCTTCCCACCAAAGAACTCACAGTGGGGAGAAACCGTATCAGTGTTTGGAATGTGGGAAGAGCTTCCGGAAGAGGGCCAATCTAATTTCCCATCAAAAAAACCTCACAGCAGCCAAAATTGGAAGGGACCCTCATAATCATGTAGTACAACCTCTGCTTAAAAGCCTCCCAGGAAGTAAAGGCCACCATCTGCCAAAGGAATCTGTTCCACTGTGGAAGAGCTCTTGCCAACTGAAGAGTCAGTTACAATAGTAAAGAAACAGCGATTTCAATGCGCTATATACATGCAACACCAGGTGGTGCCAGAGAGCAGGAAACTTTACAATGTGATTTTCCATAGAGATTTCTTTCTTTTGTTATAACTGTGTTTATAGTGTTTTCTTTCCTGTGTTCAGATCCACCCTCACAGTTCTTCCTGATGTTTTGTTGAAACCTCCTTTCACGTAACTTGACAGCATGGGTTCAGGTCCTAGTTTCTGGAGCAGGGGAAAACAAGCTTGCTCCATCTTCCACATGACATCCCTTTAGATATTTGAAGATGGCCATAATATCTCTTCTCAGTCTCCTCTTTTCCAGGCTAAAGATGCCCAACACCCTCCCCAGTTCCTCAAAAGGCTAGCTTGATCATCTTGGTGGCCCTTCTTGGCACATGTTCCAGCTTATAAACATCTTAAATTGCGGGACACATCACAGAAGGGGTGTAACCTGAGACCACCCCTCAGATACATACATCACAGAAAGGAGGGGTTGAGGGAGGAGTTGTGGTGGTAACCTGAGTGTCCTGTCACCTGGTTCCCCCTTTCCCCCTCCCCATGAGTCACTTCCAGGTGACAGAAGGGAGTTTGCAGTTTCCTGCCCCCAGAGGGAAGATCTGATTATTGTCCTTTGTTCCAGTCTGTGCTGAATCCACTCCCATGTACAAGTTCCTTGTGATCTTGATGGTCTTCTGTCTAGGACCATCAGGGTTGGCATAGCAACTGGGCAGGGCTCCTGTGGATGTGCTGGGCTGGCCTGTATCAAACCTTCCCCATTTTGTAGTCCTTCCTTCATGGAGTAAAATAAAAGTGGAACAGTGCAAATCCGATGTATGGTTGATTTTCTATGAATTTATAACAGAAGCGTAGTGTATGTACTATGTGAGTGTGAGTGAAGTTTGTACAAACTGAATGATGGGGGGGGGTGGGTTCCTGCGACATTATCATTACAAAAGACTGGCCAGGCTACCCAGGAAATCCAATCAAGTAACCTGCCAGACAGGAGATAAACAACAACAGGAGAAAAACAACATTCAAATTTCTGTTTTAGACTGCCTTTTCTGTGATGTAGGTATGATGTATCTGAGGGGTGGTCTTAGTTACACCCGTTCTGTGATGTAGGTATGATGTTTCTGGGGGTGGTCTTGATCTACAGGGTGGCAATTTCAAAAGTCTTTATAAGGCCTTGCACACTATTTTTCTGGGTCCTCCTCCTTTCCTGCGTGTGAGGGGAGCACCCTGTTGCAACAGATCAATAAAGATCAGGCTTACTAGCTGCTTTGCTTCTCAATATTCTCTGGCTGGCCTCTGTTATTTTCTCCTACCAATAGGGAACCTATGGAAGGACTCTATATGGGCTCTTGGATACCCCATAAGGGAAAAGGGCAATTTTTGTTTACAACAAATGTCTGCCAAACACATTTCCGCATGAAGGTCTCCCATCTTCTGTCAAGTAAGAGAAGCTCCTCCTGGCAAATCCACAGACTTTGACTCTTCGGAGGAGGAAGGGCAAAACATCTCATTTTAAACCTCCAAATAAAGTATTATGCTTTTACACAGGAAAGAGGAAGATCTTGTACAAACGATGTGAGTGGTATTAGAGAGTTTGTGGTGATGGGTCGTCTTGCAGAAGAACGATCCGTGGTGGCAAAGGGCTTCACCCGCCTGGCAGGATGCGCTGCTTTCCCCCTAGACCCTTCTAAGCCTGCTGGGCTAATAATACTTGATGGGTGTTTGGTGGAGGGCAAGGGGAACCATGGGGCAGGGTCCAGGATGCTCAGATTACTGCCACCAGACCTCCCCTTTCATGATGTAACCGTGATGTGTGAGTGATGTAGTTTGGGGGGGTGTAACATGGGGATTAGCAGCTAATAAAAGTTTGGGTTCTCTTTTGTTCGGGGCTTCCATCTTGTTCCACCTGGTGGCAGGTGGGAGCCCTGTCGCAACAGTCTTTAATAAAGACCAAGCCTACTGGCTGCTGTTTTGCTCTGGTATTCCTGGCTGGTGTCCTTGTTTTTTGTCCAGGGGAGCCCTCAGATTTCTCCGTTAACATCAGGATGCATCATCAAGATATCATAGATATGTCACAGAAAGGGTGAAAAGGGTGTGGTCTCAGGTAGATCCTGGGACCCAAGCATGCCCCTGTCCATCAAATACAGTCTTTCACATTGTTAACGGAAAAATCTGAGGGCTCCCTTGGACAAAAACAAAGACACCAACCAGGATAACTTGGAGCAAAACAGCAGCCTGTAGGCTTGGCCTTTATTGAACTGTTGCAACAGGGTGTTCCCCTCACTTGCAGGAGAGAGGAAGGACCAGAAAAAAATGGTGTGCAAGACCTTATAAAGACTTTTGAAATTGCCACGTGTAGATCAAGACCACCCACAGAAACATCATACATACATCACAGAAGGGGTGTAACCTAAGACCACCCCTCAGATACATACATCACAGAAAGGAGGGGTTGAGGGAGGAGTTGTGGAGGTAACCTGAGTGTCCTGTCACCTGGCTGGTTCCCCCTTTCCCCCTCCCCATGAGTACTTTCCAGGTGACAGAGGGGAGTTTGCAGTTTCCTGCCCCCAGAGGGAAGAGCTGATCATTGCCCCTTGTTCCAGTCTGTGCTGAATCCACTCCCATATGCAAGTTCTTTGTGATCTTGATTGTCTTCTGTCTGGGACCATCAGGGTTGGCATAGCAACTGGGCAGGGCTCCTGTGGATGTGCTGGGATGCTCAAGGGATTATGGCTGGCCTGTATCAAACCTTCCCCATTTTGTAGTCCTTCCTTCATGAAGTAAAATATAGGTGGAACAGTGCAAATCCGATGTATGGTTGATTTCTATGACTTTATAACAGAAGCGTAGCGTATGTAGTGTGTGAGTGTGCGTGTGTGTGAAGTTTGTAGAAACTGAATGATGGGGGGGGGGGGTTCCTGCTACAACATGTACTCCCAAAGGACAGTATTTAATATCACCGGGCATGACTCCTTGGGGGTATCTTGCCCGGCAGACGGGACTGTACATCTCGGGGATTATGGTGGCCCCACTGACCCCTCCCCGAATACCTCACTTCCCTGGGCCCTAAATGCCATTGGAACTGAGAAGACGGACGCCACGAGTGATTTCTTATGAATTTCTAAAGTTTTCCCATTAAGCCAGAACATAGATACGTTTATCAGCGAATTGCTACATTTGGTTTTGACACTGTCTCTGTTTTCCTTTGTCGGAGAGAGACCAGCGGGGAGTCGCAGGGTCCCGAGCTGAGCCTCCCTTGCCGATCCCATGCCTTTGTTTCTATCTCTTGACACTAGGGATTTTGTGTCGCGGGTGAAAGGCAGGGAATGTGCGCGAGTGAATGGTCTGGTGATGCGCGGCGGTGACTCTTTGTCTTTGCCTCCTGGTGTGGAGAGGCAAGGCTCGTGGGGGGGGAGGTCTCCCACCCCCCTTCCCAATTCCCGGTAGCAGTGGCAGCACCGCCGCCTGCAGGAGGGAGGTCCATAAGTTAACGATGCGCTGTGGTTTGTTACCGGTTTGGGGCAGAGGTTGGGGGCTTCGGCTGGGGATTCTGGAGCTGTGATTCGTGCGCTGCGAGCGATTGGTGACTTGGGGGGGGGGCCTCTTCCAACTCTTCCATTCCCGGATTCTCCGAGGGGTTTTCCTGCTTCTTGTACAGCCTTTCCTCCTGCAAGTTGCTCCTCCTGTTTCTGGACCGGGGAGGGCGAAGCTCAGCCCCCAGCGCCCCCCCAAATAAGCCTCCTGGGCTCGAGAGGGAGCTGGCTGCGCTCGGCTTGCCAAGGGTTAAAAGGAACCGAGCTGGATTCCTATAGGGGACAGGAAGTCAAGGCGAGGGGGGGGGTCAGGTCCTCCAGAGCAAAAGCCCCTCCCTCCCCAGTCTTTTTCTGCGAGGAAGGGGTGCTTTTGTCTCTCTCTGCGAATGCTGCCTCCGTGAAGCCGGCTGGGATCCCGGTGAGTCCCCCCCCCGATGGTGCCCTGGGGAGAAGGGGAGTCCCGGGGCTGCAGGAAGAGAGTGGGGGGCTGCTCAGCTCATGGGGGGACACCCCAAGTCAGGACACGGAGGGTCTTGCCGGGGAGGGGCGACTTCGCAGGAGGACGGCAGCTCTGCGCTTCCTTTGCGTGGATGTGTTGCTGGATCCCTTGGGGAGGGTCTTGGCCTGAAGAAAAAAAGGCATGGGGGGGGAATCCTATTCAGATTTTTGGATCTCAGTCGCATTTATTGTTAGAGGTTGTAGCCGGAGGGAAACATTCGGACATGAAATACACGCTAAAACCTTAAATTTGAGCGATGCAATAATAAAATTAAGACTTTGGGCAGATTGAAGGCGGATAAAAGAAAGTCCTTCCATCCTGCGATGTGTGTTAAATAAAACCTTTGGAACTCGTTCCCGTAAGAGACAGAAATGGGCACCAGCTGAGGGCGAGGCCAGTTGGTGGAGCGGGAGGAGAGGGCGAGGGGGGGTCCTGTGCTCTGTCTCCCCGTCGGAGGCTGCAAGGCTTCAGAGTCCCAGTTGCTGCAGGTGGAGAGAGGGGCTCTTGCGCCCCAGTCCTGCTGGTGGGCTTCCCATGAGGGGCCCCTGGTTGGCCCCTGTGGGAAGAGGAGGCTGGACTCAAGAGGGGCCCCTTTGGCCTGATCCTGCAGGGCTCCTCTTCTCTTCTGGTGCTGAGCTCCTCCAGATGCAAGTGGGCCCTCCATTCTCCTTCCGTCAGAGGCAAAGCTTTCCCCACCCCCACCCACCCATGAAGCAGACAGGGCTGCTATCCAGACTCCTGGCTGACACTGGCGTGTCCATTCAGACACGCAGCCCCTCCGATGTTCAGAGGATATTTTGAGACTGAACAGAAAGCCCTGCGGAGAACCTTAGCTGTGATTCCTGCACTACCAGGGCACTGGGCTGATTCATCTCCCAGGAAGATCAACAGTTCCCTGAACATTTTGCATGGCTACTTTCCCTCTAGGAGGGCTAGAGACTTGCTTCTCATTCTCCTTCTTCTCTTCCTTTTTAAATAAACCTCATACAAATTTTAAAAATGGAACATTAAAGGCTTACTTCCCCCTGGGGCTGTATAATTAATCCATATGATGATACAACAAGCTGGTCAGATTTAGCAAAGTTACTTTCACTTCTCAATGGCTGCTTGCAGATTTTGAATTGCGTCACTCCACTCCACCATAAATCTTAGGGAAACATCCAAAGTTATTTGGTGTCTCTAGGCAGAATAATAACTTTTGCTGGGTTTCAGGGGTGGCGGCCAAAGGCAGGGGACTATCTCGGGGGTCGAAGGTTGCCGTCCAGCCATTTTGGCTGGCTTCAGCGGGATTTCAAAGGGCTTTAGAAGAGCCTCAAAGGAAAGGAGGATCAATAAACCTCATAGTCTGGGTTGAGGTGCAGTCCAGAGCTGGCTTTCCCAAGACTCATATATGCTTCTTAGCAGAACCCTTTTCTTCTCCTGACAATGTGTCAGTTTTGTAACACAACCACGCTTTTGTATTGTAGAAATTGCTATTACCTCTAATTCGGACAGACAGAACGTGGATTCCTTCATCTCTCTTGGGGGCTTCCTGAAAGCACAGATGGATGAGCAAGACTCAGCTGGCCCTGAAACCGGAAGAGGCCATGCCATCAAAACTGAGAGCAGTGGGGGATTCTGGGAAAACTATGTGCAGAAGATTATGGGTGAGGAGGACACCCTCCACGCAGATGTGAAGAACCAGCAGTTCATGCAATTCTGCTTCCAGGAGGCCAAAGGACCTCGAGAGGTTTGCAGCCGACTCCACCACCTTTACCATCAATGGCTGAAGCCAGAAAGGCACACAAAAGCTGAGATGCTGGATCTAGTGATCTTGGAGCAGTTCCTGGCTGTCTTTCCACTGGAGATGGAGAACTGGGTGAGGGAATGTGGAGCAGAGACCAGTTCCCAGGCGGTGGCCCTGGCCGAAGGTTTCCTCCTGAGTCAGGCAGAGGAGAGGAAGCAGGCAGAGGAGCAGGTGAGAGAGACTTTTCTGTGGTTCAGAACATGAGGGTGGTTGTTGTTTGTTGTTTAGTCATTTAGTCGTGTCCGCCTCTTCGTGACCCCCTGGACCAGAGCACGCCAGGCCCTCCTGTCTTCCACTGCCTCCCGCAGTTTGGTCAGACTCATGCTGGTAGCTTCGAGAACACTGTCCCACCATCTCATCCTCTGTTGTCCCCTTCTCCTTGTGCCCTCCATCTTTCCCAACATCAGGGTCTTCTCCAGGGAGAATATAAGGGAGAGTATCCCAAAATTCCCTATTAATGGCCCATTCCTTTTTGGAAAACATTCAAGGAGTGAGATTGGATGCCTCTGCCATTTCTTTTCCAATACGTCTCCCCATTCTGTTTTGAATCTTTGTTGCTCTTTCAGGGAAAATATCTGTTTGCAGAAATGGGCCTGGATTCCTCTGAGACTGAAAGGACTCCATTGGATAACAGAGAGAGGCCACCGGGTAAGGAGGAAAGCATCCTGTCCCGTCCCCCTTTGGTGACATTCTGTGGATTTTGAAACAAACCCATGGGTTCTGTTCATCTTTTGGGAGAAGGCACTTGGGAACAAGAACTCCAAGGAAGGGAGATGTGCAGCATTTTTACCGAGCTAAAATATGAAATGGGATGTTGGCATCAGTCTGTCTCAAGAGTCAATGGAGTGTGTCCCTGGTGGTGAAGTCAGACTGCTGTGTTAGCACCAACTTCCCTGGAGAGCAAGCCAGGGCAGTGTGTATGGAGGTCCTGGGCTGCCCAGATGGCATGACTCCCCTCCTCAACCTTGCTTATGTGGCCACGGAAAGCAGATCAAGACATTTGGAGCCTCCTTGGCTGCAAGAGTTGCTGGAAGGTCTACAAGGTGCTGTTCAACCATCTTAGGGACTCCACTCTGGTTTACTGCAAGGCAGCAGGTGTAGATTTTTCCTCAAGTTCTACTCCTGAAGCCTTTCTCACAAATGAGCATAGCTGCAAAGCAGCAGAGGTTTAGGAGCAAAGTTCTCCATCTCCTAGATGGGTTACCTTCCCAGGTTGACAAGTCCCATCTGCCCCTTTGAAATGGGTACAAATGTCAAAATGCACTCAGCAGACGAGACTTTTTCAGAGGCCCGTCTGTACAGTGGTACCTCAGGTTAAGAACTTAATTCATTCTGGAGGTCCGTTCTTAACCTGAAACTGTTCTTAACCTGAGGTACCACTTTAGCTAATGGGACCTCCTGCTGCCACCGTGCGATTTCTGTTCTCATCCTGAAGCAAAGTTCTTAACCCAAGGTACTATTTCTGGGTTAGCTGAGTCTGTAACCTGAAGCGTCTATAACCCAAGGTACCACTGTAGTTTGAGACATAGTGCTCAACCTCAGAGGAAAGCATACCATCATGGCTTCCCACACACCTTTCTCTCTTGCAGGTGACAGAAGGATGCCAGCGGGACCTCCTCATCCATCTTTTCATGGTGGCAGAAGGGAAGCAGTGGCTGTGGAACCAGATCAGGTTGGGGGAAAGAGCATTGGGGGGGGGGGAGGTACGGGGGGGCAGCCAGGTGCCTCTGGGCCTGAACAAATTCCTCTCCTCTTGGCTTCCGTCAAAGCTTCTCTGAAGGCGTCTTTGTCAAGGGCAGCTTTGTCAGAAGCCAAGAGGCTGGAAATGCCATTCAAGAAGCTAAAAGTGCTGAGAACAAGGAACAGCCACCTTGCCTTAACTCGCCTTCTGAAGGTCACTTGTATGATTTATAAGCCATTGCAGTTTTATTTCTAATGTCACCACTGAATGCTAAAACAGGCTTCTGTGCAGTTTACACACCATACAAAACAGTGACCAGGATTCAGCTAACCAGCCCCATCAGTTTCACAGGGAGGGTTTCCCTCCCCACCCCTCCCTGTACCCACCTGTGCCTCTCGAAATTGGCTTTAGGGCATCGGGAGGGTCCCCCGTCCCCCTAAATGGCACACAAGGAAACAAGCAGAAATCCTTGTGTCTGGCAAATGGGAACGTTGCACGGCTGGGAGGCTCTGAAGAAAACAAGGTGGAGTTCCACCCATTTACATTAAGATTAATGTCCATCATTAAAATACACGATAAAAGAATTCCATTGAGACACAGATAGGTAGCCGTGTTGGTCTGCCATAGTTGAAACAAAATAAAGAAATTCCTTCCAGTAGCACCTTAGAGACCAACTAAGTTTGTTATTGGTATGAGCTTTCGTGTGCATGAAAAAGAAGTGTAAAGAAGTGTGCATCTGAAGAAGTGTGCATGCACACGAAAGCTCATACCAATAACAAACGTAGTTGGTCTCTAAGGTGCTACTGGAAGGAATTTCTTTATTTTGTTTCCACGGAGACATTAAAAGATGCATCAATAACATGCACTGGAAAAAACAAGCCCATTAAAACAACACAGCAGAGAACAGATAGAGAACTACAGAGCAGGCTTCCAGTCCCACCTGCCTTAAGGGAGGCAGCCCCCATGACAGCGAGGGATCGTTGGTGAACAAAATGCAATGATGACAAAAGGCAAATCATCCTTGCAAATTCCACCCAGAGAGGGGACGGCATGGGCTTCACTCACAGTTTGTCTTGATACCTGGCTCTTGCTCCGGCGTGGAATATGGGAGGCAGGGAGGCGCTGAGTGCAAAAGCACTTTGCCTGGCAAAAACCTTCCTATGCTGCCATTAAGAAGAAGAGGTTCTCCATTTAATTGGATCTACCAGCCTGTGATGGAAAAGGGTTGAAACGACAACATACTTTCGAATATACCAGCTACATGGATCAAAGGTTTGAATTGAGATTTTCTTTGGCGTGAGAGTCTGTTGGGGAGAGGAAAGCCCACAGTTTGTTTGTTCTAAGTTTCTTTTATATATATATATATATGATTCAGCCACCCTCTCTGGAAAATAAGATAAAAGCTATTTACAAGTGAGGAAGGGATGTTGGACTAATATTGATATGAACAAGCAAAAATGGAAACTGTGTATGATCTGAAATGAGGAAAGGAGGAGGAAGGGAAGTTCAAGTATGACCGTGTTGGAAAGACAGATTAATTCCCCTCATCTCCGTTTAAAAACAACAGACTGAGATTTGTGTGTGCTACTGACGGAATGTAATCAAAGATAAAGTTTAATTGGGCCATTAGTCTCTTGCTGTAAGGAAAAGAATCTGGAGGCTGAGATAATAGATTCTGGGGGTAGTAAATCTTTAGCGTGTTTGAAAACTGCCCACCATTTCCTAGGCTGAGGGATAAATGGTGAAGATCTGTGACAAGTTTTACTAGTGAGACAGAATGGATTCTAGCAGACTGTCACCTGTTCCAAGACATCAAAGCAAGGGGTGGAGAGAGAAGACCTCTGTGAAACTTGCTATTGTTATAGTTTGGCTATTATTGGGGTTATATTGGAAAACTAATAAAAAAATTACTAAAATAAAAGAACAGAGCAATATGTAGTAGATCATCTTCATTCTGACTAAGAGGAGGACCTTTCTCTTTCTCTTTTAGGGTCTAGTGTGCTTTGAAGATGTTGCTGTTCATTTCACAGATGAAGAATGGGCGTTGCTGGATCCTGACCAGAGAGCTCTGCATAAGGAAGTCATGGAGGAGATCTGTGGGATCATGGACTCTCTTTGTAAGGCTCCCTGTTGCATCATAATACGTGTTTGGAAATTCCATACATAGCTCTATGTGATCAACCTTCCAGATTTTGGTGGAACTCACTGCGCCACTTACAGCATCTGGGATTCTAACACGCTGCACAGCTCACCTTAAATGGAGGGCTAAAGACTGTTTTGTCTTTGAATATTCTTCCTCCAATGATTAGCCTGGTCTGAACTGCCCAGGCCTTTTGAATTCTTGGTTTTAGAGAAGTGACAGAAGTCAAAGTAGTTTCTGTTTTCATTTTTGCTTCTCTTGGTTTTGGTTGACCAAAGAGACAACTGTTATTGGAGATGGAGCAGATTCCATGATGGGAGCAAACAAATTCCATCCTATGAAAGAGCTTGACTTTTCAAATTTCAGGTCTTCATAAATATGTCAGTTAATGCCAGTCAACAAATGAAGTCAAACCTATAGTAAGACTTCACATCTAACTCACTCCCTTCAGTTCTTCCTCTATCACAGGTGTTAATTAGTATTTTTCAAAAATTGGGGTCTCCATTTATTCCTTAGGTTCTAATACATTTCTCTCTTTGTTGCAGGTGGTGATGAACTGGAAATTAAGAACAAGGGAGGCAATGACAACATCCACACATTGGAGAAGCCATATGAATATTCTGAGTTTGGAAAGAGGTTCAGTCTGAGTGTCCCTCTCACTTCCCATCACAGAATCCACAGCAAAGAGAAACCATATCAGTGCTTGGAATGTGGAAAGAGCTTCAGTCTGAGCACCCATCTCACTTCTCATGAAAGAATTCACAGTGGGGAGAAACCATATCAGTGCTCAGAATGTGGAAACAGCTTTAATTCCAAGAGAAGTCTCACATCCCATCAAAGGATTCATACAGGAGATAAACCCTATCAATGCTTGGAATGTGGAAAGAGCTTCAGCTGGAAGGAAAGTCTCACTGCACATGGAAGAATTCACACAGGAGAGGAACCATTTAAGTGCATGGAATGTGGAAACAGTTTCAATTCCGAGAGGAGTCTCATTTCCCATCAAAGAATTCATACAGGTGAGAAACCCTATCAGTGCTTGGAATGTGGAAAGAGTTTCAGTCAGAGGGCCAATCTCACTTTCCATCAAAGAATTCACACAGGGGAGAAACCCTATCAGTGCATGGAATGTGGAAAGAGCTTCAGTCAAAGGGCTAATCTCACGGCCCATCAAAGAATTCATACAGGGGAGAAACCTTATCAGTGCATGGAATGCGGAAAAAGCTTCAGTCACAGGGCCCATCTCACTTCCCATCAAAGAATTCATACAGGGGAGAAACCCTATCAGTGTGTGGAATGCGGAAAGAGCTTCAGTCGGAAGGAAAGTCTCACTTCCCATCAAAGAATCCATACAGGAGAGAAACCATATCATTGCATGGAATGTGGAAAGAGCTTTAATGCAAGCACAAATTTCCATCAACATCAGAGAATTCATCGTGGGGAGAAACCATTTCAATGCCTAGAGTGTGGAAAGAGCTTCAGTCAGAAGGAAAGGCTCATTTCCCATCAAAGAATTCATACAGGGGAGAAGCCATTTCAGTGCATGGAATGTGGAAAGACCTTCACATGGAAGGACAGTCTGACTTCTCATCAAAGAATTCATACAGGGGAGAAGCCACACCAGTGCTTGGAATGTGGAAAGAGTTTCAGTCGGAACTCAAATCTCGTTTCTCATCAAAGAACTCACAGCGGGGAGAAACCATTTCAGTGCATGGAATGTGGAAAGAGCTTTGCCTGGAAGGAAAGTCTCACTTCCCATCAAGCAATTCATACAGGAGAGAAGCCCTATCAGTGCTTGGAATGTGGAAAGAGCTTCAGGAAGAGAGCCAATCTCACTTCCCATCAAAGAACTCACAGTGGGGAGAACCATAGAATTGTAGAGTTGGAAGGCACCCTGATTATCATCTAGTCCAACCTCTGTTTACAGACCTTCAAGGATAGAGAAACCACCATCTTCCAAGGGAGTCTGTTCCACTGCTGAAAAGCTCTTAATCACACCGGCTCTCTAACAAGACTCTCAGAAAATGAGCATCCATGTGGGTCTGCTTAAAGTTCGGGTGGGACATTCTGGTGTTTGCATTTGAAGTTCCACACACATGTATCAAAATAATTGATGTAATAATGGTAACTACAGTGTAATAGTAGATTTAATGTTAGCTAGGGGTGGGGATAGCATGAATTTGGAATGCTGGGGTGAGTGGTGACTGGCTGAGAGTTTCAAAAGGGGGTTGAATAGAATAATTGAATCATAAATGCAATAAGCAAATACAATAAGCAACATAAATAGCAAAAGTTGTGATAAATAGTAAATAAAAAAAGCACAACCAAACTGAACAATTTCCATATAAATCACAGCAAAATCTAAAATAAAGATACAATAAACCAACAGGAAGAAACCCACCGCGCCCACTGAGCCCAAGAGTCTGTTCAGCATCCTCAGCTTCTGCAGCTGGAGTCAGTCCGGTCCCTCCCAGGCCAAATGGAAAAGGCCTGTAAGGAGGGAGCACATCTCCCAGGACTTGCAGCAAGATGGTCTCTGGCCTCCTCAGCAGCCTCTTCAGTAGAGATGACTGGAAGGTGGAATGGAATGGGAGAGTGGTGGCAATTGTGGAGCAGGGCTGGTTAGATCCGTGGTAGAGAAACAGCATTGTAATCCCCATTGTTGCAGTTGTAGTAAAGTAGCAACAAAACGAAGAAGAAATGGGAACATTTGAAACCATACGTTTATGTACACAAAGGTACCTTGAAACCCTTGTTTATTTTTTAATAAATCCATTGTATTCCACCACTCAGCTCATTATTCACTTCACATTTGGGGTGAAGTGTTCAGATTAGAGTTCTCTGGGGGAGTTTGGTGGAAGACCCAGCTCCTAGCTGTGCACCTCAAATGAAGTGGGAAGGTGGCGGAGGGATAGGTGGGCAGGGCCAGAGCCCCTCTGAGCAAAGGCGGGGGGGGGGGGGGGCTCAACATGGGGAGATAAACTAGAGGACACTCAGAGCGTTCAAAGCACTGCAGAAGAACAAATGGCCTTCCTTCATCCCTTACCAGAATGGACCGGGCAGGGGCTAGTTTATGGCGATACCCCCTTTGGGATGTCCCACAAACTGTTGTTGGGTCCTTTGGTTAGAGCAGGGGTGTCCAAACTTTTTTCAAAGAGGGCCAGATTTGATGAAGTGAGCATGTGTGAGGGCCAGCCAAAGTTGTGGAGCTTTCTTTAAGAATTTGACCCCAAGAAATATACTGCCGCAGGGGCTGGATTAAACACTGAGAGTTCCCTCACTGAGAGAAGCCAAGTTACAGGGAACCAGGCAGAGGGCCTTCTTGGTGGTGGCACCCGCCCTGTGGCAAGCCCTCCCACCAGATGTCAAAGAAATAAAGAACTACCTAACATCTGAAGGCAGCCCTGTTTAGGGAAGTTTGATGTTTTATCTTGTTTTTAATATTCTGTTGGGAGCCGCCCAGAGTGGCTGGGGAAGCCCAGATGGGTGGGGTATAAATAATAATAATAATAATAATAATAATAATTATTATTATTATTATTATTATTATTATTATTTCGAGTTGGATTAGGGCCCCAAAACAGACTTTGGACATGCCTGGGTTAGAGCAAGGGAAAATGGGAAGGTGACCAGAGAAAAGAAGGAGTAAAGTGGACTTTGAAGCTTTAGATCGTCTCTATTGATTGTGACCAAAGTTCAGTGTCCCTGCAAGCGAAGAAAGACGCAGCCTGGGAAAAGGTGTGCAACTGTCTTTTAAATATTCACAATCTGGGACACCCCCTTTCCAAGCGGCAGTGGGGGGGGGGGAGGCTACAAGGAGGTCAGGAAGGTCAAGGTGTGTCTCATTCCATGAGGATTGGAGAATTTACATATTCCAGACACAGTTGACACAAGGCCAATATCGACACTGGAAATGGGTTTTTCCTGGGGTTCATTGATAGGGGGGGTCCCCTCAGGCAGCACACCTGGGCAAACAGTACAACATTTGAAGACAATTGGCTGATTAGACCCATCGATTGAAAGAAGATCATGGAGGATATTAGGTTTCCCAAAATACATGGGAGAACACACAGCACACAAGTTCCAAAAGCAAGAAGGGTACGTTTACGAACGATTTTATATAAAGTTTCATTGAAAAACACAAGCTTTCCTTTGTGAAACAGCTCAGATAGAATGTTTCCACTTTCCCAGGGAAAGTGGAGGAGGAGGAGGACCGGGACAAGTTGCTCCTCCTGTTTCTGCGCCAAGGAGGGGGAAGCTCAGCCCCCGGCCAGGAGGGTCCCCCAAATAAAGCATCTCTGGGTGTTTTGCGCACGACGCACGTGGCTCCTCCGGGGCTTCTGCTCTCCAGAGGGAGAGAAGAGGGAGAGCTGGGTGCGCTCGGCTTGCCAAGGGTTAAACAGAAACGAGCTGGATTCCTAGAGAGGGCAGGAAAGAAAGCCGGGGAGGGCAGGTCCTCCAGAGCAAAAGCCCCTCCCCCAGACTTTTCCTGCAAGAAAAGGGGGTGCTTCTGTCTCTCTCTGCAAATGCTGCCCCGGTGGCGCCTGCTGGGATCCGGTGAGTCTCCTCTCTCTCCCAGAGGATGCACTGGGGGTCCCAGGGCTGCAGGGGAGCGTGCGTGTGGGGAGCCTGTTCAGCTCCTGCAGCGGGGGACCCCCATGTCAGGGCGCGAAGAGTCCTGCCGGGGAGGAGGAGGGCGGCAACTCTGCTCTTCCTTTGCATGGATGCACAACTGGCTCCTTTGAGAGGCGAGAGCCATGGGTTGCTGCTGCTGCTGCTGAGTCCTTTAGTCGTGTCCGACTCTTCGTGACCCCCTGGACCAGAGCACGCCAGGCCCTCCTGTCTCGAGGTTTATGGAAGAAGGTGATGTCCAAGTCCGCCTACTCTGTAAGAGTAAAATGCCTCTGGGAATGGAGAGAATCCGTTATGGCATTGAATTCATACGGTTTCCCAAAGACTAGTCCTCTTCCAGCGCTGTCAAGTCCAAAAGGGTACATTTTGACACTTCTAGTTATAATGTAACACGTTTAACGCAATCGAAAGCAGAGTGGATACAGTTAATGGACTTCCCCCGTCGTCTGCGCAGTTGGAGGGCGCTCAGTCAACCGCGCAAGGGCTGAGCTGAGGGTTTAGCAACGATCCCCTGCCAGTTGCTGACTTTGCACAGTAGGGGTCGCTCTTCGGTAATACCCGATTGGCTAGCTGTCAGATTTTAAAGCTCCCTATTGGTTGACCTCAGGTGATTCACAAAATGCGGATTTTGTTCATGAAACAGTAATATGCCCTTTTAATTGATACACATTGAGTTTATATTTCAGCAGTTGATTACTGCCAACGTACAAGATTATGGCTATGGTGGACTGTAGTGCTTATGCGACTGTGAACGAAGGCGGTTGGGCTCCCGGGTTTTAGGGAGGGAGGGGAAAACTGTTTCCGTGTAGTGCCCCCCCTTCATTTTCCGTAACAGATGCTTTAGTCGAGATTCCTGCATTGCAGGAGGTTGGACTAGATGACCCTTGGGGTCCCTTCCAACTCTATGATTCCTGACTCCCAAGCTGAAATAAAGCAAGAAAGCCCCGAATTAATTGGGAGCCAAATACTTGAAAGCATATATATATGCATGTATTTTATAAAATGGCAGGAATGCAGGAATCTCAATTAAAGCATCCATGTCAGAAGGCCAAACTCTGCTTAAAAACTTACAAGGAAGGAGAGGAGGAGAAAACAAGCTTGTTTGTAGCCTCATGAATCAGAAGGATGGGGATGTGGTCCGTGGGCTTTTCTTTATAAGACTGGGCAAGTTCTCTGTCACTTCTCGGCTTTTGATGTCGTTGAGTCGTTTAATCGTGTCCGCCTCTTCGTGACCCCCTGGACCAGAGCACGCCAGGCACTCCTGTCTTCCACTGCCTCCCTCATGCTGGTAGCTTCGAGAACACTGTCCCACCATCTGGTCCTCTGCCGTCCCCTTCTCTTTGTGCCCTCCATCTTTCCCAGCATCAGGGTCTTTTCCAGGGAGTCTTCTCTTCTCAGGAGGTGGCCAAAGTCTTGGAGCCTCAGCTTCAGGATCTGTCCTTCCAGTGAGCACTCAGGGCTGATTTCCTTCAGAATGGAGAGGTTTGATCTTCTTGCAGTCCATGGGACTCTCCAGAGTCTCCTCCAGCACCAGAATTCAAAAGCATCCATTCTTCGGCAATCAGCCTTCTTTGTGGTCCAGCTCTCACTTCCATACATCACTACATATTAAAACTGAGGATTTTATCCGCATTCCATCGCCAGACCTGAAGCAAGATCTAAACGGATTAGCAGACAGGGATCATGGGGGGGGGGGGGAATCCAGTGTAACGAGGGCTATAATGGTATAATTGTAGAGCTATACTGGGAAAAGGAGGTTAGGGTTAAAAGGAGCAGAGCTGGCTTCCTAGAAGGGACAGGATGTAAGGGGGGGGCAGGTCCTCCATAGGAAAAGCACCTTCCTTCAAGAGTTAAAGGGATCTGAGCTGCCTTCCTGGAGAGGCCCGCCAATAAAGGGGGGGCTGTTGCCTTTCTCTGAAAATGTTGCCTCCGTGGCCCCTCCTGGGACCCGGTGAGTCCCCTCTCCCTTGACCCATAGGGCCCCATTGGGAGAAGGGGGTCCCAGGGCTGCAGGGGGGCGTGCATGGGGCGGGGGCTGCTCAGCTCCTGCAAGGAGGGGGAACGACGATCCCAAAATCAAGGAGCAGAGGGTCCTGGCGAGAGGGGCGAGGGCGCAGGAGAGCGGCAGCTCTGCGCTTCCTTTGCCCCTTTGGGGAGGGTCTTTGGATCGGGGGGGGGAAGGCATGCTAACCCCAACCCCCAAATTCAGATTTACATTTATTAACTGAAGTTGTAGCCAGATGTAAAACGGAGAGCTTGGCCTCAGTGAGAAAGGCTGGAAGATTTAGGACACAGAAAAGAAAATGGCTCCATCTCACCGTGTGGAATTAAACCCACCGATTCGAGATGGCTTTGAAAGAGGACGAGGCCAGTTGGTGGAGCGGGAGGAGAGGGCGAGGGGGGGTCCTGTGCTCTGTCTCCCCGTCGGAGGCTGCAAGGCTTCAAAGTCCCAGTTGCTGCAGGTGGAGAAAGTGGCTCTTGCGCCCCAGTCCTGCTGGTGGGCTTCCCATGAGGGGCCCCTGGTTGGCCCCTGTGGGAAGAGGAGGCTGGACTCAAGAGGGGCCCCTTTGGCCTGATCCTGCAGGGCTCCTCTTCTCTTCTGGTGCTGAGCTCCTCCAGATGCAAGTGGGCCCTCCACTCTCCTTCCGTCAGAGGCAAAGCTTTCCCCACCCCCACCCACCCATGAAGCAGACAGGGCTGCTATCCAGACTCCTGGCTGACACTGGCGTGTCCATTCAGACACGCAGCCCCTCCAATGTTCAGAGGATATTTTGAGGCCCACAACTTCTACTTAATTTGATAATGTGAAAAGAAGTATGTATATGTGATGTATAAAGAAGTCATATGCTTAAACACAGCTGGTTACGTTGTGGGTGGTATTGTTAGTTGGATTTACGTAACTATAGGTTTGATAGTGTTTTGTAGAATTTCCTAGCACCTCTAATTTATATGGTCAGAACTTGTCAGATCATCAAGGATTCCTTCATCTCTCTTGCAGGCTTCCTGAGAGCACAGATGCATGAGCAAGACTCAGCTGGGCCTGAAGCAGGAAGACATGATGACATCAGAACTGGGAGCAGTGGGGGATTCTGGGAAAACTCTGTGCAGAAGATCCTGGGTGAGGAGGACACCCTTCGCTCAGAGGCGCAGAGCCGGCAGTTCAGGTGGTTCTGCTCCCAGGAGACCAAAGGACTCCGAGAAGTTTGCAGCCGACTCTACCACTTTTGCCATGAGTGGCTGAAGCCAGAAAAGCACACGAAAGCTGAGATGCTGGACCTGGTGATCTTGGAGCAGTTCCTGGCTGTCCTTCCGCCGGAGATGGAGAGTTGGGTTAGGGAATGTGGAGCTGAGACCAGTTCCCAGGCAGTGGCCCTGGCCGAAGGTTTCCTCCTGAGTCAGGCAGAGGAGAAGAAGCAGGCAGAGCAGCAGGTGAGAGAGACTTTCCTCTGGATACTCCCAAGGGGCTCCAAACAGGAAGGAGAACATCCCCAAAAGCTCTACTAATGGTTCATCCTTGTTTTGGAAAGCAGCCATTGAATGTTATCAGATTGCCCTTCAGTTTTTGCCTCTGTCATTCCTTTTCCTTTTTTTTTTTTTTTAAAAATATTTTTATTTTTCCATATAAACACAATACAACAAACATAAACATACAAAAACAAAAACAAAACAAAAAACATGTATCATTTCATATCCTAATTTCATATCCTATCTTCCCCGACTTCCTCATGCCTCCCCTTTCTGTATTCCAAATTCTTATCGATTGTTCAGCAAATCTTCCCTTATTTTAATTTAAATTTAGACTATTCTTCCTTATTTTCCTTGTCTTAACCATTGCTAATAGTAACCATTTACTTTCCAGTCCAACATCATTCTAACTTTCATTAACTTTGTGATATTTCTTTAAATAGTCCTTGAATTTTTTCCATTCTTCTTGCGCTGCTTCTCTTCCCTGGTTTCGGATTCTGCTCGTCATTTCTGCCAAGCCCATATAGTCTATCACCTTCATCTGCCATTCTTCCAGTGTGGGTAGTTCTTGCGTCTTCCAGTACTTCGCAATGAGTATTCTAGCTGCTGTTGTAGCATACATAAAGAAAGTTATATCCGTCTTTAACACCCCTTGGCCGACAATACCCAAGAGAAAGGCCTCTGGTTTCTTGGGGAAAGTATATTTAAATACCTTTTTAAGTTCATTATAGATCATTTCCCAGAATGCCTTAATCTTCGGGCAGGTCCACCAAAGATGAAAAAATGTACCTTCAGTTTCTTTACATTTCCAACATTTGTTGTCAGGCACATGGTAAATCTTTGCAAGCTTGACTGGGGTTATGTACCACCTATATATCATTTTCATAATGTTTTCTCTTAAGGCATTACATGCCGTAAATTTTATCCCGGTGGTCCACAACTTTTCCCAATCAGCAAACAAAATATTATGACCAATGTCCTGAGCCCATTTAATCATGACCGATTTAACCGTTTCATCTTGTGTATTCCATTTCAGCAGCAAATTATACATTTTGGACAAATTCTTAGTACTGGGTTCTAACAGTTCTGTCTCCAATTTTGATTTTTCCACCTGGAAGCCAATTTTACTGTCCAGTTTAAACGCTTCATTAATTTGATGGTAGTGGAACCAGTCTCTCACCTTCCCTTTTAATTTCTCAAAACTCTGCAATCTCAATTTGTCCCCTTCCTTTTCCAAAATTTCCCAGTATCTTGGCCACTTGGACTCCATATTTAACTTTTTAACTGCCTTAGCTTCCATTGGCGACAGCCACCTTGGAGTTTTATTTTCCAGCAAGTCTTTATATCTGTCCCAGACATTTAGTAGTGCTTTTCTGACAATATGATTTTTAAAACTTTTATGTGCTTTAACCTTGTCATACCACAAATATGCATGCCACCCAAAAATGTTATTAAAACCTTCCAAATCCAAAATGTCTGTGTTTTCAAGAAGTAGCCATTCTTTCAGCCAGCAGAAAGCTGCCGCTTCATAGTAAAGTTTAAAGTCTGGCAGGGCAAACCCCCCTCTTTCCTTTGAATCCGTTAGTATCTTAAATTTAATTCTGGGCTTTTTGCCCTGCCAGACAAATTTAGATATGTCTTTTTGCCACCTCTTGAAACAATCCATTTTATCAATTATTTGCAATGCTTGGAACAAAAACAACATTCTTGGCAATACATTCATCTTTATAGCTGCAATACGGCCTAACAAGGAAAGCTTCAAGTTGGACCAAATCTCCAAATCTTTTTTCACTTCTCTCCAAGTTTTTTCATAATTATCTTTAAACAAATTCACATTTTTAGCTGTCATATTTATACCCAAATTTTTCACTTTTTTAACCACAGTCAACCCTGTCTCATTCTGGAACCTTTCCTTTTCTATCTGTGTCAAATTTTTCTCCAAAACCTTTGTCTTAGACTTATTCAATTTAAATCCTGCCATTTGACCAAACTCTTGAATTATTTCCAAAACTCTTTTCGTGCTAGCTTCTGGCTCTTGCAATGTAAGTACTAAGTCATCTGCAAATGCTCTCAGTTTATATTGTTTAGCTCCGACCTGAATCCCTTTAACCAACTGGTCCCTCCTAATCATATTAAGCAAAACCTCCAGGACCGATATAAAAAGTAATGGGGAGATAGGGCACCCCTGGCGTGTCCCTTTTTCAATCTTGAACTCTTCTGTAACCACATTATTTACAATTAGTTTGGCTTTCTGTTCAGAGTATATTGCACCTATACCATTTTCAAACCCTTGGCCTACCCCCATCCCCCGGAGGTTCTTCAACATAAAACTCCAAGAAATGTTGTCAAAGGCTTTCTCGGCATCCACAAATATCAAAACAGCTTTAGTGTTTATGTTCACTTCCAGCTTTTCCAAAATGTCAATTATATTCCTTACATTGTTCGACAAGTGCCTTTTTGGGAGAAAGCCCGCTTGGTCCCCGTGAATCTCCTCCATCAAAACTCTCTTCAGTCTTTTTGCCAAAATATCAGCAAAGATTTTGTAATCCACATTCAATAACGAGATGGGTCGGTAGTTTTTAAGTTGGGTCTTTTCAGTCTCTGTCTTTGGTATAAGTGTAATGTAGGCCTCTCTCCACGTATCGGGTGCCCTTTTCCCCTCCATAATCTCATTGCAGACTTCCTTCAAAGGTTGTATCAACCCTTCCTTCAAAACTTTATAGTATTTGGAAGTCAGTCCATCCGGTCCAGGGGATTTGCCCAGCGTCATGCCTTGAATGGCATCTTCTATTTCTTGTGCTGATATCTCCTGGTTCAATATTATCTTACTTTCATGCGAAACCTTTTTCAGCCCATTTTCCTCGAGGAACTGTTGTATGTCCATTTCTTTTTGCGGCCCTTGTGTGTAAAGTTGTCTAAAGTAGTTCTGAAAACAATTCCTAATTTCCGCTGGGTTGCTTATGTTTTTTCCTTCCACTTCTATATTTGTTACC
The DNA here is from genome assembly GCF_964270895.1 of Podarcis filfolensis. Taxonomy (NCBI): domain Eukaryota; kingdom Metazoa; phylum Chordata; class Lepidosauria; order Squamata; family Lacertidae; genus Podarcis; species Podarcis filfolensis. The sequence continues at coordinate 74,760,484 of NC_139612.1, forward strand.
GTGTTGAGTTTTTGTCTCTTCTTTATTTGCCAAGCCAGTAACTTGCCACATTTATCAGCAGATTCAAAAGTCTTTTGTCTCATTTGTTTAATTCTCCACTCTAATTCTTGATTCATCAGTTCCATATATTGTGTTTGATGAAATTTAATTTCTCTTAGAATCTCTTGGGATTTTGGCTTCGATCTTAATTGTTTTTCCCCTTCTTTTATCTTTTCCAAAATTCTCTCCTTTTTCTCATTTTGCTTTCTCTTCTTTAAAGTATTTTGCTGAATCAAAAACCCTCTCATCACGGCTTTGCTTGCGTCCCATACTATTCTTTTTTCTACTTCAGACCTTAAGTTGATTTCAAAATAGTCTTTCAAGGTTTTTTGGGCCTTCTTGCTGATCTCCTCGTCTCTAAATAAGGTGTCATTCATTCTCCATCTGAAGGAACCAGTTGTTGTTTGCCTCATCACCATCTTTACAGCATTATGGTCGGAGAAAGTTTTTGGGCAGATTTCTACTTTTTTTATATTCGGAGCCATACTGCTAGTCACCCAGATTTGGTCAATCCTTGTCCATGTCATTTTGGCTTCAGAAAAGAAGGTTCCCTCTCTTTCTAATGGGTGTTTTGTTCTCCAAATATCAATCAAATCCATATTGTCAGTCATTTCAAAAAAAGTCTTTGGTAGTCTTCCATCTTTTGTTATTACCTGTCTTTGTGCCTTGTCCATATTTGTTGAAACCACTCCATTCATATCTCCCATCAAAATTAAGTTGTAATCCATATGGTCCATCAAAATTTCATGCAACTTCTTAAAAAATTCAGCTTTCCCTTCGTTTGGTGCATAGATTCCCACTATCAAATACTTCTCTCCTTGAGATTGAATTTCAATTGCCAAATATCTTCCTTGATCATCTTTAAAAATTTGTTTCGGTTGCAATTTTTCTTTTGCATAGATCACCACTCCTCTCTTTTTTACTCTGTCTGAAGATATAAATTCCTGTCCCAGTCTTTTATTTATTAATAATTTTCTGTGTGCTCTTGTCACGTGGGTCTCTTGTAGGCAAATCAAGTCCAATTGGTCTTTCTTTAAGGCATGAAATATATTTTTTCTCTTCCTGGGAATATTTAAGCCATTACAATTCCAGGTTAGAAGTTGCAGAGCCATGATGGGATTATTTACTCCTTCCTCCTACAGCTCCCTGTTTTTGTTCCTCGTCTGTCGGTGGTACCGTGTTCGTGTCCAGTGATGGATGCCCTTGTCCTGGAAATGTCTCTTTCTGTAGGTCTTCTTCGTGTTCTCCCAAGAACTTGTCTTTATCACTTACAGTCTTTATTCTTCTCTTCTTTCCCTTATATTTAAAAGACAAGCCTTGGGGAAATTCCCACCTGAATGGTATGTAGTTCTTCTTCAGCAGTGTCACCAGGTCTTTATAATGTCCTCTTGCGTCCAAGATACTCTTAGGGATGTCTTTAAAGATCTCAATAAAAGAGTCTTCAATTCGAAGGGCTGTTTGGTAGTGCAGGTTCAATATTTTATCTCGCTCCTCCTTTGATCTTAAGGTAATAAGACAATCTCTGGGTCGATTTCTCTTCTGTCTTATTCCCAATCTAAATGCACTTTCTATCTTAAAATCTTCTTTCTTCAGCTCCTGCTTCCAAAAATCAGAAAATTCTTTTGTCAAATCATCCACCAAGTTCTCTCCTTCCTTTTCCGGCACAAGTCTGATCCTCAGGTTCCTCTCCTTGCGTTGCATATCCTGCATAGAGAGTGCCAGTTCATATTCATCCAATTTCTTGTAAACTGGTGGAAATTTTTCCTCCGCAGCAGTTGCAATTTCCTTAGCTTCCTCGGCTATCTTTCGTGTTATAGATGAATCTTCCAATAATTTCCCAATTGCTTCTGCATTTGAGTTCACTTTATTCCCTAGGTCAGTTATACTTTTAGTATTTAGGTCAATTTTCCCAGAGATTTCTTCAATTTTTTTATTTGTTTCAGCAACTTGTACTTTAGTTTCAGCAACTTGCAATTTAGTCTCCGCACCTTGCTTTTTTAGTTCCTCCAAAGAGTCATTTATCTTCTCCAATACCTTAGCAAATGATTCTTCTGTAGACATTGCTTTCGCTTTTGGCTTTGCAGCCACTATAGTTCCAGAGGCTCCTGTTACAGAAGCCCTTCTTTGCATGTAAGTGTCAATTTTGTATTGTCTGCCAGATCTCAAGGTTGTTTCTTGTAACTCCCCTTTCTCTTTACCATCTGCCATAACAAAGTCTTTTAGTCAAGGTCATTCCCAGACTTTGAAACTCACAAACAAAGTTCTCAAATTTTAAACTCCACTTGTTGCTGAAACAATTTGTAGGTCCTCTAGGGGGCGTAGAGTCAGTTCTATGCTTCTCAAAGTAATCCCACACTCTTCAAAAAAGAAGGAATAAAGGTTTCCTAGTCCCTTTCAATTTTTCTTTCCTTTTTCAAGGGGATCCCAGTCAATAGTGTCCTGTAAGTAACTTTATAATACCACAGAAACAGTGTTTCAAATTGGAAGTAAGCAAAGTCAATTTGAGATATTTTTTAGCTTCTTATAGCAACAGTCCTTAGCCGGTTCCTTTTCTCCGGCAGTCCGATCCCAGGTTAAAGAGCAGCGATACTTAATCCAATTCTTTTAAATTGGCAGGGAAACACTTTTAAAATCTTCTTCCCCCCCCTCCTGCCTTCGGGGGGGGGAGTTCTTTGCTTTGGTGGTGGATTTCTTAAATCCCGCAAGTTTCCTCTCAAGCAGTTACAGCTAGAGTGCCTTTCGCTTTGATCTTGCTACAGAACGGAAAGCAGACTTCCTTTTTAGTGCTTGTCCGTCTCGGTGCCCAATTTCTTTACTTTTAGTGTCCAATTATATTTTAGCGGTCAATCCTACTCACGGATAGTTGTTCTTTTAATCCAATTTCCCGGGAAGAAGTCAGCGCTCTCCGCTAATGGCGACGCGGCTTCGCTTCGCAGGCTGGGTGAAAACGACTCTCAGCACCGCTCCAAGACCCCTCCGCTCCTCCGGAGCCTTTAAAAAGGCTATTTCGCAGCGTCGGGGGGGCGCAAAGGTGCCCGCCGAGTCTCCAGTTCACAGGCAACGCGCCTGTGATTTTTAGGGGTCCCCGCTTCGCCGTAGCTGACAGGACCCGAACCCACGAAGCAGATCTCTCCCGGAGCTCCGGTTGAGATCCGCCATTAAGCGCCGGCGCTAACCGGAAGTCCCTGTCATTCCTTTTCCAACCCTTCTTCATATTTTCTGTTTTGAATCTGTTGCTGTTTCAGAGGCAGGATCTGTTTGCAGAAATGGGCCCAGATTCCTCTGAGACCGAAAGAATTCCATTGGACACCAGAGAGAGGCTGCTGGGTAAGGAAGGAGTCAGTTCTCCGTTTGGTCCCTTTCTGTGGATATCAAAACAAATCCATGGGTTCTTTTCATCTTTGGGGGAGGACACTTGGAGCCAAGAGCCCCAAGGAGATGTGTACCTTTTACACATCTAAATTATGAAATGGGTACAAATGTCCAAATGCACTTAAAACAAAACAAAATTTTTTTTCCCTTCCAGTAGCACCTTAAAGACCAACTAAGTTAGTTCTTGGTATGAGCTTTCGTGTGCATGCACACTTCTTCAACAAATGCACTTAGTGTGGGATGTAACATAAGCAGTCAAACTCAGTCGTGTGAATTAGGAAGGATAATATTTAATCAATATATCCTCTCCTGCTACCCACAACATTCTCACACTCAGAAGGTGAGACTTTTTGGAGAGCAGCTGCACTCCTGGCTTCCCACTTACCTCTGTCCCTTGCAGGTGACCAGATGATGCCAGCAAGACCTCCTCATCCATCTGTTCCTGGTGGTGAAGGAGAAGCAACGGCTGTGGAAGCAGCTCAGGTAGAGGGAGGGAGCCCTGTGGGGAAGGGGGCTGAGGGGTGGGGCAGTCAGAGTGCCTCTGGCCCCCAAGGAATCTCTCTCCTCCTCTTGGCTGCCCTTAGCAAGGGCTGGAAATGACATTTGAGAAGGTTCAATTGCTGAGAATGAGGACAGCCACCTTGCCTTAACTCGCCTTCTGAATGTCACTAGTCTGATTTACCAGTCATTATAAATTTATTTCCAGATTGATCGATGGATGCTGAAACAGGCTTCTGAGCGGTTGACAAACCATACAGAACAGTGGCCAGGAGGACCTACCCAGACCCATCCATTTCACAATGGCACTTTCCCCCCTCCAAGTGCTTCTCCCCCCCAGGGCCCCCTTGCACCCCTTGAAGTGGGCTTGAGGGCAACAGAAGGGCACACAGGGAGTGGAGAGTGAGAATCCTTCCATCTGGAAAATGGGTTATGTTGTGCAATGTGGAGTTCCACCCATTTACACTAAGATTAATGTCCATTATTAAAATACTGAGAGGAGAACTTTCTCTTTCTCTTTTAGGGTCCAGTGTGCTTTGAAGATGTTGCTGTTCATTTTACATATGAGGAGTGGGCGTTGCTGGATCCTGACCAGAGAGCTCTGCATAAGGAAGTCATGGAGGAGAATCGCGGGATTGTGGCCTCTCTCAGTAAGGCTCCCTGCTGGATCATAATGTGTGTTTTGAGATTCCATACATATCTCAGTGAAGAACCTCCCAGATTTTGATGGAGTGCAACAGAACCATTTAGAGCACCTGGGATTCTTATCTGGGATATACCGTATTTTTCGCTCCATAGGACGCACCTGACCATAGGACGCACCTGACCATAGGGCGCACTCCTGATTTAATTCCTGAGTGGGCTCCACATATTTTCCCACTGCCTGTTCAAAGTTTCCCACTGCCTGTTCCAAATTTCTAGTCGAAGTCGCCATCCAGTTCACCTTTTCATGTAATTGTTCCAGTAGGGCATTTGTTTTATAAAAAGCACACAACAAGGCTTCTGAATACATTGTCCTGCAAGGTCAGATGCCTATTCCCACGATTGTAATCTATAACAGCTGCCGGCTCCCTGGAGTTGGTTACAGTTTCACAGTCTCCCTCTAGGGGGAAAAACTTCTATTTGTTCTTGCAACAGAGTTTCCCTTTTTAAAATACTTTGTCAATATTTATTCCTTTCAAATGCGAAAAGGAACAATGGAATCACTATGTTTCTCTTCTTTTAGCTATCTGTCAAAAACACTTATTTCTGGTCAATGAACTTCAAACGTCAGTCCTGACACCCCCGCTCCAGTATCAGGGCGGAGGAAAGTTACTTCAGTTTAAACTCACTTTAAACAGTCTAAAAATAATCCTCCCCCTTCTCCTGCTGTCAAAGGGGGGTTCCACAATTATAAATGATGAAATCCAGTCCTTTAAAGCTGATTTTCTTAGCTCTAGCTTAAGTTGTCTTTGCTTTATTTTGTTTACAAAAGAACGGAAGGCTGACTTCCTGTTTAGACCTTCCCGTTCCGTACCAAATTAAAATAGGTATTTAAGATCCAATTCTTTTCTGCTCGCTAGTCCTTATTTGATGTCCAATTGTTCTAAATCTAAGTACTCACGGGTGCTTATTTTAAAGTCCAAATTGTCCCAGGAAAAAGGCAGCGCTCTCCGGCAACAGCTATGCGGCTTCGCTCCACGGAAATAGCTGTTGACTCTCAGCACCGCGCCACTTCCCCCTCTTCACTTCGGAGCCCGTTAGTGGGTTCCTTAGAGAGTTGGGGGGGCGCTAAAGGTGCCCGCTGAGTCCCATGGTCACAGGCTTCATCCGCCTGTGATTTTTGAAAGGGTCCCCGCTTCGCCGTAGCGGAGAAGACCCGTTTCCCGCGGAGCTATTCCCTCCAGTTCAGAGGGAGTCCGCCATTGCTGGTGGCGCCACCCCGGAAGTTCAGGGCGCACCTAGTTTTTAGAGGAGGAAAATACAGAAAAAAATATTCTGAATCAAATGTTGCACTAAACTATTTAAAGCAGCAAAGCGGGTGGCTCCTGTCCGCTTTGCTGCTTTAAAGCGAGCCTCAGAGGAGGGTAGGAAGGGGAACCATGGCTTATCTAAGTCCAGTTAATAATGCTGAGCCTGACTTATGGCCATTGAGACTGGCCGTCTCAGTGGAAATCTGGGGAGGCTGAGGTGGACTTTCCAGTGGTCAAAGTGTGGTTGTGTCTTCCTGCCCGGCATCTATTTCCTGCCGTCTTTACCCCCTGCACCCCCGCACCCTGCTTCGAGGGAAGGAAGCGGAGCCATGGATCCTCTGCTCGCAACTGCAGTGGATTCCCTCCACTTTGAAGCAGGAAAGTGGGAGAGGAGCTGCTTACACGAGTGTAAGCTGCTCCCCTCCCACTTTCCTGCTTCAAAGGGAGCCCAGGAGGAGGGAATCCGCTGCAGCCGCCAGTGGCGTAGCGTGGGGGGTGCAGGGGGGGCCGGCCGCACCGGGCGCAACATCTGGGGCTAGGGCAAATCAATGGGTTAGGGGGCGCAAATCCACAGGTTGGGGGCGCAAATTACTTGCCTTGCCCCGGGTGCTCACAACCCACGCTACGCCACTGGCAGCCGCAAGCAGTGGAGGATCCATGGTCCCTTTCCTTCCCTCCTCCGTAGTTGCTTTGAAGCAGGAAAGTGGGAGAGGAGCTGCTTACACGAGTGTAAGCTGCTCCCCTCCCACATTGCCGCTTCAAAGGGAGCCTGGGAGGAGGGAATCTGCTGCAGCTTCCCCCACCTCCCGCAGAAGCCGCACACTCTTTAAAGGGGCTGCGCGGCTTCTCCTGGCTTTTCTGAGAGGTGGGGGGATTCCCCCACCTCGTAGAAAAGCCCGCAGGAGCCACGCAGCCTTTAAAGAGCACGCCGCTCTTGGGGGCTTTTCCCCGAGGAGGGAGAAGGGACTATGCGGCCAGTCAGTCTCTTCTCCCTCCTGGGGAAAAGCCCGCAAGAGCGTACGAAGCTTGTGTGCGGCTCTTGGGGGCTTTTCCTGCCTGCCTCCCCCCTGCATTCGCTCCATAGGACGCACACACATTTTCCCTTGCTTTTTAGGAGGGAAAAAGTGGGTCCTATGGTGCGAAAAATACGGTAACTCATCTTGAACGGAGAACTATTGACTGTTTTGTCTGTAAATATTCTTGCTCCATTTATGCCATTTTAAACTCTGATCAGGCTGATCTGAACTACCCAGGCCTTTTAAAATGTAGGCTTCAGAGTAGCTTCTCTCAGGTCCTTTGTTATTGCTCCTGTTGGTGTTAAGTTGTCCAAAGAGACGACTGAGATGGAACAGATTCCATGATTGGGCCAAACAAAATCCAACTCTGTTGTAAATAATAATACAGTGGTACCTCCATTTACGAACTTAATTTGTTGCAGAGGTCCGTTCTTAACCCAAAACCATTCTTAACCTGAGGCGTGCTTTCGCTAATGGGGCCTCCCGCTGCCGCCACACCGGCGGCGTGTGACTTCCGCTTACCTCTCAGGGCAAAGTTCGCTACCCGGAACACCTACTTCCGGGTTAGCGGATCTCGTTACCCGAAGTGTTCGTAAGGAGGACGGTACGTAACCCGAGGTTCCACTGTAATAACACTTCGAATGGTGCTCAGAAATGGATCGTGAGCCAGTGAATATTTTTTAGGACTGGCGTTATACATTCTTGGTGGCCGCTCCCAGTCACCAGTCTAGCTGCCGCATTCTGGATTAGTTGTCGTTTCCGAGTTATCTTCAAAGGTAGCCCCACACAGAGTGCAAAAGGTAAAAGTAAAGGACCCCTGGACAGTTAAGTCCAGTCAAAGGCGACTATGGGGTGTGGCGCCATCTCGCTTCAGGCCAAGGGAGCTGGCATTTGTCCACCAAGCAGGAAATAACAAGAACTTGCACCACTCTGGCAAGTCAGGGAAGGTCTCAGCCGGCGTACCAGATGGAGCTGGCAGACAGCTGCCCTGGGCACAGAATTGACCTGTGCCTCCATGGAAAGCTGTGAGTCCAAAATGATCCCTAGGCTGCACACCTGGATCTTTAGGGACATAGCTACCCCATTCAGGAACAGGAAGCCCCCCCTGCCTGCCTCCTGTCCCCCCAAAAGTGGTCTTCAGTCTTGTTGGGATTTAAGCTCCATCCACCGTCCATCCTCCAACCACCTCCAGACAACCACACAGGGCATTCACCACTCTCATTGGTTCTGATATAAAGGAGAGGTAGGGCTGGGTATCACCCAGCCCAACCTTCCAGATGATCTCTCCCAGTGGCTTCATATAGATATTACAAAGCATGGGGGAGAGGACAAAGCCCTGAGGCACCCCACAAGTGAGAGCCCAGGGGTCTGAACACTCATCCCCCAACACCACTTTCTGGACATGGCCCAGGAGAAGGAGGGGAACCACTGCATAACCGGGACCCCAGCTCCCAGCTCTTCTAGACGGTCCAGAAGGATGTCATGGTTGGTGATATCAAAGGCTGCTGAGAGATCCAGCAGAAGTAGGAAACAGCTTTCACCTTTGTCCCTAGCCTGCCGGAGATCATCAACCAGAGCGACCAAGGCAGTTTCAGTCCCATGACGAGTCTAATTTCAGTCTCTTTTATGAGCCAGGATGGGCAAGGATCAAAGAGGCAGGTGGTTAGTTTCACTTGCCCAAGCATCCTGTCCACATCCTCGAAGGTAACAGATTGGAATTGGTCCCATGCAACTTGACTAGACAGGACCCTAGCATTCTCCTTCTCCAGCTCTGGTGCCATGGTGGAGTCTACCTCTTTCCAAAACTGAGCAACTTTATCTGCAAAAACCCGCAAAATGATGGCAGGAGGTCTTGGGGTCCTCACCAGGCCCCAATGGCAAAGGTGGTTCCATTGTATTGTGAACCACCTGAAAGAATCTCCTGGTGCTGTTTTCTGCAGAGGCTATAGAGGCGGTGAATAAAGTCCTCGCCATCGCTATCACCACTTGGTAGGCTCAGTGCTGAGCTCTAACCAGTGTCCAGCCCAATTCAGAATGAGTTTTCCACCACTAGCTCTCTAGCCATCTCAGCAATTGTTTCATTGCCCTGAGCTCCCGGGAAACTACGGGGCCATCTGGGCTCCATGCAATAGGAGAGGAAGATCTCCCTTCAGTTCTTCCTCTATCACAAGCATTCATTAGCGTTGTTCAATAATTTGAGGGTTCATTTTTTCCTGTGGGTCTAATCCATTTCTCTCTGTACTGCAGGTGGTGATAAACTGGGAAGTAAGAACAAAGGAGACCAGGACAAAATTCACACAGTGGAGAAGCCATATAAATATTTGGAGTGTGGAGAGCGTTTCAGACAGAGATTGCATTCCACTTTCCATCAAATAAATCCCATGAGGAAGAAACCATATCAGTGTTCAGAATGTGGAAAGAACTTCAAGTGGAAAGATAGTCTCATTTCCCATCAAAGAATTCACAGTGGGGAGAAACTATATCAGTGCTTGGAATGTGGAAAGAACTTCATTCGCACCTCCCATCTCACTGCCCATCAAAGAACTCACAGTGGGGAGAAACCCTACCAGTGCTTGCAATGCGGAAAGAGTTTCAGCCAAAGGGCCAATCTAACCTGCCATGAAAGAATTCATACAGGGGAGAAACCCTACCAGTGCTTGGAATGTGGAAGGAGCTTCAATCAGAGAGCCAATCTCACTTCCCATCAAAGAATGCATACTGGGGAGAAACCATATCAGTGCTTGGAATGTGGAAAGAGCTTCATTAAGAGGGCCAATCTCTATTCCCATCAAAGAACTCACAGCGATCAGAAACCATATCAGTGTTTAGAATGTGGAAAAAGATTCCGTAAAAACTTCCATCTCATGACCCATCAAAGAATTCATACAGGGGAGAAAACATATCAGTGTTTAGAGTGTAGAAGGAGCTTCAGAAAGAGCTCCAATCTCACCGCCCATCAAATAATCCATACAGGGGAGAAACCACATCAGTGCATAGAATGTGGAAAGAGCTTCTGTAAGAGGTCCAATCTTATGGCCCATCAAAGAATCCACACTGGGGAGAAACCATATCAGTGTTTGAAATGTGGAAAGAGCTTCACTTGGAAGAAAAGTCTCACTTCCCATCAAGGAATTCACAGTGAGAAGAAAATATATCAGTGCTTGAAATGTGGAAAGAGCTTTAACAGAAGCCAAGCCTTCCATCAACACCAGAGAATTCACCATGGAGAGGAACACCATCAATGCCAAGAGTGTGGAAAGAGCTTCAGTCGGAAGGAAAGCTTCATGGCTCATAAAAGAATTCATTCAGTGGAGAAGCCATATCAGTGCTTGGAATGTAGAAAGAGATTCAGTGAGAATGTCCATCTTACAGATCATCAGATGATTCATAAAGGGGAGAAACCATATCAGTGCTCAGAATGTACAAAGAGCTTCAGAAAGAGCTCTAATCTCAAGGCCCATCATAGAATTCACACAGGGGAGAAACCCTATCAGTGCCGGGAATGTGGAAAGAGCTTCACCCGGAAGGAAAGTCTCACTTCGCATCAAAGAACTCACAGTGGGGAGAAACCTTATCAGTGCTTGGAATGTGGAAAGGGGTACAGTAAGAGGGCAAGTCTCACTTCCCATCAAAGAATCCATACTGGGGAGAAATCACACGGGTCCTTGGAATGTGGAAAGAGCTTCAGTCACAACGCCCATCTCATGGGCCATCAAACAACTCACAGCAGGGGGGAACCATAGTAATAACTGTGTACAAATTTAATTTTAGGATGATTTAATGAGGAGGATGAGGATTACAGTAGTAGTAGTATTAGTAGTAGTAGTAGTAGTAGTAGTAGTAGTAGTAGTGATCTTATTTGTACCCTGCCCATCTGATTGGGTTGCCACAGCCATTCTGGGAAGCTTCCAACATACAGTCATACCTCGGGTTGAAGTTGCTTCAGGTTGAACGTTTTTGGGTTGCGCTCTGCGTTACTTCCGGGATTTGCCGCTCGCACATGCACAGACATTCAAAATGACGTCATGCACAGAAGTGGTGGATCACTACCCGCGCACGTGCAGACGTGGGTTGCGTTCGCTTCAGGATCCCGTTCACATCCAGAGGTACCACTGTATATAAAAACATAAAACATTAAAAAGCTTCCATTTACAGGTCTCCCTTCAGATGTATACGGAAAGTGATAGAGTTTTTTTAATTTCCTTGACATCTGATGGGAGGGCGTTCAACAGGGTGGGCGCTAATACTGAGAAGGCCCTCTGCCTGGTTCCCTATAACCTCACTTCTCGCAGGCACGGAACTAACTGCAAGAAGACCCTTGGAGCTGGACCTCAGTGTCTGGGCTGAACGATGTGGGTGGAGAAGCCTCTTCAGGTGTACTCAGTGAGGCCATTTAGGCTTGTGCTTGGAAATGTACTGGGAACCAGTGAAGATCCTTTAAGACCAGTACTATGTGGTCCCGATGGCTGATCCCAGTCCCCAGTCTAGCTGCCGCATTCCGGATTAGTTGTAGTTTCCAGATCACCTTCAAAGGTAGCCCCCACGTAGAGCGCATTGCAGTAGTCCAAGTGGGAGATAACCAGAGCATGCACCACTCTAGTGCTACAGTCTGCGGGCAGGGAGGGTCTCAGCCCACATAACAGATGGAGCTGGCAGACAGCTGCCCTGGACACAGAATAGGCCTGTGCCTCCATGGACAGCTGTGAATCTGTCCTTCAAAAACAGTGGTCTTTTACTTTGGCAACCTAGCAAAAAGGTTGGCCTTGTTTCTCAAGACCATGGAGTGCACACTCACTGCCCAATATTTCTTTTTTGACATTGGTTTCTGATTTGTTTATCATGCCAACATTGGAGTGTCAGGCTGGTGGGAACTGAGTCACAGAGGTTTCCTGGCCACTGGCATTACCATGGATTTGGCTGAGACTGAATGCAGCTGCCTCCTTAAGACATTGAGTATGGTCATGGAATCATGCAACTGTAGAGTTGAAGGGGACTCTGAGGCTGATCTAGTCCAACTGCCTGCAATGCAGGAGTCTCAACTAAAGGGTCCATGACAGAAGCAGGACAAGCTCCAACTCCTGGCAAGGGAAGAAGCAGTTAAAGGGGCCCAGACTTGATGCTATCAAGAGGAATGTTCATGGCAATTGATGTAAATGTAATATTTAGAGTTATATTAACTTTTTCCATAAAGGAAAGACTTTGGGGCTATTTGCAGCCACAGTTCACGCATTCTCACCTGTGTCACATATCAAAGAAACTGTAGCTCTTTCTATATTCGGATGCCCTTCATATTGAAAAACTGTCACGGAGGATGCAATGAAATGTGAGAGGTGTTTCTGGGCCCAATTAGTATTAGTGTTGAAAGCCCTGACTCAATTGGGACCATAGTAATTGGAAAATATTTATTTGTTTGTTTCATAGAATGGTAGAGTTGGAAAGGACACTAGAGGTCCTCTAGTCTGACCCCCTGCAATGCAGGCATCTCAGTTGAAGCATCCCTGGCAGACGGCCTCCAACCTCTGCTTAAAAACCTCCAAGGAAGAAGAGTCCACCACTGTCCAAGGGAGTCCGTTCCACTGTCGAACAGCTCCTCCCCTCAGAAAGTTCTCATCCAGTATTTTCCTCCCTCTTCCTGGGCCACAGCCTTCCACAGGAAGGAGTGGTGGGAAGACCACCTGTGCCCCAAGGCTCTCCAGCTTCCTGCCCAGAGTCTCCTGGTCCCTTGCTATATGTTGAAGGTTGTGTGTGGCCGTCTTGGTTGTACCCACAGGAAAACAAAGGAAGGGGTAGTGGCCAGTGGGCTTTCTATAAGACTTGGCAACTTCTCTGTCACATCTTGAATCTTTGCACCTGGAAGACAGGACACCTCCAGGGACATCCTGTTAGCTCTGCACTCTGCTGCGTGTGTCCCCCTCAGCACCACCACCACGAGTCTCTTCCTTCTCTGCGGAGGGGCAGGAATTGTTCTCTACACAACCTCCCCCAACTCCCTGGGTGTGTTCTGAGGTCTGCAACTGCTGCACTTGTTCCTCTGGCCCACAATCAGCACAACTTGCACAACGATCTCTGTGGCTTTCGTACGCATTGCTTAATTTCCTACACGAACACTGACATATAACTGAACATGTGGGGAGAGGGGGATTTCGTATTTGCCACGTTCAGTAGCTCAGACAAGTAGGCAATATACCTCCTGGCTAGCCAATGAGGGTGCAGGGCTCCTACTGCAGCAGGGACTGTTCTTAAAGGCAAAATTTGAAAGGTTTGCATTTTTTTGCATTTCTGTGTTAAAACCACAACTCCCCAAAAATCGCAAGTCCCCACCACAGCCTCTTAACTAAGGCCAAGACAATGACCATTGACACAGGCACCATAAACACACAAAACAGCAAAGAAGCTCAGAAAAGAAAACTGAAGCAATAGGTGGTTACCATGTATGGTACTGTTTCCTCCGACTATCCAGTATAGAATCAAATAATCTCCAAAATTCAACGGTTTGACCTATTTTCTTGGTTCCAATGTCTAATGACTCCTCTGGAAGAGGGGAAACCAGGGCTCCCCCTGCCTCCATAATCCCTGAGACACACAGTCACGTACACAGCACCCCTACCTTGAGGGAAACAATGGACACCCCCCCCCCCGCTGATGGGTTTGCCGAGGTCCGGTGTTCCCAAAGCCCATCCTCAGGAAGGCTGGAGGGCAAGGATATGCATAGATAGTTTTATTGTTCTTTGGGTGGCGGGTACTTAAGGTGGAAAGCATAATGCTGGTGGTCAACAAAAGAGGTTGAAAGACCGTCTCAAGGCAATTTTTTAAAAATGTAGTATAAACACCAACAATTGGGAAACACTTGCCTGCTAGCGCTCCAACTGGAGAACAGCCTTTACCTAAGGTGTCATGGGCTTTGAAGAAGCACGAAATTCCAGATGAAAGGGAGAAAGAGCTATGAGGAAGGCATATTCGGCAAATTCTCACCGTGGTCAACTCCTGCCAGGAAACCTGTGTCTCCACTGTGGAAGGACGTGTGGATCCAGAATTGGCCTCCACAGTCACTTACGGACTCATTGTTAAAACTGTGTTAATGGAAGACAATCTTACTCGGCTATGAGGGATCGCCAAAGAAGAAGAGCTCCAAATTGCTTGACTGGAAGTTCCTTCTTTTACTGACAGCATACACCCGCGGTCAATTACACCCTGAGGAGTTGGACTCTCACCCCGGAATTTTTTCCTTATAATCTGTAATAGAAATGTGTGATGAGTTTTTGGCTTTTAACGACAGTTTCATTGAAAAGTTTGGATTGTGATTTTGGTCACAATCATGAGAATAAGGTTTAAACCTAAAACCAAACAAACCCAAAACAATATTAACAGCAGCAGCAACCTAGCCACTAACCCCCGCCCCCCTGCTCCGTTCTGTTCGGTCCCTGCGCCCACCGTCTGCGCCCCCGGGACTCGCCATCTTTCACTCGGTCCAGCCCGTTGCTGAGCCAGCTCAGCTGGGGACCCTTAGCACCCCCATCGTCTTCCCCTTCCCACCCGAGGGGGGCCTGTCCCTCCCGCTGACTCCCCTTCTTCTTCCTCTTCTTTTTGGGGAGACGCGGCGGAGGAATCTGTTTCGTGGCCGGGAAACAAAGCTGTTCTGCTTCTGGCCAAGGGAAGGAAGGACGCGCACCGCCAGCCAGGAGGGTCCAACGGTAAAAGGCGATCCCTGCCTCGCTGGGGGTTGGACTAGATGGCCGCGGGGGGTTCCTCCCAACTCTGCAATGCTGTGGCAACAGCTCTGGGTCTCCGCTCGGCGCACGCGGCGCCTGCGAGCTCCTGTTTTGAGAGGGAGGGGTGGTGCGCCCGGCTTGCCAAGGGTTTAATGCACGGAGCCACCAAGAGGACAGGGAAAAGGGGGGGACCTCCTTGGCAAAAGCCCCTCCCTCCCTGCCGGGGTGGGGGCGACGATCGACCCTCTGCATCTGCTGCCTCGTGGCGCCTCCGGGGACCCGGTGAGTCTCCCGTCCCCCTCTCCCGACAGACCCCATTGGGAGAAGGGGGTACCAGGGCTTCAGGGGGTGCATGGAGGGCTGCTCTGCTCATGTGGGGGGGGGACAACGATCCCCCAAGTCAAGGAGTGGAGGGTCCTGCCAGGGAGGGGCGAGCTCGCAGGAGGGCGGCAGCTCTGCGCTTCCTTTGCTCCGATGAGCGGCGGGCTGCTTTAGGGGGAGGATCTTTGGGTCAAGGGAGGGAGGAACGCATGGGAATAAACCCATCTCAGACTCACATTTATTAACTGAGGTTGTTGTTGTTGTTGAGTCGTTTAGTCGTGTCTGACTCTTCGTGACCCCCTGGACCAGAGCACGCCAGGCACGCCTGTCTTCCACTGCCTCCCTCATGCTGGTAGCTTCAAGAACACTGTCCCACCATCTTGTCCTCTGTCCTCCCCTTCTCCTTGTGCCCTCAATCTTTCCCAGCATCAGGGTCTTTTCCAGGGAGTCTTCTCTTCTCCTGAGGTGGCCAAAATCTTGGAGCCTCAGCTTCAGGATCTGTCCTTCCAGTGAGCACTCAGGGCTGATTTCCTTCAGAATGGATCGGTTTGATCTTCTTGCAGTCCATGGGACTCTCAAGAGTCTCCTCCAGCACCATAATTCAAAAGCATCAATTCTTCGGTGATCAGCCTTCTTGATGGTCCAGCTCTCACTTCCATACATCACTACTGGGAAAACCATAGCTTTAAGTATACGGACCTTTGTTGGTAAGGTGATGTCTCTGCTTTTTAAGATGCTGTCTAGGTTTATTATCGCTTTTCTCCCAAGAAGCAGGTGTCTTTTAATTTCGTGGCTGCTCTCACCATCTGCAGTGATCATGGAGCCCAAGAAAGTAAAATCTCTCACTGCCTCCATTTCTTCCCCTTCTGTTTGCCAGGAGGTGATGGGACCAGTGGCCATGATCTTCGTTTTTTGATGTCGAGCTTCAAACCATATTTTGCGCTCTCCTTTTTCACCCTCGTTAAAAGGTTCGTTAATTCCTCCTCACTTTCTGCTATCAAGGTTGTGTCATCTGCATATCTGAGGTTGTTGATATTTCTTCCAGCAATCTTAATTCCGGCTTGGGATTCATCCAGCCCAGCCTTTCGCATGATGAATTCTGCATATAAGTTAAATAAGCAGGAAGACAATATACAGCCTTGTCAAAATCCTTTCCCAATTTTGAACCAATCAGTTGTTCCATATCCAGTTCTAACTGTAGCTTCTTGTCCCACAAAGAGATTTCTCAGGAGACAGATGAGGTGATCAGGCACTCCCATTTATTTAAGAACTTGCCATAGTTTGCTGTGGTCGACACAGTCAAAGGATGTTGTGTGGTCTCCATAATCCAGCGCATGTTTGCAATTTGGTCTCTGGTTCCTCTGCCCCTTCGAAATCCAGCTTGCACTTCTGGGAGTTCTTGGTCCACATACTGCTTGAGCCTACCTTGTAGAAGGTTGTAGCCGCCCAGAAACATTCGGACATGAAATGTCCCCTAAAACCTAAAACCTCAGCTATGCAAGAAAGGAAGACGTGACTGTTGGAAGGTGGAGGGCAGAGAAGATAGAGCACTTCTTCATGCAGCGCAGAGTTAAACTTGTGGAACTCCCTCCCACAAAAGGCAGGGAGGCCACCAGCTGAGATGGCTTGAAGAGAGGACCAGACAAGTCTGCAAAGGAGAAGGAGGAGAGGGCGATGGGGGGCTCCCCGCTGGCTGTTCTCTGCCTCTCCAGTCGGAGGCGGAGAAAAGAAAGCATTTCTTAATGCAGTGCCAATTGAGCTCATGCAGGAAGCAAGAATGGCCCCTGTAAGACTAAAACTCCCATAGTTACATAAATCTTTATTCTTTATTTAAAGAAAACCTGTCTGAGATTCCAGCTTATTAAATATCCCCTCACAAAGGTCCCCCGCAGGACACACTGGGCTAAAAGTTTAAGGGGAAAGGAAAAGAAACCTTCAAGTAAAGGGTTGTTCAGTGAGGTTGGGGCAATTTATCTAAGTGAGGGAAGGTGGTGAGAGGAAAAAGGTGTTGGTGCGCCCGTCGCCGCAAGGTGCAGTTCTGTGGGGAGGAAATCCCCCCAGCTTAGGAACTGCTGAAAGGATGTTCTTTCTTGGACCAGCCCACACCCCAAACTCTGAGGGTGGTGCTGAAACGACCAAGAGGGACTTGTCTGCCATCTGGAACACCCAAGAGGATCTGTAGGGAAAGAGGCGGCTTTCCAGATCTTTGGGGGCTGAGGTGAAGCCCTCATGGGAGTATCATCTCATCTGATGCAGAGCATGGAGTACAATGGCCACTCCTCTCTGTGGCTGGCAAAGTGGACAGAGCTGGGCATGGACACTCCTAGTCACTACCTGAACCCAAGCAAGCATGTTGGATCTAAGAGAACCCCAAGCATCCATGACTAGGGGAGGGGGGTTAAGCTATGTTACATCATCATCATCATCATCATCATCATCATCATCAGTTACCCAGACTTCACCCTAAGTTCCCTGGGCAGATGACAACATTAAAACAAAGTATTAAAAGCAGTTTAAAACAATATACCATAACAAAAATACTATCATATTTGCTTGTTTTCGAGCATTGTCTTTTGACCCCAACCAGGTGTACTTTGGTCTCACCCACTTGGCCCTCAGGGGGTTGGCCAGTCAAGTATCTGGCCCTCAGAACAGAGAAAAAGGGACCCTCCCCCACCAGTAGAGCATCTGGAGAATGTTGGAGATTTCAATGGCTAGAAACTGAGTCAGAAGCAGGGAATAAATGTGCCCTGAAGTGGGGGCAGATGGGAGAGCCACACTTGAGGACCTCTTGGTTAGGATGCCCACTATAACCCAGTGCTCAAATAATGCTCAGTACAAATGACTCACTTGTCAATCACAGTTCTCTCTTCATTCCTTGACCGCAAACTCTGAAAGGCAGGAGCAACCAGGCTGATTCAGAAAGCCCAGCAGTTCCCTCCACCTCTTGCAGTGTAACAATCCCTCTAGGAGGGATTGAGGCTTAGTTCTTTTCCTCTTCTTCTTTTCCTTAACAAAAATATAACATTTCCTTCTCCTGAAGGTGTGTGTGTTTTGTGACACAACAATGTATTGGTTTTGCAGGATTTCCTAGCACCTCTTAATCTGGACAGAGAGAACTTGGCAGAAGATCAAGGGGTTCCTTCATCTCTCTTGGAGGCTTCCTGAGAGCACAGATGGAGGAGCAAGACTTATCTGGGCCTGAATCAGGAAGAGGCCATGCCATCAAAACAGGGAGCAGTGGAGGATTCTGGGGAAACTCTGTGCAGAAGATCCTGGGTGAGGAGGACACTCTCCACTCAGATGTGAAGAGCCAGCAGTTCAGGCAGTTCTGCTACCAGGAGGCCAAAGGACCTCGAGAGGTTTGCAGCCAACTCTACCATCTTTGCCACGAGTGGCTGAAGCCAGAAAGGCACACGAAAGCCAAGATGCTGGACCTGGTTATCTTGGAGCAGTTCCTGGCTGTCCTTCCACCGGAGATGGAGAACTGGGTGAGGGAATGCGGAGCAGAGACCAGTTCCCAGGCGGTGGCCCTGGCAGAAGGTTTCCTCCTGAGTCAGGCAGAGGAGAGAAAGCAGGCAGAGCAGCAGGTGAGAGAGACTTTCCTCTGGTTCAGAACATGAGGGATAGCACCCCAAAATTCTGTACTAATATACAGTGGCGTAGCGTGGGGGGTGCAGGGGGGGCCGGCCGCACCGGGCGCAAAATCTGGGGTTAGGGCAAATCCACGGGTTAGGGGGCGCAAATCCATGGGTTAGGGGGCGCAAATCCACGGGTTAGGGGGCGAAAATTACTTGCCATGCCCCGGGTGCTGACAACCCACGCTACGCCACTGCTAATATACCCCCTCTTTTAAAAAACTTCCAAGGAATGATATTGAATACCCTTCAAGCTTTTTCCTCTGTCATTACTAAACTTTCTCTGCCTTTACTGTTTCTCTTTCAGGGAAAATATCTGTTACAGGAAAGAGGCCCGGATTCCTCTGAGACAGAGAGGACTCCATTGGACACAAGAGACTGGGCGCCGGGTAAGGAAGAATAAGATTTTTCTGTTTGGTCACATTCTGTGAATCTTGAAACTAATTTGTGAGTTCTTTTAATCTTTTTTGGAAAGACATGTGGGGCCCAGAGCCCCAAGGAGGGGGGATGTATTTTTACACAACTATAATATGAAATGGGTGCAAAGGTCAACATGCCTTTGGTAAGTTAGACTTGCGAAGGGCCAACTGTAGTTAGAGAGACACTGCTGAACCTCTAAGATAAGCATTCACTCCTGGCTTCCCACTTACCTCTGTCTCCTGCAGGTGACCAGGTGATGCCAGCAAGACCTCCTCCTGCATCTTTTCATGGTGGTGAAGGAGAAGTGATGGGTGCAGAAACAGATCAGGTAGAGGGAAGGAGCATTGTGGGGAAGAGGGCTGAGGGGTGGGGCAGCCAGGTGCCTCTGGGCCTGAACAAATCTCTCTCCTCCTCTTGGCTTCTGTCAAAACCACCCTTAAAAAGGCTGGAAATGCCATTCAAGAAAGTCTACATGCTGAGAACAAGGAACAGCCACCTCACCTTAACTCACCTCTTGAATGTTGCGAGTATGATGTCCCAGTCGTTGCAGATATAAGGATGATAGATAAATATCTGATAGCTAGCTAGCTAGCTAGCTAGCTAGAGAGATTAGAGATGATAGATAGATGATAGATAGATAGATAGATAGATGATTGATAGATGATAGAGATAGATGGATAGATGATGATAGATAGATAGATAGATAGATAGATAGATAGATATAGATAGATGATAGATATAGATGATAGGGTTTCAACTTACACAATAAGAAACAAACTGATGTAGAAATAAGCCTTTACTCAGAAAGTCCAATATGACTCTTTCTTCATTATTATCTTCTAATAATATCTTCTATTTTAGGGGTTCCACAGTCTCCATAACATTGTAATCTAAATGCATTTGCCTGCTAATATTTCTCTTTCTTCTCCAATCTGTCATTTTCCTGATCTCCAGAAGGCTTTCTATATTTGAGTATTTCTTGTACCAGCAATCACTTCTGACATCCCTTTAAAGTCACATTCCTTATAAGAAAGCCTGCTTTGAGCTATAGCCAGCACTTTTTGTGTTAACAGATCCAGCCCTTAAACTGACACTGAATCTGTCTTCCCAGCACCATCTGCTCGTTCCGTATTTTTCAGTAAGAGTATTTTCTAATCCACCTCAGCAGATTCATCATGCTAAGTCAGAGATAATTCCCATTTATCATCCTCAGATTTCACTCCTTCTTTTATTTGTCTTATCTGCCATTTGATCTATTTCACTGTTTTCTAGTATTCAGCATTTGAAATTGCCACCTGAAATTTAAGTAGCATTCGCAAGACTTCAATATTTGGTGAGACCTTCTGTGCCATAAGGATCCATTGGTTACCTACTCAGACATCTGTGATGCAGTTGAAATTTAAGCACAGAAAGAGAGGAAGGAGAAGACTCATAGTATAAATTATGGGCAACTGAGAGTCATAGTCTTTTTTTATTTTTCCAGGTGATAAATGATTCAAAGCTCCTTGAGAAAATCTCCAAGTGGTGGTGTTTCTATCTTCCGCAACCCTCTGCAGTATTTATAATCTGTGTGCTGAGGGTCAATTATATTACTTTTCAGTCCTCTTAATGATAACTAAAATAAAAGGGTGCAAACCTTAGGCTCTAATTAAAGAGTTATTATGCAGTGTTGAAACTTTCCGTGTTTTGGACGCTCCACCACCAACCAGAGATTTTATCTTTCTCCGGTACAAAGACGGATGTTGCTCAGAACATCTGAGGCTTCTGGTCTTTGACCTTCCCTTACCCTAAGAAAGGTTCAAGGGTCAGATTAAAAACCTGACCATCTCTTATCACTGCATGATAATCTCTGCCAGTCACGAACCAGAAGAGGATACTTCAATCCACCATTCCTCAAACCCAGAAGTGTCTTGATTTTTCTTTCCAGTCACTGAATGCTAAAATAAACTTCTACCTAGTTGACAAGCCATAGTGAGCAGTGGCCAGGATTCACTTAAACAGCCCCATCAGTTGCACTTGGGGGGCTTCTCTCCCCTTATTTCTTCCCATCCCTGTACCCCCATGTGCTGCTTGAAGTTGGCTTGAGGGCATCAGGAGGTCCCACGTCGAACATCACATGAGAGAGCAGAGTGGAGATCCTTCTATTTGGCAAATGGGAAAACTTTTATCTATTTCTTTTAGGGTTCACTGTGCTTTGAAGATGTCGCTGTTCATTTCACAGACAAGGAATGGGTGTTGCTGGATCCTGACCAGAGAGCTCTGCATAAGGAAGTCGTGGAGGAGAATCGTCAGATCATGGCTTCTCTTAGTAAGGCTTCCTGTTGGCTTATAATTTTTTTTTTTTTTTTTGGAAATTACATAAATATCTCTGTGTGATGAAGCTCCCAGATTTTGGTGCAGCTCAACATCTCAACTTGCAAAATCTAGGCTTCTAACCCCCCTCACAGCTCCCCTAGAATGGTGGTTGATGCTTTCTCTGTGAATATTCTTCCTCCATTCATGCCTTTTAAACCATGGCCAGGCTGCTCTGAATTGCTCAAGCCTTTCAAAATGTAGGCTTCGGAGTGGTGAGGGAAGTTGAATTTGCTTCTGTCAGGTTCTTTTGCTTTTGTTTTAACTCTTGTCGGTTTTTGGCTGACCAAAGAGTCTACTGACATTGAGATGGAGCAGATTCCAGGATTGGGCCAAACCAAATCAATCTCAGAAAAAATACAGGCTTTTCAAGTCTCAGGTTCTCATAGATGTTTCAATTAATGCCAGTCAAGCAGGGCAGGGAACCCTCTAGAAAGTCATCACATCTAACTCCCTTCACTTCTTCCTCTATCACAAATCTTAATCAGTATTGTTCACTAATTGGGGTCTCAATTTGTTTCTCAGGTTCTAATCCATTTCCCTCTTTGTTACAGGTGGTGAGGAAATGGAACTTAAGAACAAGGGAGGCCATGACAAAAGCCACACAGAGGAGACGCCATATCAATATTTGGAGTGTGGAGACAACTGCAGCAAGAGCGGCCCTCTCACTTCCATTCTAGGAATTCACAGGGGAGAAAAACCTTATGAGGACTTAGAATGTGGGAAAAGCTTCAGTCTGATCGCCCATCTCACTTCCCACCAAAGGATTCACAGTGGGGAGAAACCATATCAGTTCTTGGAATCTGGAAGTTCCTTCAATTCCAAGAGAAGCCTCACTTCCCATCAAAACATTCATACAGGGGAGAAACCCTACCAGTGCTTGGAATGTGGAAAGAGCTTCAGTTGGAAGAAAAGTCTCATTTCCCATCAAAAAATACATACAGGGAAGCCCTATCAGTGCTTGGAATGTGGAAAAAACTTCACTCGAAAGAGCAGTCTCACTTCCCATCAGAGAATTCATACAGGTGAGAAACCCTACCAATGCTTGGAATGTGGAAAAAGCTTTCGTCGGAAGAACCATCTTGCCTCCCATCAAAGAATTCATACAGGAGAGAAACCCTATAAGTGCATGGAATGTGGAAAGGGCTTCAGATGGAGGGAAGCCTCCCTTTCCCATCAACGTATTCATACAGGGCAGAAACCCTATAAGTGCATGGAATGTGGGAAGAGCTTTTGTCGGGAGACCAGTCTCACTTCCCATCAAAGAATTCATACAGGGGAGAAACCCTATCAGTGCATGGAATGTGGAAAGAATTTCAGCTGGAAGGAAAGTCTCACTTCACATCAAAGAATTCATACAGAGCGGAAGACCTATCAGTGCTTGGATTGTTGGAAGAGCTTTTACACAAGCAAAGGCTTCCACCAGCATAAGATAACTCACAATGGAGAGAATATCAATGCCAAGAGTGTGGAAAGAGCTTCAGTCAGAAGGAAAATCTCACTTCACATTAAATAATTCATACAGAGTAGAAATCACATCAGTGCTTGGAATGTGGAAAGAGTTTCAGTAAGAGGGGCAATCTCACTTCCCATCAATAAAATCAGAGAATTGTAGAGGTGGAAGGGACCCTGATTATCATCTAGTACAACCTCTGTGTCAGAATATTGCTGGGCCCTCAGCTTAATCACGCAGCAAGCAGACTCCGTCAGTTTTCAAGCAGCTTTTATTATATACCATAATTACAGTCAGTGCCGCTCCCACAACTACCAACTCCTTTTAAGACATTGAGGCATCTGGGCTCCGATTCCTCCTCCAACATGACGTCTTCCAGAAGCTCCCCTTTCGTTTCTGCGATTGACATTTTTCTTTGACCCTGGCTATCCTAGGAGCATGGGGAGATTCTGGCTGGTGTCCCACCCCTATCTCTGATGAATCACCCCCCCCCCGGTGGTGTTGTGAGAGACCACCCATTAATCCCTTGGCTTCCAGCCCTCTCTCACTTCCATGAGAATTTATCTCTTCTTCTCTGGCAAAGGAGAAGAGATTTTGAGGGGGCTTGTCTTCAAATGGCTTGGAAGAAAGGAGAACTACTCCTTCCTGCTCTAGCTCTCTGTCTCCCTAGAGAGCTCTGTTTCTGATATCCTCCGACTCTCTATACCCATCCTTCTCTTCCTCTTCGCTCTGGGGAGCTCCAGGTCTCCTCTCAGTCACTTCTTCTCCAGGCTGAAAATGTGCAACACCCTCACCTGTTCCTCAAGAACCTTGGTTTCCAGACCCTGGACCATCTTAGCTGCCCTCCTCTGCAAACTTCCCATCTTGTCAATATCTTTCTTAAATAGTGGCACCCATAATGGGACACAGTACACCAGCTGTAGTCTGACCAACGTAGAATAGTGTGGTACTTTGATGTCCCTCGATCGGCAGGGAGCAGGACTCACAGCCACAATAGCCTCCGACCTTTTCGACAATCTCAATGTTTTTAGATGGCCCTCTCAGGCCAGGTGGGAAAGGCCAGCAAGGCAGGGAGCAGGTCTTCCAGAACACACAATCAAGATGGTCTCTGGTCTTCTCAGCTGGCCTTAGACCTTGTAGCTGGAGTTCATCCGTCACTCACTCCAGGCCCCACCCTCTTAGACCAGATGGGCAAGGCAGCAAGCAGGTCTTCCAGGACTCTTCAGCAGACAAGGCCTCCGTGGCTGGAGTCAGTCTGGTCTCCACCCTCCCAGGCATGCACGACAGGGAACAGGTCTTCCAGGATTTGCAGCCAGTATGATCTCTGGCCTCTTCAGTAGAGACCATTGGAGGGTGGAATGGAATGTGAGAGTGGTGGTAATGTGAAGCAGGGCTGGTTAGATCAGTAGTAGAGAGACAACATTGTTTCTCATTGTTTTAGCTGTAAAGCAGTGTGTCAGAGCCACCCTAGGTCCCAGCTCACAAAGGACCAACGCTGCTTCGTTATTAAGTACAAAAGTCTTTATTGAAGTTCAGTTTCGCTTCCAAAGCCGCAGCGCGCAGCTCTACGTCTCAACCGTTAGACCGCTGATGCTCCGTCTGAGTCTCCTCCCCCTTGACACCAATTTAAGATTCTAGCTTTGCTCCACCTTTTCCGCTGCTCTTTCCTCCTCTGGGTCCGCCTGCCCGCCGGGGTCTCGCCCTTTCTAGCCTCCTCTGAGGCTGATTCCCCTGAGCCTTCTCCCTCCCTCCGGTGGGCTTTAGGAGCTGGTTCCCCATCCGGGTCTCCTGCTGTCCCCCGCGCCTGCACATTTGAACTTGGCGCGCGCGCCCAGCCAGCAGCTTTCCTCCTGACCATTTCACTGCTGCTGTCACTGCTTCCCCCTTCGGGGGGGCTAGCTGCAACTGACCTCCCTTCCGTTCCCCCACTCTCCGATAGAGGCGTGGTCAGCCCTGACTCCCTCTCTGGAGGAGACGCTGGCCCTGACACATGTGACTCTTCCCCCCCACTACGCTCTGGTGGGGAAACTGGTCCCGATCCTCCACTGCTGCTTTGGGGTTCCCCTCTGGCTCCTTGTTTCTGGTGCGTCCCCCCTGGGACCCCCCTTGCCCTGACCATCGACGCCCCCTTCTGGGAATCTTCTGATTCGCTGGAGAAGCTCATGGAATCTCTCGGGCCACTGTCATACTCCCCTACGCTGCCCTTGGATTCTTCCCCTTCGCTCTCCAATTCCTCTCTCCCCATTGCTCCTGCTCCTGATTCCCTGACACAGTGGTTCCCAATTAGGGGTCCAGGGACTCCTGGAGGTCCATGGAACACACCCAAGGGCCCCACAGCACCATCCCCTGCCAGGGACTCACCTACCTTGTTGATTGCACAGTGGAAACCTTCTACAGATCATCCAGCTGCTGCTCACTGGCTGGGGGACAACTTGTGAAAGTATAAATATATCTGAAAGACCACTGTAGACAGTTGAAATCATTGGCAGGATTACAATGACACTTGTAAAGTGAAACAAACTTTGGTTATCATGATTATATAATAGATGGATAACGGTAAAAGATGCAGGGGGAAAGAGAATGGTTTTTAAAGAAATGGTACCCATGGAGGGAGGGAAGAAGGTCTCAAGGTTCAAAATAACCTTTTTTATTTTTATTTTTTGGAGTGGTTATGGTTATTGTGTATAACTTTATGAAAAACCAATAAAAAATTATTTTTTAAAAAATGGGTGCACCCATTCTGTCTCTCTAAGAGTGTAAGCTCCTTAGAAGCTCTGCTTTCCCCGTTGCATGAATTGATGTATAGGTTGGGGGGGGATTGCCCCTCCAGCAGATATTGGGCACATGCAGCCCACTACCAAAGTCAGCACAATCACTTTTGTGACTTTTGTGATTTGTCCCCACAAAACACTTCATCACAGTTTCTTCCTATCTATTCACAGGGCCTCTGCTGCACAATACCAAATGTAAGAATTCACTGATAAATGTATCTCTGTTCTGGCTCACTGGAAAAACTTCAGAAATTCATATAGACATGTGAGCTCAGCTACTCAGCAGCCCCTCTGCCTGAGGGATAATCCCTGGCATCCTGATACCTGAGTGCCAGACAGGTAGCCATGCCAGAAATCACAAACCCAGATGAAGACAAAAGGGTGTGATTCACTTGGCCAGAAACAGGGAAATGTAAAGATCTCTTTTGTTCCACTTGATGGGTGTTTGGTGGAGGGCAAGGGGGGCAGGGTCCAGGATGCTCAGATTACTGCCACCAGACCTCCCCTTCCATGATGTAACCGTGATGTAAGAGTGATGTAGTTGGGGTGTGTGTAACATGGGGATTAGCAGCTAATAAAAGTTTGGGTTCTCTTGTTTAGGGCTTCCATCTTGTTCCACCTGGTGGCAGGTGGGAGTCCTGTCGCGACAGTCTTCAATCAAGACCAAGCCGACTGGCTGCTGTTTTGCTCTGGTATTCCTGGCTGGGGTCCTTGTTTTTTTCCCAAGGGAGCCCTCAGATTTCTCTGTTAACACCCCTCAGTTCTTTGTGATAGTCCAGAATTACAAAGCTATTTCATGGGGTAGAGTCCACATGGCAGAAGGGGACACAAAACTCGTTTCAGCACAGACCCTTTTTTCTGATAGCACAAGCCGGGGAGGTGGGTTGTGGCCTCCCGGAATGTAATACCAAATCCCCTCCATGGTCTGGAGCCAAAGTCAAGACCGTGAGCCTGAGCGTTCCCCTACACTGTACAGACAAGCATTGCACAACCCTAAAACCCCAGACCTCCCTCTTTTGAGAAATCTACTGTTAAATGCATGCTTCCATGAAATACCATTATTTCATGAATGAACTCTGCATTTTCTGTGAATGGGCAACCACTGACCAATCAGGATTGTTAGATTTTGGCAGCCAGCCAATCAGATGTTGCAAAACAGCGACCTCTGGTGTCTGGAGGGCACAATGGGCTGCAGTGCTTAGGCAGAGAAGGCAGCTCAGCCTTTGGCAGGTTAATTGAGCGCCTCCTGCTGGACAGACAATGGAAGGAGCTTCATAAAATGTCTCCAATCTGGTATCGGTTGCCCAGAAGTGGTACAATGTATCTTTTGAACTTGGCTGAAGGGGGAAACGTACAAAATCTTCAGAAATTCACATAAAACCAGTGCCTCAACCGCTTGGTTCCATTCCAATGGCATTTTCCTCCCACTGGGAAGGTGGATCTTTGGCACAGCCCTTCTCCATAATCCCACCGGCTTATGGTCACGTACACCTCACCCCTTCCCAGGAGGAAACAGGAAGGAACAGGAGGGAAAACAATGAACCAGGCAGAAATCCATTGGTGGAGGGAACTGGAACCAGGTACTCTCAAAGCCCAAACTCAGGAAAGTCCGAAGGTAGGGAGAAGTGTAAAAGGTTTTATTCTTCTTTGGGAAGCGGATACTTAGAAGGTGATTGACAGGAAATAGGGGTGACTGACAGCGGTGGGTGAGGGTCTCATGCTACCCCATGACCACCACTCCCTCTTTATGGCATATTTGTGATGTAACGATGAGGCTGTTCAAAAATGTATTATGGGAAAGGGGGGGGGAGAGGTCTTAAAAGTTCACGCAACCCCATTTCTACTCCAGTGTGGTGTAGTGGTTAAGAGCAGTGGACTCGTAATCTGGGGAACTGGGTTCGCGTCTCTGCTCCTCCACGTGCAGCTGCTGGGTGACCTTGGGTTAGTCACACTTCTCTGAAGTCTCTCAGCCCCACTCACCTCACAGAGTGTTTGTTGTGGGGGAGGAAGGGAAAGGAGAATGTTAGCCGCTTTGAGACTCCTTCGGGTAGTGATAAAGCGGGATATCAAATCCAAACTCTTCTTCTAATTCTTCTTTGTGTGTTTGAACTTTGTTGCAACAAATAAAGATCAGGTCTACTGACCACTGTTTTGCAACTTTCACTTGGCTGGAGACTCCTTCTTTTGCTGACCGGAGGGACCCCCGGGGAGTGGCACCCTGACGAGCTGGGCAGCGAGTAAATCCACATGCCAGGTTTTTTTCCTTATAAACTCTTTTCCACCTGAGCTTCATCTCCTTACCTAAAAGCCTGACACCCGCAATGTGACAGGATTGTGACTCCTTCCCGCAGCAAACAAAATAGCTCTCCCCAGATGCGGAGGTGCCTCAGGGCTGTGCAGGATCCATCCTTGAACTGAAAAGGGGAGAGGCTCAGGAAAGCTTCAGGGAGCTCAACAACCCCCCCCCCCCAAGAAAGCAAAAAGCTCAACAACTTTGGTCAATCCAATGGGTAGATCATTGCCTGGTTTTTTTAATAGTGACTAGATAGCAGTCTCTTGGAAGTTGGACATGCCTGCTCTAGGAGACCCCGGGAGAGGTCACAGCAGAAGGGGGAATCTCTATTGATACTTCAGCAGCCGGCCTCCTCTGGGTCTCCTGGCCCCCTCCTCTCCTCCCTCTGAACTACTCTCTGCCCCAGCCTCTTCCCACTCACCAAACCCTGTTTCCTCCTCAGCTTCCAACACCTCCCTTTCCGGTCTGCTCCCTTTTCTCCCTCATTCTGCTCATCGCCATCCCCCCACCAGTCCCCAGGATCTGAGCCTTCTTCCCTTGTGGGTCCCCCAGCTTGTGCCTCCCCCCCCCCACCAGCCAGTCCATGACAGCAACAGCAGCCACAGCAGTAAAATCAGTGTGATGGTAATATGAACTGTGGTCCTCTGGTAGGAAAACTCCCTAGCAGCATGACTGAATAAAAACTTATGGAACTATGGAAAAGTACTCTCTTCCCCAAACCCCAGAATAAGCAGGAGCTCTGGGGTTGCCCCACGGGCTTCAAGTGTGAAGATGGGCCCATCAGGAGATTTCCCTGGTCCCTGCAGCCCCTCCGTTCCCCTCTTGCAATTAGGCTTGGGGGAAAATCTCCCATTCAATTTCAGTATTTCAAGTTTTCTTCAGAACGCGCAGGAGGCAGCGATGAAGTTCTGGTGAAGAAGCAGTGTTTGGAGATCATGCGGTGGGGGGAGTGACAGAGTTTGGTGCAAAAACCGTCTTGCATGTTTGAGTAGAGCAACTGCAGGGCATGAGCCAAGTAGCAGTAGGGTAGGGGCCACATGCAGAGCAAGTCCCACACTGAGGTCAAAAACACACACGGAGGCAGCAGGACCTCTTCAGTAATAGTTTACTGAGCTTTCAAAGCATACAGTTCTCACTGGGTCCCCAGTGAGGCACAAAACTTAACTCCTGAGAGCAAATCCAGTTTCAGCAGTAGAAAAATACAGCACACAGGATAAGTCAGGCACACAAACCGGCAGAAGGGAGCAAGGGAGGAAAGAGGCTGGAAGGACACAGGGCAATGGATGTGTGTCTTTCGCTTCCTGTCGTCTGGGAGGGAAGTCAGCAACTCGGCATCTGCAGGGGCTTCACGAAGAAAAGCTTTCTGCTGGCTGCTTCCAGGCAAATGAGCATCCCAGAAATCCAGATTCACCAACTCCACCTCACTATCATAGAATCATAGAGTTGGAAGAGACCACAAGGGCCATCGAGTCCAACCCCCTGCCAAGCAGGAAACACCATCAGAGCACTCCTGACATATGGTTGTCAAGCCTCTGCTTAAAGACCTCCAAAGAAGGAGACTCCACCACACTCCTTGGCAGCAAGGAGTGTACCTTACCAAAGGTACACCTTATCAAAAGGTGTACCTTATCAAAGGAGTGTTCCTTATCAAAAGGTACCTGTCAAAGCTGCCCAAGGTCCCAGCTCACAAAGGACCAACGCTGCTTCGTTGTTAAGTACAAAAGTCTTTATTGAAGTTCAGTTTCACTTCCAGAACCGCAGCGCGCAGCTCTACGTCTCAACTGTCAGACCACTGATGATCCGTCTGAATCTCCTCCCCCTTGACACCAATTTAAGACCCTAGCCTTGCTCCACCTTTTCCGCTGCTCTTTCCTCCTCTGGGTCCGCCTGCCCGCCGGGGTCTCGCCCTTTCTAGCCTCTTCTGACGCTGATTCCCCTGAGCCTTCTCCCTCCCTCCGGCGAGCTTTAGGAGCTGGTTCCCCATCCGGGTCTCCTGCTGTCCCCCGCGCCTGCACATTTGAACTTGGCGCGCGCGCCCAGCCAGCAGCTTTCCTCCTGACCGTTTCACTGCTGCTGTCACTGCTTCCCCCTTAGGGGGGGCTAGCTGCAACTGACCTCCCCTCCATTCCCCCACTCTCCGATGGAGGCGTGGTCAGCCCTGACTCACTCTCTCTCCCCAATGGAGGAGACGCTGGCCCTGACACATGTGACTCTTCCCCCCCACTACGCTCTGGTGGGGAAACTGGTCCCGATCCTCCACTGCTGCTTTGGGGTTCCCCTCTGGCTCCTTGTTTCTGGTGCGTCCCCCCTGGGACCCCCCTTGCCCTGACCATGGGCGCCCCCTTTTGGGAATCTTCTGATTCGCTGGAGAAGCTCATGGAATCTCTCGGGCCACTGTCATACTCCCCTACGCTGCCCTCGGATTCTTCCCCTTCGCTCTCCAATTCCTCTCTCCCCAGTGCTCCTGCTCCTGATTCCCTGACAGTACCTTACATCTAAAATTATACTCACTAGAGTGAGACGTTACCTTCATTATTTCATTACTATACAGTTTTACATATAAACACCAGAACTTCAAATACATGACATGCTTTTAAGATGGATTTTCTGCTGATTTCATTGCTGTGAAGAAGAGTAAACTCTGAAAGGAACACGTTCCTCACTCCATACATCTAAATGGGTTCTCCCCTCTGAGTCCTTAGATGTTCCTTAAACACTCCATTATAACTAAAGCACTTTCTGCAATCTTTCCCTTTAAACAGCTTCTCCTCTTTGAGGGTTGATGGGTTTGTAGGGTGTCAACTGTTAAAGTTCTTCCTGTCCATGAGTCTGTTGATGTAGGACTTCCACTAGGACTGAACCTCAATATACTTTCCTGACGTTTATATGGTTTGTCTCTTGTGGGAGTTTGTTGATGTAAATCAAGGATTCCACTCTGACTGAGGCTCCTTCCACATGTCATACATTTAGATGGTTTCTCCCATGTGGGTCTGCTGATGTTTTCTAAGATTTCCACTCTGACTGAAGCATTTTCTGTACACCACACCTTTAAATGGTTTCCCCCTTGCCTGTGTGAGTCCGTTGATGTGTTCTAAGGGTAGATGTGTAACTGAACCTCTTTCCGCACTCCATGCATTTAAATTGTTTCTCCTTTGTGTGAGTCCGTTGGTGTAATTTAAGGCTTCCATTCTGATTGAAGCTCTTTCCACATTCCTTACATTTAAATGGTTTCACCCCTGTGTGAATCAGCTGATGTGTTTTAAGGGTAGATGTGTAACTGAAGCTCTTTCCGCACTGCATGCATTTAAATGGTTTCCCCTCGCCTGTGTGAGTCCGTTGATGTGATCTAAGGGTAGGATTGCAACTGAAGCTCTTTCCACACTCCATACATTTAAATGGTTTCTCCCCTGTATGAGTCCGTTGATGTATTCTAAGGTTTCCAATCTGCCTGAAGCTCTTTCCACACTCCATACATTTAAATGGTTTCTCCCCTGTGTGAGTCAGTTGATGTTTTCTAAGGTGTGCACTCTGACTGAAGTCCTTTCCACACTCCATACATTTAAATGGTTTCTTCCCTGTGTGAATCAGTTGATGTTTTCTAAGGTTTGTATTGAACCTGAAGTCCTTTCCACACTCCATACATTTAAATGGTTTCTCCCCTGTGTGAATATTTTGATGTTTCGTAAGGCTTCCACGATCACTAAAGCTTGTTCCGCACACCATGCATTTAAATGGTTTTTCCCCTGTATGTGTCCGTTTGTGCATTCTAAGGGTTCCACTCTCACTAAAGCTCTTTCCACACTCCATACATTTAAATGGTTTCTCCCCTGTATGCGTCCGTTGATGTATTCTAAGGCTTCCAATCCGACTGAAGCTCTTTCCACACTCCCCACATTCATGTGGTTTCTCCCCTGTGTGAGTCCGTTGATGTAATCTAAGGCTTGCACTGAAACTGAAGCACTTCCCACACTCCACACATTTATATGGTTTCTCCCCTGTGTGAGTCCGTTGATGTGATCTAAGGCTTGCATCGTAAGTGAAGCACTTCCCACACTGCACACATTTAAACGGTTTCTCCCCTGTGTGAGTTCGTTGATGTATACTTAGAGCTCCACCCTGACTGAAGCTCTTTCCACACTCCATACATTTAAATGGTTTCTCCCCTGAATGCCTCTGTTGATGTTTATTGAGGTTTCCAATTTGACTGAAGGCCATCCCACATTCCGTACATGTAAATAGTTTCTCCCCTGTGTGAGTCCGTTGATGTATTCTAAGTGTATCTCTTCGACGGAAGCTCTTTCCACACTCCATACATTTAAAAGGTTTCTCCCTTTTGTGAGTCCGTTCGTGTAATTTAAGGTGTCCCCTCTGACTGAAGTTCTTCCCACACTCCATACATTCATATGGTTTTTCACCTGTATGAGTCCGTTGGTGTAATTTAAGGTTTCCATTCTGTCTGAAGCTCTTCCCACACTCCTTGCATTCATATGGTTTTTCATCCATGTGAGTCTGTTTGTGTAATTTAAGGCTTCCACTCTGATTGAAGCTCTTCCCACACTCCATACATTCATATGGTTTTTCACCCGTGTGAGTCCGTTCGTGTAATTTAAGGTTTCCATTCTGACTGAAGTTCTTTCCGCACTCCATGCATTTAAATGGTTTCTCCCCAGTGTGAGTCCGTTGATGTTTTCTAAGGCTTCCACTATCACTAAAGCTCTTTCTACACTCCAGACATTCATATGGTTTTTCACCCGTGTGAGTCCGTTCGTGTAATTTAAGTTGTCTACTCTGACTGAAGTTCTTCCCACACTTCCTGCATTTGAATCCTTTCTTGCCCATGTGAGTCCGCTGATGTGTTCTAAGTTTTCCACTGTCAGTTAAACTCTTTCCACTCTCCATACCTTTAATTGGTTTCTCCCCCGTTTGAGTTCGTTGATGTGAACTATGTGTGCTCATTCAGTGAAGCATATTCCACATTGCACACATTTCAATGGCTATTCCTAATAAAACCAAAGGTGCCCCATCCTCCAGAATTCTGACGTTCTTCTCCATCACCATCTTCAGAGTGGGAGGAAAGGAAATCCTGTTTGGGTTTCAGGGGAAAGAGAGCGCAGGAAAAAAAGGCACATCAAACTCCATTAGCAACTTTTCTTATTTCAACATCTCCTACATTCTTCCACATCCTACCCATGTTCCCAATTTTTATGAAATGAAAATGCAATGATGTCAAATGATAGTAATGCATCAGCAACCTTTTATAATCCTCATTCGTCATTAATAAAGCAGTATGATTTTGGAATACCGTTGTCCTGTGAGACTGCCTTTCAAATTAAGTGGTTCCCTCTGTTAGCACCTCAAGATCTTCATAAATCACCTGCACAGTCCCACTGACCTCAGAAGGTCCATATGGACTCAATCTGAATTTGACCAGACACATGTTAGAGCTCAACATTGAAGGTTAACAACAGGAAGATTTAAAAGAACTATTGGAAAGACTATTCAAGGCAGCAGAGATATGGGATGATCAGAGCCCTCCGAACTTGAAACATGGGAAGTCCCAACAAAAAATTTATAATTTAGGCAGAATATTTGGACTATTTGATATGTATTTGTATAATTTGGAACATTCAATGTGATTTGATTGGATTGTTAAAATGGGAAAACTAATAAAAATGATTAAAAAGAAAAAAAGAGCTCAACATCGAGTCTACCAAGTGGTAATAGGGATGGCAAAGGGGATCTTCTTCACCGCTTCTACTGCACCTGCAGAAAACAGCAGCAGGAGACTCTTTCAGGTGGTTCGCAATTTAACGGAACCACTTGCTCCATTGGGGCCAGTTAAGGCCCCCAAGATCTCCTGCAATGAAGTTTTTTGCAGATAAAGTTGCTCAGATTCAGAAAGAGGTAGACTCCACCATGGGAGCAGGGCCAGGGCGGGAGAGTGCTAGAGTCCTGCCTAGTCAAGTTGTGTGGGATCAATTCCAATCTGTTACCCCCGAGGATGTGGACAGGCTGCTTGGACGAGTGAAACCAACCACCTGTCTCCTTGATCCTTGCCCATCCTGGCTCATAAAAGTGATCTGGGAAGGTCTGGGCGATGGGCTCTGTGGGGTGGTGAATGCTTCCCTCTGTGAGGGAGCCATCCCAGACCAGCTGAGAGAGGCGGTTATTAAAAAGTTTCCAGCTCTACCTCTCTTTTAAATTGGAACCAGTGTAGGCAGTGAATGTCCTGTTTGGGTGCCTGAAGGTGTTTGGAGGATGGATGGCGGCTAACAGATTGAGGTTGAACCCTGACAAGACAGAAGTACTGTCCCTGGGGGACAAGGGTGGGCAGGTGGGGGGGGATCCCTGGTGCTGATGGTGTAACTGTGGCCCTGAAGGACCAGGTGCACAACCTGTGAATCATTTTGGACTCACAGCTGTCCATGGAGGCACAGGTCAATTCTGCATCTAGGGCAGCTGTCCACCAGCTCCATCTAGTACGCAGGATGAGACCCTACCTGCCCGCAGACTGTCTTGCCAGAGTGGAGCATGCTCTTTTTATTTCCTGCTTAGACTACTGCAACACGCTCTTTGAAGGTGATCCGGAAATTGCAACTAATCCAGAATGCGGCAGCTAGACTAGTGACTGGTAGTCGTCACCTAGACCATATAACACTAGTCCTGAAAGACCTACATTGCCTCCCAGTACGTTTCCAAGCAGAATTCAAAGTGTTGGTGCTGACCATTAAAGCCCTAAAGGACCTTGCATTGCATGGAGAGAGCTGGAGAAGTGGAAGGAAAGCAGCTGGCAAATGGGAATCCCAGATGGAAACGTCCACCCCCATTGCTCCTTATAATAATGATATGCTGCCTGATCTCATGCACCGTCTTCTGACACAGGACTATCCTAATGTGACACTGAGAAGCAGGATATTATCGGCAAAAAGATAGCTGTACTTAATGGAAATTTCATCCTTGAATAGGTAATATTGATTCATTGATGGCCTGAAGTTGTGTTATTTCTGGAGACATGAATTTTTTCCTGATCTGTCTTAAATATCATAATTATAGGATGTCATGGGATGTTAGAGGAGCGGTAGTTCCTTTAGTGGGGGACATTGTCATGCACCTTCTGCAGTAAATTATCCACCCTTGGTCCCCACCCTGCACTCAGCTCTCACCTGTGGCTTCCAGAAGCTGTCAGCATGCAACAGAGGCCACAATCCCAGGAACGGCTTCAATCGGCCGGCTAAACCAGGTGAGGATAGCTGATGGGTCTCAAATCCTTGGTGGGTTGGGAAGTTCTGCTTCAGGTGAAGGCAGGCCCTGGTGGATGGAGAGGAGGAGAAGAACAGTGAATTCCACAGTCAAGAAGGCAGATTCTGCCCGTGCTGAAGAGGAAAGTGAAGGGCAGATGGGGCACGTCCACCTGGGAAGGAGCTGATCGGGAAGGAAAACTCTGGTCCTAAACCTTCACTGCCTCTTCAGTTGTCTTCAGGAGAAGAAAAGGCTATGGAGGAAAACCCACACAAATCCAGAGTGGAGTCTCTAAGACGGTTGGATGGTGTCCTGCACACCTTCTTCATTCAACTCCTGCAACCAAACTGGTGCCAAACCTACTGCTCTGCTTTCCTTTGGACCATATCAGCCAGGCTGAGAAGGGGTCTTGTTGTCTAGGAAGCCCAGGACCCCCAAACACACTGCCCAGGCTTCCATCTGGTGGCCCCTTCAAAGCTATTAAAAGTATTGTGGCTGAAGCTTTTGTGGGCTGCAGGACCAAGAAAGGTCCTGCCACCATTATCCTTCAAATTGTGATTCAAGCCACATAATGAGATTGAAACTGTCCTGGTTGCGCTGGTTGATGATCCTCAATGGGCTAGAGGCCAAGGGGGAAGCTCTTTCCTGGTTCTGCTGGATCTCAGCGGCTTTGGAGACCTTTGACCATGGTATCCTTCTGGACCCTCTAGGGGAGCTGGGGGCCCTGTTATGCAGTGGTTCCCCTCCTTCCTCGTCAGCCGTGTCCAGAAAGTGGTGTTGGGGTATAAGTGTTCAGACCCCTGGGTGCTCCCCTATGCTTTTTAATATCTATATGAAGCCGCTGAGTGAGATCATCAGGGGGTTTGGCTTGGGTGTTCACCAGTATGTGGATGATACCCAGCTCTTCCTCTCTTTTAAATTGGAACCAGTGAAGGCGGTGAATACCCTGTGTGGCTGTCTGGAGGTGATTGGAGGATGGATGGCAGCTAACAGATTGAGGTTGAATCCTGACAAGACAGAAGTACTGCCCCTGGGGGACAGGGGACAGGCAGGTGTGGGCGACTCCCTGGTCCTTGATTTTGAACTCACAGCTGTCCATGGAGGTCATTTCTATGTCCAGTGCAGCTGCCTACCAGCTCCATCTGGTGCACAGGCTAAGACCTTCCCTGTCCACTGACTGTCTTGCCAGAATAGTCCATGCTCTGGTTATCTCCTGGTTAGACTACTGCCATGTGCTGTACATGGGGCTACCTTTGAAGGTGACTCGGAAGCTGCAACTAATCCAGAATGCGGACCTAAACTAGTGACTGGTAGTAGCTGCTGCGACCAGATATCACTGGTCCTTCCCTGGCTCCCAGTGTATTTCTCAGCACAATTCAAACTGTTCGTTCTGACTTTTAAAGTGTCATGGTCTTCTGCTGGTTCCCTCACTGTGAGAAGTGAAGTTCCAGGGAACCAGGCAGATGGTCTCCTGCCCCATGGAATGCCCTCCCTTCAGAGGGCAAGGAAATGAACAACTATCTGACATTTTGAAGGCAGCCCTGTATCAGGAGGTTTTTTAATTTGGATGTTTTACTCTTTCTTATATGTTCTGTAAGCTGCCCAGAGTAGCTGGGGAAACCCAGCCAGATGGGCGGGGTATAAATGCAATTGTTATTCTTATCTTGTGACTTTTTGTAGTTATTTTGGACTTTGTAACTTTTGTAGTTACTTTGGACTTCGCAATATTAGCTTATGAAATGTTATGGGTGGAGAAAATCACATGGTTGCTGTAAATTATAATCCCACCCATGAACGCTCATTCACACAAAGTCTGTAAATTTGGGGAGGTCACACACCTCACCTGTGCTAAAACTGGCAGTCCTTGGCCTGCACAGGCACACCCGATGTGTAGAGCCTCCAGCCACAGGCACTGTCTATCAGGAAAATGGGTCCTTTGACTGGGAAGATTCATGAAGTCGCTGTCATCGGATGATGATGGGTTGTATCTCAGCTTGTCAGTCACTCTGACATTGCCTACAAAGAATAAGAGGAACAGAAATGCTTTTGAGGTGCAACTTCTGTATCAATCCTGAGAGCCATTCCATGGACTCTGCACCCCTGTTTCTGATGACAGGTGTACATTATCCTCATCCTCAGTGGAAAAGACATTAAAGATGGAAGCCTGAGAGAGAGGAAAAGGCTTCTGGCTGCTTCCTGGGTGGGATTGCGGAAACCAAGAGCTGCTTCTGAGAAGGCCTCTCCCCTCCCCTCTTCCTCTCGGGATTTCCTCTCCTCTCCAGGGGGAACAATGGTTGGACTGGGCAGAATGGCTGCATCTGGACAGGGCAGGGGATTATAGGGTGGAAGGAGGATGGAGGCTGCAGGAAGGAAGGGGTGGGGGATTGGACCCCCACTATCCAGGGATCCCTCTCTGGTCTCCTTGAAGGTCTCCCTCCTAAGCAGGAGGGAGAGGCCAAGGTGGCCCTTCTGGAGATTCCCCTTGGGAGCCCCGATGGAGACGTCTCTCCCCCCCCCACTTCCTTGGCCCCCTCCTTTTCTCCCGGAGTCTCCCCTGCATCCTGTTATAAGAATTTTAAGGTCATAAATAATAAAAAAAGTTCATAACTGTATATATAAACCACATGTCGGAAACCCCACAGAAAAGGTCTTGCACAAATTGACCTCAAATATTTCTATGCAAGGTCAAAGTGGGAAACCTCCCCATTGTCTCTTTCCTCACAAATCCTGTCTAAAGGGCACATTCCAGATATGAACAGGATGTGAGCCTGTGACCTGTGACCTAGATTAATGAATTAAGTAGCAATAATAACAAAAGAGTGGCCAAAACCCAGATATTTCTGTTGTAGACCACCTTTTCTGTGTTGTATGTATGATGTTTCTGGGGGTGGTCTTGGACTCCATGGTGGGCAATTTAAAATGTCTATATAAGGGCAGGCACACCTTTGTTCTGGGTCCTCCTCTCTCCTGCATGTGGTGAGTGAGGACCCTGTTAACAGTTGCCATGAATCTGATTTAAACAGATTTTATAATGAAATGATTTCAGAATGTTGTCTATTTTACTGTTGTTAGCTGTTCTGAGCCCAGCTTCGGCTGGGGAGGGTGGGATATAAATAAAAATAATAATAATAATAATAATAATAATTATTATTATTAGTAGTAGTAGTAGTAAAGATCAGGCTTACTAGCTGCTTTGCTTCTCAGTATTCTCTGGTTGGTCTCTGTTAATTTTCTCCTACCGATAGAGAACCTACAAAAGGCCTCTGTATGGGCTCTTGGGTATCCCGTAAGGGAAAAGGAGCAGTTTTTTGAACTTATATTAACCCAAAGACCCCACGTGGCTCGGCTCACCCCTCGCCGGGCGGTCCCATCTCTCCATCCGGAGGGGGCCACCAACACGCGCAAGGGAGGGACAGGGGGGGGGTCTCTATCCAGGCCTCTCTTGCGCCAGTTAACCTTCCCATAGCCCGCCTCTCTCCGCACGGAGCCAGTGGAAACGGAGCAAGGGGCGCTCGTGGGGACCCCCTGGGTGCGCGCCCCATGTCTGCCCCTGCCAAGGCGCCTAAGGGGCCAAGGAAAGCCTCCTTCACAGCACACGTGCAGGGATCCAGGCCCTTCCCACGAGGCCCACAGAAGGCGCTTGGGGGAGCTGGCGGGCTCTCTGGGTCCTTTTCTCCCCTCTCCTCCCCTCCGCGACCCCTTTACCTCTTTGTCCTCGCTCCCGATTCTCCTTTCCTTTCCTCCAACATCCATGGGCGGGGGGGGGGTTATCCCTTGCCGCCCCTCCTCCCCTTTGAGAACGCGCCCCCCCCCCAAGAGCTACGGGGCAGAGCAGCAATCCGGAGTGGAAGCTCCGCTTGCGGGAGAAGCAGGCAGGTTGGGGGGGGGCGGGTGGGCTCCCCCCTCATTCCCGGAGCAGAAGCCGGATTGGAGGAGGAGCAGGAGGAGGAGGAAGGGGTGCAACGTATGGGGGGCGGGGTGAGAGAAGGATGTGCCGGGAGGGGAGGGAAAGAATTGAGGGGGGGGGAAGGAGAGGAATCTTTCCCCCCTCCGCTCTTCCTTCTGCGATCAGGAGAGCGGGGGAGGGGCTGATCCCGGAGAATCAGCTGCAAAGTGGGGTCCCCTCCCCCACAATGTTTACATCGCAAAAACCTTCCCTCCCCCACGCCACGAAGTTAGATCCGTCCATGTTTTGGTGCGCATTGAGTAGCGGGTTGGGCTCTGTGACTCCTGTGTTACGGGGAAAATGGAGCACACACACACACATCCCGACACCCAGGTAAAATTCCTCCCTTGTGACTCTGTCAGCGGTAACACAATGAGGCCAGGAAGAAAGCAAGGCAGCTGTTGATCTGTTTGCGCGCAGAGCCCCCCCCCCATGCGAGGAGTGAAGCAGCCCAGAACTAAAGCGCGTTGCAATTTGGACACCCTCAAATAATCGCCCCCCCCGTCACAGAGAGAGCACCCCAAAAACATCCCCGGTTGCGCCACAAAGTGAGTTGTACATGGAAATCAGCTCAGACTCCATGTTTTGGCAACATGACAAGTCTGTCTGTCAACCGGGATGCCTGAGGATTCCTGCTCCCTGCCTTTTCCTGGCCAGCCTGAGAGATCACTGGAAAGGGCGGATTTCTTGACCCCCGAATCCATCATCGCAGACCCGTTTCATTCAGGCCTAGAGATCTGCTCTTTGGACAAGTCTGCTTGGATCATGTGGATCATCAATGGGTCATATAGATCATCACTGGATCATCCATGATGTCATACCCATCTCACGGAGGGGGGGGGGGCTCAGGAAGAATCTCCTGCCACGTGACTGGGGTCAGACAGGGCTGCTGTTTTCCTCTCTGTACCGTTTCAGCTCAGGTTTTCCTGGAAGAAGTTACGTTTCATCAAGAAATGGGTGGATTCATTGAGAAAACGGGGCTACGTGGTAAAGAGGCAAATGTGTATACTTTGTTACCACCCAGTGAGTTGTGTTGCAAAGGCCATTTGCAGAAAGGCTCCAATTGTATCACCTGCAGCTACATGCTGCAGTTTTGGTGTTTTGTGGTAATGTGTCTGTGTAAACGCACTCATCCTCGTGTGAAATATACTCAGAGTCGCAAAGTGATTTCATGCTCTTTATTCAGCTCATAGTGGTGAGGAGGAATGAATGAAAGACCCCTCAAAGTATCTGCTTTATATACATTCTTTACACAATGGGCTGCACATGATTGGCTAATTCTGGAATTCTCCTGTAAGCCAATCAGGTTGTGGATTCACTTATATCTGGAACATGATTGGGTGGTTCCTGCCAACCAATCATACTGCTACATTGTTCTAGGACCAATCAGACTGCTGCATTCTGAATCCTATTGTTCTAGGACCAATCAGACTGCTGCAGTTTGGATCCTATTCAACTCAGTACATAACACCCCTCCCCTCTAAGTTCCAGTCCTGCCCGGGAGGTCGCATTCATAGTCCTCAAGGTACGCTGGCGGCCTACGTGTGCGTTGCGGCCTGGGGTGTTCCCTGGTCCGGGGTTCAGGTTCTGGCTCATGTTCCAAGGATGCTGGCTGTGATGGGGCTGTTTCGTCTGGCGCAACTGGCCAGTTGTGGTTCTGGTTCTGGTGTCCTTTCGGCCTCACGGGTCCTCTCTGTATTTACTGATTCTGCCTCTCCTGCTTGCCCCTCCTGCTCTATGGGCCTCACTGCCCCACTGTTCCCTTGGGACTCCTCTGCCCTTTCCTCCTCCTGGTTTTCTCCCGGGAATCGTCGCCGTATCTGGTCGCAGTGGCGGCGCCAGCATTGCCCCCCATCTGTTAGCACCTCGTACGACACAGGGCCAGTGACCCTGGAGACTGTGGCGGGTACCCATGCTGGGCCTGCCCCAAAATTCTTTGCATACACTTGGTCCTGGGCCTCGAAGGTCCGGGGGTTCCTGCCTTCCCCCACCACTACCTCATCCTGAGCTCTATCGGGGTGAAGGCGGTCCAATCTGATTGCAAGGCGCCGACCCATTAGTAGTTCAGCGGGGCTCTGGCCACTTGTTGAGCTGGGGGTGCTGTGCTGTGCTAGGAGGAATGTGGCAAGGCGGTACTCCCAATCCCCTTGCGTCATGCGGCGGAGGGTGTCCTTGGTGGTCCGCACCATGCGTTCTGCTTGGCCAATGGTGGCAGGGTGGAATGGCGCCGAATGGATGTGGCGGATGGCGTTCTGCGCTGTGAAGGTTTGGAATTCTCCTGACCTAAATGCAGTCCCGTTGTCTGAGATGAGAGTGTCAGGGAGCCCGTGGGTTGCAAACAGCCTGCGTAGTACCTGGATGGCTGCGGATGTGGAAGTGGATGGTACCACCAGTGCGACTTTCAACCATTTGGTGTAGGAGTCCACCACTATGAAGAATGTTTTCCCCTGAAAGGGGCCAGCGAAGTCCACATGCAGGCGTGACCATGGTGCTCGGGCGGACTCCCATTCAAGTCTCCAGGGCCAGATGAACTGCATCCAAGAATATTAAAAGAACTGGCATATGTGATTTCAGAACCACTGGCAGTCATCTTTGAGAATTCCTGGAAAACAGGCGAAGTCCCGGCAGACTGGAGGAGGGCAAATGTTGTCTGTATTTTCAAAAAGGGGAAAAGAGAGGACCCAAATAATTACCGCCCAGTCAGTCTGACATCAATACCAGGGAAGATTCTGGAGCAGATCATTAAGCAAACAGTCTGTGAGCACCTAGAAAGGAATGATGTGATCACCAATAGTCAGCATGGATTTCTGAAAAATAAGTCATGTCAGACTAACCTGATCTCGTTTTTTGACAGAATTACTAGCCTGGTAGATGAAGGGAACGCAGTGGATGTAGCCTACCTTGATTTCAGCAAGGCATTTGACAAAGTGCCCCATGATATTCTTGTAAAGAAGCTGGTAAAATGTGGTCTTGACTATGCTACCACTCAGTGGATTTGTAACTGGCTGACTGACCGAACCCAAAGGGTGCTCATCAATGGTTCCTCTTCATCCTGGAGAAGAGTGACTAGTGGGGTGCCACAGGGTTCTATCTTGGGCCCAGTCTTATTCAAAATCTTTATCAACGACTTGGATGATGGACTCAAGGGCATCCTGATCAAATTTGCAGATGACGCCAAACTGGGAGGGGTGGCTAACACCCCAGAGGACAGGATCACACTTCAAAACGACCTTGACAGATTAGAGAACTGGGCCAAAACAAACAAGATGAATTTTAACAGGGAGAAATGTAAAGTATTGCATTTGGGCAAAAAAAAATGAGAGACACAAATACAAGATGGGTGACACCTGGCTTGAGAGCAGTACATGTGAAAAGGATCTAGGAGTCTTGGTTGACCACAAACTTGACATGAGCCAACAGTGTGACGCGGCAGCTAAAAAAGCCAATGCAATTCTGGGCTGCATCAATAGGAGTATAGCATCTAGATCAAGGGAAGTAATAGTGCCACTGTATTCTGCTCTGGTCAGACCTCACCTGGAGTACTGTGTCCAGTTCTGGGCACCACAGTTCAAGAAGGACACTGACAAACTGGAACGTGTCCAGAGGAGGGCAACCAAAATGGTCAAAGGCCTGGAAACGATGCCTTATGAGGAACGGCTAAGGGAGCTGGGCATGTTTAGCCTGGAGAAGAGGAGGTTAAGGGGTGATATGATAGCCATGTTCAAATATATAAAAGGATGTCACATAGAGGAGGGAGAAAGGTTGTTTTCTGCTGCCCCAGAGAAGCGGACATGGAGCAATGGATCCAAACTGCAGGAAAGAAGATTCCACCTAAACATTAGGAAGAACTTCATGACAGTAAGAGCTGTTCGACAGTGGAATTTGCTGCCAAGGAGTGTGGTGGAGTCTCCTTCTTTGGAGGTCTTTAAGCAGAGGCTTGACAACCATATGTCAGGAGTGCTCTGATGGTGTTTCCTGCTTGGCAGGGGGTTGGACTCGATGGCCCTTGTGGTCTCTTCCAACTCTATGATTCTATGAATAGAGAGGTTTGATCTTCTTGCAGTCCATGGGACTCTCAAGAGTCTCCTCCAGCACCAGAATTCAAAAGCATCCATTCTTTGGCAA
The DNA here is from genome assembly GCF_964270895.1 of Podarcis filfolensis. Taxonomy (NCBI): domain Eukaryota; kingdom Metazoa; phylum Chordata; class Lepidosauria; order Squamata; family Lacertidae; genus Podarcis; species Podarcis filfolensis. The sequence continues at coordinate 74,803,628 of NC_139612.1, forward strand.
TCAGCCTTCTTTATGGTCCAGCTCTCACTTCCATACATCACTAGTGGGAAAACCGTAGCTTTAACTATACAAGCCTTTGTTGGCAAGGTGAGGTCTCTGCTTTTTAAGATGCTGTCTAGGATTGTCAAGTATTTGATAGTGGTTGCTTTTTTTATAGTTGACGGGATTTAAGAGGGGGCTGTGAGCTATGTATGCTGCCCTCATTCTGGAGCAGAGGGAAGGAAGTTGCCCTGAAAAGGGGGCAGGCCAGCCTCTCCCAGCAGACAGACAGAAGTCCAAAGTTTGGAGCAATGAATAACCTGGTTCAATACACTCCTTCAGATCCCTGGGAGTCCCTTTCACTGAGACACTTTTCTGGAAGGGGCACCTGGAGGCTGCAAAACTTAAAGCGCAGGAAGCTTGTGGGGCACTAATGAAATTCTGCCTCACGGTGGGTGGACACTTATTAGAACCTGTGCTGATAATTGGAAGGTGAGCTGAGGGAAGTCTTTGGGGGAGGGGAGGGGGGTTTCAGGGTGTGGGGGGAAAGGCGGTAAATAATGAATATGATATTTTTGGATATGTTGTTGAATTGCTAATAATTTTTTTTTTAAAAAATAAGAGTATATAAAATAGTTTACTCACATTCTGTTCCCAGAAAGCAGACTTAGGTTACAAAATATATACACCTGGAATCTATCCCATAAGGAAATAGTTCCTTTGTCCTCTCTTGAAGCCAAGAGAGCATCTCAGGCTAAGGAGATGTTGCTTCTTTGAGGAATGGAGAGAGAGAGAGAGAGAGAGAGAGAGAGAGAGAGAGATGGCTGCCTCCCCTGTGCTATGTTGTTACCTGCACAGGTGAGGTCACACCCACCTCTGGTCACATGTAGAGGAAGTTTGTCCCAGCCCAGGAGGAAACAGGATGTTCTGACTGGCTGGTCCAGACATCCCCTTTTATGTCCACTCTAGGAATGTCGTATTTGACTGCTCTGTGTTTCACACCCCACAGTTCAAACAGAGCTCCAAAAAGAGCTCTCCAAACGGGGTGGATGGGCAGTAATTACAGTTCCTTCTCAATGAGATCAAAGTGATGCATGTTGGGACAACCCCCCCCCCCTTAATATGTACAGGCTCATGGGGTCTGAACAGGGTTTCCCTGTGTGCTCTAGGAGACCAGGGGAGGGGGAGCTGGTCACAGCAGGAGGGGGGGTCTCTGTGGATGCTTCAGCTGACGGCCTCCTCTGGGTCTCCTGGCCCCCTCCTCTCCTCCCTCTGAGTCTGACCTGCCAGGTACTTCTCCCCTCCTTAAAATGCTGTTCAGTACTTCCTTCAAGGGTGCACTCAGGGTTTGATTTAGTTTTTTGATAATATTTTGCCAAAAATCCATCCTTGTCCTGGGTTTTTGATTCTTTTATTACTCGTTGGATTTCGTCTTCTTCTATTGGCTCTGCCTCTTGGCCCTTTCACTTTGCACCAACCAATACTCAGCTTTACTTAAGAATACTTTAGCATTTATGTAGCACATTTAAAGCATTACAAAATATAACATATATTATCTCAGTAATCTCAACAACAGCCCTGCAAGGCTGTCCAGTGTTATAATCCCCATGCATACGAAGAGTTGAGGTTGCAGGAAGAGGAGTTTGACTCACATCTCACACTTTAACTGCTACACTACATCATTCCTCGCACTCCAGATCCTGAAAACAGCTCTGTGAGTTGTCAGAGGACTGCCCCCCATCCTATTCAAAACAAGGCAGCATGGGCAGTAAGCCCTCGTCAGCAACCATTGCCAGAGATGTCTGTATGGGGAACGGTGGGCTGAGCATAACACACGGAGGCAGCTCAGAGGCATCCCTGCTGGTCGCTCGCTCCAAGGGAGGGGACATCCTACCCCAGGCTCTTTCTGTGGGAATGTTTAGGGAGGCAGGAGAGGATATATTGTTTTATGATATCCTTCCTACCTTGTGTCGGCAAGTTCTATAACTTAGCAGAGTTGTTAAACAATCCCTCTTTGAAATTACACAGCAGTTAGCTAGTTGCAGGCTCGTCTGAGCCTCACTATTTAGGATTCCTGGTAAGATCCCTTTTTCTATCCCTCCTAAAAGAATAGACACGACTATCTGATTAAAGTTAACATAAAACTAGTTTACTTACAATCATCCAGTTCACAATAAGATCCCTGAAGGCAGACTTAAGTTACATAACTCTATATATATCGACATGAACTATCCCATAAGGGAAATAATCTCAAGTGACTGCAACTGAGCAGTCACTTCTTCCTAACTTGTAGGAACACAAAAAGGAGAAGAAGAAGAGCAGAACATGGAGGCCGTGTGCTCCTCTGTCCAAGAACAGGCCACACCTACATGAAGTGCCATGCAGAGGAAGTCTGTCCCAGCTCAGTAGGAACTAGCAAGTCTTCTCCTGAGTGACACAAGCATTCCCCAGCATGTGCATTGCAGGAATGTTGCATTTGACTGCAATACAATTTTACACCCCACACCTTCACTACCCAATAATCATTTGCAAGCGTACTTCTTCCAAGGCTCAGTAGTTAAGATTCTGCGCTTGAAAAACAAAACCCCTTAGATTGAAGCATCACCAGAGAAACTTCTTCATGTGCATCTCACACAACATTCTCATCTCCAGTTGGGATCACCTGAGACCTCAGAAAGAAATCATTGTTTTGGGGGGAGTGGCGTGGAACCATGCCTGAGTCAAAAGATTACAGAGCAAAGACAGCACCCTATTCACGTTTCATAAGAAGTTGGTTTGTTCCCATGAATTTTACCAGTGAGCTTCTTAACAGAATTTCATATCCCCTTATAAAGTCATGTCCAGCGATACCTTCATGCCCAAGCAGTCTCCTGTCTCAGATGCAAGCAATCCCCTTGGCCAGCTACCACTGGACATCCTGCACCTTGTTTTCTTTTGCAAACCTCCCAGCCTCAGCAGTTCAAATTCCAGCCTACACATGCACTTATGCGCACACACTTGTCGGGAACATGTTGCCATATTTGATTATTATAATGTTTTACATATAAACACCAGAACTTCACATGTACCTCATGCTTTTAGGAATGATTTCCTGCTGAGTTCATTGCTCAGAGTGGACTCTGAGAGGAAGACGTCCCACACTCCATACATCTAAATGGGTTCTCCCATGTGAGAGTCCCTAGATATTCCTTAATCACTCCATTATAAATAAAGCACTTTTTGCAGTCTTTTCATTTAAACTGCTGCTCCTCTCTGAGTTTGTTGATGGTTTGAAGGGTTTCAACTCTTAAAGTTCTTCCTGTCCATGAGTCTGTTGATTTTGAACTTCCACTAAGAGTGAACCTATATCTACTTTCCTGATATTTATATGGTTTGTCTTTTGTGTGAGTTTGTTGACATAAATCAAGGGTTCCACTCTGACTGAAGCTCCTTCCACAGTCCATACCTTTAAATCGTTTCTCCCCTGTGTGTTGCTGATGTTTTCTTAGATTTCCACTTTACTGTACTCCATACATTGAAATGGAGTCTGTTGATGTTTCCTAAGACATCCACTATTACTAAAACTCTTTTCACACTCCATCCATTGAAATGGTTTCTCCCGTGTGTGTGTCCGTTGATGTGTTCTAAGCTTTTCATTATCACCAAAGGTCTTTCCACATTCCATACATTTAAATGGTTTCTTACCTATGTGAGTCTGTTGATGTATTCTCAGGATTCCACTATCACTGAAGCTCTTTCCACACTCCACACATGTAAATGGTTTCTCTCCTGTATGAGTCCGTTGATGTGATCTAAGGCTTGTATTACACTGGAAACTCTTTCCACACTGTGAGTCTGTTGATGTTTTTTAAGTGTTCCACTATAACTGAAGCTCTTTCCACAATTTATGCATTTAAATGGTTTCTCCCCTGTGTGAGTCCATTGATGTTTTTTAAGGTCTGCATTCTGACTGAAGCTCTTTCCACATTCCATACATTTAAATGGTTTCACCCCTGTGTGAGTCTGTTGATGTCTTCTAAGGCTTCCACTATTACTAAAACTCTTTTCACACTCCATACATTGAAATGGTTTCTCCCCTGTGTGTGTCCGTTGATGTGTTCTAAGGCTTGTATTACAACGGAAACTCTTTCCACACTCTATACATTTATATAGTTTCTCCCCTGTGTGAGTCTGTTGATGGTATCTAAGGCTTCCACTAATACTATAGCTCTTTCCACACTTGATACATTTAAATGGTTTCTCCCCTGTGTGAATCCGTTGATGTTTTTTAAGGTCTGCATTCTGACTGAAGCTCTTTCCACACTCCATACATTTATATGGTTTCACCCCTGTGTGAGTCTGTTGATGTCTTCTAAGGCTTCCACTATTACTAAAACTCTTTTCACACTCCATACATTGAAATGGTTTCTCCCCTGTGTGTGTCCGTTGATGTGATCTAAGGCTTGTATTACAACGGAAACTCTTTCCACACTCTATACATTTATATGGTTTCTCCCCTGTGTGAGTCTGTTGATGTGATCTAAGGCTTCCACTATCACTAAAACTCTTTCCACACTCCATACATTGAAATGGTTTCTCCCCTGTGTGAGCCCGTTGATGTGATTGAAGGCTTCCACTATCACGAAAACACCTTCCACACTCCATACATTTATATGGTTTCTCCCCTGTGTGAGCCCGTTGATGTGATCTAAGGCTTCCACGATCACGAAAACACTTTCCACACTCCATACATTGAAATGGTTTCTCCCCTGTGTGAGCCCGTTGATGTGATTGAAGGCTTCCACTATCACGAAAACACCTTCCACACTCCATACATTTATATGGTTTCTCCCCTGTGTGAGTCCGTTGGTGTGATCTAAGCTCTCCACTCTGATTGAAGCTCTTTCCACACTCCATGCATGTAAATGGTTTCTCCCCTGTGTGAGTCCGTTGATGTCTTCTAAGGCTTCCATATTGACTAAAGCTCTTTCCACACTCGATACATTCATATGGTTTCTCCCCTGTGTGAGTCCGTTGATGTAATCTAAGCTTTCCACTATAACTGAAGCTCTTTCCACACTGCATGCATTTAAATGGTTTCTCCCCTGTGTGAGTCCGTTGATGGTTCCTAAGGCTTCTATTTTCATTAAAGCTCTTTCCACACTCCATGCATGTAAATGGTTTCTCCCCTGTGTGAGTCCGTTGATGTGTTCTAAGGTTTCCATTATGACTAAAGCTCATTCCGCACTCCATGCATTTATATGGTTTCTCCCCTGTGTGAGTCCGTTGATGTTCCCTAAGGTTTCCACTATAACTAAAGCTCTTTCCACACTCTATACATTTAAATGGTTTCTCCCCTGTGTGAGTCCGTTGATGGTTCCTAAGGCTTCCATTTTCACTAAAGCTCTTTCCACACTCCATGCATTTAAATGGTTTCTCCCCTGTGTGAGTCCGTTGATGTTCCCTAAGGTTTCCACTATAACTAAAGCTCTTTCCACACTCTATACATTTAAATGGTTTCTCCCCTGTGTGAGTCCGTTGATGGTTCCTAAGGCTTCCATTTTCACTAAAGCTCTTTCCACACTCCATACATTCATATGGTTTCTCCCCTGTGTGAGTCCGTTGATGTGATCTAAGGCTTGCACTGAAACTGAAGCACTTCCCACACTGCACACATTTAAATGGTTTCTCCCCTGTGTGAGTCCGTTGATGTGATCTAAAGCTTCCATTATCACTAAAGCTCTTTCCACACTCGATACATTTAAATGGTTTCTCCCCTGTGTGAGTCCGTTTGTGCAATTTAAGGTTTACACACTGACTGAAGTTCTTCCCACACTCCCTGCACTTAAAAGATTTTCTCTCTTTGTGAGTCCGCTGGTGTGTTCTAAGTTTTGCATTGAAAGAGCTCTTTCCGCACTCCATACTTTTAAATGGGTTCTTTCTTTTTTGTGTTCGTTGATGTGAACTATGTGTGCTCATTCAGTGAAGCATATTCCACATTTCACACATTTTAATGGCTATTCCTAATGAAACGAAAGGTGTCCTGTCCCCTGCAATTCTGTCTTCTCCATCACCTTTTTCAGAGTGGGCAGAAAGGAAATCCTGTTTGGGTTTCAGGAAAGAGAACACAGGAAAAAAAGGGCACATCAACCGCCATTAGCACCTTCTCTTATTTCAACATCTCCTACATTCTCCTATGTCCTACCGATATTCCCAATTTTTAGGAAATGTAAATGGTATGATGTCAAATGGTAGTAATGCATCAACAACCTTTCATAATCCTAACTCATCTTTAATAACACTGCATGACCTTGGAATACTGTTGTCCTGTGGGAAATCCTTTGAAATCAAGTGGTTGACCCTGTTTCCGCCTCAATCTCTTAATGAATCACCTGCACAGTGCCATTGGCCTTAGGAGGTCCATACGGACGATTATGTGAGACCCAGGTCTACATCTTTTCCAGGGACTGTGGTCTGGGTAAGTCAGAGAACTAGTGACAAGGCTTGGTGCTTGGGGTCAGCTGAATGGGTGCTCAGGGAACCTCCTGTTCTTGCAAAAGAAGGACCTCTGTCTACATGCCTCACATTGCATGGAGAGAGCAGGAGAAGCAGAAGGAAAGCAGCTGGCACATGGGAATCCTAGACAGAAACACCCACCCCCATTGCTCCTTATAATAATGATGGGCTGCCTGATCCTGTGCTTGTCTTCTGACACAGGACTATCCTAATCTGGCACTGAAAAGCAGGATATTCAAGGCAAGGAGATAACTGTAGGTAATGGTAGGTAGCCATATTAGTCTGACACAGTTGAAGTAAAAAAGTAAAAAAATAGTCCAGTAGCACCTTAGGGACCAACTAAGTTGGTTCTAGCTTTTGTGTGCATGCACACTTCATATAGTGTTGGGCAGTGGGAGATGGTAGTAGGAGTACCCTTCTGAGAAAAACCCCACTCCACCCTCCCATGATATACAAGGCTCTGGTGACATCTGTGTCAGTGTATCTGAAGAAGTGTGCATGCAGACGAAAGCTTATACTCAGGACAATCTTAGTTGGTCTCTAAGGTGCTACTGGACTATTTTTTAATTTTTTATTTCAACTGCGTCAGACCAACACGGCTCCCTACCTGCATCTAGATGTCATGGGCTGTTGGGGTGCAGTAATTCCTTGGGTGGGGGACATGTCCTACACCTTCTGGGGTCAATTTCCACCCTTGGTCCCCACCCTGCACTCAGCTCTCACCTGTGGCTTCCAGAAGCTGTCAGCATGCAACAGGGGTTCAAGCAACGGCTTCAACCGGCCGGCTAAACCAGGTGAGGAAAGCTGATGGGTCTCAAATCCTTGGGGGGCTGGAGAATTCTGCTGCACCTGAAGTCAAGCCCTGGTGGATGGAGAGGAGGAGAACAACCGTGAATCCCACAGTCCAGAAGGCAGATTCTGCCCGTGCGGAAGAGGAAAGTGAAGGGCAGGTGGGGCACGTCCACCTGGAGGCTTGTTATCTAGTCCCAGGGTTACTCTGACATTGAATTATATATAAATTGCAGTACTGAAATGCGCCTGCTCCCACTTCATATTCTGCTATTACTCTACTCTGTTTGTCTGTTTCTTACTTGAGTGCTGTTTTGGTATGCTAAGTCAGGGTTTTACTGTGAGTTACATTTTTGCTAATTTTGGGTCCTGTTATGCTTATCTGTCTTCAGTGATAAATTTATCAGCTGAATTATTTTCTTTCTGCGTCTGAATGTTTTCTCCTACTCTGCTAACTATACATTGATCATTATGGAGGAGCAAGATCTGCAACTTCAAGCCCTCAACAGCCTCGGCCCTGTGGACCTCAAGGAGCATCTTGACCCCCATCCCTCAGTCCGGACAGGGAGGTCCGCCTCCGAGGGTCTTCTGCTGGTTCCCTTGCTGTTAGAAGTGAAGTTCCAGGGAACCAGGCAGAGGGCCTCCTGCCCCATGGAATGCCCTCCCTTCCGAGGGCAAGTAAGTAGGCAACCATCTGACATTTAGAAGACAGCTGTATCAGGAGGTTTTTAATGTTGGATGTTTTACTGTCTTGTATATGTATTGTAGGGACGCGGGTGGCATTGTGGGTTAAACCACAGAGCCTAGTTCTTGCCGATCAGAAGGTCGGCGGTTCGAATCCCCGTGACGGGATGAGCTCCTGTTGCTTGGTCCCTGCTCCTGCCAACTTAGCAGTTCGAAAGCACGTCAAAGTGCAGGTAGATAAATAGGTACCTCTCCGGCGGGAAGGTAAATGGCGTTTCTGTGCACTGCTCTGGTTCGCCAGAAGCGGCTTACTCATGCTGGCCACATGACCTGGAAGCTGCACACCGGCTCCCTTGGTCAATAAAGCGAGATGAGCGCTGCAACCTCAGAGTCGGTCACGACTGGACCTAACGGTCAGGGGTCCCTTTACCTTTACCTATATGTACTGTAAGCTGCCCAGAGTGGCTGGGGGGAAAGATGAATACTATAACTTTTACAGTGGTACTTCGTGTTACAGATGCTTCAGGTTACAGTCTCTGCTAACCCAGAAATAGTACCTTTTGTTAAGCACTTTGCTTCAGGATGAGAACAGAAATTGGACAGCGGCAGCAGGAGGCCCCATTAGCTAAAGTGGTACCACAGGTTAAGAACAGTTTCAGGTTAAGAACGGACCTCCAGAACGAATTCAGTTCTTAATCCGAGGTACCACTGTACTATTATTATTATTATTATCATGTGATTTATTTATTTTTTAGTTTTTGTAGATTTTTGTAATTTGTACTGCCATATCAGCTCACGAAATGTTATGGGTGGAGAAAATAACAGGGTTGCCATAAACTACAATCCCACCCACAAACTCTCATTCACATACAGTCTGTAAATTTGGGGAGGTCACACACCTCACCTGTGCTAATACTGGCAGTCTTGGGACCGCACAGGCACACCCGGTGTGTAGAGCCTCCAGCCACAGGCACTGTCTATCATGAAAATGGGTCCTTTGACTGGGGAGATTCATGCAGTCGCTGTCATCGGATGCTGATGGGTTGTATCTCAGCTTGTCAGTCACTCTGACATTGCCTAGAAAGAATAAGAGGAACAGAAATGCTTTTGAGGTGCAACTTCTGTATCAATCCTGAGCGCCATTCCATGGACTCTGCACCCCTGTTTCTGATGACAGGTGTACATTATCCTCATCCTCAGTGGAAAAGACAATAAAGATGGAAGCCTGAGAGAGAGGAAAAGGTTTCTGGCTGCTTCCTGGGTGGGATTGCGGAAACCAAGAGCCGCTTCTGAGAAGGCCTCCCCCCTCCCCTCTTCCTCTCGGGATTTCCTCTCCTCGCCAGGGGACCAGAGGTTGGACTGGGCAGAATGGCTGCGTCTGGACATGGCAGGGGCTTATGGGGTGGGAAGAGGATGGAGCTTGCAGGACGGAAGGGTGGGGGGGAACAGGACCCCCACTTTCCAGGGATCCCTCTCTGGTCGCCTTGAAGGGGGGGGGGTCGATTGCTTGGCGGGAGGGAGAAACCAAGGCGGCCCCTCCGGAGAGTCCCCGAGGAAGCCACGAGGGAGACTTCTCCCCCAAGACTGGTCTTCCTATCGCCCTCCCCCCCCCGCCGCCAATGCTGCGCTTCCCTGACTCTGGAATGCCCCCTCCCTTCTCCCCCCACTTCCATGACCCCCTTTCTTTCTCCCGGAGTCTCCCCTGCATCCAGACGCCCCCTTGGCTCACCCCTCGCCAGGCGCGACCCATCTCTCCGCCCCTATTGCCCCCCCCCAAGACGAGCCGGGGAAAGACAGGGGGGGGTCTCTATCCTGGCTTCTCTCCGCGCCCCAGGGATGCCTGCGCGGGGGAAACGGGACCAGGGAGTCCTCGTGGGTGGGCGCCCCATATTCGCCCCTTCGCTGCAGGCGTGCGGGATCCCGGCCCCACGGAAGGCGCTTGGGGGAGCTGGCCGGGTCTCTGGGTCCTTTTCTCCCCCCTCCCCCCCCGCGACCCCTTTACCTCTTTGTCCTCGCTCCCGATTCTCCTTTCCTTTCCTGCAACATCCACGGGGGGGTCCCCTGCCTCCTCCCTCCCCTTTCCGAAAGCGCCCCCCCTAGATCTACGGGGCAGAGCAGCAATCCGGAGTGGAAGCTCCACTTCCGGGAGAAGCAGGCAGGTTGGGAGGGGGCTCACACCCCCCCATTCCTGGGACAGAAGAGCCGGATTGGAGGAGGAGGAGGAGGAGCAATGTATTGGGGGCGGGATCTGGGGTTGTGGGGGCGGGGTGAGAGGAGGATGTGCCGGGAGGGGAGGGAAATAATTGAGGGGGGGAGGAAGGTTTACCCCTCCCCTCTTCCTTCTGGGATCAGGAGAGCGGGGGAGGGGCTGATCCCAGAGATCCAGCTGCCAAGTGGGTCCCGTCCCTCCTACAAGGTTTGCATTGCAACATCCTCCCCTCCCCCACCCCACGAGCTTAGATCCCTCCGTGTTTTAGGTCTTGGTGCTGTTCAAACCAGAAATGGAGGGGGGCAGCTAAACGACTCCCCCCAAATCCCAGCTCCCCACCCCAGCCTCTGACTCAGGCCAGGACAAGGACCGTGGACACAGGCCCTCGTCCATGCACAGCAGCCAAGAGGCTCAGCAAAGCAGCCTATAGAATTGGAGCCAGAAGCGGATTCCATGTGTTAAGGGAGAAATCTGAGGGATCCCCTGGACAAGAAACAAGGAGACCAGCCAGGAAGAGCAGAGCAAAAGAGCAGCCAGTAGGCTTGGTCTTGATTGAAGACTGTCACCACAGGACTCCCAGCTGCCCCCAGGTGGAACAAGATGGAAGCCCCCAACAAAAGAAGACCCCAACTTTTATTAGCTGCTAATCCCCCATGCTACACCCCCAATACTACATCACGACTACATCATGACTACATCATTGACACATCACAAAGAGGAGGGGCTCAGGGAGAAGAAGAAGAGTTTGGATTTGGTATCCTGCTTTATCACTCCCCTTCAGGAGTCTCAAAGCGGCTAACATTCTCCTTTCCCCTCCTCCCCCCCAACAAACACTCTGTGAGGTGAGTGGGGCTGAGAGACCTCAGAGAAGTGTGACTTCTCTGAAGGAGGAGGAGTTGTGGTGGTAACCTGAGGGTCTTCTCACCTGTCCGGTTCCTTCTTTCCCCTCCCCCATGATTACATTCCTGAGGACAAAGGGGAGTTCACTGTTTCCTGCCCCCGGAGGGAAGGGCTGGTCACTGTCCTGTGTTTCAGTCCGTACTGAATCCACTTCCATATGCAGGTCCTTTGTGAGTGGAATGATCTTCTGTCCAGGACCATCAAGGTTGGCATGCCAACTGGGTAGGGCTCGCTGCGGACGTGTTGGCTGCCTTGTGCCAAGTCTCCCCCCTTTGATAGTCCTTCGCTCATGGTGCAAAATAAAAGTGGAACGGTGCAGATCCGATGTACGGCTGATTTTCTATGAATTTATAACAGAAGCATTGCGTATGTCGTGTGAGATTTTGACCAGCTTCGGCCCATCTGAAGCTGATACAGGCTCGTCTTATCTTGAGCCCAAGCAGAGCGTCGTCACACAGCAGAAGGATAAGCAGGTAATGTGCCACATGCTGACTTTATTTACAAGCTATGCTGAGAGAATACAAACATGCATCCTGCCTCTGTGAGAGCAGAGAAGCAACTCTCTCGACACAAAGAAACCGAGAGAACAGTGAAAAACAGGAAACCAGTGTACGTCACATCCAGTCTCCCATTCCCATGGGAACCCAACAGTAACTCTGACTGTGGAATGCAAAACAATGTCTTGTGACTGCAGTTGCTGCTCAGTGAGGGAAATAGAAACCAACATGTCGTGTGTGAGTGTGAGTGTGAGTGTGTTGTGTTTGTACAAACTGAGTGATTGGGGGGGGGGGGTTCCTGCCACATATGAATCCCAACCCCAAAGAAGGGCAGTGCAAAGAATGCGCCAATTACCACACAATTGTGCTCATTTCACAGGCTAGCAAGGTTATGCTTAAGATGCTACAAGGCAGGCTTAAGCAGTATGTGGATCGAGAACTCCCAGAAGTGCAAGCTGGATTTCGAAGGGTCAGAGGTACCAGAGACCAAATTGCAAACATGCGCTGGATTATGGAGACTACAGAACATCCTTTGACTGTGTTGGGCACAGCAAACTATGGCGAGTTCTTAAAGAAATGGGAGTACCTGATCACCTCATCTGTCTCCTGAGAAATCTTTATGTGGAACAAGAAGGAGGACGGTATATTGTCCCCTTGCTTATTTAACGTAAATGCAGAATTCATCATGCAAAATGCTGGGCTGGATGAATCCTGTAATAAAAAATGTAAGGTCTTTTATTCGAACCAATCCTGCCTCCGCATGATAGAATTGCAAATCTGGCAATGCAAAACCTCCTCTCTCCTTTTTATCTGTTAATAACGGGTGTTTAATTCTTGGTTTCTTTCCACTCCATATAAATCTAGATATTTCCCTTTTCCATTCCTTAAAACAATTCATTTCTCCTAAGATGGGCATTGTTTGGAATAAGAAAATCATTTTGGGGAGGATATTCATTTTCACAACCAAGACTCTTCCCCACAGTGAGAGATGGAGTTTGGTCCAGGTTTCCATATATTTTAAAATAAATTTATTTCCATACTTTACTAGAATCATCCTCATATACATTTAAACTTTTATTTGAAATCCAGATCCCTAGGTATTTAACCTTATTTTTAATTTCCAGGCCTGTTTCTTCTTGAAGTTCTTTTTTTTATTGCATTGTGAGGCTTTTTGTCAGTAATTTAGTTTTTAGGAAGTTTATTTTCAGCCCCAGGCCAGCCATAAATTAATCTAGTAAAAGACCCCGGGGTGGCCAGGAGCAGCGCATGCGGACGTGAGTCTAGGAATGGAGAAGATTGTGGGCGGGATTCTCTGAAACACCCAGCAACCCAGATTCTCATCCTTGGCTGTCTCTTTTGCTTACGGTCTTCACTCCCAGCCTTCCTGGCAAGAGGTAGCTAGGAGGGGGAGGGGAGAACGGGAGAATTGGGGTTCTGCAATTAGAGAGGCAATTAACTGCAAGGGGAGAACGCCAATCAAAGCTCTCATTCCCTGTCGGGGAACCTGAGATCTGAAACTTTTCCTTTTCCCCAAGGAAGACGCCCCAAGGCTGGTCCAATGCCCACTTTGGATAGCAAGGGACTTGGGCTCTGTTTCCAATTTCTCTGTTTCTCGTAAATGCAGCTGCACAGGCAGCACCAAGATCCGGGAGGAAGTGACTGGTGCGCGTCAGAGCGCAAGGGCGTTTACAGCTCCTTTCCATTCTCTCTGGAGCAGCCGGATTTGGCACTGGGCTGCCAGGCATCCAATGGAAAGGAACTCTTTTCCATAGCGTGTAAGAGGCAGAAAAGGTTGCTGGGACCCCATGGTAAGTAAAGGGAGGGAGAAGGACTTTGTAGCGTCCTTCGTAGAGAAGACGAACGACTGTCAGGTCAGGAAAGACCTGGGAAAAGGCTGGCGGGTTTTTGCTTTGGTTGAAAAATGGGATCCCCACATTCTAAGAGTTCTAACCGCCAGACTCAAAGGCATGCGCTGGTCGCAGCAGGAGGGGGGGGTCTCCCTGGTAGCTTCAGCAGCCGGCCTCCTCTGGGTCTCCTGGCCCCCTCCTCTCCTCCCTCCAAGCCTGAACTGCTCTCTGCCCCAGACTCTTCCTGCTCACCAAACCCTGTTTCCTCCTCAGCTTGCAATATCTCCCCTTCTGGTCTGCTCCCTTTTCTCCCTCTTTCGGCTCATTGCCACCCCACCACCAGGAAGGCAGCCCTCCTTCTGAAACACCAAGAGAGTAAACAGACAGTTCTCTGAATGGAGAGGAGCAGAAAGTGGAGTCCCCTCAAGATCAGTATTGGGACCTGTGGCTTTTCAACTTGTTCATAAATGATCTAGACTTAGGAGGGAGCAGGGAGGGGGCAGTTTACTGATGGCAGCAGATTGTCCAGGGTTGTTCAAACAAAGAAAGATTGCAAGGAGCTCCAAAGGGACTTCTCCAAACGGGGTGAATGGGCAGAAAATACAGTTCATTATCAATAAGATTAAAGTGATGCATGTGTATGTGTGTGTGGGGGGGGGACACCATCTTAATATCATGTACAGGCTCATGGGGTCTGAACTGGATTTCCCTGTGTGCTCTAGACCAGGGGAGAGGGGAGCTGGTCGCAGCAGGAGGGGGAATCTCTATGGATGCTTCAGCTGACGGCCTCTTCTGGGTCTCCTGGCCCCCTCCTCTCCTCCCTCTGAGTCTGAACTGCTCTCTGCCACAGACTCTTCCCGCTCACCAAACCCTGTTTCCTCCTCAGCTTGCAAAATCTCCCTTTCCGGTCTGCTCCCCTTTCTCCCTCTTTCGGCTCATCCCCCCACCAGTCCCCAGGCTCTGAGCCTTCTTCCCTTGTGGGTCCCCCAACTGGTGCCTCCCCCCCCTCACCAGCCAGTCCATGACAACAACAGCAGCCACAGCACTGTGGTCCTCTGGTAGGAAAACTCCCGAGTAGCATGAGTGAATAAAACTTCTGGGACTATGGAAAAATACTCTCTTTCCCAAACCCTAGAATAAGCAGGAACTCTGGGGTTGCCCCATGGGGTTCATGAGTGAAGATAGCCCCCCCCAGGAGACTTCCCTGGACCCTGCAGCCCCTCCTCCCCCCTCTTGAAATTAGGCTTGGGGGGAAATCTCCCATTCAATTTCAGTATTTCAAGTTTTCTTCAGAACGCGCAGGGCAGGAGGCAGCGATGAAGTTCTGGTGAAGAAGCAGTGCTGGGAGATCATGCGGTGGGGGGGTGACAGAGTTTGGTGCAAAAACCAGAGGTACTTTCATCTAAAATTATACTCACCATTGTGAGATGTTGCCTGCATTATTTCATTATTATACAGTTTTACATATAAACACCAGAACTTCACATATACCTCATGCTTTTAGGAATGATTTCCTGCTGAGTTCATTGCTCAGAGTGGACTCTGAGAGGAAGACATCCCACACTCCATACATCTAAATGGGTTCTCCCAGGTGAGAGTCCCTGGATGTTCCTTGATAACTCCGTTATAAATAAAGCACTTTTTGCAGTCTTTTCATTTAAACTGCTTCTCCTCTTTGAGGTTGTTGATGGTTTGAAGGGTTTCAACTCTTAAAGTTCTTTCTGTCCATATGTCTGTTGATTTTGAACTTCCACTAAGAGTGAACCTCTATCTACTTTCCTGATATTTATATGGTTTGTCTTTTGTGTGAGTTTGTTGACAAAAATCAAGGGTTTCACTCTGACTGAAGCTCTTTCCACACTCCATGCATTTAAATGGTTTCTCCCCTGTGTGAGTCCATTGATGATTTCTAAGGCTTCCATTTTCACTAAAGCTCTTCCCACACTCGATACATTTATATGGTTTCTCCCCTGTGTGAGTCCGTTGATGTTGTCTAAGGTGTGCACTCCGATTGAAGCTATTTCCACAATCCATACATTTAAATCATTTCATACCGATGTGAGCCTGTTGATGTCTTCTCAGGTTTCCACTAAAACGGAAGCTCTTTCCACACTCCATACATTTAAATGGTTTCACCCCTGTGTGAGTCCGTTGATGTTGTCTAAGGCTTCCACTATTACTAAAGCTCTTTCCACACTCGATACATTTATATGGTTTCTCCCCTGTGTGAGTCCGTTGATGTTGTCTAAGGCTTTCACTGAAACTGAAGCTCTTTCCACACTCCATGCATTTAAATGGTTTCACCCCTGTGTGAGTCCGTTGATGGGATCTAAGGTTTCCATTCCGACTGAAGTCCTTTCCACACTCCATACATTTAAATGGTTTCTCACCTGTGTGAGTCCGTTGATGGTTCCTAAGGCTTCCATTTTCACTAAAGCTCTTTCCACACTCCATACATTGAAATGGTTTCTCCCCTGTGTGAGTCCGTTGATGGGATCTAAGGAATCCATTCTGACTGAAGTCCTTTCCACACTCCATACATTTAAATGGTTTCTCACCTGTGTGAGTCCTTTGATGGGATCTAAGGTGTCCATTCTGACTGAAGTCCTTTCCACACTCCATGCATTTAAATGGTTTCTCACCTGTGTGAGTCCGTTGATGGGATCTAAGGTGTCCATTCTGACTGAAGTCCTTTCCACACTCCATACATTGAAATGCTTTCTCCCCTGTGTGAGTCCGTTGATGGGATCTAAGGAATCCATTCCGACTGAAGTCCTTTCCACACTCCATACATTTATATGGTTTCTCCCCTGTGTGAGTCCGTTGATGATTTCTAAGGTGTGCACTCCGATTGAAGCTATTTCCACAATCCATACATTTAAATCATTTCATACCGATGTGAGCCTGTTGATGTCTTCTCAGGTTTCCACTAAAACGGAAGCTCTTTCCACACTCCATACATTTAAATGGTTTCACCCCTGTGTGAGTCCGTTGATGTTGTCTAAGGCTTCCACTATTACTAAAGCTCTTTCCACACTCGATACATTTATATGGTTTCTCCCCTGTGTGAGTCCGTTGATGTTGTCTAAGGCTTTCACTGAAACTGAAGCTCTTTCCACACTCCATGCATTTAAATGGTTTCTCCCCTGTGTGAGTCCGTTGATGGGATCTAAGGTTTCCATTCCAACTGAAGTCCTTTCCACACTCCATACATTTAAATGGTTTCTCACCTGTGTGAGTCCGTTGATGGTTCCTAAGGCTTCCATTTTCACTAAAGCTCTTTCCACACTCCATACATTGAAATGGTTTCTCCCCTGTGTGAGTCCGTTGATGGGATCTAAGGAATCCATTCTGACTGAAGTCCTTTCCACACTCCATACATTTAAATGGTTTCTCACCTGTGTGAGTCCTTTGATGGGATCTAAGGAATCCATTCCGACTGAAGTCCTTTCCACACTCCATGCATTTAAATGGTTTCTCACCTGTGTGAGTCCTTTGATGGGATCTAAGGAATCCATTCTGACTGAAGCTCTTTCCACACTCCATGCATTTAAATGGTTTCTCACCTGTGTGAGTCTGTTGATGTTTACTAAGGCTTCCACTATTTTTAAAGTTCTTTCCACACTCCATACATTCATATGGTTTCTCCCCTGTGTGAGTCCGTTTGTGCAATTTAAGGTTTCCACTCTGACTGAAGTTCTTCCCACACTCCCTGTACTTAAAATGTTTTCTCTCTCTGTGAGTCCGCTGGTGTGTTCTAAGTTTTGTATTGAAAGAGAAGCTGTTTCCGCACTCCATACCTTTTAAATGGGTTCTTTCCTTTTTGTGTTTGTTGATGTGAACTATGTGTGCTCATTCAGTGAAGCATATTCCACATTTCACACATTTTAATGGCTATTCCTAATGAAACGAAAGGTGCCCTGTCCCCTGCAATTCTGTCTTCTCCATCACCTTTTTCAGAGTGGGCAGAAAGGAAATCCTGTTTGGGTTTCAGGAAAGAGAACACAGGGGAAAAAAACCGCCATTAGCACCTTCTCTTATTTCAACATCTGCTACGTTCTCCCATGTCCTCCCCGTGTTCCCAATTTTTAGGAAATGAAAATGGTATGATGTCAAATGGTAGTAATGCATCAGGAACCTTTCATAATGCTCAATCATCTTTAATAACACAGCATTATTTCTGACATTGAATTATATATAAATTGCAGTATTGAAATGCGCCTGCTCCCACTTCATATTCTGATATTACTCTACTCTGCTTGTGTGTTTCTTACTTGAGTGCTGTTTTGGTTTGCTAAGTCAGGGTTTTACTGTGAGTTACATTTTTGATATTTTTTGGATCCTGTTAAGTTTATCTGTCTTCGGTAACAAATTTCTCAGCTGAATTATTTTTTTGCTGTCTCTGTGTTTTCTCCTACTCTGCTAACTATACATCGATCATTATGGAGGAGCAAGATCTGCAACCTCAAGCCCTCAACAGCCTCGGCCCTGTGGACCTGAAGGAGCATCTCCACCCCCATTGCTCCGTCCGGACAGGGAGGTCCGCCTCTGAGGGTCTTCTGCTGGTTCCCTTGCTGTTAGAAGTGAAGTTCCAGGGAACCATAGAATCATAGAATCATGGAGTTGGAAGAGACCACAAGGGCCATCGAGTCCAACCCCCTGCCAAGCAGGAAACACCATCAGAGCACTCCTGACATATGGCTGTCAAGCCTCTGCTTAAAGACCTCCAAAGAAGGAGACTCCACCACACTCCTTGGCAGCAAATTCCACTGTCGAACAGCTCTTACTGTCAGGAAGTTCTTCCTAATGTTTAGGTGGAATCTTCTTTCTTGTAGTTTGGATCCATTGCTCCGTGTCCGCTTCTCTGGAGCAGCAGAAAACAACCTTTCTCCCTCCTCTATGTGACATCCTTTTATATATTTGAACATGGCTATCATATCACCCCTTAACCTCCTCTTCTCCAGGCTAAACATGCCCAGCTCCCTTAGCCGTTCCTCATAAGGCATCGTTTCCAGGCCTTTGACCATTTTGGTTGCCCTCCTCTGGACACGTTCCAGTTTGTCAGTGTCCTTCTTGAACTGTGGTGCCCAGAACTGGACAGTTCTGGAACAGTTCTGGAACTGGACAGTTCTGGAACTGGAACCAGGCAGAGGGCCTCCTGCCCCATGGAATGCCCTCCCTTCAGAGGGCAAGGAAACAGGCAACTATCTGACATTTAGAAGACAGCGGTATCAGGAGGTTTTGAATGTTGGATGTTTTACTGTCTTGTATATGTACTGTACTGTCGGGAAGGTAAACGGCCTTTCCGTGAGCTGCTCTGGTTCGCCAGAAGCAGCTTAGTCATGCTGGTCACATGACCCGGAAGCTGTACGCTGCCTCCCTTGGGCAATAAAGCGAGATGAGCGCCGTAACCCCAGAGTCGGCCACGACTGGACCTAATGGTCAGGGGTCCCTTTACCTTTATGTACTGTAAGCTGCCCAGAGTGGCTGGGGGAAGATACTAATACTAGAACTTCTAGAGTGGTACCTCAGGTTACAGACGCTTCAGGTTACAGACTCTGCTAACCCAGAAATAGTACCTTCTGTTAAGAACTTTGCTTCAGGATGAGAACAGAAATCGCATGGCGGCAGCAGGAGGCCCCATTAGCTAAAGTGGTACCACAGGTTAAGAACAGTTTCAGGTTAAGAATGGACCTCCAGAATGAATTCAGTTCTTAACCCGAGGTACCACTGCACTATTATTTTTATCATGTGATTTTTTGCAGTTAATTTGGAATTCGTACTGCAATATCAGCTCACGAAATGTTACGGGTGGAGAAAATCACAGGGTTGCTGTAAACTATAATCCCACCCACAAACTCTCATTCACATACAGTCTGTAAATTTGGGGAGGTCACACACCTCACCTATGCTAATACTGGCAGTCTTTGGCCTGCACAGGCACACCCGGTGTGTAGAGCCTCCAGCCACAGGCACTGTCTATCATGAAAATGGGTCCTTTGACTGGGAAGATTCAGGCAGTCACTGTCATCGATGCTCAAGGATTGTATCTCAGCTTGTCAGTCACTCTGACATTGCCTACAAAGAGTAAGAGGAACAGAAATGCTTTTGAGGTGCAACTTCTGTATCAATCCTGAGAGCCATTCCATGGACTCTGCACCCCTGTTTCTGATGACACGTGTACATTATCCTCATCCTCAGTGGAAAAGACATTAAAGATGGAAGCCTGAGAGAGAGGAAAAGGTTTCTGGCTGCTTCCTGGGTGGGATTGTGGAAACCAAGAGCCGCTTCTGAGAAGGCCTCCCCCCTCCCCTCTTCCTCTCGGGATTTCCTCTCCTCTCCAGGGGACCAATGGCTGGACTGGGCAGAATCCCTGGGTCTGGGCAGGGCAGGGGCTTATGGGGGCTCATGGGGCGGGAAGAGGATGGAGCTTGCAGGAAGGAGGGGTGGGGGGACAGGACCCCCACTTTCCAGGGATCCTTCTCTGGTCGCCTTGAAGGGGGGCCGATTCCTGGGCGGGAGAGAGAAGCCAAGGCGCCCACCCCGAGATTTCCCAAGGAAGCCACGATGGAGACTTTTCTCCAAAGACTGGTCCTCCTATCTCCCCCCCATGCTGTGCTTCTTTGCCCCAGGGATGCTCTCCCCCCCCCTTGGTCCCCTTCGTCTCTCCCGGAGTCTCCCCTGCACCCAGACGCCCCCTTGGCTCACCCCTCGCCAGGCGCGACCCATCTCTCCGCCCCTTTTGCCCCCCAAGACGAGCAAGGGGGGACAGGGGGGTCTCTATCCTGGCTTCTCTCCGCGCCCCAGGGATGCTTGCGCGGGGGGAACGGGACCAGGGAGTCCTCGTGGGTGGGCGCCCCATCTCCGCCCCTTCGCTGCACGCGTGCCGGGATCCAGGCCCTACGGAAGGCGCTTGGGGGAGCTGGAGGGGTCTCTGGGTCCTTTTCTCCCCCCTCCCCCCCCCGAGAGCCCTTTACCTCTTTGTCCTCGCTCCCAATTCTCCTTTCCTGCAACATCCACGGGGGGGGGTCCCTTCTCCCTCCCCTTTCCGAAAGCGCCTCTCTAGAGCTGTGGGGCAGAGCAGCAATCCGGAGTGAATTGCTGGGAGAAGCAGGCCGTTTGGGAGGGGGGCTCACCCCCCCATTCCCGGAGCAGAAGCCGGATTGGAGGAGGAGGAGGAAGGGGTGGGATGTTTGGGGGCGGGATCTGGGGTTGTGGGGGCGGGGTGAGAGGAGGAGGTGCCGGGAGGGGAGGGAAAGAATTGAGGGGGGAGGAGAAGGTTCCCCCCTCCCCTCTTTCTTCTGGGATCAGGAGAGCGGGGGAGGGGCTGATCCCGGAGATCCAGCTGCAAAGTGGGTCCCGTCCCTCCTACAAGGTTTGCATTGCAACATCCTCCCCTCCCCCACCCCACGAGCTTAGATCCCTCCGTTGTTTTTTTAAATATGAATATTTATTAGATTTTCCAATTTTATATAAACACAAAAAGAAAAGAAAAAGAAAAATATTAACAGCATGTCAATTTCAGTAACAATTTTTCAGTAACATGTTTCTTTGACTTCCTCATACCTCCCCTTCTTGTTTTCTAGTTCAACTTGTTAATTCAGCAAATCCTAATCTCTTAACATTCCTTTTAAAATAAACCTTATTTTCCACTCAACTTTTTTAAATTTAATGACTTAAAACAATTTTAGTCCCTATTATCTTTATCATAACAGCTAGAGACCACAAAAGTTCAATCCAACATCTTTTCAGAGTTCATTAATTTTGTAGTGTTTCTGTAAATAGTCCTTAAATTTCTTCCAATCTTCCTCTGCCGACTCTTCTCCCTGGTCGCGGATTCTGCCGGTCATTTCTGCCAGTCCCATATAGTCTATCACCTTCATCTGCCATTCTTCCCGGGTGGGTAGATCTTGAGTCTTCCAGTGCTTTGCTATAAGTATTCTTGCTGCCGTTGTAGCATACATAAAAAAAGTTCTGTCCTGCTTTGGCACCAAATGGCCGACTATGCCCAAGAGAAACGCCTCTGGTTTCTTCAAGAATGTATACTTAAGTACCTTTTTCATTTCATTATAAATCATTTCCCAAAAAGCCTTGATCTTTGGGCACGTCCACCAAAGGTGAAAGAATGTGGTTTCTCCTTTGTGTGAGTTTGTTGACATAAATCAAGGATTCCACTCTGACTGAAGCTCCTTCCACAGTCTATACCTTTAAATGGTTTCTCCCGTGTGTGTCCGCTGATGTTTTCTAAGATTTCCACTCTGACTGAAGCACTTCCCACACTCCACACATTTAAATGGTTTCTCCCCTGTGTGAGTCCGTTGATGGTTCCTAAGGCTTCCACTATCACTAAAGCTTTTTCCACACTCCACACATTTAAATGGTTTCTCCCCTGTGTGAGTCCGTTGATGTGATCTAAGGTGTGAACTCATACTGAAGTCCTTTCCGCACTCCATGCATTCATATGGTTTCTCCCCTGTGTGAGTCCGTTGATGTTGTCTAAGGCTTCCACTTTTACTAAAGCTGTTTCCACACTCGATACATTTATATGGTTTCTCCCCTGTATGAGTCCGTTGATGTCTTCTAAGGCTTCCACTTTCATTAAAGCTCTTTCCGCACTCCATGCATTCATATGGTTTCTCCCCTGTATGAGTCCGTTGATGTTTTCTAAGGTGTCCACTCCGACTGAAGACTTTTCTGCACTCCATACATTCATATGGTTTCTCCCCTGTGTGATTCCGTTGATGTATTTTAAGGTGTCCACTCCGACTGAAGACTTTTCTGCACTCCATACATTCATATGGTTTCTCCCCTGTGTGATTCCGTTGATGTATTTTAAGGTGTCCACTCTGACTGAAGACTTTTCCGCACTCCATACATTCATATGGTTTCTCCCCTGTGTGATTCCGTTGATGTATTTTAAGGTGTCCACTCTGACTGAAGACTTTTCTGCACTCCATACATTCATATGGTTTCTCCCCTGTGTGATTCCGTTGATGTGATCTAAGGCTTCCACTATCACTAAAGCTCTTTCCACACTCCATGCATTTAAATGGTTTCTCCCCTGTGTGGGTCCGTTGATGTCTTCTTAGGTTTCCACTATTGCTAAAACTCTTTTCACACTCTATGCATTTAAATGGTTTCTCTCCTGTGTGATTCCGTTGATGTCTTCTAAGGCTTCCACTTTCATTAAAGCTCTTTCCGCACTCCATGCATTCAAATGGTTTCTCCCCTGTGTGGGTCCGTTGATGTATTCTAAGGTGTCCACTCTGACTAAAGCTCTTTCCACACTCTATGCATTTAAATGGTTTCCCTCCTGTGTGATTCCGTTGATGTGATCTAAGGCTTTCACTATGACTAAAGCTCTTTCCACACTCCATGCATTTAAATGGTTTCTCCCCTGTGTGGGTCCGTTGATGTTGTCTAAGGTTTCCACTATTGCTAAAACTCTTTTCACACTCAATACATTTATATGGTTTCTCCCCTGTATGAGTCCGTTGATGTGATCTAAGGCTTGTATTACAACGGAAGCTCTTTCCACACTCGATACATTTAAATGGTTTCTCCCCGGTGTGAGTCAGTTTGTGCAATTTAAGGTGTCCACTCTGACTGAAGTTCTTCCCACACTCCCTGCACGTAAAACATTTTCTCTCTGTGTGAGTCCGCTGGTGTGTTCTAAGTTTTGCATTGAAACAGAAGCTCTTTCTGCACTCCATACCTTTAAATGGGTTCTTTCCTTTTTGTGTTTGTTGATGTGAACTATGTGTGCTCATTCAGTGAAGCATATTCCACATTTCACACATTTTAATGGCTATTCCTAATGAAATGAAAGGTGCCTTGTCCCCTGCAATTCTGTCTTCTCCATCACCTTTTTCAGAGTGGGCAGAAAGGAAATCCTGTTTGGGTTTCAGGAAAGAGAATATAGGGGGAAAAGGACACATCAACCACCATTAGCACCTTCTCTTATTTCAACATCTCCTACATTCTCCCATGTCCTCCCCATGTTCCCACTTTTTAGGAAATGAAAATGGTATGATGTCGAATGATAGTAATGCATCAGCAACCTTTCATAACCCTAAATCATCTTTAATAACACAGCATGATCTTGGAATACCGTTGTCCTCTGAGACTGCCTTTCAAATCAAGTGGTTGCCCCCATTTCCACCTCTAGATCTTCATGAATCACCTGCACAGTCCCGCTGACCTCAGGAGGTCCATATAGACCATTTTGGGAGACCCAGGCCTTCATCTTTTCTAGGGACTGTGGTCTGGGTCAGTCAGAGAACTAGTGACAAGGCTTGGTGCTTGGGGTCAGCTGAATGGGTGCTCAGGGAAGCTCCTGTTCTTGGAGATGGACCTCTGTCTACATGCCTCAGATTGCATGGAGAGAGCAGGAGAAGCAGAAGGAAAGCAGCTGGCACATGGGAATCCCAGGCGGAAACACCCACCCCCATTGCTCCTTATAATAATGATGCGCTGCTTGATCCTCTGCTTGTCTTCTGACAGAGGACTATCCTAATCTCGCACTGAAAAGCAGGATATTCAAGGCAAGGAGATAACTGTACTTCATGGTAGGTAGCCATATTGGTCTGACACAGCTGAAGTAAAAAAATAATAAAAATAGTCCAGCAGCACCTTAGGATCTTGGGAGAAAAGCAATGAGAAACCTAGACAGCATCTTAAAATGCAGAGACATCACCTTGCCGGCAAACGTCCGTATAGTTAAAGCTATGGATTTCCCAGTAGTGATGTATGGAAGTGAGAGCTGGACCATAAAGAAGGCTGATCACTGAATAATTGGTGCTTTTGAATTCTGGTGCTGGATGAGATTCTTGAGAGTCCCATGGACTGCAAGAAGATCAAACCTCTCCATTCTTAAGGAAATCAGCCCTGAGTGCTCACTGGAAGGACAGATCCTGAAGCTGAGGCTCCAATACTTTGGCCACCTCAAGAGAAGAGAAGACTCCCTGGAAAAGACCCTGATGCTGGGAAAGATTGAGGGCACAAGGAGAAGGGGACGACAGAGGACGAGATGGTTGGACAGTGTTCTCGAAGCTACCAGCATGAGGGAGGCAGTGGAAGACAGGAGTGCCTGGCGTGCTCTGGTCCATGGGGTCACAAAGAGTCGGTCACGATTAAACGACTAAACAACAACAGCAGCAGCACCTTAGGGAGCAACTAATTTTGTTCTAGGTATAAGCTTTCATGTGCATGCACACTTCTTCATATAGTGAAGGGTAGTGGGAGATGGTAGTAGGAGTACCCTTCTGAGAAAAACCCCACTCCACCCTCCCACGATATACATGGGTCTGGTGACATCTGTGTCAGTGTATCTGAAGAAGTGTGCATGCAGACGAAAGCTTATACCTAGAACAAACCTAGTTGGTCTCTAAGGTGCTATTGGACTCTTTTTAAATTTTTTATTTCAACTGTGTCAGACCAATACGGCTACCTACCTGAATCTAGATGTCATGGGGTGTTGGGGAGCAGTAGTTCCTTGGGTGGGGGACATGTCCTGCACCTTCTGGGGTCATTTTTCCACCCTTGATGCCCACCCTGCACTTAGCTCTCACCTGTGGCTCCCAGAAGCTGTCAGCATGCAACAGGGCTTCAAGCAACGGCTTCAACCGGCCGGCTAAACCAGGTGAGGAAAGCTGATGGGTCTCAAATCCTTGGGGGGCTGGGGAATTCTGCTGCACCTGAAGTCAAGCCCTGGTGGATAGAGAGGAGGAGAACAACCGTGAATCCCACAGTCCAGAAGGCAGATTCTGCCCGTGTGGAAGAGGAACGTGAAGGGCAGGTGGGGCACGTCCACCTGGAGGCTTGTTATCTAGTCCCAGGGTTACTCTGACATTGAATTATATATAAATTACAGTATTGAAATGCGCCTGCTCCCACTTCCTATTCTGATATTACTCTACTCTGCTTGTCTGTTTCTTACTTGAGTGCTGTTTTGGAATGCTAAGTCAGGGTTTTACTGTGAGTTACATTTTTGCTATTTTTGGGATCCTGTTATGCTTATGTGTCTTCAGTAATAAATTTCTAAGCTTTGCTGCCTCTGTGTTTTCTCCTACTCTGCTAACTATACATCGATCATTATGGAGGAGCAAGATCTGCAACCTCAAGCCCTCAACAGCCTCGGCCCTGTGGACCTGACGGAGCATCTTCACCCCCATCGTTCAGTCCGGACAGGGAGGTCCGCCTCCGAGGGTCTTCTGCTGGTTCCCTTGCTGTCACAAGTGAAGTTCCAGAGAACCAGGCAGAGGGCCTCCTGCCCCATGGAATGCCCTCCCTTCCGAGGGCAAGGAAGTAGGCAACCATCTGACATTTAGAAGACAGCTGTATCAGGAGGTTTTTAATGTTGGATGTTTTACTGTCTTGTATATGTACTGTAGGGACGCGGGTGGCATTGTGGGTTAAACCACAGAGCATAGGCCTTGCCATTCAGAAGGCCGGCAGTTCGAATCCCCACAACGGGGTGAGCTCCCGTTGCTCGGTCCCTGCTCCTGCCAACCTAGCAGTTTGAAATCACGTCAAAGTGCAAGTAGATAAATAGGTCCCGCTCCGGCGGGAAGGTAAATGGTGTTTCTGTGCGTTGCTCTGTTTCGCCAGAAGCGACTTAGTCATGCTGGCCACATGACCTGGAAGTTGTACACCGGCTCCCTCGGCCAATAAAGCGAGATGAGCGCCGCAACCCCAGAGTCGGCCACGACTGGACCTAATGGTAAGGGGTCCCTTTAGTAAAGGTAAAGGTACCCCTGCCCGTACGGGCCAGTTGT
Source organism: Podarcis filfolensis (assembly GCF_964270895.1). Taxonomy (NCBI): domain Eukaryota; kingdom Metazoa; phylum Chordata; class Lepidosauria; order Squamata; family Lacertidae; genus Podarcis; species Podarcis filfolensis. Next base: position 74,829,804 of record NC_139612.1, read on the forward strand.
GTCCGACTCTAGGGTTTTGCGCCCATCTCACTCAAGAGCCCGGTGGCCAGCGCTGTCCGGAGACACTTCCGGGTCACGTGGCCAGCGTGACGAAGCTGCTCTGGTGAGCCAGCACCAGCGCAGCACATGGAAACGCCATTTACCTTCCAGCTATAAAGAGGTACCTATTTATCTACTTGCACTTAAGGGTGCTTTCGAACTGCTAGGTGGGCAGGAGCTGGGACCGAAGATGGGAGCTCACCCCGCCGCGGGGATTCGAACCGCCGACCATGTGATCGGCAAGCCCTGGGCACTGAGGTTTTACCCACAGCGCCACCTGCATCCCATAGGGGTCCCTTTACCTTTACCTATATGTACTGTAAGCTGCCCAGAGTGGCTGGGGGAAAATACTAATACTAGAACTTCTAGAGTGGTACCTCAGGTTACAGACACTTCAGGTTACAGACTCTGCTAACCCAGAAATAGTACCTTGGGTTAAGAACTTTGCTTCAGGATGAGAACAGAAATCGCGCGGCGGCAGCAGGAGGCCCCATTAGCTAAAGTGGTACCACAGGTTAAGAACAGTTTCAGGTTAAGAATGGACCTCCAGAACGGATTCAGTTCTTAACCTGAGGTACCACTGTACTATTATTATTATCGTGTGATTTTTTGTAGTTATTTTGGAATTTTTACTGCAATATCAGCTCAGGAAATGTTGTGGGTGGAGAAAATCACAGGTTGCCGTAAAAGAGAATCCCACCCACAAACTCTCATTCCCACACAGTCTGTAAATTTGGGGAGGTCACACACCTCACCTGTGCTAATACTGGCAGTCTTTGGCCTGCACAGGCACACCCGATGTGTAGAGCCTCCAGCCCCAGGCACTGTCTATCCTGAAAATGGGTCCTTTGACTGGGAAGATTCAGGCAGTCACTGTCATCAGATGCTGAAGGATTGTATCTCAGCTTGTCAGTCACTCTGACATTGCCTACAAAGAGTAAGAGGAACAGAAATGCTTTTGAGGTGCAACTTCCGTATCAATCCTGAGAGCCATTCCATGGACTCTGCACCCCTGTTTCTGATGACAGGTGTACATTATCCTCATCCTCAGTGGAAAAGACATTAAAGATGGAAGCCTGAGAGAGAGGAAAAGGCTTCCGGCTGCTTCCTGGGTGGGATTGCGGAAACCAAGAGCTGCTTCTGAGAAGGCTTCTCCCCTCCCCTCTTCCTCTTCCTCTTTCCTCTCCTCTCCAGTGGACCAATGGCTGGACATGGCAGAACCGCTGTGTCTGGACAGGGCAGGGGCTTATGGGGGCTCATGGGGTGGGAAGAGGATGGAGCTTGCAGGAAGAAAGGGGTGGGGGGACAGGACCCCCACTTTCCAGGGATCCTTCTCTGGTCTCCTTGAAGGGGGGCCGATTCCTGGGTGGGAGGGAGAAGCCAAGGCGGCCCCTCCAGAGATTCCCCGAAGAAGCCACGATGGAGACGCCCCGCCCCCGCAAGACTGGTCTTCCTATCTCCCCCCCCCCACCCACCCTGCCAATGCTGCGCTTCCCTGCCTCGGGGATGCCCCCTCCCTTCTCCCCCCATGTCCTTGACCCCCTCCCTCTCTCCCGGAGTCTCCCCTGCACCCAAAGGCCCCCTTGGCTCGGATCACCCCACGCCCTGCGCGCCACACCTCTCCATTCGCAGCCCCCCCGACAGGAGCAAGGGAGGGACAGAGGGGTCTCTATCCAGGCGTCTCTCGCGCCCCTTAACCTTTTCATGGGCCGCGCGGAGCCTTGGGAAACGGGTGAGGGGTCCGCCCTGCGAGGAAAGCCCCCTTCGCAGCACGCGTGCAGGATCCGGGCCCCACGGAAGGCGCTTGGGGGAGCTGGAGGGGTCTCTGGGCCCTTGTCTCCTCCTCTCCCCACTGTTACGGTAAAATTCCGGGTGCGAGTCTGCTCAGCCTCCCGGCTCGTCGGACTAAGTCCGCGGGTCCTAGCGGAAAAATGAGCTCAGCCGGACACAGGAGCAAGATGCGGAGATCCAAGGTTTATTGCGCAACAGGTTCAAGGCAAGATTGAACAGCCAGAAATGGGTGACATGAACTTTTAAAAGTTCCCTCCAAGTCCCAGAATACAGTGCAATAAACGTCATGAATACATTATGGGAAGGTTGGGTTTCACAGCTTACATCATGAATATGTTACAGAAAGGTGGGGTTACACACATTAGCATTTCAGGGAAGGGAGGGGGCAGTGTGCAGAGTGAGAGATATGCATAGATAAGCACTTCCTGAGCACCGGTGGTGATAGAACAATAGTCCAGATATGCATCGTCTGCCACCTGGCATTGCCCGGAGGAAGGGCTTGGCAGAACGATCTGACAGGATTAGGGTCTTCCTGAGTACGTGACCTGTCGCTTAGGAGATTATGGAGGGAAATAGGGTATCGTAGAGTCCGAAGGGAGCTGAGCTGATTGACACCAGAACGAAGGAAATCGGTGCTAGGGTTGATTTTATATGAATTTTAGAAGTTTCAGCTTATTTCAAGTTCACTCTCATATTGCTAATCAAAGTCGGAAGTGAATGGATACATTGTTGCAGTCTTTGATACATTCAGGGGTCCAGGAGTTTCGATTCCATTGTTCTCCCAGCAGGGGAGCTGTCAACAACCTGTCAGGAGGTTAAATGAGGCGTGCAAAGCTAGCTGAGCTACCTCTGCAAGGCGAATGCACGGTTCTGATTGGCCAAAGCGCGGCCATTATAGTCAATGGGAGATACATTTTGACACGGTCTACTCACGTTAAGAATGGAGCGAGAGGGAAACGAAGGAAAGATGGTGGGCTTATTCCGCCCGTATAGGGAGAGGGAAAGAGAAGTCCTTTATTTACAGGACTAGGGTGCAGAGGGTGCAGTGTGGTGCTTGTGCGACAGTGTGGGGTTTAGGGAGCTGTCGAGGTCATCGCCTCGAGTCCCCTGGAGCTGGTGGAGGGGCCGAAGATGGTACCCCCCCCTTTCCGTATCAGTCCCCCATTCGGAGATAGATTTGCATTAAAGTTCTGTAAGAACTTGCAAATCCTTTCTCCGCACCCTATATTTCTGTGATCTCATACTCCCCTTCTCCTAGGTGTCTCATCTGCACATATTCAGGGAAGACAGGGGCACCGTGTGAACGGGAATAGGCTCGGAAGGGAAGAGGGGCAGATTGTTTAGGACAGCGAAAGAGAGAACAGCAAGGAGTCACACAGTGGATAGTACAGCAGAACATTGAGACGCAAAGGACAACAGCAAGGACAGTAACAAGCATAACCTTAAGTAATTGTCGGAGCCATCCGAGCTTCGGTAGCCACCCCCACAGGTCTAGATCGGATAGTCCCTCATGCTGTATGTCGCTTAGTTTTCCTGCTAGTTCATGGATATTATTTAAATGTCCGGTGATATTTAGAGATTGGTCAGTCACATAGGTGCAGCATTCGGTACCTATTAAGGCACACGTCCCTCCCTGACTGGACAGCAGGAAATCTGTCGCAATTCGGGTTTGTAAACTTAATTGCCTTACCTCGGACAGTTCCGACATGAGGGAATCTGTAATTTGGGTGGCTTCCTGCATGAATTTAAGTAGGATGTCAGTGAGCCGGAGGATGTCCACATGGTTGGATCCTGCTCCATAAGCGGGGAAGAGGGCTCTGCCTACCGTCTCCCCATTGGCAGCGACATCCGACAGGTCTGACAGCCCCTTCTGTTCTCTCCTGTTCCTCTGCCTCCCGGGGGGTAGGTGCGGAACCACTCTGATTCCGGGAACAATGTACCCAACAAAGCAGGATCCCGACATGTGGGGGCTTACCCAGGTGTATGCGCGGTGTCCACATACCCAGAATAAGCCGCTAAGGTAAGATTCCATCCTCCCGGAGGCAAGAGCTTGCAGCAGTATAGAGTCCGTTGGCTGGGGTTTCCAATGGGGTTGGTGCCCTACCACAGTGGCCCAAGCACTGGTGAGGTTGGGGTAGGTGTGGGAGCCAGTGGTGTCGGTAACGGTGACCTCGCCGGTGGACAGGATTTCCAAATTGGAACTACATGTGCTAGATCCGATGAAGGTCCCGTCTCCGGTGAAGGCACGACAGAGGGGTCCCTTCGTGGGTCCGGTGAGGTAGAGGTATTGATGTGTTAAGTTCAGTGCAGTTAGGTTCCAGGAGGTGACGTCTCCGGAGCGGAACTGCTCCAAGGTTACTGGTATTGGGACCAGGGGTAAGCTTTGTTGGAGGTGGCTGGGTGCATGGGCGCAGATCCAGCAGTCAGAGTAGGGTGCCTCCTTTGCCACCTGACTGAGAAGCTTGATGTAAGAGTTTTGTTCCCAGGATGAGAGGAGGTCTTCTCCGGGGATGGAGGGGTCTGTGCCGAGTCGTCGGGGTGCAGTACCTACTGGGTGAAGAGGATCGGTAGTATTGAGGAGTCGCCTCTCCTTGGCGATGCCTCCGCACCTTAGTGGTCCGACATTGTCCCATGTGGGGGGGCGTGAAGGGTGCACGGGATGATGCCATCCTTCCAGGTATTCGGCTCCCTTCCAGTCATGGGTGACTCCAAGGTCCCACAAGCAACAGAACCGCCTCAGACAAAGTCCCTGGAGTTGAGGCTTCCGGGGTCCTGGGGTCATGAGGAGGCACTGGAATCCGAAGATCAGGTTTTCGGAGGGATGGTTCGAGTCAGTGTATGCCGGCGAAGCTCTCCGTACCTTGCTTTCGGTCCAATTAGGGCTCCGCGTGACCTCTCCATTTTGGTAGAGAAGGTACGTCCCGTTATAGCACTGCAATCGGTAAAACGAGTGATCGAGCGTGAGGGCAGCTGACCCGATGCGGTGTAGGTCTTTGTCGCGGATGAAGAGTTCCCAATATTCATTGTTTGTGAGCCGGGGTACAAGCGAATGGCGCAGAAGGGTCCGGGATTCCGGGAGACAGAAGTCAAAGTCCCCCATTCGGTCAGGGTTGGACTTTCCTCCGGTCTCGACCTTGTGGTAGTCGAGGAAATGATAGTCCGTTTGCAGTCCGGTGCAGTGGTCTGATGAGGGAGGCGATGCTCCGGTCGGGGTGACGAGGAAAAGGAGGAAAAGGATCAGGTTCATAGTCACACGGGGTTAAAGGAAGGAGGCAATCCACGGGGTCGTCAGGGTAAGCTGCGAAGCCAATCGTCAAAGCGAGGTATCAGGGTGGCTGTCAAAGTGAGCTGTCAAATCGCCGTCAAAACGAGCTGTCAAAACCAGCGGAAGTCTATGGAGCTGTCAAAGTGGTTGTCAAAGCGAGCTGTCAAAACCAGCGGAAGTCTATGGGGCTGTCAAAGCGGCTGTCAAAGTGAGCTGTCAAAACCAGCGGAAGTCTATGGAGCTGTCAAAGCGGCTGTCAAAGTGAGCTGTCAAAACCAGCGGAAGTCTATGGAGCTGTCAAAGCGGCTGTCAAAGCGAGCTGTCAAAACCAGCGGAAGTCTATGGAGCTGTCAAAGCGGCTGTCAAAGTGAGCTGTCAAAACCAGCGGAAGTCTATGGAGCTGTCAAAGCGGCTGTCAAAGTGAGCTGTCAAACCCGTTTAAAGCGGAGTTTGATGGCGTTGGTGTCGGGGATGATCTCGGAAGTCCAGTTGGATGTAGCGGTGTCTGGTCCGGTCTGTTGAGCCCGACCTTGGCCCCGATCTGGTCCGGTCTGTTGAGCCCGATCTTGGCTCCGATCTGGTCCGGTCTGTTGAGCCCGATCTTGGCTCCGATCTGGTCCGGTCTGTTGAGCCCGATCTTGGCTCCGATCTGGTCCGGTCTGTTGAGCCCGATCTTGGCTCCGATCTGGTCCGGTCTGTTGATCTTCGTCGTCGATGTATGAAGTTGGCAAAGCGGGCGGAGTTGAAAAGGTGAAGTCGTCACCGCAGTCTTCTTCCGCCTCCGGAGGGGGGGGTGCCGACTTGCACCTCGTGTGATGTAGCCAGGAGTTTTTCTCACCTACTTTCACGGCGGTTGGTGAAGTCAGCAGGATTTGGTAGGGACCTTCCCACGCAGGTTGAAGGGGTTCCTTTTGATAGACCTTGACGAGGATCCAGTCACCTGGATGGAAGGAGTGGGCTTCGACGTCGATGGGCAGATTCTGTCCTTCGAGAGCCGCGTACTGGTGGAGACGTTGTAGCTGTGTCTGAAGCTGAATGACATAATTAGTGAGTTCTGCCTCCCCTAGTTCGAGTTCAGAGAGGGGAAAGATGGTATTATAGACAGGGGGAGGTCTCCCGAATAAGAGTTCGTATGGAGATAGTTTCAGTGGTCCAGTAGGGGCACTCCTTATATTATGGAGAACTAGTGGGAGTGCATTTACCCATTTCAGTCCAGTGAGCTTACAGAGTTTTCCCAGTTGTATTTTGATCTCCTGGTTCATGCGCTCTACTTGACCAGAGGACTGAGGGTGATAGGGTGTGTGGAGATCCCATTTTATTTGTAGAGCTTTTGCCACTGATTGCACTATTTGAGCAGTGAAATGGGTTCCTCTGTCACTGTCTAGGCGGCGGGGAATGCCAAACCGAGGAATGATGTCTTGTAGGAGGGCTCTGGCTACTACAGAAGCGGTGGGTTTCCTACAGGGGAATCCCTCTACCCAGGAGGAGAGCTTATCTACTATGATCAAGGCATGTTTGAAGCCCTGGCAGTGTGGTAGGTCGATAAAGTCCAATTGTAGGCTTTCAAAGGGGACGAATGCCCACGGCCTGGCTCCCGGTGGCTTTCGGGGTTGTCGCTTGGGGTTAAAGGAGTTGCAAGTGGTACAGTTCTTTGATGCGGTTGTGGCTGCGACTGCAAGTCCCGGAGCGTACCAGGACCTCTTAACATGCTCTACCAGCCTCCCCTTTCCCCAGTGTGTTCGTTGGTGGAGGACCCTCACCAATTTTGGAACCCAGGATTTTGGAAGGACGGTCCTGCCATCTGGGAGGACCCACACGCCATCTTGCTCGAATGCACCCACAGAGCGCCAGAGGCTTTTTTCCTCTTCAGGGGTTTCTTTGTAAATTTGTGTGGGATCTATGTTGGCTGGGATTTGTACGGCCTGAAATTCTGACTCGTTGTTCGGGGGGCGGAGTGCTGCTGATTGAGCTGCCTTGTCAGCTCGTCTGTTACCCTTTGATACTGGGTCCCTACCCCGGGTGTGTGCTTTGCAATGCACAACTGCGATCGCGGCCGGTAGGTGGATGGCAGTCAGGAGCCTTTCTACTAAGGCAGCGTGTGAAATTTTAGAGCCGGCTGCCGTCAGGAAGCCCCTTTGTAGCCAGATTTGACCGGTAGTATGTACCAATCCAAAGCAGTATTTACTGTCGGTATAGATGGTAGCCCGCTTGCCTTCGCTGATCTCACAGGCACGTATGAGTGCTATTAATTCTGCAGCTTGGGCACTATATTGGGGGTTAATTGGGTTGGATTCTAAGATTTCAAAATCAGTGACCACGGCGTATCCTGTTTTCCTCTCCCCCTCCACAACCTTTGAGCTACCGTCCGTGTAAAGTATTAGGTCCGGGTTCTCCAAAGGTAGATGATCTAAGTCTTCCCTGGGTCTTTCTGCCTGTCGAACTATGGTGGCGCAGTCGTGGTGTGGGGTTCCGTCCTCAGGGAGAGGCAGAAGGGTAGCTGGGTTAAGGGAGTTGACTCGTTTGATAGTAACGTTTGATGGTGTTAATAGGAGGGCTTCATACTTGTTTAGTCGGGAGTTTGAAAAATGATGGCAGCCTCTCAAAGTTAGGAGGGTGGAGACAGAGTGGGGAACATGAATGATGATTTCGTGTCCTAGGACCGTCTCTTGGGCTTTTTCAAGGAGGATTGCTGCGGCGGCTATGGCCCTTAGGCAACTTACTGCCCCTTTCGCGGTGGTGTCTAATTGCAGACTATAGTATGCTACCGGTCTCTCTTGGTCTCGGAAAGGCTGAGTCAGTACCCCTGAGGCTACCCCCATGTGTTCATGGACGAACAAGTTGAAGGGGATTCTGTAGTCGGGTAAACCTAGAGCGGGGGCAGACCTTAGTTCCCGCTTTAGCCGCTCAAAAGATTTATAGGCTCTTTCCTCCCATATTAGGATGTCCGGATGGTCTTGGCGGGTCATGGCGGACAGGGGTTTTGTTATTTCACTGTAACCTGGGATCCAGGCTCTACAGAAGCCAGCCATGCCCAGAAAACCCCGCAATTGCCGCTTAGTTTTTGGAAGGGGAATTTTTGTCACTGCTTCTATTCTGTCAGTGGCTAAGCTTCGGGTGCCCACTCCTAGGATGTGCCCGAGGTACTTTACTTCTTGCCTGCAGTATTGTAGTTTTTTTGGTGAGACCTTATGTCCCTTCCGGGCTAGTTCGGCAAGAAGATGTTTGGTGTCGGTTTTACAAGCTTCCTCACTAGTAGAACAGAGGAGCAGATCGTCTACATAAAGCAAGAGGGAGGAGCCAGCAGGGAGGTGTACATCCTGCAGATCTTGATGCAGTATGGCTGAGAAGATCGCGGGTGACTCCACATACCCCTGGGGTAACCTAGTCCAGGTTAGCTGACTAGGGCCCCATGTGAAGGCGAAGAGGAATTGGCTGGCAGGGTCTAGGGGTATGCTAAAGAAGGCAGAGCATAGGTCCGCAGCTGTATACCATTCAGTCTCTGCCGGTATGGCGTTCAAGAGGGAATTTGGGTTGCCCACCACTGGGTGGCGGGGTATCACAAATTGGTTCACCAGTCTGAGATCTTGGACAAAGCGGTATCGGACTGGGGCTCCTTCTACGGACGGTTTCTTAACTGGGAGCACTGGGGTATTGCATGGGGATGCACAAGGAACCAGGATCCCTTTTTCAAGGAAGTCCTCTATCATGGGTGTTAGTCCTTCGATGGCTTCCTTGGGCAAAGGATATTGTTTTGTGCACGGGAAAGGTAGGTCAGTTTTGTAGGTGATTTTTACGGGAGTTGCTGAGAGTAGGAGGCCCACTGATGTTGACTCGGTGCCCCATAGGGAGGAGGGTAAGTCCTTCAACTCTGGAGGGAGCTCTGGAGATTGCCTGTCTGCTTTCTCTTCTGCTATTATTCCCTGGAATGCGGGGATAGATTCCTCGGGCATGTGTAGGTAGATGCCCTCCTTGGAACATTTAATTGTCGCATTTAATTTACAAAGTAAGTCTCTTCCGAGGAGGTTTACAGGGCTGCTGGTTAAGAGGAAGGTATGTTCAGCGAGCAGGGGTCCGAGGGTAACTTTAGATGGGCGTGAAAGTGGACAAGTACGGGGTATCCCATCCAGTCCCATAACTTTTCTGGTCTCTGAGCCTGGTTCCAAATGGCTATTCGTTAGGGTAGAATATGTGGCTCCGGTATCTAAGAGGCATTGATAAGGATGGCCGTCAATCTCTATGGTGCAAAACGGGTCTTCTGGAGATAAGGTTAGGATCGGACAGATAGTTTGAGTTTGGTTGGGATCCCCTTTTAATTGTCAGTAGGTTTCTATATCGTCCGGGGGAGGTTGGTTAGGTGGGTGCAAGGGTGGTGCGGTGGCGTTTGTCCAAGGGTGAGTAGGTGGGATTATTGCGGGCATCTGAGTCCTCGGTCCTGGTAGGGGTCTTTGGGTTTGAGCAGGTACACTTGGAGGCGTCGGTTGGTTAAAGGGGGCCGAGGGGTTTGTATGAGGGGTATAGGTGGTGGGTGTGGGGTTTCCATACCCGTGGGCCATATTAGGTTGCGGTACGCCGTAGGCCATATTATTGAGGTAGGGGCAAAACCTTTTTATGTGCCCGTCTTCTTGACAGTAAAAGCATCCCCCAGTAGTGGGTCCCCACGGTCTATGAGGGTTCGGAGGTCCTCCTCCCCGGACCCCCCTTCCTCGACTGAAACCTCTGCCTCTGGTGGAGTGTGGTTCCATACTAAGGGCTAGAATCTGCTCAGTTTCAGGTTTGGGGTCTTTTCTTTTCCTCTCATCTCGAGAGTTAAAAACAGATTTTGCAATAGAGAGGATTTCACTGACGCTTTTTCCATCATACCCTATTTGTAGATTCAGAGCCTTTCTAATGTCAGGGCACGCTTGGTCTTTAAAGAAGCCCTTCACTATAACTTCGTGCTGGGGGTTATCTGGATCAATCCCCCCCCAGGTCTTGATGGCTGATACCAGCCTGGTATAATAGTCGGACGGATGTTCGTTGGTCCCTTGTAACACGGTCTGGACCTTCGTCCAGTTAACAGTACGTTGTCCAGCAGCCTTAATGCCGTCTAGGATCGCTTTCTTGAATAACTTTAAACACCAAATCCCATCTGTAGTATTATAATCCCAGGCCGGTTCGACGCGCAGGCATTGAGCCGTGAGTGCTTCTACCCCTTCTGGGCGTCCCGTTTGATAATCCGGGAGTTCAATTGCTTCTGCAGCCTTGGCTAAAATATCTGCCTTCTCGGCTTCGTTAAAAAGGGCGTTCAGGAGAACATGGACGTCCGGCCAAGTTGGGTTATGGGTTGAAAAAATGGCGCTGACCTGGCGGTGGCATTTGTCCGGGTCATCTCTTAAGGATGGCATTTGATTTGACCAGGTTACCAGGTCTGCCGTGTAGAATGGTTGGTGGGTGTATATCATCCGAGGGGGTCCGTCCGGCTGCAAGGGTGGGATCGGTAGGGCCCTTAAGGGCATCTGGGTGACTACCGGATCCGTGTCCCTAGACGTCCCCGGGGTCTCTTTGGATTTCTCTGCATGACTAGAGTCTCCTGTGGTAACATTCCTTTTATCTCTAGCTCGCAATCTCTGTTTTATGCCCCCTTGTGCTCCTGGTTCTCCTGTCCCTTCATCGCTGTCTGAATTCTCATCTAGAGCGGGTCGAGTAGTTCCCCTATAATAGAAGGGGATGAGTGTCTGTTCCGTATGGTCATCTGTAGGATATCCTTCATACGGGGGGGGGGGGTAGAGATTGCCTTGCAGGACTTAAGATTGGCAATTGATAGTTCGTAGCCTCCTTCGGAACTTGGAACATTCCTCTGACCGTCTCGAAGGCGGCTAGGTATTCTAACTGACGGGGCTTCTCCTCCATCAGATACTTTTTGAGGTATCGTAGGCGGTCTTCATTAAAAGAGCCTCCTTTTGGCCAGCGTAGCTCAGGTCTCGCGGAGGCTGTGCCTGTAGGCCAGGTTTCTTTGCAAAGGTCTTCTAGCTTCTGTCTCGATAGTACCTTATGCCCGGGAATAGCCTTCCAATAAGAGATGACAACCTCGAGAGGGGAGTCGGGGTCTCTCTGGGATTCGGATGGCTTTCTGGAAGCCTTCCTCCCGGAGTGAGTCCGCTCGTATTTGGAAGCTTGGGTACCCATTTTAAATTCACGCGTGTCTGGGGTAAAAGAAGAGAGGTTTATTGAAAGGGGGGCTGGGGTTTATCAGGGAATGCTATCCTCAGTTGCTTGGCAACTTCCTAACAGGGTTTCTTTTAGAGAGCTCTTCTACCTATTTCCTAAAATTCTTTCCTTTCTCACTTATTTCTTCTTCCTTACTTATCTATTTCCTGGGGTTTTCCTTTCCACTCTGCCAAATCCCGCCCAATTCCTCTTGAGCTATCCCTCCTGGCAACCTCCTACCTATCGTTACAATCTCAGGAAAAGGGGCCCTACTGGACGCCCGCGCCCTGCGGTGCCAGATCGGGTAGTCCCTTGATAGAGTTTTTGTTTGTTGACGGAAAATCCCCCTTGCTTTCGGAAGCGGGCTCACGCACGATACACGTGTTACGTGGCCCGACCGGTGCGGCTGGGATTATTGATAGAAAGCAAGACCCCTTCCTGCCCCCTCCGTAAGGGCGCTCGGGAAGTTCGGAAGAAGAACTCCAGCCCCTTGCTTTCAACTGAGATGTCCGTTGCAGAGAGTCGGCTGTCTTTCCAAGCCGGGTCTCTCCGTCTTACTTTCGGACTCTCAATTGGTGCGGCTGACTGGAGGGTTTGAGAGGAAAAGAGATAGAGCTCAGAACCCCCCTTTCGGGTCGAGCGGCAGTCCACGGTCTCTCTCAGCAACTGGACCAAGAGACAGGCGAGAAAGAGCGATAGAGAGGAGGGCAGAGAATTCAGTTGCCAGGAGATTCCACCCCCTTCCCACCAGTGCACTGGGTTTTCCTTTTCCTTATACTCACGTGTCTTCTATGATGATCCCGGGATCGAAGAAGCCGGCTGGATGTCCTTTGCTCCCCGGCTGAACCCTGGGACGTTTGATTACCGCCCGGAGGATGGCCGGGGGTCCAAAAGGTCTTCCCGGGCAAAGCGGCCCGGAGCCAGCTGAAGATTTCGGGGCCCCCGGTCAGCAGCACGGGAGAACCGCCCGCCCCACGTTGGGCGCCAAATGTTACGGTAAAATTCCGGGTGCGAGTCTGCTCAGCCTCCCGGCTCGTCGGACTAAGTCCGCGGGTCCTAGCGGAAAAATGAGCTCAGCCGGACACAGGAGCAAGATGCGGAGATCCAAGGTTTATTGCGCAACAGGTTCAAGGCAAGATTGAACAGCCAGAAATGGGTGACATGAACTTTTAAAAGTTCCCTCCAAGTCCCAGAATACAGTGCAATAAACGTCATGAATACATTATGGGAAGGTTGGGTTTCACAGCTTACATCATGAATATGTTACAGAAAGGTGGGGTTACACACATTAGCATTTCAGGGAAGGGAGGGGGCAGTGTGCAGAGTGAGAGATATGCATAGATAAGCACTTCCTGAGCACCGGTGGTGATAGAACAATAGTCCAGATATGCATCGTCTGCCACCTGGCATTGCCCGGAGGAAGGGCTTGGCAGAACGATCTGACAGGATTAGGGTCTTCCTGAGTACGTGACCTGTCGCTTAGGAGATTATGGAGGGAAATAGGGTATCGTAGAGTCCGAAGGGAGCTGGGCTGATTGACACCAGAACGAAGGAAATCGGTGCTAGGGTTGATTTTATATGAATTTTAGAAGTTTCAGCTTATTTCAAGTTCACTCTCATATTGCTAATCAAAGTCGGAAGTGAATGGATACATTGTTGCAGTCTTTGATACATTCAGGGGTCCAGGAGTTTCGATTCCATTGTTCTCCCAGCAGGGGAGCTGTCAACAACCTGTCAGGAGGTTAAATGAGGCGTGCAAAGCTAGCTGAGCTACCTCTGCAAGGCGAATGCACGGTTCTGATTGGCCAAAGCGCGGCCATTATAGTCAATGGGAGATACATTTTGACACGGTCTACTCACGTTAAGAATGGAGCGAGAGGGAAACGAAGGAAAGATGGTGGGCTTATTCCGCCCGTATAGGGAGAGGGAAAGAGAAGTCCTTTATTTACAGGACTAGGGTGCAGAGGGTGCAGTGTGGTGCTTGTGCGACAGTGTGGGGTTTAGGGAGCTGTCGAGGTCATCGCCTCGAGTCCCCTGGAGCTGGTGGAGGGGCCGAAGATGGTACCCCCCCCTTTCCGTATCACCACCCTTGACCCCCTTCCTCTCTCCTGGAGTCTCCTCTGCACCCAGAGGCCCCCTTGGCTCCCCCTTGCCGTGCGCCCCCCATCTCTCCGTCCCTATTGCCCCCCAAGACGAGCCGGAGAAGGACAGGGGGTCTCTATCCAGGCGCTTCCTGCACCCCTTAACCCTTTCCTGTCCCGCTTCTCCGCGCCCCAGGGAGTCCTCGTGGGTGCGCGCCCCATCTCCGCCTCTTCGCAGCACGCGTGCCGGGATCCAGGCCCCACGGAAGGCGCTTGGGGGAGCTGGAGGGGTCTCTGGGTCCTTTTCTCCCCTCTCCCCCCCCCCGCGACCCCTTTACCTCTTTGTCCTCGCTCCCGATTCTCCTTTCCTTTCCTGCAGCATCGAAAGCCACCCCCCCTAGATCTACGGGGCAGAGCAGCAATCCGGAGTGGAAGCTCCACGTCCTGGAGAAGAAGGCAGGGTGGGAGGGGGCTCACACCCCCCATTCCTGGGACAGAAGAGCCGGATTGGAGGAGGAGGAGGAAGGGGTGGGACGTTTGGGGGCGGGATCTGGGTTTGTGGGGGCGGGGTGAGAGGAGGAAGTGCCGGGAGGGGAGGGAAAGAATTGAGGGGGGAGAGGAAGGTTTCCCCTCTACCGTCTTCCTTCTGGATCAGGAGAGCGGGGGAGGGGCTGATCCCGGAGATCCAGCTGCAAAGAGGGGTCCCCTCACAAGTGCAACATCCTCCCCCACCCCACCCCACGAGCTTAGATCCCTCCGTGTTTTAGGTCTTGGTGCTGTTCAAACCAGAAATGGAGGGGGGCAGCTAAACGACTCCCCCCAAATCCCAGCTCCCCACCCCAGCCTCTGACTCAGGCCAGGACAATGACTGTGGACACAGGCCCCGTCCAGGCACAACAGCCAAGAGGCTCAGAAAAGCAGCCGATACAATTGGAGCCAGAAGCGGATTCCAAAATCTGAGGGATCCCTTGGACAAGAAACAAGGAGACCAGCCAGGAAGAGCAGAGCAAAAGAGCAGCCAGTAGGTCTTGATTGAAGACTGTCGCCACAGGACTCCCACCTGCCACCAGGTGGAACAAGATGGAAGCCCCCAACAAAAGAAGACCCCAACTTTTATTAGCTGCTAATCCCCCATGCAACACCCCCAATACTACATCATGACTACATCATTGACACATCACAAAGAGGAGGGGTTGAGGGAGGAGTTGTGGTGGTAACCTGAGAGTCTTGTTGAGAGCCAGTGGGGTGTAGTGGTTAAGAGCGGTGGACTCATAATCTGGGGAACCGGGTTTGCGTCTTTGCTCCTCCACATTGTTACGGTAAAATCTGGGTGCGAGGCTGCTCAGCCACCCAGCTCGTCGGACTAAGTCCGCGGGTCCCTGCAGAGGAAAAATGAGCTCAGCCGGAGACAGGAGCAAGCTGCAGAAGATCCAAGTTTATTGCACAACAGGTTCAAGGCGAGACTGAACAGCGAGAAAGGGGTGACATGAGCTTTTGAAACTTCCCTCCATGTCCCATAATGCAGTGCAAAATACATCATAGCTACAACATGAATACATTAAAGAGAGGTTGGGTTACACAGATGACATCATGAATACATTAAAGAGAGGTTGGGTTACACAGATGACATCATGAATACATTAAAGAGAGGTTGGGTTACACAGATGACATCATGAATACATTAAAGAGAGGTTGGGTTACACTGGATTAACATACAGAGGAGGGAGGGGGAATATGCAGAGCTGGAGATATGCGCAGATAAACATTTCCTGAGTACTGGTGATGAGAAGACAATAGTTCGAATATGTAAAGTCTGCCACCTGGCACTGCCCGGAGGAAAGGCCGGGCAGAACGATTTGACCGGATTAGGGTCTTCCTGAGTACGTGACATTTTGCTTGAGGGATTATGGAGGCAGGGGAGGTGTCATGGAGTCCTGAAGAGACTGAGTCGATCGACACCAAAACCAAGGAGATCGGAGTTACCGTTGATTTTATACGAATTTTTAAGGATTTTTAGTTCATTCTATATTGGTAATTGAAGTTGGAAACAAAATGGATACATTGTTGCAAGATTTGACACTTTTACGAGTTCACCAGTTTCGGTTCCATTGTTCTCCCAGCGGGGAGCCATCAGCAGCTTGTCAAGAGGTTAAATGAGGCATGCAAGAGCTCGCTGAGCTAGCTCTGCAAAACGAATGCATGGTTCTGTTTGGATAGAACGCAGCCATTGAAACGAATGGGGATATAACTTTGTACGGTCTACCCACAGTAAAGATAGGGCGGCAAGGAAGCCTAAGAGTTCGGCTTATTTCGCCCGCATAGGAAGGGAAAGGCGCTTTATTTATGGGGCTTGGGGTAGAGTGTGGTGCTTGTGTAACAGTGTGGGGGCTGAGGGGGCTGTATAGGGCTGGGTGCCCTTGAGGTCATCGCCTCGGACCCTCTGGTGACCTGCGGAGGGAAAAGAGATGCATGCCCCCCTTCCTTCCGTATCAACATGCAGCTGATGGGTGACCTTGGGCCAGTCACACTTCTCTGAAGTCTCTCAGCCCCACTCACCTCACAGAGTGTTTGCTGTGGGGGAGGAAGGGAAAGGCGAATGCTAGCCGCTTTGAGACTCCTTCGGGTAGTGATAAAGCGGGATATCAAATCCGAACTCTTCTTCTTCTTCTTGTCACCTGCCCGGTTGCTCCTTTCCTCTCCCCATGATTATATTCCTGAGGACAAAGAGGAGTTCATGTGTTTCCTGCAACACATGAATCCCAATCCCAAAGAAGGGCAGTGCCAAAGAATGCTGCAATTGCGCTCATTTCACACACTAGCAAGGTTATGCTTAAAATGCTACAAGGCAGGCTTAAGCAGTATGTGGACCGAGAACTCCCAGAAGTGCAAGCTGGATTTTGAAGAGGCAGAGGAACCAGAGACCAAATTGCAAACATGCGCTGGATTATGGAGAAAGCTAGAGAGTTCCAGAAAGACATCTACTTCTGCTTCATGGACTATGCAAAAGCCTTTGACTGTGTCGACCACAGCAAACGATGGCAAGTTCTTAAAGGAATGGGAGTGCCTGATCACCTCATCTGTCTCTTGAAAAATCTCTATGTGGGACAAGAAGCTACAGTTAGAACTGGATATGGAACAACTGATTGGTTCAAAATTGAGATAGGAGTATGACAAGGCTTTAAATTGTCTCCCTGCTTATTTAACGTAGATGCAGAATTCATCATGCGAAAGGCTGGAATGGATGAATCCTGCAATAAAATAATTAAGGTTGATACGGAAGGGGGGGCATGTTTGTCAACCCCCTTCCCAGAAGCCTTCAGAGGGTTCGAGGCGATGACCTCAAGGGCGCCCGGCCCTACAAGGACCCCTCAGCCCCCTCACCGTTTTGCACTAAGCACCACGCAAAACCCAAGCCCCAAAATAAAGTGTCCTTTCCCTTTCCCTGGGTAGACCAGAGGAGTGAGGAGCGTATTTTATGAATGAACAGACTATTGGCCTACGGGAGCGTCCTGACCAATCAGCCTGCACCCAACGCAGCCTCCAGCCAATCAGCACAATGCATTTGGTCTTGCAGGCCTCCTTTACCTTCTGACAAGCTGTTGACAGCTCCCTGCTCTGAGAAGAATGGACTGACACCTCGTATCCTTGCTAAGCCCATCAAAATTGATACAATGTAGCAATTCGTTTCCCAAATGAGCTGCCACTGTTTCAAAGGGGCTAAAAAAATATAAAAATTCATACAAAATCACCCGTACCACCGATTCTCTTGCTTTCAATGCCAAACTGCTCCATTTCCTCAGGACTTCAAGACTGCCCAGTACCTTCCATAATCCCTCAAGCGGGAGGTCACGGTCACGTACACCCAGGAAAGACCTCATTGATGCCAAATCACCCAGTCTAGCCCTTCCTCCAGGCTCGGCTGGGTGACAGACTATGCAAACTAAGACCCCATTGTTCTCTTACCACCGGTACTCAGAACGTGCCTTTCAATACATGTTCCAACTCTGCATGTTTCCCCCTCCCTCCTCCATATGTTAATCCCGTGTAACCCACCCCTTTTCTGATGTAATTGTGATGTAGCAATGATGTAGTGATGATGCCTTTGAACTGTATCTGGGGGCGGAAATGACTGGCAGAATCCGAGACTTGGGAGAAGAGGTGGTGGAGGAAGACTGGAAGAAATTTAAAGACTATCTTCAGAAATATTGTAAAATTAATGAATGTTAAAAATATGTTCGGATTGGCAATAAGTGGTATTCAGCAACAAAAGTTAATAAGAATATGCAAAAATGAATTGATAAATGGATGAAAAGATAGAGTCATAATATGTTAGGATATAGAGTTAAGATAAATGAAAGAGGGTAAGGATTTGCTGAATTGATTATGTAAATGGGAATGCAAAAAGGGGAGGTGTGAGGAGGTCAAGGAAACAAGCAAATGAGCTTAAAAAATCAAAAAATGGATTTGTTTTTTGTATTTTCCTTTTTTCTCTTCTTTATGTATTTTTGAATTTTTTATTTTTCTTGGTTTTTCTTTTATTCTGTGAACCTTTGTTTTTTGTAAAACTCTAATAAATATCTTTAAAAAAAATGAACTGTATCTGGGGTAATGGTGGGAAGTTTTAAAAGTTCATGTCACCCCATCCTCGGGGTTCAATCTTGCCTTGAACCTGTTGCGCAATAAACGTGGATCTTCTTCAACTTGCTCCAGTCTCTGGCTGCGCTCCTTTTGTTCCGCAGGGAACCGCGGACTCAGTCCGACGAGATGGGTGGCAGAGCAGCCTCGCACCTAGATTTTCCATAACAATGTCTTGTATATATAATAAATGTTCATAAATGTACCAACCAAGCACATACATAGATATGTGGACCACATGTCTGGAGCAGCTCAGGAAGACAGTCCTGAAACCATTTTGACTCCCAAACTGACCAAATGTTTTCTCTGCAAGGAGGGAGCGGGTGAGGGAACCTTCCCATTGTCTCAGGAATTGGGTAACCACCATCTCCAAGGAAGGGCCAGACTACCAGGAAAGGGAATCAGATAAGGCATTATCAGATAACCTGGCAGACAGGAAAAACAACAACATTCACATTTCTGTTGCAGACCTCCTTTTCTGTGATGTAGGTATGATGTTTGTGGGGGGTGGTCTGGGGTTACACCCCTTCTGTGATGTATGTATGATGTATGGAGGGGTGGTCTGGAGCTCCAGGGCAGGGAATTTAAAATGTCTATATAAGGGCAGGCACACCTTAGTTGGGGGTTCTCCTCAGGGGAGCACCCTGTTGCAGCAGATCAATCAAGATCAGGCTTACTAGCTACTTTGCTTCTCAATAGTCTCTGGTTGCCTCTGTTGTTTTCTCCTACCGATGGAGAACCTACAAGGGACTCTATAAAGGGCTCTTGTGTCCCCCATAAGGGAAGAAGGGCAGCTTTTGTTTACAACAGATGGCACCCCAGATGGGATTCAAGGGGGGCAAGGAAGGACTGGTGATCCAGCGCGCACCAGGCCATTTGCCAGGAGGAGCCACCAGTCCTCTAGTGACCCCAGGGTCTGGAAAGAACTGGAGTTCCAGCGGGGCTAACCAGAGGAAGCAACGCTTGATCAGGCCAGCCACAAGTTGACTTATTTTTTAATATAATCTTTATTGATTTAAATTACACACATATATAAAGAATTTGCCATCTCATACTGCAAAAAAAGAAAATTAAAGAAAAAACAATGAAGAAAAAAGGAAAGAAGAAAATACAGAAAAACAAAGAAGAAAAAGCAGATTTAAGTGCATAAAAAAACTTAAACTTCCTAATTAAATAAAAAAGACTTGTGACAAAATGAGGCTTCTATTCATTCTCATTGTACTGTTTATACTGCCGTTGTCCCCCCCCCACCAAGTTTTATATTCTTTAATGTTGTTCCGGTCTACTCCACAAACAGTATTTGTTGTGTTTACAGGTATCACTCAAGTTCTGCTAATATGGTGTGGTTGGCACAATATGATCTTATAGAATCCTTAAATATTCTCCATTCTCCAAGTATTTTCTGGTTCAATACTCCTCTAACTCTTCCTGTCAGTTTTGCTAGCTGTAAATATTCTAACATGCGTATATGGCTTCTCTTGGTGATGTCCACCAGGGTATTTTTGGCTCAAGTAGTCCTTTATATTTATTCCAGATTTTATATCACGATTTTCTTATCACATGGCTCAAAAATCCCCTGTGGACCTTCACTTTTTCGTATATTAAAGAAGCATGGAATCCAGACCGATTCTCGTGGCCTTCCAAGTCTAATAGGTCCGTATCTTTTAGTGTAATCCAGTCTTTTATCCAAACCAATCCTGCCGCCGCATGGTAGAATTCCAAATCTGGCAATGCAAAACCACCCTTCTCCTTTTTATCTCTTAATAACTGGTGTTTAATTCTTGGTTTCTTTCCACTCCATATTAATCTAGATATTTCCTTTTTCCACTCCTTAAAACAATTCATTCCTCCTAAAATGGGCATTGTTTGGAATAAGAAAATCATTTTGGGGAGGATATTCATTTTCACAACCAAGAGGTGGAGTTTGGTCCAGGTTTCCATATTTTTTTAAAAAAAATTCTTTCCATACTTTACTAGAATTATCCTCATATAAATTTAAACTTTTATTTGAAATCCAGATCAGTAGGCAGTTAACCTTATTTTTAATTTCCAGGCCTGTTTCTTCTTGAAGTTCTTTTTTTTATTCCATTGTGAGGCTTTTTGTCAGTAATTTAGTTTTTTGGTAGTTTATTTTCAGCCCCAGGCCGGCCATAAATTAATCTGGCAAAAGACCCTGGGATGGCCAGGAGCAGAGCATGCGGACGTGAGTCTAGGAATGGAGAAGATTGTGGGAGGGATTCTCTGAAACACCCAGCAACCCAGATTCTCATCCTTTGCTGTCTCTTTTGCTTACGGTCTTCACTCCCAGCCTTCCTGGCAAGAGGTAGCGAGGAGGGGGAGGGGAGAACGGGAGAATTGGGGTTCTGCAATTAGAGAGGCAATGAACTGCAAGGGGAGAACCCCAATCAAAGCTCTCATTCCCTGTCGGGGAACCTGAGATCTGAAACTTTTCCTTTTTCCCAAGGAAGACGCACCAAGGCTGGTCCAATGGCCAGTTTGGATAGCAAGGGACTTGGGCTCGGTTTCCAATTTCTCTTTTTCTCGTAAATGCAGCTGCACCAGCAGCACCAAGATCCGGAAGGAAGTGACTGGTGCGCGTCAGAGCGCAAGGGCGTTTACAGTTCCTTTCCGTTCTCTCTGGAGCAGCCGGATTTGGCACTGGGCTGCCAGGCATCCAGTGGAAAGGGACTCTTTTCCCTAGAAGCAGAAAAGGTTGCTGGGACCCCATGGGATAAAGAGGGAGAAGGGCTTTGTAGAGTCCTTCGTAGAGAAGACGAACGACTGCCAGGTCAGAAAAGACCTGGGAAAAGGCTAGCGGGTTTTGGTTTTGGTTGAAAAATGGGATCCGCACATTCTAAGAGTTCTAACCGCCAGATGCAAAGGCATGTGCTGGTCGCAGCAGGGGGGGGGGGAGTCTCCATGGATGCTTCAGCAGCCGGCCTCCTCTGGGTCTCCTGGTCCCCTCCTCTCCTCCCTCCAAGCCTGAACTGCTCTCTGCCCCAGACTCTTCCTGCTCACCAAACCCTGTTTCCTCCTCAGCTTGCAATATCTCCCCTTCTGGTCTGCTCCCTTTTCTCCCTCTTTCAGCTCATTGCCATCCCACCACCAGGAAGGCAGCCCTCCTTCAGAAACACCAAGAGAGTAAACAGAAAGTTCTTTGAATGGAGAGGAGCAGAAAGCGGAGTCCCCTCAAGATCAGTATTGGGACCTGTGGCTTTTCAACTTGTTCATAAATGATCTAAACTTATGAGGGAGCAGGGAGGGGGCAGTTTACTGATGGCAGCAGATTGTCCAGGGTTGTTCAAACAAAGAAAGATTGCAAGGAGCTCCATAAAGACTTCTCCATACGGGGTGAATGGGCAGAAAATACAGTTCATTATCAATAAGATTAAAATGATGCATGTTGGGACAAAAAACCAAACACCTCTTAATATCATGTACAGGCTCATGGGGTCTGAACTGGATTTCCTTGTGTGCTCTAGACCAGGGGAGAGGGGAGCTGGTCGCAGCAGGAGGGGGAATCTCTATGGATGCTTCAGCAGCCGGCCTCCTCTGGGTCTCCTGGCCCCCTCCTCTCCTCCCTCTGAGTCTGAACTGCTCTCTGCCCCAGCCTCTTCCTGCTCACCAAACCCTGTTTCCTCCTCAGCTTGCAAAATCTCCCCTTCCGGTCTGCTCCCCTTTCTCCCTCTTTTGGCTCATCCCCCCACCAGTCCCCAGGCTCTGAGTCTTCTTCCCTTGTGGGTCCCCCAGCTGGTGCCTCCCCCCCCCCTCACCAGCCAGTCCATGACAACAGCAGCAGCTACAGCACTGTGGTCCTCTGGTGGGAAAACTCCTGAGTACATGACTGAATCAAAAATTATGGGTGTTCCTTGATAACTCCGTTATAAATAAAGCACTTTTTGCAGTCTTTTCATTTAAACTGCTTCTCCTCTTTGAGGTTGTTGATGGTTTGAAGGGTTTCAACTCTTAAAGTTCTTTCTGTCCATATGTCTGTTGATTTTGAACTTCCACTAAGAGTGAACCTCTATCTACTTTCCTGATATTTATATGGTTTGTCTTTTGTGTGAGTTTGTTGACAAAAATCAAGGGTTTCACTCTGACTGAAGCTCTTTCCACACTCCATGCATTTAAATGGTTTCTCCCCTGTGTGAGTCCATTGATGATTTCTAAGGCTTCCATTTTCACTAAAGCTCTTCCCACACTCGATACATTTATATGGTTTCTCCCCTGTGTGAGTCCGTTGATGTTGTCTAAGGTGTGCACTCCGATTGAAGCTATTTCCACAATCCATACATTTAAATCATTTCATACCGATGTGAGCCTGTTGATGTCTTCTCAGGTTTCCACTAAAACGGAAGCTCTTTCCACACTCCATACATTTAAATGGTTTCACCCCTGTGTGAGTCCGTTGATGTTGTCTAAGGCTTCCACTATTACTAAAGCTCTTTCCACACTCGATACATTTATATGGTTTCTCCCCTGTGTGAGTCCGTTGATGTTGTCTAAGGCTTTCACTGAAACTGAAGCTCTTTCCACACTCCATGCATTTAAATGGTTTCTCCCCTGTGTGAGTCCGTTGATGGGATCTAAGGTTTCCATTCCGACTGAAGTCCTTTCCACACTCCATACATTTAAATGGTTTCTCACCTGTGTGAGTCCGTTGATGGTTCCTAAGGCTTCCATTTTCACTAAAGCTCTTTCCACACTCCATACATTGAAATGGTTTCTCCCCTGTGTGAGTCCGTTGATGGGATCTAAGGAATCCATTCTGACTGAAGTCCTTTCCACACTCCATACATTTAAATGGTTTCTCACCTGTGTGAGTCCTTTGATGGGATCTAAGGTGTCCATTCTGACTGAAGTCCTTTCCACACTCCATGCATTTAAATGGTTTCTCACCTGTGTGAGTCCGTTGATGGGATCTAAGGTGTCCATTCTGACTGAAGTCCTTTCCACACTCCATACATTGAAATGCTTTCTCCCCTGTGTGAGTCCGTTGATGGGATCTAAGGAATCCATTCCGACTGAAGTCCTTTCCACACTCCATACATTTAAATGGTTTCTCACCTGTGTGAGTCCTTTGATGGTATCTAAGGTGTCCATTCTGACTGAAGTCCTTTCCACACTCCATGCATTTAAATGGTTTCTCCCCTGTGTGAGTCCGTTGATGGGATCTAAGGTTTCCATTCTGACTGAAGTCCTTTCCACACTCCATACATTTAAATGGTTTCTCACCTGTGTGAGTCTGTTGATGTTTACTAAGGCTTCCACTATTTTTAAAGTTCTTTCCACACTCCATACATTCATATGGTTTCTCCCCTGTGTGAGTCCGTTTGTGCAATTTAAGGTTTCCACTCTGACTGAAGTTCTTCCCACACTCCCTGTACTTAAAATGTTTTCTCTCTCTGTGAGTCCGCTGGTGTGTTCTAAGTTTTGTATTGAAAGAGAAGCTGTTTCCGCACTCCATACCTTTTAAATGGGTTCTTTCCTTTTTGTGTTTGTTGATGTGAACTATGTGTGCTCATTCAGTGAAGCATATTCCACATTTTACACATTTTAATGGCTATTCCTAATGAAACGAAAGGTGTCCTGTCCCCTGCAATTCTGTCTTCTCCATCACCTTTTTCAGAGTGGGCAGAAAGGAAATCCTGTTTGGGTTTCAGGAAAGAGAACACAGGGGGAAAAAACCGCCATTAGCACCTTCTCTTATTTCAACATCTGCTACGTTCTCCCATGTCCTCCCCGTGTTCCCAATTTTTAGGAAATGAAAATGGTATGATGTCAAATGGTAGTAATGCATCAGGAACCTTTCATAATGCTCAATCATCTTTAATAACACAGCATGATTTCTGACATTGAATTATATATAAATTGCAGTATTGAAATGCGCCTGCTCCCACTTCATATTCTGATATTAATCTACTCTGCTTGTGTGTTTCTTACTTGAGTGCTGTTTTGGTTTGCTAAGTCAGGGTTTTACTGTGAGTTACATTTTTGCTATTTTTTGGGTCCTGTTATGCTTATCTGTCTTCAGTAATAAATTTATCAGCTGAATTATTTTCTTTCTGCCTCTGAATGTTTTCTCCTACTCTGCTAACTATACATTGATCATTATGGAGGAGCAAGATCTGCAACTTCAAGCCCTCAACAGCCTCGGCCCTGTGGACCTCAAGGAGCATCTTCACCCCCATCGCTCAGTCCGGACAGGGAGGTCCGCCTCCGAGGGTCTTCTGCTGGTTCCCTTGCTGTTAGAAGTGAAGTTCCAGGGAACCAGGCAGAGGGCCTCCTGCCCCATGGAATGCCCTCCCTTCAGAGGGCAAGGAAACAGGCAACTATCTGACATTTAGAAGACAGCTGTATCAGGAGGTTTTTAATGTTGGATGTTTTACTGTCTTGTATATGTACTGTACTGTCGGGAAGGTAAACGGCCTTTCCGTGAGCTGCTCTGGTTCGCCAGAAGCAGCTTAGTCATGCTGGTCACATGACCCGGAAGCTGTACGCTGCCTCCCTTGGGCAATAAAGCGAGATGAGCGCCGTAACCCCAGAGTCGGCCACGACTGGACCTAATGGTCAGGGGTCCCTTTACCTTTATGTACTGTAAGCTGCCCAGAGTGGCTGGGGGAAGATACTAATACTAGAACTTCTACAGTGGTACCTTGTGTTACAGACACTTCAGGTTACAGACTCTGCTAACCCAGAAATAGTACCTTTTGTTAAGAACTTTGTTTCAGGATGAGAACAGAAATCGCATGGTGGCAGCAGGAGGCCCCATTAGCTAAAGTGGTACCACAGGTTAAGAACAGTTTCAGGTTAAGAATGGACCTCCAGAAAGAATTCAGTTCTTAACCCGAGGTACCACTGTACTATTATTTTTATCATGTGATTTTTTGCTGTTAATTTGGAATTTGTACTGCAAAATCAGCTCACGAAATGTTATGGGTGGAGAAAATCACAGGGTTGCCGTAAACTATAATCCCACCCACAAACTCTCATTCACATACAGTCTGTAAATTTGGGGAGGTCACACACCTCACCTGTGCTAATACTGGCAGTCTTGGGACCGCACAGGCACACCCGGTGTGTAGAGCCTCCAGCCACAGGCACTGTCTATCCTGAAAATGGGTCCTTTGACTGGGAAGATTCAGGCAGTCACTGTCATCGGATGATGATGGATTGTATCTCAGCTTGTCAGTCACTCTGACATTGCCTACAAAGAGTAAGAGGAACAGAAATGCTTTTGAGGTGCAACTTCTGTATCGATCCTGAGAGCCATTCCATGGACTCTGCACCCCTGTTTCTGATGACAGGTGTACATTATCCTCATACACAGTGGAAAAGACAATAAAGATGGAATCCTGAGGGAGAGGAAAAGGTTTCTGGCTGCTTCCTGGGTGGGATTGCGGAAACCAAGAGCCGCTTCTGAGAAGGCCTCCCCCCTCCCCTCTTCCTCTCGGGATTTCCTCTCCTCTCCAGGGGACCAATGGCTGGACTGGGCAGGGGCTTATGGGGGCTCATGGGGTGGGAAGAGGATGGAGCTTGCAGGAAGGGGTGGGGGGACTGGACCCCCCACTTTCCAGGGATCCTTCTCTGGTCGCCTTGAAGGGGGGCCGATTCCTGGGTGGGAGGGAGAAGCCAAGGCGCCCACCCCGAGATTTCCCAAGGAAGCCACGATGGAGACTTTTCTCCAAAGACTGGTCCTCCTATCTCCCCCCCATGCTGTGCTTCTTTGCCCCAGGGATGCTCTCTCCCCCCCTTGGTCCCCTTCGTCTCTCCCGGAGTCTCCCCCGCACCCAGACGCCCCCTTGGCTCACCCCTCGCCATGCGCCCCCATCTCTCCGTCCCTATTGCCCCCCAAGACGAGCAAGGGGGGACAGGGGGGTCTCTATCCTGGCTTCTCTCCGCGCCCCAGGGATGCCTGCGCGGGGGAAACGGGGCCAGGGAGTCCTCGTGGGTGGGCGCCCCATCTCCGCCCCTTGGCAGCACGCGTGCAGGATCCAGGCCCCACGGAAGGCGCTTGGGGGAGCTGGAGGGGTCTCTGGGTCCTTTTCTCCCCCTTCCCCCCCCCCGTGACCCATTTACCTCTTTGTCCTCGCTCCCGATTCTCCTTTCCTGCAACATCCACGGGGGGGGGGGTCCTCTGCCTCCTCCCTCCCCTTTCCGAAAGCGCCCCCCTAGAGCTGTGGGGCGGAGCAGCAATCCGGAGTGGAAGCTCCACTTCCGGGAGAAGCAGGGAGGTTGGGAGGGGGGCTCCCCCCCCATTCCCGGAGCAGAAGCCGGATTGGAGGAGGAGGAGGAGGAAGGGGTGGGATGTTTGGGGGCGGGATCTGGGGTTGTGGGGGCGGGGTGAGAGGAGGAGGTGCCGGGAGGGGAGGGAAAGAATTGAGGGGGGAGGAGAAGGTTCCCCCCTCCCCTCTTCCTTCTGGGATCAGGAGAGCGGGGGAGGGGCTGATCCCGGAGATCCAGCTGCCAAGTGGGTCCCGTCCCTCCTACAAGGTTTGCATTGCAACATCCTCCCCTCCCCCACCTCACGAGCTTAGATCCCTTCGTGTTTTAGGTCTTGGTGCTGTTCAAAGCAGGAACGGGGGGGGCAGCTAAACGACTCCCCCCAAATCCCAACTCCCCACCCCAACCTCTGACTAAGGCCAGGACAAGGACTGTGGACACAGGCCCCGTCCATGCACAACAGCCAAGAGGCTCAGAAAAGCAGCCGATACAATTGGAGCCAGAAGCGGATTCCAAAATCTGAGGGATCCCTTGGACAAGAAACAAGGAGACCAGCCAGGAAGAGCAGAGCAAAAGAGCAGCCAGTAGGTCTTGATTGAAGACTGTCGCCACAGGACTCCCACCTGCCACCAGGTGGAACAAGATGGAAGCTCCGAACAAAAGAAGACCTCAACTTTTATTAGCTGCTAATCCCCCATGCTACACCCCCAGGACTACATCATGACCACATCAATGACACATCACAAAGAGGAGGGGCTCAGGGAGAAGAAGAAGAGTTTGAATTTGGTATCCCGCTTTATCACTCCCCTTCAGGAGTCTCAAAGCGGCTAACATTCTCCTTTCCCTTCCTCCCCCCCAACAAACACTCTGTGAGGTGAGTGGGGCTGAGAGACCTCAGAGAAGTGTGACTTCTCTGAAGGAGGAGGAGTTGTGGTGGTAACCTGAGGGTCTTCTCACCTGTCCGGTTCCTTCTTTCCCCTCCCCCATGATTACATTCCTGAGGACAAAGGGGAGTTCACTGTTTTCTGCCCCCGGAGGGAAGGGCTGGTCACTGTCCTGTGTTTCAGTCCGTACTGAATCCACTTCCATATGCAGGTCCTTTGTGAGTGGAATGATCTTCTGTCCAGGACCATCAAGGTTGGCATGCCAACTGGGTAGGGTACGCTGCGGACAGGTTGGCTGCCTTGTGCCAAGTCTCCCCCCTTTGATAGTCCTTCGCTCATGGTGCAAAATAAAAGTGGAACGGTGCAGATCTGATGTACGGCTGATTTTCTATGAATTTATAACAGAAGCATTGCGTATGTCGTGTGAGATTTTGACCAGCTTCGGCCCATCTGAAGCTGATACAGGCTCGTCTTATCTTGAGCCCAAGCAGAGCGTCGTCACACAGCAGAAGGATAAGCAGGTAATGTGCCACATGCTGACTTTATTTACAAGCTATGCTGAGAGCATACAAACATGCAACCTGCCTCTGTGAGAGCAGAGAAGCAACTCTCTCGACACAAAGAAACCGAGAGAACAGTGAAAAACAGGAAACCAGTGTACGTCACATCCAGTCTCCCATTCACGTGGGAACCCAACAGTAACTCTGTACACAATTGTCTTGTGACTGCAGTTGCTGGAAATAGAACAGGGAAATAGAAACCAACAGGTTGTGTGTGAGTGTGAGTGTGTGTGTGTTGTGTTCGTACAAACTGAGTGATTGAGGGGGGGGGGTTTCCTGCCACATATGAATCCCAATCCCAAAGAAGGGCAGTGCCAAAGAATACTTAAGCGGTATGTGGACCGAGAACTCCCAGAAGTGCAAGCTGGATTTCGAAGGCTCAGAGGTACCAGAGACCAAATTGCAAACATGCGCTGGATTATGGGGACTACAGAACATCCTTTGACTGTGTTGGGCACAGCAAACTATGGCGAGTTCTTAAAGAAATGGGAGTGCCTGATCACCTCATCTGTCTCCTGAGAAATCTTTATGTGGAACAAGAAGGAGGACGGTATATTGTCTCCTTGCTTATTTAACGTAAATGCAGAATTCATCATGCGAAAGGCTGGGCTGGATGAATCCTGTAATAAAAAATTTAAGGTCTTTTATTCGAACCAATCCTGCCTCCGCATGATAGAATTGCAAATCTGGCAATGCAAAACCTCCTCTCTCCTTTTTATCTGTTAATAACGGGTGTTTAGTTCTCCGTTTCTTTCCACTCCATATAAATGTAGATATTTCCCTTTTCCATTCCTTAAAACAATTCATTTCTCCTAAAATGGGCATTGTTTGGAATAAGAAAATCATTCTGGGGAGGATTCATTACATGAATCCATGTGCTGGTCGCAGCAGGAGGGGGGGGGGTCTCCCTGGAAGCTTCAGCAGCCGGCCTCCTCTGCGTCTCCTGGCCCCCTCCTCTCCTCCCTCTGAGCCCGAACTGCTCTCTGCCCCAGCCTCTTCCCGCTCATCAAACCCTGTTTCCTCCTCAGCTTGCAATATCTCCCCTTCCGGTCTGCTCCATTTTCTCCCTATTTCAGCTCATCCAACCACCAGTACCCAGGATCTGAGCCTTCTTCCCTTGTGGGTCCCCAGCTGGTGCCTCCCCCCCCTCACCAGCCAGTCCATGGCAACAACAGCAGCCACAGCACTGTGGTCCTCTGGTAGGAAAACTCCCGAGTAGCATGATTGAAGCAAAACTTCTGGGACTATGGAAAAATACTATCTTCCTCAAACCCCAGAATGAGCAGGAGCTCTGGGGTTGCCCCAGGGGTTCATGAGTGAAGATGCCCCCCCCAGGAGATTTCCCTGGTACCTGCAGCCCCTCATTCCACCTCTTGAAATTAGGCTTGGCGGGAAATCTCCCATTCATTTACAGTATATTAAGATCCGATGTACGGCTGATTTTCTATGAATTTATAACAGAAGTGTTGCGTGTGTTGTGTGTGTGTGTCGGGTTTGTACAAACTGAATAATTGGGGGGGGGGTTCCTGCCACACATGAATCCCAATCCCAAAGAAGGGCAGTGCCAAAGAATGCTCCACCTACCGCACAATTGCACTCATTTCACACGGTAGCAAGGTTATGCTTAAAATGCTACAAGGCAGGCTTCAGCAGTATGTGGACCGAGAACTCCCAGAAGTGCAAGCTGGATTTTGAAGGGGCAGAGGAACCAGAGACCAAATTGCAAACATGCGCTGGATTTTGGAGAAAGCTAGAAAACATTTACCTCTGCTTCATTGACTATACAACAAACTTTGACTGTGTCAACCACAGCAAACTATATCAAGAAATGGGAGTGCCTGATCACCTCATCTGTCTCCTGAGAAATCTCTTTGTGTACAAGAAGCTACAGTTAGAACTGGACATGGAACAACTGATTGGTTCAAAATTGGGAAAGGAGTATGGCAAGGCTGTATATTGTCTCCCTCCTTATTTAACGTAAATACAGAATTCATCATGCAAAAGGCTGGACTGGATGAATCATGTAATAAAAAATTAAGGTCTTACATATATAATAAATGTTCATAAATGTACCAACAAAGAACATACATAGATATGTCGACCACATGTCTGGAGCAGCTCAGGAAGACCGCCCTGAAACCATTTTGACTCCCAATCTGACCAAATGTTTTCTCTGCAAGGAGGGAGGGGGTGAAGGAACCTTCCCATTGTCTCAGGAATTGGGAAATCACCATCTCAAAGGAATGGCCAGACTACCAGGAAAGGGAATCAGATAAGGCATTATCAGATAACCGGGCAGACAGGAAAAATGACAACATCCACATTTCTGTTGCAGACCGCCTTTTCTGTGATGCAGGTATGATGTTTGTGGGGGGTGGTCTGGGGTTACACCCCTTCTGTGATGTATGGAGGGGTGGTCTGGAGCTCCAGGGCAGGGAGTTTAAAATGTCTATATAAGGGCTGGCACGCCTTGGTTTGGGATCCTCCTCAGGGGAGCACCCTGCTGCAGCAGATCAATAAAGATCAGGCTTACTAGCTGCTTTGCTTCTCAATAGTCTCTGGTTGGCCTCTGTTATTTCTCTGAAACACCCAGCAACCCAGATTCTCATCCTTTGCTGTCTCTTTTGCTTACGGTCTTCACTCCCAGTCTTCCTGGCAAGAGGTAGCGAGGAGGGGGAGGGGAGAACGGGAGAATTGGGGTTCTGCAATTAGAGGGGCAATTAACTGCAAGGGGAGAACCCCAATCAAAGCTCTCATTCCCTGTCGGGGAACCTGAGATTTGAAACTTTCCCTTTTTCCCAAGGAAGACGCCCCAAGGCTGGTCCAAGTGGCCACTTTGGATAGCAAGGGACTTGGGCTCACTTTCCAATTTCTCTTTTTCTCGTAAATGCAGCTGCACCGGCAGCACCAAGATCCGGAAGGAAGTGACTGGTGGGTGTCAGAGCGCAAGGGCGTTTACAGTTCCTTTCCGTTCTCTCTGGAGCAGCCGGATTTGGCACTGGGCTGCCAGGCGTCCAGTGGAAAAGGACTCTTTTCCCTAGAGGCAGAAAAGGTTGCTGGGACCCCATGGGATAAAGAGGGAGAAGGACTTTGTAGAGTCCTTCATAGAGAAGACGAACGACTGTCAGGTCAGGAAAGACCTGGGAAAAGGCGAGCGGGTTTTTGCTTTGGTTGAAAAATGGGATCCCCACATTCTAAGAGTTCTAACTGCCAGACTCAAAGGCATGTGCTGGTCGCAGCAGGAGGGGGAGTCTCCCTGGAAGCTTCAGCAGTCGGCCTCCTCTGGGTCTCCTGGCCCCCTCCTCTCCTCCCTCTGAGCCTGAACTGCTCTCTGCCACAGACTCTTCCAGCTCACCAAACCCTGTTTCCTCCTCAGCTTGCAAAATCTCCCCTTCCGGTCTGCTCCCCTTTCTCCCTCTTTCGGCTCATCCCCCCACCCGTCCCTGGGCTCTGAGCCTTCTGCCCTTGTGGGTCCCCCAACTGGTGCCTCCCCCCCCACCAGCCAGTCCATGACAACAGCAGCAGCCACAGCACTGTGGTCCTCTGGTGGGAAAACTCCTGAGTACATGACTGAATCAAAAATTCTGGGACTATGGAAAAATACTATCTTCCTCAAACCCCAGAATGAGGAGGAGCTCCGGGGTTGCCCCATGGGGTTCATGAGTGAAGATGAGCCCCCCATGAGACTTCCCTGGTACCTGCAGCCCCTCCTTCCTCCTCTTGAAATTAGGCTTGGGGGGAAATCTCCCATTCAATTTCAGTATTTCAAGTTTCTTCAGAACGTGCAAGGCAGGAGGCAGCGATGAAGTTCTGGTGAAGAAGCAGTGCTTGGAGATCATGCGGTGGGGGGGGGGGGTGACAGAGTTTGGTGCAAAAACCAAAGGTACTTTCATCTAAAATTATACTCACCATTGTGAGATGTTGCCTTCATTATTTCATTATTAGACAGTTTTACATATAAACACCAGAACTTCACATATACCTCATGCTTTTAGGAATGATTTCCTGCTGAGTTCATTGCTCAGAGTGGACTCTGAGAAGAAGACGTCCCACACTCCATACATCTAAATGGGTTCTCCCATCTGAGAGTCCTGGGATGTTCCTTGATCACTCTATTATAAATAAAGCACTTTTTGCAGTCTTTTCATTTAAACTGCTTCTCCCCTCTGAGTTCGTTGATGGTTTGAAGGGTTTCAACTCTTAAAGTTCTTCCTGTCCGTGAGTCTGTTGATTTTGAACTTCCACTAAGAGTGAACCTCTATCTACTTTCCTGATATTTATACAGTTTGTCTTTCGTGAGAGTTTGTTGACATAAATCAAGGGTTCCAGTCTGACTGAAGCTCCTTCCACAGTCCATATCATTAAATGGTTTCTCCCCTGTGTATCTGCTGATGTTTTCTAAGATTTCCACTCTGAGTGAAGTATTTACTGTACTCCATACATTAAAATGGCTTCTCCCGTGTGTGAGTCTGTTGATGTTTCCTAAGACATCCACTATTACTAAAGCTCTTTTCACACTCCATACATTGAAGTGGTTTCTCCTGTGTGTGTCCGTTGATGTGTTCTAAGCTTTCCATTATCACCAAAGGTCTTTCTGCACTCCATACATTTAAATAGTTTCTTACCTATGTGAGTCTGTTGATGTATTCTCAGGTTTCCACTATAACTGAAGCTCTTTCCACACTCCACACATGTAAATGGTTTCTCTCCTGTATGAGTCCGTTGATGTCTTCTAAGGTCTCCATTCTGAATGAAGCTCTTTCCACACTCGATACATTTAAATGGTTTCTCCCCTGTGTGAGTCCGTTGATGTGATCTAAGGCTTGTATTAGAACGGAAACTCTTTCCACACTCTATACATTTATGTGGTTTCTCCCCTGTGTGAGTCTGTTGATGTTTTTTAAGTGTTCCACTCTGACTGAAGTCCTTTCCACACTCCATGCATTTAAATGGTTTCTCCCCTGTGTGAGTCCGTTGATGTGATCTAAGGTTTGCACTCTGAGTGAAGCTCTTTCCACACTCCATACATTCATAGGGTTTCTCCCCTGTGTGAGTCCGTTGATGTGTTCTAAGGCTTCCACTATCACTAAAGCTCTTTCCACACTCCATACACTGAAATAGTTTCTTATCAATGTGAGTCTGTTGATGTCTTCTAAGGCTTGTATTACAACGGAAACTCTTTCCACACTCCATACATTCATAGGGTTTCTCCCCTGTATGAGTCTGTTGATGTCTTCTAAGGCTTGTATTACAACGGAAACTCTTTCCACACTCGATACATTTAAATGGTTTCTCCCCTGTGTGTGTCTGTTGATGTCTTCTATGGTGTGTACTCTGACGGAATCTCTTCCCACACTCCAGACATGTAAATGGTTTCTCCCCTGTGTGTGTCCGTTGATGTGATTTAAGGCTTGTATTAAAAAGGAAACTCTTTCCACACTCGATACATTTATATGGTTTCTCCCCTGTGTGAGTCCGTTGATGATTTCTAAGGTGTCCACTCTGACTGAAGTCCTTTCCACACTCCATACATTCAAATGGTTTCTCCCCTGTGTGAGTCCATTGATGTGATCTAAGGCTTCCAAGATCACTAAAACTCTTTCCACACTCCAGACATTTAAATGGTTTCTCCCCTGTGTGAGTCCGTTGATGATTTCTAAGGTGTCCACTCTGACTGAAGTCCTTTCCACACGCCATGCATTCAAATGATTTCTCCCCTGTGTGAGTCCGTTGATGTGATCTAAGGCTTCCACGATCACTAAAACTCTTTCCACACTCCATACATTTAAATGGTTTCTCCCCTGTGTGAGTCCGTTGATGTGATCTAAGTTGTGAACTCGTAATAAAGTCCTTTCCACACTCCATGCATTTAAATGGTTTCTCCCCTGTGTGAGTCCGTTGATGTCGTCTAAGGTCTCCACCCTGACTGAAGCTCTTTCCACACTCAATACATTTAAATAGTTTCTCCCCTGTGTGAGTCCGTTGATGTGATCTAAGTTGTGAACTCGTAATAAAGTCCTTTCCACACTCTATGCATTTAAATGGTTTCTCCCCTGTGTGAGTCCGTTGATGTCGTCTAAGGTCTCCACCCTGACTGAAGCTCTTTCCACACTCCATGCATTTAAATGGTTTCTCCCCTGTGTGAGTCCGTTGATGTGTCCTAAGTTTTCCATTATCACTAAAGCTCTTTCCACACTCAATACATTCATATGGTTTCTCTCCTGTGTGAGTCCGTTGATGTTCCCTAAGGTTTCCACTATAACTAAAGCTCTTTCCACACTCAATACACTTATATGGTTTCTCCTCTGTGTGAGTCCATTTGTGCAATTTAAGGTTTCCACTCTGACTGAAATTCTTCCCACACTCCCTGCACTTAAAAGATTTTCTCTCTTTGTGAGTCCTCTGGTGTGTTCTAAGTTTTGCATTGAAAGAGAAGCTCTTTCCGCACTCCATACCTTTAAATGGGTTCTTTCCTTTTTGTGTTTGTTGATGTGAACTATGTGTGCTCGTTCAGTGAAGCATATTCCACATTTCACACATTTTAATGGCTATTCCTAATGAAACAAAAGGTGTCCTGTCCCCTGCAATTCTGTCTTCTCCATCCCCTTTTTCAGAGTGGGCAGAAAGGAAATCCTGTTTGGGTTTCAGGAAAAAGAACACAGAAAAAAAAGGACACATCAACCGCCATTAGCACCTTCTCTTATTTCAACCTCTCCTACATTCTCCCATGTCTTACCGATATTCCCAATTTTTAGGAAATGAAAATGGTATGATGTCAAATGGTAGTAATGCATCAACAACCTTTCATAATCCTAACTCATCTTTAACAACACAGCATGACCTTGGAATACTGTTGTCCTGTGGGAAATCCTTTGAAATCAAGTGGTTGACCCCGTTTCCACCTCAATCTCTTAATGAGTCACCTGCACAGTGCCATTGGCCTCAGGAGGTCCATACGGACGATTATGTGAGACCCAGGTCTACATCTTTTCCAGGGACTGTGGTCTGGGTCAGTCAGAGAACTAGTGACAAGGCTTGGTGCTTGGGGTCAGCTGAATGGGTGCTCAGGGAACCTCCTGTTCTTGGAGATGGACCTCTGTCTACATGCCTCACATTGCATGGAGAGAGCAGGAGAAGCAGAAGGAAAGCAGCTGGCACATGGGAATCCTAGACAGAAACACCCACCCCCATTGCTCCTTATAATAATGATGTGCTGCCTGATCCTGTGCTTGTCTTCTGACACAGGACTATCCTAATCTGGCACTGAAAAGCAGGATATTCAAGGCAAGGAGATAACTGTAGTTAATGGTAGGTAGACATATTGGTCTGACACAGTAGAAGTAAAAAAGGTAAAAAAAATAGTCCTGAGTGCTCACTGGAAGGACAGATCGTGAAGCTGAGGCTCCAATACTTTGGCCACCTCATGAGAAGAGAAGACTCCCTGGAAAAGACCCTGATGTTGAAAAGATGGAGGGCCCAAGGAAAAGGGGACGACGGAGGACGAGTTGGTGGGACAGTGTTCTTGAAGCTTCCATCATGAGTTTGACCAAACTGCGGGAGGCAGTGGAAGACAGGAGTGCCTGGCGTGCTCTGGTCCATGGGGTCACAAAGAGGCAGACACGACTAAATGAATAAACAACAGCAGCAGCAGCAGCACCTTAGGGACCAACTAAGTTTGTTCTAGGTATAAGCTTTTGTGTGCATGTACACTTCTTCATATAGTGGAGGGTAGTGGGAGATGGTAGTAGGAGTACACTTCTGAGAAAAACCCCAGCCCACCCTCCCACGATATACAAGGGTCTGGTGACATCTGTGTCAGTGTATCTGAAGAAGTGTGCATGCACACCAAAGCTTATACTCAGGACAATCTTAGTTGGTCTCTAAGGTGCTACTGGACTATTTTTAAATTTTTTATTTCAACTGCGTCAGACCAATACGGCTCCCTACCTGCATCTAGATGTCATGGGGTGTTGGGGAGCAGTAGTTCCTTGGGTGGGGGACATGTCCTGCACCTCCTGGGGTCATTTTCCACCCTTGCTGCCCACCCTGCACTCAGCTCTCACCTGTGGCTTCCAGAAGCTGTCAGCATGCAACAGGGGTTCAAGCAACGGCTTCAACCGGCCGGCTAAACCAGGTGAGGAAAGCTGATGGGTCTCAAGTCCAGAAGGCAGATTCTGCCCGTGTGGAAGAGGAACTTGAAGGGCAGGTGGGGCACGTCCACCTGGAGGCTTGTTATCTAGTCCCAGGGTTACTCTGACATTGAATTATATATAAATTGCAGTACTGAAATGCGCCTGCTCCCACTTCATATTCTGCTATTACTCTACTCTGCTTGTCTCTTTCTTACTTGAGTGCTGTTTTGGAATGCTAAGTCAGGGTTTTACTGTGAGTTACATTTTTGATATTTTTTGGGTCCTGTTATGCTTATCTGTCTTCAGTAATAAATTTATCAGCTGAATTACTTTTTTGCTGCCTCTGTGTTTTTTTCCTACTCTGCTAACTATACATCGATCATTATGGAGGAGCAAGATCTGCAACTTCAAGCCCTCAACAGCCTCGGCCCTGTGGACCTGAAGGAGCATCTTGACCCCCATCGTTCAGTCCAGACAGGGAGGTCCGCCTCCGAGGGTCTTCTGCTGGTTCCCTTGCTGTCAGATGTGAAGTTCCAGGGAACCAGGCAGAGGGCCTCCTGCCCCATGGAATGCCCTCCCTTCCGAGGGCAAGGAAGTAGGCAACCATCTGACATTTAGAAGACAGCTGTATCAGGAGGTTTTTAATGTTGGATGTGTTACTGTCTTTTATATGTACTGTAGGGACGCGGGTGGCATTGTGGGTTAAACCACAGAGCCTACGACCTGCCGATTAGAAGGTCGGCAGTTCAAATCCCCGCGACGGGGTGAGCTCCCGTTGCTCAGTCCCTGCTCCTGCCAACCTAGCAGTTCAAAAGCTCATCAAAGAGCAAGTAGATAAATAGGTACGGCTCCAGCAGGAAGGTAGACGGTGTTTCCGTGTGCTGCTCTGGTTCGCCAGAAGCAGCTTAGTCATGCTGGCCACACGACCCGGAAGCTGTACACCGGCTCCCTCGGCCAATAAAGCGAGATGAGTGCCGCACCCCCAGAGTTGGCCACAACTGGACCTTCCAGTCAGGGGTCCCTTTACCTTTACCTATATGTACGGTAAGCTGCCCAGAGTGGCTGGGGGAAAATACTAATACTAGAACTTCTAGAGTGGTACCTCAGGTTACAGGCGCTTCAGGTTACAGACTCTGCTAACCCAGAAATAGTACCTTGGGTTAAGAACTTTGCTTCAGGATGAGAACAGAAATCCCGCAGCGGCAGCAGGAGGCCCCATTAGCTAAAGTGGTGCTTCAGGTTAAGAACA
Organism: Podarcis filfolensis; assembly: GCF_964270895.1. Lineage (NCBI taxonomy): Eukaryota > Metazoa > Chordata > Lepidosauria > Squamata > Lacertidae > Podarcis > Podarcis filfolensis. Next base: position 74,866,849 of record NC_139612.1, read on the forward strand.
GTTTCAGGTTAAGAACGGACCTCCAGAACGAATTCAGTTCTTAAACTGAGGTACCACTGCACTATTATTATCATCTTGTGATTTTTTGTAGTTATTTTGGAATTCGTACTGCAATATTAGCTTACGAAATGTTATGGGTGGAGAAAATCACAGGGTTGCTGTAAACGATAATCCCACCCACAAACTCTCATTCACATACAGTCTGTAAATTTGGGGATGTCACACACCTCACCTGTGCTAATACTGGCAGTCTTTGGCCTGCACAGGCACACCCGGTGTGTAGAGCCTCCAGCCCCAGGCACTGTCTATCATGAAAATGGGTCCTTTGACTAGGAAGATTCATGCAGTCACTGTCATCAGATGCTGATGGGTTGTATCTCAGCTTGTCAGTCACTCTGACATTGCCTAGAAAGAATAAGAGGAACAGAAATGCTTTTGAGGTGCAACTTCTGTATCAATCCTGAGCGCCATTCCATGGACTCTGCACCCCTGTTTCTGATGACAGGTGTACATTATCCTCATACACAGTGGAAAAGACAATAAAGATGGAAGCCTGAGGGAGAGGAAAAGGTTTCTGGCTGCTTCCTGGGTGGGATTGCGGAAACCAAGAGCCGCTTCTGAGAAGGCCTCCCCCCTCCCCTCTTCCTCTCGGGATTTCCTCTCCTCTCCAGGGGACCAATGGCTGGACTGGGCAGAATGGCTGCGTCTGGACAGGGCAGGGGCTTATGGGGTGGGAAGAGGATGGAGATTGCAGGATGGAAGGGTGGGGGGGAACAGGACCCCCACTTTCCAGGGATCCCTCTCTGGTCGCCTTGAAGGGGGGTGTCGATTGCTGGGCGGGAGGGAGAAGCCAAGGCGGCCCCTCCGGAGAGTCCCCAGGGAAGCCACGAGGGAGACGCCCCCCCAGACTATCTCCCCCCCCCCAGTGCTGCCCTTCCCTGCCCCGGGAATGCTCCCCCCTACTTCCCCGACCCCCTTCCTCTCTCCCGGGGTCTCCCCTGCACCCAGAGGCCCCCTTGGCTCACCCCTCGCCATGCGCCCCCATCTCTCCGTCCCTATCGCCCCCCAAGACGAGCCGTGGAGGGACAGGGGGGGTCTCTATCCAGGCGCCTCCCGCACCCCTTAACCCTTTCTTGGCCCGCTTCTCCGCGCCCCAGGGAGTCCTCGTGGGTGGGCGCCCCATCTCCGCCCCTTCGCAGCACGCGTGCCGGGATCCAGCCCCACGGAAGGCGCTTGGGGGAGCTGGAGGGGTCTCTGGGTCCTTTTCTCCCCCTCTTACCCCCGCGACCCCTTTACCTCTTTGTCCTCGCTCCGATTCTCATTTCTTTCCTGCAACATCCACGTTGGGCGGGGATCCTCCTCTTCCCATCCTCCTCCCCTTTCCGAAAGCGCCCCCCCTAGATCTACGGGGCAGAGCGGCAATCCGGAGTGGACGCTTCACTTGCGGGAGAAGCAGGCAGGTTGGGAGGGGGGCTCCCCCCTCATTTCCGGAGCGAAGCCGGATTGGAGGAGGAGGAGCAGCAATGTATTGGGGGCGGGATCTGGGATTGTGTGGGCGGGATGAGAGAAGGATGTGCCGGGAGGGGAGGGAAAGTGTTGAGCGGGTGGGGGGGAAGGAGGAGAGGAAATCCCCCGCCCGGTCTTCCTTCTGGGATCAGGAGAGGGGGGAGGGGCTGATCCCGACAATCCAACAGCGAAGTCACAAAATGAGTTCTGCATGGAAATCAGATCAGACTCCGAGTTCGTGTTTGGGCAACATGACAAGTCTGTCCGTCGGGATGCCTGGCGATTCCTGCTCCCTGCCTTTTCCTGGCCAGCCGGAGAGATCACTGGAAAGGGCGGATTTCTTGACTCCAGAATCCATCACCGCAGACCCCTTTCATTCAGGCATAGAGATCTGCTCTTTGGACCAGTCTGCTTGGATCATCAATGGATCATATGGATCATCAGTGGATCATATCTGGATCATCACTGATGGGGGGGGGCTCAGGAAGATTCTCCTGCCACGTGACTGGGGGCGTCTGGAGGCTGACGGGGGTCAGACAGGGCTGCTGTTTTGCTCTCCTTCCTATTTCAGCTCAGGTTTTCCTGGCAGAAGTTCTATTTCATCCAGAAATGGGTGGATTCATTGAGGAAACGGGGCTAAGCGAAAGCATCAGTTGCAAAGAGGCAAATGTGTCTACTTTGTAACCATCCAGGGAGTTGTGTTGCAAAGGCCATTTGCAGAAAGGTTTTGATAAGGAAAATTCTGGGTTGAGAGTCTACTCAACAGCTCAGCTCATCAGGGTCCAAGTCCCCTGCGGGTCCGTGCGGTCAGTCAAAGAAGGAAATTCCAGCAAAGCAATTTGGAGCAAAACAGCAGTCAGTAGACTGAGATTCTTTAGTGTTGTGCAACAGGTTCAACAACAGCAAGTGATCCCAGAGCGACATTGACATTTAAAACTTTCCCACCATATCGGGGAATTGAGTTCTCACAGCATCATCAATATATCTTTTTGCAGGGCCTACAAGACGGAGCTGTTCTGCCTGGCCTTTCGCCAATGCACAGTCCGACCCCCCCTCTCCTTCTGTAATCTTCATAGAACCCTAACCCGATGGTTGCCATTAATTTGATTCTGAATTGATTCTAGAATGTATTTAAATTAATTGACTGTGCAATTTTCTGTACACTGGGCTATTTTTACCTGTTGTTAGCCGCTCTGAGCCCGGCTTTGGCCAGGGAGAGTGGGATACAAATAAATATTATTATTATTATTATTATTATTATTATTATTATTATTATTATTATTACAGTGGGATGAAGATCATATGAACTTAAGGCATTTGCAAACAACCTGGTAATAATGGTAGAAGCCCACTGGAAAGTATACCAACGGTGTTCAACAAGATTAATCAATTTGGCCAAGTCGCAGGTGTTAAATTGAATAAAAATTGAAATAAATCGTTGGTAAAAATATGAGACAACAGAAGAAAAATGAGTAGAGACAGATAGCAGAGCTGGGGATAGAAAAGATGGTGAATTTTTTTGGAGTGTGGCAGACAACAAAAAATATAAACATTTTAAAAGATCATTATTGGTAATGAAAAATTCTGGGGTGACAGACGACTCAACAGCCAAGCTCGTCGGGGTGCTGCTCCCCCACGGGTTCATGTGGTCAGTAAAAGAAGGAAGCTCCAACAAAACAGCGGTCAGTAGACCATGATCCTTATTGTTATGCAACAGGTCCCCACAGGAGTAAGAACCCCGAGTAAGGGGTGACCCCCCTCTTTTAAAACTTCCCTCTTTCCCCCAGAATACACTTGGAGCAGCATCACTGAGACATCATCACTACATCACTAGCATGTCACAAAGGGGGAGGGGTCTACAAGGGTGACACAAGTCCAACATTAGGTCTCTTTATCAGACACCTTCCCCAACACCTCTTAACTCCCCATCACCGGAAGAACAATAAAACTCTTGACATCTCCTTGCCCTCAGGACTGGTCTGGAGATGGGCTTTCAGAACACCTGACTTGCTCAACTACCTCTGCGGATGTCTCTTGCTGCCCCCCTGGTCACTCCCTGGGTGGGGGGCCGTGTCTGTGCTCTTACGCTTGGGGGATTATGCCGGGATGCCCTGTTCCTGCTGCCTGTTAGAATTCCTGCTCCGTGATTGCAGTCATGGGATTGTTGTCTTTCACATGACGGTGTATGTTTTGACTCCACCAAGTGGGAAGTGACGGAGACAGGATGTTGGTGTTCCTGTGTTCCGTGAAGTGAGACTATTGTCCTTTGTTCTCTCTCTTTGCTGTCTGATGCTAGAGAGAGAGGGAGCCATGTTGCAGTGCTCCGTGTGTGTTTATATGTAAATAAAGTAGATTAGCCAAAATGCTGAGTTGCTGAGCTCTGTTACGCAAACTGCAAACACTCTGCAGATCCCTAAGTGTGCCGATGTCTGTTGGCATCAGTCGCTGTGAAGCTTTTGAAGCTCCCAAATGAATGACCAGGAGGGAGAGAACATGCCAGTCGGGCATGTGTCTCTACCAGGATCCTACTCGAGTGTAGGACGAGCGCTTGACACTGCCGATCTGATTTTCTGCTTCTTGGTTCACGGAGGGAGGTGGAGCCCAAATTCCCCTTTCTTTAAGGATCAAAATGGCATTGGAATGAGGAGAGTCAGTTAAAGTATGGATTTTCTACAAATTTATAAAGCTAGGTATCTTCCCTGAGCTGTCAAGTCAAAAGGATACATTCAGGCATAATATTTGCAACATTGTCATCATGGCTTTCCCAGTAGCCAAGGCCATGTTAAAAACTAGGCTGTGGGACATAGATCTCCAGGAACTAATCTCAGCTGCGGAAAAAACATGGTCCCCTCTTTATTTTCGACTCTCTAGGGTGCAGGAATTTAACCTTAATTATTTACAATTTTTGTTTAACCCGCAAGAAAAAAGGGCTTTTTCTCTGCCTAGGTTCAAGTCTAATCCTTCTAACCTCCTTTGGGGCAGGTTTGTGGGTTTGGCAGAAGGAGATAGGATCTGCCCATGCGATGCCCACCTGGTGGAAACTCTAGCTCACATGGCCCTTAAATGTAAAATCTATGATGATCTCCGCCAACAATTTTTAGACCACCTATGCATTCCAACCTGGAAACCAGAGAAGGAGGTTGTACGCTTCTTATTCCAGGGGAGAGACCAGGAGCTCCCCAAGACAGTAGCTAAGTTCCTCTATTTGATTTTTTGTCACCGAAGTAGGCTACAGGATCCTGCCCTTGCTGGAGAGATGAAATAGATTGCTTGCCTCTTCTTCCCTTTGGCAAATGACTGTACTGTTGAAATGGCGACGAGATCGCACTGGCCTACTTATTCTGAATGTTTGTAAGTGATGCCAATAAAGGTTTGATGATTTGTAACATTGCAACAACTTTAAAGATGTGGGTCCCACTTGTCATTTCCATAACAGTGCAAAAAACCACAGTCACATGCAGACGCACCGTCTTGCATGCTTGAGTAGAGCAACTCCAGGCCATGAGCCAAGTAGCAGCAGAGTAGGGGCCACGTGCAGAGCAAGTCCCACACTGAGGTCAAAAACACACACAGAGGCAGCAGGACTTCTTCAGTAATAGTTTACTGAGCTTTCAAAGCATACAGTTCTCACTGGGTCCCCAGTGAGGCACAAAACTTTGCTCATGAGAGCGAATCAGTTTCAGCCGTAAAAAAATACAGCACACAGGATACCTAAGTCAGGCAGACACACCGGCAGAAGGGAGCAAGGGAGGAAAGAGGCAGGAAGGCCACAGGGCAATGTGTTTTGTCAGGGAATGGTCTGAAGCTGAATATTCTCCTTTTCCCCACTCCTCCTCCTTTTTTTAATCTCAAACCCAAAAAGAAACAAAGTACAAGCATCAAATTCAAAATCCATATTCGTATTTTAACATAAGCTTATTACATAGGTAAAGGAAAAGGGACCCCTGACCATTAGGTCCAGCTGTGGATGACTCTGGGGTTGCGGCGCTCATCTCACTTTATTGGCCGAGGGAGCCGGCGTATAGCTTCCGGGTCATGTGGCCAGCATGACTAAGCCGCTTCTGGCGAACCAGAGCAGCGCACGGAAACGCCGTTTACCTTCCCGCCAGAGCAGTACCTATTTATCTGCTTGCACTTTGACGTGCTTTCGAACTGCTAGGTGGGCAGGAGCAGGGACCGAGAAACGGGAGCTCATCCCGTTGCGGGGATTCGAACCGCCGACCTTCTGATCGGCAAGTCCTACGCTCTGTGGTTTAACCCACAGCGCCACCCGCGTCCCTAAACCTATTACATAGATTACCTAAATTAAAATATACACAATCACTCTAGGCTTCCTTTTGCTATATGTAAATGAAACACAATTAAAAAAATTATATTATAAATAATATTATAGATTCCCACAGGCCCCCCCACTCTCCTTCACCCATGTGTGATCTCAGTATTTTACTTCTTCCATCTTGTTGTGTTGTTATAGTTTAATAATTATTCAATTAATTCTATTGCTCTTTTCTTGCTTACCCCTGCATGTTTTACCCATTATCTATTCCTATTTCAATTCCGGAACAATGTTTTTCCATGTATTCCTTCACACCATCCCACTCCTTGATTATTCTCTGATTTGAGTGGCCTCTAACAAGTGCCGTCAATTTTCCCATTTCTACAAACTCGCAGTTTGTTTTGCCATTCTAATAATGATGAGTTTTCTCCCCCTTCCAATTCTTTGCGATCAGTATTCTGGCCGCTGCAGTTGCCTAAAGGAATACATTTTTCTTCTCTCTGGGGATGTCATTAGATATTAGGCCTAACAAAAAGCCTCTGGTAAACGAAATCTTAAATCATTTTCTCCGTTTCTCAAAGCAATCAACTTTGCCTATTATCGTTAGCATTTGAAAAAGAAACATTAACTTTGGCAGGATATTCATTTTAATCACTGAAATTCACCTCCTTATTGATAACTTTAACCTTTACCAAATCTCTAATTGATTTTTAACTTCTTTCCAGGTCTTATTATAATTATCTTCAAACAAATTGATATTTTTCATTGCTCCAAATTCTTTTTGCTCTGTTCGTCCATATTCTTAACCACCACCTTAGTTTTTTCTTTCTTTATCCTAAATCCTGCCACCTTGCCAAATTCCTCCATCTTTCTCAGCAACTTGCTTATACTTCCTGTTGGTTCTTCTACCATTACAATCATATCATCGGCAAATGCTCTTATTCTATATTCGACTCTTCCTAGTGTTATACCTCTAATCTCCTCCTCTGACCTGATAACTTGATTTAGTACCTCCAATATTAAAATAAATAACAAGGGAGATAGGGGACACCCTTGTCTTGTCCCCCTTTCTATTTTAAAGTATTCAGTCATCTCCCCATTCATTATTAAATTTACCTTTTGGTCTTGATAAATTGCTCTTAATCCAGTTGATATCCTTGTTCCCAATTCCATCTTTTCAATTATCTTCTCCACAAACCTCCAGGATACCTTATCAAAGGCTTTCTCAGCACCCACAAAAACAGATGCAGCCTTCTTCCCTGGGTTCCAGTCAAGATATTCAATAGCATCAATCACAAGTCTCACATTATTGCTCATCTTCCTTCCCGGTAAGAATCCTGTCTGATCTTGGCTAATGACTTCGTTCAACACTGTTTTTAATCTCTGGGCCAATATGTCCGCATATATCTTGTAGTCATTATTAAGTAAAGATATTGGTCTATCATTATTTATATTCTCTTTGTTCTTGTCTTGTTTAGGGTTTACTGTTATATGTGCTAATTGCCATGACTCCGGGATTCTTCCTTCCGCCATTATTTTATTTATGAGTACTTTCAGCGGAGTAGCCACTACTTCCTCCATTTTTTTAAAATGCAAGGCAGTAAGGGCATCCGGGCCCAGCAACTTCCCCAACTTCGCTTTGGAAATAGCCTCCTGTACTTCCATCATAGAAACTGGGGCATTTAGATATGCATTTTTTTCTATTCCCACTCTGGGTAAGTCTTTCCCCTGCAGATAATTTTTTATATCTTCTTCTGTTTCCTTGCCTATATTACATAAATTTTTGAAGTGGTTGATAAAACACTTATTTCTTCTCGTTTTCTCGCCGTCTTTGATTTTATCTATTAATCTCTCTGTCTCTTCTTCAGTTGCCATGGCAGTATTTTGCTGGGCCTATTTGCAAATTCAAAGGATCTCTGTTTCATCCATCTTATGTTATTTTGGATTTCAATGCTTAACAACTACGAGAATTGTGTTTGTAATAACTTGATTTTTGGTGCTACCTTTTTATTTTTTGGTTCCTTCACTAGTATTTTTTCATTGCTCGCTATTTCTTCTCTTAACTGCTCTAAGTTCCTCTCATAAGCTCTCTTTTCCCCTGCATTTTGCTGGATATAGAAGCCTCTAAGAAATGCTTTACTGGCATCCCAAATTATTCTTATATCAGTGTCTTGTGATTTATTGATTTCAAAGAATTATTTCAACAATTCTTGTGCTTTAATCACCAGATTTTCATCGTTTAATAAATTCTCATTTAATCGCCATCTTTTTTTACCCTTTTGTTTATTTTCTAATTCTAATATCACTGGATTATGATCTGTTATTGTATTTGGGTGAATCTCTGTTTTTTTAAATTTCTATTATTAAATTATTTGAGATCTAGATTGCATAAATTCTCCCTGACGATTGTTAGGCTTCTGAAAAGAGTGTGAACTGTTTCTCCAGTCGATTTTTGTCTCTCCATGCATCCCTTAGGTTTAAGCTGTCCACCATTTGAAAAAATGTATGTGGTGGTCTCCCTTTTCTAGATATTCTGCCCCTTTCTGTCCTGTCCATTTCTAATGAAGGGACTCCATTGAGGTCCCTCACCTTAAGGGGGGAATCCATTCTCAGGCCGATCATCTTTCCTCAGAAGAGGAGCTGGAGGGGGGAAAGACATCCCCTTCGTTTCCAGTGGTCTCAGAAGGAGGGAGAGACACAGTCACGGAGCAGATTAGAGGGGAATTACCCAGCTACGAGAAAATGACAAGAGAAACAGACTCAGCTGGCCCTGAATCAGGAAGACAGATTTCCTCTGAGTTCATTGCCGTGAAGAAGAGTGAACTCTGAGAGGAACACGTCCCTCACTCCATACATATAAATGGGTTCTCCCCTTTGAAGGTCCCTTCATGTTTCTTAAACATTACATTATAGCTAAAGCACTTTCTGCAATCCTTCCATTTAAAGTTATTGATAGTATGTAGGGTGTCAACTGGTAAAGTTCTTCCTGGCCACGAGTCTGTTGATGTAGGACTTCCACAAGGACTGAGCCTCAATATACTTTCCTGACGTTTATGTGGTTTGTCTTTTGTGTGAGTTTGTTGATGTATATCAAGGGTTCCACTCCGACTGAAGCTCCTTCCACATGCCATACATTTAAATGGTTTCTTCCCTGTGTGTCTGCTGATGTTTTCTAAGATTTCCACTTTGACTGAAGCTTTTTCCGCACTTCATGCATTTAAACGGTTTCTCCCCTGTGTGAGTCCGCTGGTGTAATTTAAGGTCTCCATTCTGACTGAAGCTCTTTCTGCACTCAATGCATTTAAATGGTTTCCCCCCTGTGTGAGTCCGTTGATGTCTTCTAAGCATTGCATTGAAACTGAAGCACTTCCCACACTCCACACATTTATATGGTTTCTCCCCTGTGTGAGTCCGTTGATGTATATTGAGGTGTCCACTCTGACTGAAGCTCTTTCCACACTCCATACATTTATATGGTTTCTCTCCTGTGTGTGTCCATTGATGTGTTTTAAGGTCTCCATTCTGACTGAAGCTCTTTCTGCACTCAATACATTTAAATGGTTTCCCCCCTGCCTGTGTGAGTCAATTGATGTCTTCTATGGCCTGAATCGTAACTGAAGCTCTTTCCGCATTCCAAGCATTTAAATGGTTTCTCCCCTGTGTGAGTCCGTTGATGTATTCTAAGGTATCCATTTCGACTGAAGCTCTTTCCACACTCAATGCATTTAAATGGTTTTCCCCCTGTGTGAGTCTGTTGATGTGATCTAAGGGCTCCATTTTCACTAAAGCTCTTTCCGCACTCCATGCATCCATATGGTTTCTCCTCTGTGTGTGTCTGTTGATGTGATCTAAGTCCTGCATCGTAACTGAAGCTTCTTCCACATTCCATACATTTATATGGTTTCTCCCCTGTGTGAATCCGTTGATGTTTTTTAAGGTCTCCATTCTGACTGAAGCTCTTTCCGCACTCAATACATTTAAATGGTTTCTCCCCTGTGTGAGTCCGTTGATGTCTTCTAAGGGCTCCATTTTCACTAAAGCTCTTTCCGCACTCCATGCATTGAAATGGTTTCTCCCCTGTGTGAGTCCGTTGATGCATATTGCGGTGCCCACTCTGACTGAAGCTCTTGCCACACTCCATACATTTATATGGTTTTTCACCAGTGTGAGTTCGCTGGTGTAATTTAAGTTCTCCATTCTGACTGAAGCTCTTCCCACACTCCCTGCATTCATATGGTTTCTCCCCTGTGTGAGTCTGATGATGTTTATTGAGGTGCCCACTCTTACTGAAGCTCTTTCCACACTCCATACATTTATATGGTTTTTCACCCGTGTGAGTCCGTTGATGTGAACTTAAGTGTCCACTCTTACTAAAGCTCTTTCCGCACTCCCTGCATTTAAAAGGTTTTTCACCCGTGTGAATCCGTAGATGTGCACTTAAGTGTCCACTCTGACGGAAGCTTTTCCCGCACTCCATGCATTTAAATGGTTTTTCCCCTGTGTGAGTCCGCTGGTGTATATTGAGGAGTCCTCTTAGACTAAAGTTCTTCCCACACTCCCTGCATTGGAATCCTTTCTTGTCCATGTGAGTCCGCTGATGCGTTCTAAGTTTTCTACTATCAGTGAAACTTTTCCCACTCTCCATACCTTTAAATGTTTTCTCCCCTCTTGGAGTCATTGATGTGAGCTATGTGTGCTCATTCAATGAAGCATATCCCACATTTCACACATTTTAATTTCTATTCCTAATGAAATGAAAGGTGCCCCATCCCCTGGAATTCTGAATGTCTTCTCCATCACCTTCCTCAGAGTGGGAGGAAAGGAAATCCTGTTTGGGTTACAAGAAAGAGAACAAAGGGAAAGAGAACACATCAAGCGCCATTAGCTTCAACATCTCCTACATTCCCCCGCCTCCTCCCCATGTTCCCAATTTTTTGGAAATGAAAAAGCAATGTCATCAAATGATAGTAATGCATCACCACCTTTCATAATCCTCAATCATCGTTAATAAAGCAGCATGATCTTGGAATACAGCCTTTTCAAATCAATTGTTTCCTCACAGAAAAGGCAGCTGCTCTCTGTCCAAGAAACAGTCCTCTCTTTCTCCGCTCCATCGTTCCTTTGGACATTCCCCATCCTCTGCATCATAATCCTCCATCCACCTCTAGATCTTTATGAATCACCTGCACAGTCCCATTGGCCACAGGAGGTCCATGTGGACTATTATGTGAGACCCTGGTCTACATCTTTTCCAGGGACTGTGGTCTGGGTCAGTCAGAGAATTAGTGACAAGACTTGGTGCTTGGGGTCAGCTGAATGGGTGCTCAGGGAAGCTCCTGTTCTTGGAGATGGACCTCCCTCTACATGCCTCACATTGCATTGAGAGAGCAGGAGAAGCAGAAGGAAAGAAGATGGCAAATGGGAATCCCAAGGGTTCTTTATAATGATGATGTGCTGCCTGATCTCAAGCCCCTCTTCTGACACAAGACTACCCTAATCTGGCACTGACAAAGCTGGATATTCAAGGCAAAGGGATAACTGTACTTATCCCTTCATCCTTGAATATGTAGTGTTGATTCATTGATGGCCTGATGTGATATTTCCAGAGACGTGAATTTATTCCTTATCTGTCTCAAATATCTGGGTACCTTTGGTGGGGGTCATGTCATGCACCTTATGGGGTAATTTATCCATCATTGGTCCCCACCCTGCACTCAGCTCTCACCTGTGGCTTCCAGAAGATGTCAGCATGCAACAGGGGCCACAATCCCAGGAATCGCTTCAACTGACCGGCAAAACCAGGCGAGGATAGTTGATGGGTCTCAAATCCTTGGTGGGTTGGGGATTTCTGCTGCAGGTGAAGGCAGACCCTGGTGGATGGAGAGGAGGAGAACAGTGAATCCCACAGTCCAGATTCTGCCCATGCTGCAGAGAAAAGTGAAGGGCCGATGGGATCGTCAACCGGGGAAGGAATCCCATCGAGAAGGAAAACTCTGCTCCTAAACTTTCACTGCCTCTTGAGCTATGTTCAGGGGAAGAAAAGGCTATGGAGGAAAACCTACACAAATCCAGAGTGGAGTCTCTAAGATGGTTGGATGGTGTCCTGCACACCTTCTTCATTCAACTCCTGCAGCCAAGCTGGTGCCAAACATACTGCTCTGCTTTCCTTGGGACCATATCAGCCAGGCTGAGAAGGGGGTCTTGTTGTATAGACAGCCCAGGACCCCCAAACACACTGCCTATGCTTGCAGTGCTGCTAACACAGTGGTTTCAAGCGCAGAAACGAGCTCAAACCTGTTTATCAAAGTCTCTCCGATGTGGAACAAGGAAAGCAGAAGTGCTGTTTACATCATACGTCCCTGTAAAAGTATTTGAAAAGACAAAGTATCCGGTGGCCCCTTGAAAGCTAAAGAAAGTATTGTGGCGGAAGCTTTTGGGGGTGCAGGACCAGGAAAGCTCCTGCCACCCTGATCCTTCCAATGGGGACTCAGGCCTCATCATGGGACTTGAACTGCCCTGGCTGATTATCTCCAATGGGATAGATATTGAGAGGAAAGCTCTTTCCTGGTTCTGCTGGATCTCTTAGCGGCTTTGGAGACCTTTGGCCATGGTGTCCTTCTGGACCCTCTAGGGGAGCTGGGGGCCCTGTTATGAAGTGGTTCCCCTCCTTCCTCCTGGGCCATGTCCAGAGAGTGGTGTTCAGACCCCTGGATGCTTACTTGTGGGGTGCCCCAGGGCTCCATCCTCTCCCCTATGCTTTTTACTATCTATATGCAGCCACTGGGAGAGATCATCAGGGGGGTTGGGTTGGGTGTTCACCAGTATGTGGATGATGCCCAGCTCTTCTTCTCTTTCAAATTGGAACTAGTGAAGATGGTGAATGCCGTGTGTGGCTGTCTGTAGCTGGTTGGAGGATGGATGGCGGCCAACACATTGAGGCTGAATCCTGACAAGACAGAAATACTGTCCCTGGGGGAGGATGGGGGCATTCCTGGTCCTGATGGGATAACTGTGCCCCTGAAGGACCAGGTGTGCAGCCTGGGGGTCATTTTGGACTCCCAGCTGTGCATGGAGGCGCAGATCAATTCTGTGTCCAGGGCAGCTGTCTGGCAGCTCCATCTGGTACACAGGATGAGACCCAAGTAGCCTGCAGACTGTCTGGCCAGAGTGGTGCATGCTCTGGTTATCTCCTGCTTGGAGTACTGCCAGCTGCTCTACATGGGGCTACCTTTGAAGGTGACTCTGAAGCTATAACTAATCCAGAATGGGGGAGCTAGACTAGTTACTGGGAGCAGCCACTAAGACCACATAACATTATTTCTAAAGTATCTCCCCTGGCTCCCAGCGCATTTCCGAGCACAATTCAAACTGTTGGTGCTGACTTTTAAAGTGTCTGTGGGATGTGAAACACAAGAGCAGTCAAGTACAACATCCCTAGAGTGGAAATAAAAGGGGATGTCTGGAGCAGCCAGTCAGAACTTCCGGTTTCTCCTAGGCTGGGACAGACTTCTTCTGCATGTGACTAGAGGTGGGCGCGAACTCACCTGCCCAGGTAACAAAAGAGCAGGACTGGTCAGCCACTCTCTCTCTGACTACATTCGTCGAAGAAGCAACATCTGCTTAGCCTAAGATGCTTTCTTGGGCTGTCTCCTTATGGGATAGTTTCCAGGTGTATGTAACTTTTGTAACTTAAGTCTGCCTTCTGGGATCCATTTGTGAACAGAATGTGTGAGTAAACTCTTTTTATACTTTTATAGAAGACTGTGTCGTGTCTATCTTTTTATGAGGGACTAAAGGGGAAATTACCAAGGAAACTTATTTTAGAGGCTTTAGCGAGCCTGAGCAAATGCATCCGCTGTAAGTTTAAAAAGGGGAATGTTACTCTGCTAAATTGTACAACTTGTTAGCACAAGTTGGAAAGGATATAATCAAACAATATATCCTCTCCTGCATCCCTGAACATTCCCACTGTGTCATGGTTGCATTTTTCAGGCATAGAAAAGTACAGATGTAATGTATAGCGATAATTCCTAACCTACTTGTTCAAGAAGGTTCTGGTAGTTTTACTCTGTATGATTCAAAGCTGGTGTTTTCTTTAGATCATGGGGAGGCAAGCTAAGGCCTGGGGGTATAAATGCGATGATGATGATGATGGTCTTGTGGGGTTTTTAAAAGTTATTTTGGAGCTCATACTGCTATATCAGCTCATAAAATGTTATGGGTGGAGAAAATCACAGGGTTGCCATAAACTATAATCCCACCCAGGAAATCTCATTCATATACATTCTGTAAATTTGGGGAGGTCACACACCTCACCTGTGCTAATACTGGCAGTCTTTGGCCTGCACAGGCAAACCCTGTGTGTAGAGCCTCCAGCCACAGGCACTGTCTATCAGGAAAATGGGTCCTTTGACTGGGAAGATTCATGGAGTCGCTGTCGTCGGATGCTGAAGGATTGTATCTCAGCTTGTCAGTCACTCTGACATTGCCTACAAAGAATAAGAGGAACAGAAATGTTTTGAGGTGCAACTTCTATTTCATGGACTCTGCGCCCGTTTCTGAGGACAGGTGTACATTATCCTCATCCTCAGTGAACCAGGCAGTGGAAAAGACAATAAAGATGGAAGGCTGAGAGAGAGGAAAAGGTTTCTGGCTGCTTCCTGGGTGGGATTGTGGAAACAAAGAGCCACTTCCGAGAAGGCCTCTCCCCTCCCCTCTTCCTCTCGGGATTTCCTCTCCAGGGGACCAGTGGTTGGACTGGGCAGAATCATTGTCTGGACAGGGCAGGGGCTTATGGGGGCTTATGGGGTGGGAAGAGGATGGAGACTGCAGGAAGGAAGGGGTGGGGGGACTGGACCCCCCACTTTCCAGGGATCCCTCTCTGGTCGCCTTGGGGGGGCATTCCTGGCAGGAGGGAGAAGTCAAGGCGGCACCTCCGGAGATTCATCGTGGGCGTCATGATGGAGACGCCCTACCCAGACTCTCCTTCCTATCTCTCCCCCCCCCCCCGCCAATGCTGCCCTTCCCTGTCCCAGGGATGCTCCCCTCCCTCCCCCCACTTCCTTGACCCCCTCCCTCTCTCCTGAGTCTCCCCTGCATCCAGAGGCTCCCTTGGCTCTGCTCACCCCACACCCTGCGCCCCCATCTCTCCAGCTGGAGGCGCCCCCCCAAGACAAGCAGGGGAGGGACGGGGGTCTCTATCCCTCGTGCCGATTAACCCTTTCGTGGCCCAACTCTCTCTGCGCGGAGCCCCCAGCGCTCCGGGGATGCCTGCGCGGGGGACACGGGGCGATGGGGTCCTCATGGGGACTCCCTGGGTGGGGGTCCCATGCCCGCCCCTGTCAAGGCGCCTAAGGGGCCGAGAAAAGGGGCGTGCAGGGTTCCAGGCCCTGCCGACGGGGCCCACGAAAGGCGCTCTGGGGAGCTGGCGGGGTCTCTGGGTCCTTTTCTCCCCCTCCCCCCCCCGCAACCTCTTTACCTCTTTGTCCTCGCTCCGAGTCTCATTTCTTTCCTGCAACATCCACGTTGGGCGGGGATCCTCCTCTTCCCATCCTCCTCCCCTTTCCGAAAGCGCCCCCCCCCTAGATCTACGGGATAGAGCAGCAATCCGGAGTGGAAGCTCCACTTGCGGGAGAAGCAGGCAGGTTGGGAGGGGGGCTCCCCCCTCATTTCCGGAGCGAAGCCGGATTGGAGGAGGAGGAGGAGGAGGAGGAGCAATGTATTGGGGGCGGGATCTGGGATTGTGTGGGCGGGATGAGAGAAGGATGTGCCGGGAGGGGAGGGAAAGTGTTGAGCGGGTGGGGGGGAAGGAGGAGAGGAAATCCCCCGCCCGGTCTTCCTTCTGGGATCAGAAGAGGGGGGAGGGGCTGATCCCGACAATCCAACAGCGAAGTCACAAAATGAGTTCTGCATGGAAATCAGATCAGACTCCGAGTTCGTGTTTGGGCAACGTTACAAGTCTGTCCGTCGGGATGCCTGGCGATTCCTGCTCCCTGCCTTTTCCCGGCCAGCCTGAGAGATCACTGGAAAGGGCGCATTTCTTGACTCCAGAATCCATCACCGCAGACCCGTTTCATTCAGGCCTAGAGATCTGCTCTTTGGCCCAGTCTGCTTGGATCATCAATGGATCATATGGATCATCCATGATGTCATACCCATCTCACGGAGGGGGCGGGGGCTCAGGAAGAATCTCCTGCCACGTGACTGGGGTCAGACAGGGCTGCTGTTTTGCTCTCCTTACTATTTCAGCTCAGGTTTTCCTGGCAGAAGTTACATTTCATCACGAAATGGGTGGATTCATTGAGGAAACGGGGCTACGTTGAAAAGAGGCAAATGTGTCTACTTTGTAACCACCCAGTGAGTTGTGTTGCAAAGGCCATTTGAAGAAAGGCTCCTATTGTATCACCTGCGGCTACATGCCGGAGTTTTGGTGGTTTGTGGAAATGTGTCTCTGTAAATGCGCTTATCCCCGTGCATTTATAATGGCATGACATTAAATCCCATGAGATCCACAAGCACCAGAACCATAAGCCCACCTAGGAGTCCAAAAGCACAGAACGAAGCAGCCCTATCAAAAGCTGGGTGTCGAACAACAACAACAACAACAACAACTTTTTTTGTACCCCACCCATCAAACTGGATTGCTCCAGCCACTCTGGGCAGCTTCCCAAAGAATAGAAGAAAAGATAACCCAACATGAAATATTAAAAGCTTCCCGATATGGAGCTGCTTTCAGGCGTTTATGGAGGTTCGTCTCCTTGACATCTGGTGGGAGAGCGTTCCACAGGGCAGTCATGACAACCGAGAAGGCCCTCTGTAACCTCACTTCTCGCAATGAGGGACCTGCCAGAATGAAGCAGGACCACCTGGAGGAATTTTACCCTTATGCTTTCCATATAATTAGTTAGCCATATATAACCATATATAACCATACATCCTTATACGTAATGCTTTTTATATAAACCATGTTTGAATCATGAAGGCTTCTGCAAAGCTTAGGGCAAAATGCTTAGATTTGAAAAATCCAAAATGAACTCTGCCCCAGTTCTCTCCCCTTGTTCTTTTCAATGTCTCGCTAACATAAGGGGGGAAGCAATAAATCTGCTGTGCTGGCATTTTCCTCCTGTCCAGACAGGGTCCTGAGCAGCTAAAAACAGGAAGATGCTAACCGCAAAATGTCCCTGTTTGACAGATGTTGCGTAGGAGAGCGTAAGGGCCGAATACAGTTCCTGTCTCCTTTTTATTAGGGGAAAGGTCGGACTAATGTTCAGACTGAAGAAAACAGAAGTTGGGAGGGAACTCTTTACATGATCAGGGGGCAAGGCTTGAATTCGCTCATTGGTTTTATTTTTGCTGCCGTGTGCGATTGTATTTGATTATGTCATGATCTATGATGTATGTACTCAGGTATAAAGCCTCAGGGCCCTAGAGCTGGAGTGCCCAGTCCCTGGAAACAATTTAACTGGGTCAATTATTGCTTAGCAATAAATATCACTTTCTTTTTCTCTACTGCTGCATCTGTCAATTCTTGGACACAATTTGAGTGGGTCACAGGTACCTTAAAATCCTTGCTACAAGAAGGCCATCGGAGCTGGACCTCAGTGTCCGCGCTGAGCGATGGACGTGGAGACGCTCCTTCCCTTCTTCTGGGCTGAGACCATTTAGAGCTTTCAAGGTCAGCGCCAGCACTTTGAATGGTGCTCGCTCGGAAACGGACCGGGAGCCAGTGAAGATTTCTTAGGACCCGTCTTCAGGGGCCAGCTGTTAGGGGGCCGTTCAGCTGCTGTCCAAAACTGAAGGTATCCCTTGCCGGAAGTAATCCATAAACCTCTCCTGCTCCGCCTTCTCGGGATGCTATTGGTGCGCGATGCTCCGGCTCTCGAGAGAGGGAGAGGCGTGAGTTGGGTGCGCTCGGCTTGCCAAGGGTTAAACAGAAACGAGCTAGATTCCTAGAGAGGAAAGTAAAAGGGGGGGCAGGGTCCTCCAGAGCGAAAGCCTAACCCCTCCCTTTCCTGCAAGAAGTCGGGCGTGTGGGGGTCCCGTTGGTTCGGCTCTGCAGAGGCTGCCTGGGGGCGCCTGCTGGGATCCGGTGAGTCTCCTCTCTCCCAGGATAGGGCCCATGGGGAGAGCGGGGGTCCCAGTGCTGCATGGCAAGAGGGGGGCAAGTCAGGGCGCGGAGGGTCGCAGGAGGGCGGCAGCTCTGCTCTTGCTTTGCATGGATGCACTGCTGACCCCTTGGGTCCAAGAGTGGGGAAATGCATGCAGAGAAACCCCATTCAGATGTATGGATCAGTCCCCTTTTATGACAGAGGTTGGCCGCGGATGGAAACATTCGGACATGAAATATACCCTGGTCCCTAAAACCTCACCTGTGCAAGGAAGGAAGGAAGGCAGGAAAGAAGGAAAGAAGGGGGGCAGAGAAGAGAAAGCGCTTCCTCTTGCAGGGCAGAGTAAAACCTGTGGAACTGCCTCCCACAAGAGCCAGGGAGGCCACCAATCAAGGTGGCCTTAAAAGAGGAGGAGACCAATCCGTGGAGGAGGAGGAGAGGGCGATGGGGGGGGGGGTTCCTCTGCTCTATGGGGCAGCCCTATGGCCTGATCCTGCAGTGCTCATTTTCTCCTCCAGTGCTTAGTGTGTGTCCAGATGCAAGCGTGGCCTCTGAGATTGCTTGGGGTTGAGCTAGATGATCCTTGGGGTGCCATCCACTTCTACAGTTCCATGAAAGCACCAGTGGAGGTCTCACAAGCCAAGGCATTTAGAGCAGGAGAGGTCCTGCTGGAAAGGAAACAACCAGTGCAACTGTTTTAAAACAGGAATCCAATGTGTTAGTTGTGGGGGGACTCAGTGGGGAGGGGTAGACCCATGGATGCCGCCTTGATCTCCTTGGACAAGGAGGTGGGAGAGAAATGCCATTCATAAAGAGAGGCAGCCCAGCCAATCATCTGGCTGCTGCATTTTGGACCAGTTCCCAAGTCGCCTTCAAGGGCAGTTCCACACAGAGAGTGTTGCAACCATCCCATCTGGTGCAGAGCAGGGAGGACCAGGGCCATGTCCTCTCTGTCCCAAAAGGTCTGTGGGGTGGGGAACTAGCCTGAGCTGGACATGGGCCTCAATGGATGATGGACCCAGGAGTGCCCTCAGGTATTCATGACTGGGGAGGGGGCATGTTAAGCAATATAACTTCTTCTTCTTCATCATCATCATCATCATCATCATCATCATCATCATTACTGTTAGTTCCCTGTCTGTAATCCAAATCTCCTAGAGCAGATTACAAAATTTAAAAAAACCAATAAAACAGTTGAAAACACATTACAGTGGTACCTCAGGTTAAGAACTTAATCCCTTCCGGAAGTCTGTTCTTGACCTGAAACTGTTCTTAACCTAGACACCACTTTAGCTAATGGGGCCTCCTGCTGCCACCGTGCGATTTCTGTTCTCATCCTGAAGCAAAGTTCTTAACCCAAAGTACTATTTCTGGGTTAGTAGAGTCTGTAACCTGAAGTGTCTGTAACCTGAAGCGTCTGTAACCTGAAGCGTCTGTAACCCAAGGTACCACTGTACTCTCATAGAAAGGCGACTCCTACTTTATTTGCTTTTGAGTGCACACAGACGCACCCGTCTTGCATGCTTGAGTAAAGCAACTCCAGGGCAGGAGGAGAGTAGGGGCCACGTGTAGAGCAAGTCCCACACTCAGGTCAAAAACACACAGAGAAGCAGCAGGACTTCTTCAGTAATAGTTTACTGAGCTTTCAAAGCATACAGTTCTCACTGGGTCCCCAGTGAGGCACAAAACTTAGCGCCTGAGAGCAAATCCAGTTTCAGCAGTAAAATCATACAGCACACAGGATACCTAAGTCAGGCACACACACCGGCAGAAGGGAGCAAGGGAGGAAAGAGGCTGGAACGACACAGGGCAATGGATGTGTGTGTGTCGCTTCCTGTCGTCTGGGAGGGAAGTCAGCAACTCGGCATCTGCAGGGGCTTCACGAAGAAAAGCTTCCAGGCAAATGGGCATCACAGAAACACACACTGTGATTCTTGGTATGTTGCCGTATCAATTGTTTTTGAAAGGTTATCATGACGTGGTCTAGAAACCAGTTTGGAACAATATATCGCCTGGCCCTAATCCTCACTGACCACCAGAAATCCAGATAAACACTCCTTTATAAATAAAGCACTTTTTGCAATCGTTTCATTTAAACTGCTTCTTCTCTTTGAGGTTGTTGATGGTTTGAAGGGTTTCAACTCCTAAAGTTCTTCCTGTCCGTAAGTCTGTTGATGTAGAATTTCCACTAGGACTGAACCTCTATCTACTTTCCTCATATTTATAAGGTTTGTCTTTTGTGTGAGTTTGTTGACATAAATCAAGGGTTCCTCTCTGACTGAAGCTGCTTCCACAGTCCATACATTTAAATGGTTTCTGCCCTGTGTGTCTGCTGATGTTTTCTAAGATTTCCATTCTGACTGAAGCTCTTTCCGCACTCCATGCATTTATATGGTTTCTCCCCTGTGTGAGTCCGTTGATGTCTTCTAAGTGTTCCATTATCATTAAAGCTCTTTCCGCACTCCAAACATTTAAATGGTTTCTCCCCTGTGTGAATCGGTTGATGTATATTGAGCTGTCCACTCTGACTGAAGCTCCTTCCACACTCCATACATTTAAATGGTTTCTCCCCTGTGTGAGTCCGTTGATGGCTTTGAAGGGCTGCATTGAAACTGAAGCTCTTTCCACACTCCATACATTTAAATGGTTTCTCTCCTGTGTGAGTCTGTTGATGTCTTCTAAGTTTTCCATTATCACTAAAGCTCTTTCCGCACTCCATACATTTAAATGGTTTCTCCCCTGTGTGAGTCCGTTGATGTGTTCTAAAGTTTCCATTGAAACTGAAGCTCTTTCCACACTCCAAACATTTATATGGTTTCTCCCCTGTGTGAATCTGTAGATGTGTTTTAAGGCTTCCATTCTGACTGAAGCTCTTTCCGCACTCCAGGCATTTAAATGGTTTTTCCCCATGTGAGTCCGTTGATGTGTTCTAAGTGTTCCATTTTCACTAAATCTCTTTCCGCACTCCAAACATTTAAATGGTTTCTCTCCTGTGTGAGTCCGTTGATGTCTTCTAAGTGTTGCCTTATCACTAAAGCTCTTTCTGCACTCCAGGCATTTAAATGGTTTCTCCCCCGTGTGAGTCTGTTGATGTCTTCTAAGTTTTCCATTGAAACTGAAGCTCTTTCCACACTCCAAACATTTATATGGTTTCTCCCCTGTGTGAATCTGTAGATGTGTTTTAAGGTTTCCATTCTGACTGAAGCACTTTCCGCACTCAATGCATTTAAATGGTTTTCCCCCTGTGTCAGCCAGTTGATGTCTTCTAAGGGTTGCATTGAAACTGAAGCTCTTTCCACATTCCATGCATTTAAATGGTTTCTCCCCTGTGTGAGTTTGTTGATGTCTTCTAAGGGTTGCATTGAAACTGAAGCTCTTTCCACATTCCATGCATTTAAATGGTTTCTCCCCTGTGTGAGTCCGTTGATGTCTTCTAAGGCTTCCACTTTCACTAAAGCTCATTTCACACTCCATACACTGAAATGGTTTCTCCCCTATGTGAGTCCGTTGATGTCTTCTAAGGCTTCCACTATCACTAAAACTCTTTTGACACTCGATACATTTATATGGTTTCTCCCCTGTGTGAATCCTCTGGTGCATTTTAACATATCTATTCTGACTGAAGCTCTTTCCACACTCCATACATTTAAATGGTTTCTCCCCTGTGTGAGTTTGTTGATGTGATCTAAGGGTTGCCTTGGAATTGAAACTCTTTCCACGCTCGATACATTTAAATGTTTTCTCCCCTGTGTGAGTTTGTTGATGTCTTCTAAGTGTTCCATTCTCACTAAAACTCTTTCCGCACTCCAGGCATTTAAATGGGTTCTCCCCTGTGTGAGTCCGTTGATGTAAAGTTAAGTTTCCCCTATGACTGAAGTTCTTCCCACACTCCCTGAATTTAAATAATTTCTGCCCTGTGTGAGTCTGTTGATGTATTCCAAGTTCATCACTTCGACTGAAGCTCTTTCCACACTCCATACCTTTAAATGGTTTCTCCCCTGTTTGAGTTTATTGATGTGAGATATGTGTGCTCATTCAGTGAAGCATATTCCACATTTCACACTTTTTAATGGCTATTCCTAATGAAACGAAAGGTTCCCCATCTCCCAGAATTCTGACTGTCTTCTGTATCACCTTCAGAATGGGCGGAAAGGCAATCCTATTTTGGTTTCAAGGAAGAGAAGAAAGGGAAAGAGAACACATCAAATGCCATTAGCAGCTTTTCTTATTTCAACATTTCCTATATTCCCCCACCTCCTACCCATGTTCCCAGTTTTTAGGAAATGAAGATGCAATGATGTCAAATGATAGTAATGCATCACCACCTTTCATAATCCTCACTCATTTTTAATAGCGCAGCATGATCTTGGAATACAGCCTTTCCAAATTAATTGTTTCCTCACAGGAAAGGCAGCTGCTCTCTGTCCATGAAGAGGTCCCCCTTTTTTCTGGTTCATCGTTCCTTTGGACATTCCCCATCCTCGGCATCATAATCCTCCATCCACCTCTATCTCTCTCTCTCTTTTTTAATCAGTTTTTACTGATTTTCATTATTACACATACAAATAGAATACATACACTCATTATACATTTATTCATCCACCTAAGCCTTAAGCTCTGCCGAGCTTCGGACTTCCCTTCATCTCTTCGGTAAGTATCATATAGTTATAACATCGCGTATTCTATTTAATACTATTTTGTCTTATGCCGTTAGAGTTACTCCAACCCTGCCAGTGTCTTTAAAGTTTTACCATTTTCTCTTACATATACCAAATATTTACTCCAATTTTCAACAAACTTCTTTTCATCTTGGTCCCGTATTTTCCCCGACAATCTAGCCAATTCTGCGTAATTCATCATTTTGGTCTGCCATTCCATGATTGTAGGTAGAGTATCAGTTTTCCAGTTCTGGGCCAACATAGTTCTAGTTGCTGTCATGGCGTACAAGAAAAGATTTTTATCCTTCTTTTTAATTTCCTTCCCTTTCAATCCCAATAAAATCTTCAGGTTTTTTTAGAAAATATTTTTTGTACTTATTTATTTATTTATTATAAATATTTTTTATTGATTTTCCAACATACATTTATAATATCCAATCAAAATTTATCACATATTTTCTCTTTTGGACTTCCTTCAGCCTCTCTAACAATCATCCATTATTCAATTTTTTAATTACACATTTCCTAATTTTTATATTGCAATTTATATACCTTCACCCTCTTATTTTTCTTCTACACAATATTCCTCAAACATTCACAGAGCTTCTTGAAATCCCACTAGCGTTGTTTGCTCATCACATATACATTTCAAATAATATGAAAATTTTCCCCAATCTTCAATAAACTTTTGGTCTCGTAGATATCTGATCTTCCCCGTTAGTTTATCTAGTTCTGCATAGTCCATCAGTTTCATTCTCCATTCTTCTAACGTCGGTAGTTGTTCCTGTTTCCATTTTTGGGCCAGCCAGTAGTATTCTTGCTGCAGTTACTGCATATTGGAAAAGTTTACAGTCCTTTCTATTTATCTCATTTCCTACTATTCCTAAAAGAAAAGCCTCTGGTTTCTTAACAAATGTATATTTCAACATCTTTTTCAACTCATTATATATCAATTCCCAGAAACCCTTCACCTTCTTGCAATCCCACCACATATGGTAAAATGTTCCCTCTTTTTCTTTACATTTCCAACACTTATTACATGTTTTATACATTTTTGCCAATATACCATCTATAAACCATTTTCATCACATTTTCCTTTAACGCAGTGCATGCCGTAAATTTTATATTTTCATTCCATAATTTTATCCAGTCATTGAACTGTATATTATGACCCAAATCTCTGGCCCAGTGTATCATAACCGATTTAACTTCCTCGTCTTTTGTATACCATTCCAGCAACATTTTATACATTTTAGATAAATTTTTGTACTCATTATTTATTATTTCCATTTGAAATTTTGATTCTTTTTCATCAAAACCTCTTTCTTTAAAATCCTTTTTAAACATTTCATTAACCTGATAATAATGCAACCAATCATATACATGCTCCTTCACATCTTCATAAGGTTCAATTTTCCATTTTCCTCCTTCTTTTACTATCAATTCTTTATATGTAATCCAGTTCCCCCTTAAATTGACTTTCTTAAGCCTCATAACTTCTAACGGAGATAGCTAGTGGGGAATTCTTGGTTCTAATAAACTTTTATACCTCTCCCATATTTCTATGAGAGATCTTCTAAAGATGTGGTTTTCGAAACCTTTATGGATTTTTTTCTTCTCACACCATAAATATGGGTGCCAGCCAAATCTGTTATCAAAACCTTCTAAATCTAACAAACCAGTATTTTTTAACTTTATCCATTCCTTCAATCAACAGAGACACGAAGCTTCATAATATAATTTCAAGTCTGGCAGGGCGAAGCCTCCTCTTTCTTTCGCATCCGTTAATAACTTAAACTGAATTCTTACCCTGCCAGATATATCTTGAAATTGCTCTTTGCCATTCTTTAAAGATCACTGTCCCCTTGATTATTGGAATTGTCTGAAACAAAAACAACATCTTTGGCAGCACGCTCATCTTAATCATTGAAATTCTCCCCAAAAAAGATAACTTCATTCGACCCCACACCTCTAGATCTTTCTTAATTCCCTTCCACACTGGCTCATAGTTATTCTGAAACAAATCAAGATTCTTAAGGGTTAACCAGATTTCCAAATATTTAACTTTTTTTGCCACTTCGATCCCTATTTGTTGTTGCATTGTTTCTATCATACCTTGTTCCATATTTTTTGTAAGTATTTTGGTTTTTTTCTTATTTAATATAAACCCTGCCACTTGACCAAATTGTTCAACTTCTTCCAAAACTACTTTTGCACTTTCCAGCGGTTCTTCCACTGTTATTACCAGATCATCAGCAAAGGCTTTTACTTTATACTCATTCCGGCCTGCTGACACACCTTTTATTGCTTCATTTCTCCTTATTGAATTTAAGAAAATTTCCAGAACCATTATGAATAACATTGATGAGAGAGGGCATCCTTGTCTCGTACCTTTTGATATTTTTAATTCTTCTGTAATCATGTTGTTTACAATAAGCTTCGCTCTTTGTTCAGTATATATCGCTTTTATTCCATTAAAGAATTATTTCCCCACTTCCATATATTCTAATTTTTTTTAACATAAAGTCCCAAGAAATGTTATCAAAGGCCTTTTCTGCATCCACAAATATTAACACAGCTTGTTTCTCATTCCTGGCTGTCAGATATTCTAACAAATTAATTATATTCCTTATATTATCTTTCATCTGTCTGCCAGGAAGGAAACCCGCCTGGTCTTTATGAATAATTTCTTGTAATATCTTTTTCAACCTCTTCGCTAAGATACTTGCAAAAATTTTGTAGTCTGTATTTAGCAATGAGATAGGCCTGTAATTTTTAACTTGAGTCAAATCGGAGTCTTGTTTTGGAATTAGTGTAATAAAAGCTTCTTTCCACATCTCCGGCATTTCTCTATCCTGAAGAATATTGTTCATGACTTCTCTCAGCAGTGTAGACAGATGTGCCTCATTTCTTTATAATAACTTGCTGTAAATCCATCTGATCCTGGAGCTTTCCCTTTTTTCAACTCTTTTATGGCTTCTTTAATCTCTTCCATTTCTATGGGGGCATTCAGCCTTTCTTTCTTTTCTGTCGGGATCTTCTGCACCTTTTTTTTCTTTTAAAAATCTTTCTATTTTTCTCATGTTATTTTTCTCTTTACTATTATATAAATGTCTGTAAAAGTCCAAGAATCCTTTTCTGATACCTTTTGGATTAACTATCTCTTCTCCTTCTATGATGATTTTATTTATTGTATTCTGTTCCTTTCTTTTCTTAATTTGCCATGCCAGCCATTTGCCTGATTTATTTGCAAATTCAAAGTTCCTTTGTCGCAATTTTTTTATATTCCACTCCACTTCCTTATTTATTATCATAGCAAATTGTGTTTGCAGAGCTTTTATATTCTGTTTTATTTTCAAATTGTCTGGTTTCTCAATTATTTTTTGTTCATTGTCCATTATTTGTCTTAAAATTTCCTTCTTGCCTTTCTCTCTGCTTTTATTTTTTATTGAATTCTGTTGGATAAAAAATCCTCTCATCACCGCCTTGCTGGCATCCCACACTACATTCATTTTTGTACCCTTATTACAATTGTTCATAAAATACTCCGCCAGCTTCTTTTGTGCCCCCTCTAAAAATTTTTGATCATTTAGAAGGTAGTCATTAATTCTCCATCTGAATGATGGAGTATTTCTTCGTAACCTCTTATTTCACATTTGATTGGATTATGATCTGAGATCACTCTTGGTTGAATTTCAGCTTGCATGATTCTTGGAGTTAATTCATTAGATACCTGTCAGGGAACTGCCATCGGAGCTAGAGGCGGAGGGAAGGCTCCCGAGGGATGCCGGAGAGGGTCCCAGTAGGGAGAGAGGCAGCCCATCTGCTGGGGAAGGAAATAAGCGTAACACCAGTGGAGAAGGGGAGCAGATGGGGGAATTGGAGAGGAGGCTCCAGGACTCTTCACCGGAGACCAGTGGGGAGAGCACGGGTACTCCGCTGCCCACACCCTCCCTGCGCAGAAGACTTCCGCGCAGGGAGAGTAGGAGGAGACTTGGCGTCAAAGAACTTCTTTGCTGGAAGAAGTTCAAGAAACGCCCACTGACGGATTCTGCCAGCGACTGAGACAGCCACGAAGTGAAAGGCTGTCCAGACAGAAAGGGTTCAACCAGGTAACCTAGCCAGGAGTGGCGGCAACTTACGCATGAGCATAGGACTACCCTAATCTGGCAGTGAATATTAGCTGGATATTAAGGGCAAATAGATAACTGTACTTAATAGAAACTTCAACCTTGAATATGTAGTATTGAATCATTAATTGCCTGAAGTTGTGTTATTTCTGGAGACATGAATTTATTCCGGTTCTGTCTCAAATATCATAATTATAGGATGTCATGGGATGTTAGAGGAGCGGTAGTTCCTTTAGTGGGGGACATTGTCATGCACCTTCTGCAGTAAATTATCCACCATTGGTCCCCACCCTGCACTCAGCTCTCACCTGTGGCTTCCAGAAGCTGTCAGCATGCAACAGGGGCCACAATCCCAGGAACAGCTTCAACCGGCCGGCTAAACCAGGTGAGGATAGCTGCTGGGTCTCATATTCTTGGTGGGTTGGGGAATTCTGCTGCAGGTGAAGAAAGACCCTGGTGGATGGAGAGGATGAGAACAACAGTCGATCCCACAGTCAAGAAGGCAGATTCTGCCCATGCTACAGAGGAAAGTGAAGGGCAGATGGGATCGTCAACCAGGGAAGGGAGCCCATCGAGAAGGAAAACTCTGGTCCTAAACATTCGCGGCCTCGTGAGTTATTTTCAGGAGAAGAAAAGGCTATGGAGGAAAACCTTACACAAATCTTGAGTGGAGTTTCTAAGATGCTTGGATAGTGCCCTGCACACCTCCTGCCAGCAACTCCTGCAGCCAAGCTGGTGCCTAACTGCTGAGAAGGGGGTCTTGTTGTCTAGGCAACCCAGGACCCCCAAACACACTGCCCAGGCTTCCATTGCTGCTAACACAGCAGTTTCAGGTGGAGAAATCAGCTCAGACCTGTGTATCAAAGTCTCTCCGATGTGGAGCAAGGGAAACAGAAATGCTACTTACATCATAGGGCACTGTAAAAGTATTCAAAATATTTGTTTTTTGAAGAAAAGACCACCATGTATCAGGTGGCCCCTTGAAAGCTAATGAATGTATTGTGCCTGGAGCTTTTGGGGGTGCAGGACCAGGAAAGCTTCTGCAACCATTAACCTTCCAATTGGGATTCAGGCCTCATCATGGAACTCACACTGCCCTGGTTGCTGTGACTGATGTTCTCCGAATGGTCTGAGGGGGAAGCTGTTTCCTGTTTCTGCTAAATCTCTCAGTGGCTTTGGAGACCTTTGGCCATGGTATCCTTCTGGACCCTCTAGGGGAGATGGGGGAACTGCTGTGCAGTGGTTCCTCTCCTTCCTCCTGGGCCATGTCCAGAAAGTGGTGTTGGGGGATGAGTGTTCAGACCCCTGGGCTCTCACTTGTGGGGAGCCTCAAGACTCCATCCTCTCCCCCATGCTTTTTAAGATTTATACGAAGCTGCTGGGAGAGATCATCAGGGGTTTTGGACTGGGTGTTCACCAGTATGTGGGTGATACCCAGCTCTTCTTCTCATTTAAATCGGAACCAGTGAAGGTGGTGAATGCCCTGTGTTGGTGCCTGGAGGTGGTTTGAGGATGGGTGGCAGCTAACAGATTGAGGTTGAATCCTGACAAGATAGAAGTACTGTCCCTGGAGGACGGTCAGATGTGGAGGATTCCCTGGTCCTGAATGGGGTAACTGTGGCCCTAAAGGACCAGGGGCACAGCCTGTGGGTCATTTTGGACTCACAGCTGTCCATGGAGGCGCAGGTCAGTTCTGTGTCCAGGTCAGTTCTGTCTGCCAGCCACATCTGGTACACCAGATGAGACCCTCCCTGCCCTCGGACTGTCTCACCAGAGTGGCGCATGCTCTGGTTATCTCCAGTTTGGACTACTGTCATGTGTTGTACATGGGGCTACCTTTGAAGGTGACGCAGAAACTGCAACTAATACAGAATGCAGCAGCTGGACTAGTAATTGGGAGCAGCTGCGGAAACCACATAACACTGGTCCTAAAGGATCTTCCCTGGCTCCCAGCGCATTTCCAAGCACAATTCACACTGTTGGTGCTGACCTTTAAAGTGTCATAGTTGCATTTTTCAGGCATAGAAAAGTATTGATCTAATGTAGAGAGATCAATCATTCCTGGTCTATTGCTTCAAGAAGGTTCTGGTGGTTTTGCTCTGTGTGATTCAAAGTTGGTGTTTTCTCAAGCTGGAACATTTTAGCTGATAAGGGAGTTTCCTTTCTGTTGTAATGAGGTTATGCTGAATCTTCCTTGATTTTGGGAACCAGATGAAGCTGGTTAAATTGGAGTGAGCCAGGCTTGTAATCCCGTTCCAACGTTACTCTGACACTGAATTGTTTATAAATTACAGTATTGAAAGGTGCCTGGTCCCACTTCCTATTCTGCTATTTCTCTACTCTGCTTGTGTGCGTCTTACTTGAGTGCTAGATTCAGGCAGGTAGCCGTATTGGTCTGACGCAGTCAAAATTAATAAAAAAGGAATTTCAGAAATAGACTTGAAAGAGAAGTTGCTGAATTTCAACTTATTACTAAACTGAAAAAAATGGAGAGACCTGGTCTGAATAGAGATATTGGATTCTTGTCTCATTACACATACTAAAGCTATTTTTGGTCATCTGCATACTATCCCATGCTTTTTCCTGTAGGACTAATTGCAGTCATTAACAGTCGTCAACAGCTTTACCATACCCATCTCCTACTACCCTTCTGAGAAAAACCCCACCCCACCCTCCCACTATATATAAGGGTCTGGTGACTTCTGTTTCAGTGTATCTGAAGAAGTTTGCATGCACACCAAAGGTTATACCCAGGACAATCTTAGTTGGTCTCTAAGGAGCTACTGGACAATTGTTTTTATTTACTTGAGTGCTGTTTTGGTATGCCAAGTTAGGTTTCTATTTAAGTTAGGTCTTTGGTATGTTTTGGATCCTGTTATGCTGCTTTGCATTCAGTAATAAATTTATTTGCTGAATAAAATGTTTGCTGCCTCTTTGCATTTTTTCCTACTCTGCTAAATATACGTCGGACTTGCTCTGGAGGTCATTATGGAGGAGCAAGATCTGCGAGCTGAAGTCTTCAACAGCCTCGGCCCTGTAGACCTGAAGGAGCGTCTAAACCCCTATGGCTCAGTCTGGACACTGAGGTCCTCTTCTGAGGGTCTTCTGCTGGTTCCTTCCCTGCGAGAAGCGAAGTTACAGGGAACCAGGCAAAGGGCAAGGAAATGGGCAGCTACCTGACATTTGGAAGACAGCTCAAGGCAGCCCTGTATCGGGAGGATTTTAATGTTTAATGTTTTACTGTTTTTTATATGTGCTGTAACCTGCCCAGAGGGGCTGTGGAAACCCAACCAGAAAATGGGTCCTTTGACTGGGAAGATTCAGGCAGTCGCTGTCATCGAATGCTGAAGGATTGTATCTCAGCTTGTCAGTCACTCTGACACTGCCTATGAAGAATAAGAGGAACAGAAATGCTTTTGAGGTGCAACTTCTGTATCAATTCTGAGAGCCATTCCATGAACTCTTCACCCCTGTTTCTGATGACAGGTGTACATTATCCTCCTCAGTGGAAAAGACAATAAAGATGGAAACCTGAGAGAGAGGAAAAGCTTTCTGGCTGCTTCCTGGGTGGGATTGCGGAAACAAAGAGCCGCTTCTGAGAAGGCCTCCCCCCTCCCCTCTTCCTCTCGGGATTTCCTCTCCTCTCCAGGGGACCAATGGTTGGACTGGGCAGAAGCGCTGCGTCTGCACAGGGCAGGGGCTTATGGGGCAGTAAGAGGATGGAGTTTGCAGGAAGGAATGGGAGGGGGGACACGACCCCCCACTTTCCAGTGATCCCTCTGGTTGCCTTGAAGGGGTGGCCGATAATTGGGTGGGAGGGAGAAGCCAAGACAATCCCCACCGGCGCCAAGATGGAGACGTGTCCCCAAAGACTGGTCTACCTAGCTCTCCCCCCCCTCGGATTGCTGCCCTTCCCTGCCCCAGGGATGCTCCCCCTCCCCACTTCATCGATTCTCTCCCTCTGTCCCAGAGTCTCCCCTGCACCCAGAGGCCCCGCACCCCTTGGCGCGGCTCAGCGCTCGCCCTGCGCCTCCATCTCTCCGTCCAGAAGGGCCCCCCAAGACGAGCAGGGGAGGGACGGGGGTTCTCTATCCAGGCGTCCCTCACTCCCATTAACCCTTTCATGGCCCACCTCTCTCCGCGCGGAACCCACAGCGCCCCAGGGATGCCTAAGCGGGGGAAATGGGGCGAGGGCTCTTCGCTGGGATCCCCTGAATGGGTGGTGCATGGCCCCCCCGCCAAGGCACCCAAGGGGCCAAGGAAAGCCCCCTTCGCAGCACGCGCGCAGGGATCCAGGCCCCACGGAAGGCGCTTGGGGGAGCTGGAGGGGTCTCTGGGTCCTTCTCTCCCCTCCCCCCGCGACCCCTTTACCTCTTTGTCCCCGCTCCCGATTCTCCTTTCCTTTCCTGCAACATCCACGGAGGGGGGGGGGTCCTGCCGCCCCTCCTTCCCTTTCCAAAAGCGCGCGCCCCTAGAGCTATGGAGCAGAGCAGCAATCCGGCGTAGATGCTCCACTTGCGGACGAAGCAAGCAGTTTGAGAGGGGGGGCTCTCTCTCCCCTCATTCCAGAAACAGAAGCCGGATTGAGGGGAGGAGGAGCAGAAGGAAAAGGTGCAACATACCGGGGGGGTGTTTGAGGGTTTGGGGGCAGCGTGAAAGCAGGATGTGACGGGAAGCGAGGGAAAGAATTGTTTTTCCCCTCCCCTCTTACTAGGAGAGCTCGGGAGGGGCTGATCCAGGCAATCCAGCTGCAAAGTGGGGTCCCCCCCTACAATGTTTACATTGCAAAATCCTTCCCTCCCCCCCCACCCACGCCATGATCTTAGATCCATTCCATGTTTTTGGTATTTGTGCACATTGAGCAGCGGGTTGGACTCTGTGACTCCTGTGCTACGGGGAAAATAGGGCTTGGGCTTTTGCACACACACCCCCCCCAACACAATTCTTCCCTTGTGTCTCCCTCAGAGGCGACACAATGAGGCCAGGAAGAAAGCAAGGCAGCTGTTGATCTGTTTGCGCGCAGAGCCCCCCCCCCATGCGAGGAGTGAAGCAGCCCAGAACTAAAGCGCGTTGCAATTTGCACACCCTCAAATAATCGCCCCCCCCGTCACAGAGAGAGCACCCCAAAAACATCCCCGGTTGCGCCACAAAGTGAGTTGTACATGGAAATCAGCTCAGACTCCATGTTTTGGCAACATGACAAGTCTGTCTGTCAACCGGGATGCCTGAGGATTCCTGCTCCCTGCCTTTTCCTGGCCAGCCTGAGAGATCACTGGAAAGGGCGGATTTCTTGACTCCAGAATCCATCATCGCAGACCCGTTTCATTCAGGCCTAGAGACCTGCTCTTTGGCCCAGTCTGCTTGGATCATGTGGATCATCAATGGGTCATATGGATCATCACTGGATCATCCATGATGTCATACCTATCTCACGGAGGGGCGGGGGGCTCAGGAAGAATCTCCTGCCGCGTGACTGGGGGAGTCTGGAGGCTGACGGGGGTCAGACAGGGCTGCTGTTTTGCTCTCCTTCCTATTTCAGCTCAGGTTTTCCTGGCAGAAGTTACATTTCATCAAGAAATGGGTGGATTCATTGAGGAAACGGGGCTACATTGCAAAGAGGCAAACGTGTATACTTTGTTACCACCCAGTGAGTTGAGTTGCAAAGGCCATTTGCAGAAAGGCTCCTATTGTATCACCTGCGGCTACATGTTTTGATCTTTTTGCGGAAATGTTTTCGTCGGGCTGAGACCATTTAGGGCTTTCAAGGTCAGCACCAACACTTTGAATGGTGATCAGAAACGGATCTAGAGCCAGTGAGGATTTCTTAGGACCCGTGTTCAGGGGCCAGCTGTTCAGCTGCTGTCCAAAACTGAATGTATCCGTTGCCGGAAGCAATCCATAAGCCTCTCGTCCTCCGTCTTCTCGGGATGCCATTGCAGCGCGATGCTCCGGCTCTCGGGAGAGGGAGAGGCGTGAGTTGGGTGCGCTCGGCTTGCCAAGGGTTAAATGGAAACGAGCTAGATTCCTAGAGAGGAAAGTAAGACAGGGGGGGGGCAGGGTCCTCCAGAGCGAAAGCCCAATCCCTCCCTTTCCTGCAAGAAGTCGAGGTTGTCCGCAGATGGAAACATTCAGACATGAAATATACCCTGGTCCCTAAAACCTCACTGGTGCAAGGAAGGAAGGAAGTGTTACGGAAAGGGGGGGCATGTCTTCTTCACCTTCTTCTTCGCTACAATATATCCATTTATTCCCAATTGTCAATGTCAAAAGGGACTAAAATCTATAAAATCCATAGAAAATCAACGTGCCAATTTGCTCAATTTCTCTAGGACTCTATGACACCTCCCCTGTCCTCCATAATCCCTCAAGTAAGGTGCTCTGCCAAGCCTTTCCTCCGGGCAATGCCAGGTGGCAGACTATGCATACATGGACCATTGTCTTCCCATCACCGGCACTCAGGAAGCGCTTATCTGCGCATATCTCCAGCTCTGCATATTCCCCCCTCCCTCTGTTAATCCGGTGTAACCCAACCTCTCCTTAATATATTCATGATGTAACTGGGATGTGTTTTGCACTGTATTCTGGGACATGGGGGGAGTTTCAAAAGTTCATGTCACCCCTTTCTCGCTGTTCAATCTCGCCTTGAACCTGTTGCGCAATAAACTTGGATCTTCTGCAGTTTGCTCCTGTCCGGCTGAGCTCATTTTCTTCCGCAGGGACCCACGGACTTAGTCCGATGAGCTGGGTGGCAGAGTAGCCCCGCACCCAGATTTTAGCCGTAACAGAAGGAAGGAAGGAAGGAAGGAAGGAAGGAAGGAAGGAAGGCAGAGAAGAGAAAGCACTTCCTCTAGCAGGGCAGAATAAAACCTGTGGAACTCCCTCCCACAAGAGGCAGAGGCCACCAATTAATGTGGTTTAAAAGAGGAGGCGGCCAATCTGTGGTGGAGGAGGAGGAGGACAGGGTGATGGGTGGCTCCTCTGCTCTGTCTCCCCTCTAGGAGGGAGCCCTCTGGCCTGATCCTGCAGGGCTCATTTTCTCCTCCAGTGCTTAGTGTTGGGATGCAGCCAAGGAATTGGGGGCAAATGGCAGCCCCCCAGCTGTGCTGGGCGATCTCCAGCCCTTGGATCAGCATGAAACTGCAACCTGAGCTTCAGAAGCTGGGCATGCAGACTCAGCAGAGTAAAGGCACAAGAGAAGTGGCTGGAGAGGCATATGTGAGCAGATTTACAAGCAGTTTATTCAGCACACATCAGGACAAAGGAATCATGTCTGCTCTCCCTCATGTCCAAAGCAAGACAGCACCCCACCCGAGGCACCACTTTAGCTAATGAGGCCTCCTGCTGCTGCCACACTGCTTCTCATCCTGAAGCAAAGTTCTTAACCCGAAGTACTATTTCTGGGTTAGCAGAGTCTGTAACCTGAAGCGTCTGTAACGCAAGGTACCACTGTACTCTCATAGAAAGGCGAGTCCTACTTTATTTGCTTTTGAGTGCACACAGATGCACCCGTCTTGCATGCTTGAGTAAAGCAACTCCAGGCCAGGAGGAGAGAAGGGGCCACGTGTAGAGCAAGTCCCACACTGAGGTCAAAAACACACAGAGAAGCAGCAGGACTTCTTCGGTAATAATTTACTGAGCTTTCAAAGCATACAGTTCTCACTGGGTCCCCAGTGAGGCACAAAACTTAGCTCCTGAGAGGAAATCCAGTTTCAGCCGTAAAAAAATAGAGCACACAGGATATCTAAGTCAGCACACAAACCGGCAGAAGGGAGCAAGGGAGGAAAGAGGCTGGAAGGAGACAGGGCAATGGATGTGTGTCTTTCGCTTCCTGTCTTCTGGGAGGGAAGTCAGCAACTCGGCATATTCAGGGGCTTCACAAAGCAAAGCTTTCTGCCGGCTGCATCCAGGCAAATGGGCATCCCAGAAACACACACTGTGATCTGTGGTGTGTTGCCATATCAGTTGTTTTTGAAAGGTTATCACGATGTGGTCTAGAAACCAGTTTGGAACAATATATCGCCCAGCTTTAATCCTCACTGACCACCAGCAATCCAGATAAACCCTCACCCCTTCTCTATTGAAAGGTACTTTACATCTTAGATTATAATCACATTGTTTGACATTGCCTTCAATATTTCATTACTATACAGTTTTACACATAAATACCAGAACTTCACATACACAAAATGTGTTCAAGACTGATTTCCTGCCGAGTTCATTTCTGTGAAGAAAAGAGTGGACTCTGAGAGGAAGATGTCCCACACTCCAGACACCAAAATGGGATCTTCCATGTGAGAGTCCCTGGATCTTCCTTCAACACTCCATTGTAAATAAGGCACTTTTGCAATCTTTTCATTTAAACTGCTTCTCCTCTCTGAGTTTGTGGATGGTTTGAAGGGTTTCAATTCCTAAAGTTCTTCCTGTCCGTAAGTCTGTTGATTTAGAACTTCCACTAGGACTCAACCTCTATCTACTTTCCTGATATTTATAAGGTTTGTGTTTTGTGTGAGTTTGTTGACATAAATCAAGGGTTCCACTCTGACAGAAGCTCCTTCCACAGTGCATACATTTAAATGGTTTCTCCGCTGTGTGTCTGCTGATGTCTTCTAAGGGTTCCACTCTGACTGAAGCTCTTTTCACACTCCATGCATTTAAATGGTTTCTCCCCTGTGTGAGTCCGTTGATGTCCTCTAAGGTTTCCATTATCACTAAAGCTCTTTCCACACTCTATACATTTATATGGTTTCTCCCCTGTGTGAATCTGTTGATGTCTTCTAAGGCTTCCATTATCACTAAAGCTCTTTCCACACTCTATACATTTATATGGTTTCTCCCCTGTGTGAGTCTGTTGATGTCTTCTAAGGCTTCCATTATCACTAAAGCTCTTTCCACACTCTATACATTTATATGGTTTCTCCCCTGTGTGAGTCCGTTGATGTCTTCTAAGGTTTCCATTATCACTGAAGCTCATTCCGCACTCTATACATTTATATGGTTTCTCCCCTGTGTGAGTCCGCTGGTGTAATTTAAAGTATCCATTATCACTGAAGCTCTTTCCACACTCTATACATTTATATGGTTTCTCCCCTGTGTGAGTCCGTTGATGTCTTCTAAGGTTTCTATTATCACTAAAGCTCATTCCGCACTCTATACATTTATATGGTTTCTCCCCTGTGTGAGTCTTTTGATGTCTTCTAAGGTTTCCATTACGAGTAAAGGTCTTTCCGCACTCCAGGCATTTAAATGGTTTCTCCCCTGTGTGAGTCCGTTGATGTCTTCTAAGGCTTCCATTACGACTGAAGCACTTTCCGCACTCTATACATTTATATGGTTTCTCCCCTGTGTGAGTCTGCTGGTGTAATTTAAAGTATCCATTACGACTGAAGCACTTTCCGCACTCTATACATTTATATGGTTTCTCCCCTGTGTGAATCCGCTGGTGTGATTTAAGGTCTCCATTCTGACTGAAGCACTTTCCGCACTCCAGGCATTTAAATGGTTTCTCCCCTGTGTGAGTCCGTTGATGGGATCTAAGGTGTCCATTCTGACTGAAGCTCATTCCGCACTCTATACATTTATATGGTTTCTCCCCTGTGTGAATCCGCTGGTGTAATTTAAGGTCTCCATTCTCACTGAAGCACATTCCGCACTCCAGGCATTTATATGGTTTCTCCCCTGTGTGAGTCCGTTGATGTCTTCTAAGGTTTCCATTACCAGTAAAGGTCTTTCCGCACTCCAGGCATTTAAATGGTTTCTCCCCTGTGTGAGTCCGTTGATGTGTTCTAAGGTTTCCACTATCAGTGAAACGTTTCCCACACTCCATACCTTTAAATGGTTTCTCCCCTGTTGGAGGTCATTGATGTGAACTATGTGTGCTCATTCAATGAACATAGTCCACATTTCACACATTTTAATTTCTATTCCTAATGGGGGGGGGGAGGTGACCCATCCCCTGGAGTTCTGACTGCCTTCTCCATCTCCTTCTTCAGAGTGGGAGGAAAGGGAATCCTGTTTTGGTTTCAAGGAAGAGAACTAAGGGAAAGAGAACAAATCAAGTTCCATTAGCACCTTCTCCTATTTCAATGTCTCCTACATTCCCTCAACTCCTACCCATGTTCCCATTTTTTAGGAAGTGAAGTTGCAATGTCATCAAATGATAATAATTCATGAGCAACTATCAAAATCCTCAACAAATGTTCATAAAGCAGCTTGATTTTTTAAAGAATGATGTCCTGTCTGATCTCGTGTCCATCTTCTGACGCAGGACTATCCTAAAATGACACAGAAAAGCAGGATATTCAAGGCCAAATGATAAACTGTACTTAGTGGAATATGTAGTACCTTGAAAATGTAGTATTGATTCACTAATGGACTGAGGTTGTGTTATTTCTGGGGACATGAATTTGTTCCTGTTCTGTCTTAAATATCATAATCATACGATGTCATGGGGTGTTAGGGGAGTGGTAGTTCCTTTGGTGGGGGAAATGTCATGCACCTTATGGGGTAATTTATCCACCATTGGTCCCCACCCTGCACTCAGCTCTCACCTGTGGCTTCCAGAAGCTGTCAGCATGCAACAGAGGCCACAATCCCAGGAACGGCTTCAATCGGCCGGCTAAACCAGGTGAGGATAGCTGATGGGTCTCAAATCCTTGGTTTATTAGGGAATTCTGCTGCAGGTGAAGGCAGGCCCTGGTTGATGGAGAGGATGAGAACAACAGTGAATCCCACAGTCAAGAAAGCAGATTCTGCCCCTGCTGCAGAGGAAAGTGAAGGGCAGATGGGGCTCGTCAACCAGGGAAGGAAGCCCATCGAGAAGGAAAACTCTGGTCGTAATACTTTGCTGCCTCGTGAGTTATCTTCAGAAGAAGAAAAGGCTATGGAGGAAAACCTACACAAATCCAGAGTGGAGTCTCTAAGATAGTTACATGGTGTCCTGCACACCTCCTTCCAGCCACTCTTGCAGCCAAGCTGGTGCCTAACGTACTGCTCTGCTTTCCTTGGGACCATATAAGCAAGGCTGAGAAGGGTGTCTTGTTGTCTAGGCAGCCCAGGACCCCCAAACACACTGCCCAGGCTTGTAGTGCTGCTAACACATCAGTTTCAGGGGGAGCGATGAACTCAGATCTGTGTATCAGAATCTCTCCAATGTGGAATATGTAAAACAGAAGCACTATTTACATCATACATCAATTAAAAAGTATTCAGAATATTTGTCTTTTGAAGAAAAGGCCACCAAGTATCCGATGGCCCCTTCAAAGCTAATGAAAGTCTTGTGCCTGGAGCTTTTGGGGGTGCAGGACCAGGAAAGCTTCTGCCACCATTATCCTTCCAATTGGGATTTAGGCCTCATCATGCAACAGAAACTGCCCTGGTTGTGCTCGTTGATAATCTCGGATGCGCTAGAGTCTGAGGGGAAAGCTATTTCCTGGTTCTGCTAGATCTCTCAGTGGCTTTGGAGACCTTTGGCCATGGTGTCCTTCTGGACCCTCGAGGAGAGCTGGGGAAATGGTTATGCAGTGGTTCCGCTCCTTCCTCCTGGGCCATGTCCAGAAATTGATGTTGGGGCATGGGTGTTCAGACCCCTGGGCTCTCACTTGTGGGGTGCCTCAGGGCTCCGTCCTCTCCCCCATGCTTTTTAATATCTATATGAAGCTGGTGGGAGAGATCATCAGGGGTTTTGGGCTGGGTGTTCACCAGTATGTGGGTGATACCCAGCTCTTCTTCTCATTTAAATTGGAACCAGTGAAGGTGGTGAATGCCCTGTGTTGGTGCCTGGAGGTGGTTTGAGGATGGGTGGCGGCTAACAGATTGAGGTTGAATCCTGACAAGACAGAAGTACTGTCCCTGGGGAACAAGGGGTGGGCAGGTGTGGGGGACCCCCTGGTCCTGAATGGGGTAACTATGGCCCTAAAGGACCAGGTGCACAGCCTAGTGGTCATTTTGGACTCACAGCTGACCATGGAGGCGCAGCTCAATTCTGTGTCCAGGGCAGCTGTCTAGCAGCTCCATCTGGAACACAGGCTGAGACCCTCCT
This sequence comes from Podarcis filfolensis, assembly GCF_964270895.1. Taxonomy (NCBI): domain Eukaryota; kingdom Metazoa; phylum Chordata; class Lepidosauria; order Squamata; family Lacertidae; genus Podarcis; species Podarcis filfolensis. The sequence goes on from NC_139612.1 coordinate 74,905,563, forward strand.
TCCCCGCACACTGTCTCGCCAGAGTGGTGCATGCTCTGGTTGTTTCCGGCTTGGACTACTGCTATGTGGTCTACATGGGGCTACCTTAGAAGGTTACCCAAAACTGCAACTGAATGGGAGCAGCCACCGAGACCACATATCACTGCTCCTAAAGGATCTTTCCTGGCTCCCAGCACATTTTCAAGCACAATTCAAATTGTTAGTGCTGATCTTTAAATTGTCATGGTTGCATTTTCCAGGCATAGAAAAATATTGATCTAATGCAGGCTTCCTGAAACTTGGCAGTTTCCTTTCTGCTGAGAGCTGGTGGTGGGATAAGTTGCGATGAGGTTATGAAGAACCTTTCTTGTTTTGGGGAACCAGATGAAGCTGGTTTAAACTGGAGTGAGCCAGGCTTGTTATCCAGTCCCAAGGTTACTCTGACATTTAATAGAATATAAATTACAAGGCCAAAAGGCACCTGGTCCCACTTCCTAGTCTGCTATTTCTCAACTCTGCTTGTGTGATTCATACTTGAGTGCTGTTTTGGTATGCTGAGTTAGGGTTTTACATAAGTTAAGTTTTTGCTATTTTTTGGATCCTGTTATGCTTCTTTGCCTTCAGTAATAAATTTATTTGCTGAATGAGATCGTTATGGAGCAGCAAGATCTGCAACCTAAAGCCCTCAACAGCCTCGGCCCTGTAGACCTGAAGGAGCATCTCCCCCAAAATCGCTCAATCTGGACAGGGAGGTGGTCCTTCGGAGGTCTTCTGCTGATTCCCCCCCCCCCCCCCGCGAGATGCGAAGTTACAGGGAAGCAGGCAGAGGGCGAGGAAATGGGCAACATTCTGACATTTAGACCAGCTGGTAAAAGGGATTCAGGTCAGAGCTAAACAATACAAGTTGAAAGCGTTTGCAGATGATCTAGTTTTAACTCTGCAAGAGCCAGACACTAGTACGAAAAAAGTTTTGGAGATAATACAAGTTTTTGGTCGAGTGGCAGGTTTTAAGTTAAATAAACAAAAAACAAAGGTATTGGGAAAGAACTTAACGGTGGAAGAAAGAGAGAAGTTTCAGAGTGAAACTGGATTAATGGTAGCAAATAAGGTGAAATATCTAGGGGTTAATCTAACAACTAAGAATGTGAACTTATTTAAAGATAACTATGAGAAATGCTGGACAGAAATTAAGAAAGATTTGGAAATATGGTCAAATTTGAGACTTTCCTTGTTAGGTAGAATTGCTGTTATTAAGATGAATGTTTTGCCAAGAATGTTGTTTTTGTTTCAAACATTGCAGATTGTGGACAGAATGGACTGTTTCAAGAAGTGGCAGAAAGATATATCGAGATTTGTCTGGCAGGGCAAAAAGCCCAGAATAAAATTCAAGATATTAACTGATGCAAAAGAAAGAGGGGGGTTTGCCCTGCCGGACTTAAAACTGTACTATGAAGCAGCAGCTTTTTGCTGGTTGAAAGACTGGCTACTTCTTGAGAATACAGACATTTTGGACCTAGAAGGGTTCAATAATAGATTTGGTTGGCATGCATATATATGGTATGACAAGGTAAAAATTCATAAAAGCTTCAAAAACCATATTGTTAGGAAAGCATTATATAATGTTTGGATTCGTTATAAAGATTTGTTGGAAAATAAAACCCCTAGGTGGTTGTCACCAATGGAGGCTAAGGAAGTTAAAAAACTTAATATGGAATCTAAATGGCCAAAATATTGGGAAATTGTAGAACAAGAAGGTGGAAATGTGAAATTACAGAGTTATGAGAAAATGAAGTTTAAAGTAAGAGATTGGCTACATTTTTACCAGATAAATGAAGTTTTCAAACAGGATAGGAAAATCGGCTTCCAGGTGGAGAAGTCAAAGTTAGAAACAGAACTGTTAGAACCCAATACGAAGAACCTGTCTAGAATGTATAACTTGCTGCTGAAATGGAATACACAGGATGAAATGGTTAAATCAGCTATGATTAAATGGGCACAGGACATTGGTCATGACATTATGTTTGCTGACTGGGAACAGTTATGGACCACCGGTATAAAATTTACGGCATGTAATGCCTTAAGAGAGAATATTATGAAAATGATTTATAGGTGGTACATGACCCCAGTCAAGCTTGCAAAAATTTACCATTTGCCCAATAATAAATGTTGGAAATGTAATGAAACTGAAGGCACTTTCTATCACCTTTGGTGGACGTGCCCAAGGATTAAGGTCTTCTGGGAAATGATATATAATGAAATTAAGAAGGTGCTTAAGTGTACCTTTCATAAAAAACCAGAGGCTTTTCTCCTGGGCATGGTAGGCCAATTGGTGTCAAAGAAAGATAGGATGTTCTTTATGTATGCTACAACAGCAGCGAGAGTTCTACTAGCAAAGTATTGGAAGACACAAGAACTACCCACACTGGAAGAGTGGCAGACGAAGGTGATCGACTACATGGGATTAGCAGAGATGACAAGCAGAATCCGTGACCAAGGGAAAGAGACGGCGGAAGAAGATTGGAAGAAATTTAAACTTTATCTTAAAAATTTTTGTAAAATTATTGAGTGTTAAAATGTCATGGGTAAAGCATAACAGATTTGCAGCGATAAATGATTGGATAGGAAAGAAAGAGGTTACAGAAAGGAACTAAATAAGTAATTGGGACCAGGGGTTGCTGGAAAAAAAGTTCAAAACAGGGATGCAGAAAAGGGAGGCATGGGGAAGTCGCTGAAATTGGGTACATGAAAAACTTATGAAATTATACATGTTTATATGTTTGTTTGTTTGTGTTTGTCTTTTGTATTGTTTTATATTATATGTTGAAAAACCAATAAAAATTTTATTAAATTTTTTTTTTAAAAAAAAACATTCTGACATTTAGAAGACAGCTGAAGGCAACCCTCTATCGGGAGGTTTTTAATGTCTGATGTTTTACCGTCTTTTCTTTGTACTGGAACCAGGCAGTGGAAGAGAAACTTAAGATGGAAGCCTGAGAGAGAGGAAAAGGTTTCTGGCTGCTTCCTGGGTGGGATTGCGGAAAGGAAGAGCTGCTTCTGAGAAGGCCTCTCCCCTCCTCTCTTCCTGGACAGGGCAGGGGCTTATGGGGGCTTATGAGGTGGGAAGAGGATGGAGGTTACAGGAAGGAGGGGTGGGGGGACTGGACCCCCCACTTTTCAGGGATCCCTCTCTGGTCGCCTTGAAGGGGTGGCCGATTCCTGGGTGGGAGGGAGAAGCCAAGGCGGCCCCTCCAGAAAATCCCCGCAGGCGCCACCATGGAGAAGTGTCCCCAAAGACTGGTCTTCCTCTCTCCCCCCCACCAGTGCTGCCCTTCCCTGCCCCAGGGATGCTCCCCCTCCCCACTTCCTCGACTCCCTCCCTCTGTCCCAGAGTCTCCCCTGAACCCAGAGGCCCCCCTTGGCGCGGCTCAGCCCTCAGCCCTCATCCCCCATCTTTCCATCCTGAGGGTCCAGCCCAAGACGAGCAGATTAGGGACAGGGGGGTCTCTATCCAGGCGTCCCTCACGCCCGTTAACCCTTTCATGGCCTGGCTTTATCCGTGCGGAGCCCACAGGACCCCAGGAATGCCTGCGCGGGGGAAACGGGCAATGGGGGTCCTCGTGGGGACCCCCTGCGTAGATTCCCCATGTCCGCCGCTGCCAAGGCACCCAAGGGGCCAAGGAAAGCCCCCTTCGCAGCACGCGCGCAGGGATCCAGACCCCACGGAAGGCGCTTGGGGGAGCTGGAGGGGGTCTCTGGGTCCTTTTCTCCCCTCTCCCCCCCCCGTGACCCCTTTACCTCTTTGTTCTCGCTCCCGATTCTCCTTTCCTTTCCTGCAACATCCACGGGGGGTCCCCTGCCGCCCCTCTTCCCTTTTCCGAAAAGCGCCCCCCCCCGAGCTACGCCGCAGAGCAGCAATCCGGCCCAAAAGCTCCACGTCCGGGAGAAGCAGGCAGGTTGGGAGGGGGGCTCTCTCCGCTCATTCCGGAAACAGAAGCCGGATGGGAGGAGGAGGAAGAGGTGCGACATACGGGGGGAGGGGTTGAGGGTTGTGGGGGCGGGGTGAGAGGAGGATGTACCGGGAGGGGAGGAATTGAGGGGGGGGCGAAGGAGAGGAAGGTTTCCCCCTTCCTTCTTCCTTCTGGGGACGAGGAGAGCGGGGAAGGGGCTGATCCCGGCAATCCAGCTGCAAAGTGCGGCCCCCCCTACAATGTTTACACTGAAAATCCTTCCCTCCCCCCGCCCCCCACGCCATGATCTTAGATCCATTCCAGGTTTTAGGTATTGGTGCACACTGAACAGCGGGTTAGGCTTTGTGACTCCTGTGTTAGGAAAAAAAGTGGCTTTGCTTTTTGCACACAAAGCCCCGACACCCAGGTAAAATTCCTCCCTTGTGACTCTGTCAGAGGTAACACAATGGGGCCAGGAAGAAAGCAAGGCAGCTGTTGATCTGTTTGCGCGCAGAGCACCCCCCCCCCATGCGAGGAGTGAAGCAGCCCAGAACTAAAGCGCGTTGCAATTTGTACATCCTCAAATAATCGACGCCCCCGTCACAGAGAGAGCACCCCAAAAACATCCCCGGTTGCGCCACAAAGTGAGTTGTACATGGAAATCAGCTCAGACTCCATGTTTTGGCAACATGACAAGTCTGTCTGTCAACCGGGATGCCTGACGATTCCTGCTCCCTGCCTTTTCCTGGCCAGCCTGAGAGAGCATTGGAAAGGGTGGATTTCTTGACCCCCGAATCCATCATCGCAGACCCGTTTCATTCAGGCCTAGAGATCTGCTCTTTGGCCCAGTCTGCTTGGATCATGTGGATCATCAATGGGTCATATGGATCATCACTGGATCATCCATGATGTCATACCCACCTCACGGAGGGGGGGGGGGCTCAGGAAGAATCTCCTGCCGCGTGACTGGGGGAGTCTGGAGACTGACGGGGGTCAGACAGGGCTCCTCTTTTGCTTTCCTTACTATTTCAGCTCAGGTTTTACTGAAATGGGTGGATTCATTGAGGAAACGGGGCTAAGCGAAAGCATCCGTTGTAAAGAGGCAAATGTGTATACTTTGTTACCACCCAGTGAGTTGAGTTGCAAAGGCCATTTGCAGAAAGGCTCCTATTGTATCACCTGCGGCTACATGTTTTGATCTTTTTGCGGAAATGTTTTCGTCGGGCTGAGACCATTTAGGGCTTTCAAGGTCAGCACCAACACTTTGAATGGTGCTCAGAAACGGACCGGGAGCCAGTGAAGATTTCTTAGGACCCGTGTTCAGGGGCCAGCTGTTAGGGGGCCAGCTGTTCAACTGCTGTCCAAAACTGAATGTATCCCTTGCCGGAAGTAATCCATAAACCTCTCCTGCTCCGCCTTCTCGGGATGCAATTGCTGCGCGATTCTCCGGCTCTCGAGAGAGGGAGAGGCGTGAGTTGGGTGCGCTCGGCTTGCCAAGGGTTAAACGGAATCGAGTTAGATTCCTAGACAGGAAAGTAAGACGGGGGGGGGGCAGGGTCCTCCAGAGCGAAAGCCCAATCCCTCCCTTTCCTGCAAGAAGTCGGGCGTGTGGGGGTCCCGTTGGTTCGGCTCTGCAGAGGCTGCCTGGAGGCACCTGCTGGGATCCGGTGAGTCTCCTCTCTCCCAGGATAGGGCCCATGGGGAGAGCGGGGGTCCCAGCGCTGCATGGCAAGAGGGGGGCAAGTCAGGGCGCGGAGGGTCGCAGGAGGGCGGCAGCTCTGCTCTTCCTTTGCATGGATGCACTGCTGACCCCTTGGGTCCAGGAGCGGGGAAATGCATGCAGAGAAACCCCATTCAGATGTATGGATCAGTCCCCTTTTATGACAGAGGTTGTCCGCGGATGGAAACATTCGGACATGAAATATACCCTGGTCCCTAAAACCTCACTGGTGCAAGGAAGGAAGGAAGGAAGGAAGGCAGAGAAGAAAAAGCGCTTCCTCTTGCAGGACAGAGTAAAACCTGTGGAACTCCCTCCCACAAGAGGCAGAGGCCACCAATAAAGGTGGCGTTAAAAGAGGAGGAGGCCAATCTGTGGAGGAGGAGGAGAGGGCAATGGGTGGCTCCTCTTCTCTGTCTCCCCTATAGGAGGGAGGCCTCTGGCCTGATCCTGCAGGGCCCATTTTCTCCTCCAGTGCTCAGTTCCTCCAGATGCAAGCGTGGCCTCTGAGATTGCCTGGGGTTGAGCTAGATGATCCTTGGGGTGCCACCCACCTCTACAGTTCCATGAAGGCACCACTGGAGGTCTCACAAGCCAAGGCACTGAGAGCAGGAGAGGTCCTGCTGGAAAGGAAACAACCAGTGCAACTGTTTTAAAACAGGAATCCAATGTGTTAGTTGTGGGGGGACTCAGTGGGGAGGGGTAGACCCATGGATGCCACCTTGATCTCCTTGGACAAGGAGGTGGGAGAGAAATGCCATTCATAAAGAGAGGCAGCCCAGCCAATCATCTGGCTGCTGCATTTTGGACCAGTTCCCAAGTCGCCTTCAAGGGCAGTTCCACACAGAGAGCGTTGCAACCATCCCATCTGGTGCAGAGCAGGGAGGACCAGGGCCATGTCTTTTCTGTCCCAAAAGGTCTGTGGGGTGGGGAAGTAGCCTGAGCTGGACATGGGCCTCAAGCGACCATGATGGACCCAGGAGTGCCCTCAAGTATTCATGACTGGGGAGGGGGCATGTTAAGCAATGTAACATCATCATCATTATTGCTTGTTCCCTGACCATCACCCGAATTTCCAAGAGCAGATTACAAAATTTAAAAAACAGAAATAAGAACAGTTGTAAATGCATTACAGGCATAGAAAGGCTTGTCCCACTTTATTTGCTTTTGAGTGCTGTCCTTTGACCCCACCCACATGTCATTTGGCCCTCAGGAGTTAGCCAGATAAGGGAATAAATGGGCTCTGAAGTGGGGTTGGGCAGGAGAGCAACTCTTGAGGAACCCTGAGTTAGGACCCCCACTATAACCCAATGCTCAGATAACACTCAGTACAAATGAGTCACTTGTCAATCACAGTTCTGACTTCATTCCTTGACTGAAAACTCTGAAAGGCAGGAGCAACCAGGCTGATCCATCTCTCAGAAAGACCAACAGTTCCCTGCTCGTTTTGCATGGTCACTTTCCCGCTAGGAGGGCTGGAGACTTACTTCTCCTTCTCCTTTTTATAGAAACCTCAGAGCCTGGGTTGTGGTGCAGTCCAGAGCCGGCTCTTCCAAGACTCATACATACTTCCTCACGGAACATTTTTCTCCTCCAGGCAATAGGTCAGTTTTGTAACAGAACAATGTACAGTGGTACTTGGGTTAAGAACTTAATTCGTTCTGGAGGTCCGTTCTTGACCTGAAACTGTTCTTAACCTGAGATACCACTTTAGCTAATGGGGCCTCCCACTGCCATTGCAGTGCGATTTCTGTTCTCATCCTGAAGCAAAGTTCTTAACCCGAGGTACTATTTCTGGGTTAGCGGAGTCTGTAACCTGAAGCGTCTGTAACCTGAAGCATCTGTAACCTGAGGTACCACTGTTTTTGCTTTGTAGAATTTCCTAGCACCTCTAATTCGGACAGACAGAACTTGGCAGAAGATCAAGGGGTTCCTTCATCTCTCTTGGAGGCTTCCTGAGAGCACAGATGGATGAGAAAAACTCAGCTGGCCCTGAAGCAGGAAGAGACCATGCTATCAGAACTGGGAGCAGTGGGGGATTCTGGGGAAAAACTGTGCAGAAGATCCTGGGTGAGGAGGACACTCTCCGCTCAGAGGTGCAGAGCCAGCAGTTCAGGCAGTTCTGCTTCCAGGAGACCAAAGGACCTCGAGAGGTTTGCAGCCGACTCTATAACCTTTACCATCAATGGCTGAAGCCAAAAAGGCACACAAAAGCTGAGATGCTGAACCTGGTGATCTTGGAGCAGTTCCTGGCCGTCCTTCCACCGGAGATGGAGAGCTGGGTGAGGGAATGCGGAGCAGAGACCAGTTCCCAGGCAGTGGCCCTGGCCGAAGGTTTCCTCCTGAGTCAGGCAGAGGAGAGAAAGCAGGCAGAGCAGCAGGTGAGAGAGACTTTCCTCTAGATACTCCAAAGGGGCTCCAAACGTGAGTGACAATATCTGAAAATTCTCTGTTAATATACCATCCTTTTTTGGAAAGCAGCCATTGAATGCTATCAGATTGCCCTTCAGTTTTTGCCTCTGTCATTCCTTTTCTAACTCTTCTTCATATTCTCTGTTTTGAATCTTTGTTGCTATTTCAGAGACAGGATCTGTTTGCAGAAATGGGCCCAGATTCCTCTGAGACCAAAAGGACTCCGTTGAAAACCAGAGAGAGGCTGCTGGGTAAGGAAGGAGTCCGTTCTCCATTTGGTTCCTTTCTGTGGATATCAAAACAAATCCATGGGTTGTTTTCCTCTTTTTTGGGGGGGGGGTAGACACTTGGGGCCAGGAGCACCAAGGAGGGAGTTGTATTTTTTAACTCAACTAAATTATGAAATGGGTCCAAATGTCCAGATGCAGTCAGAAGGTGAGACTTTTTGGAGAGCAGCTGCACTCCTGGCTTCCCACTTACCTCTGTCTCTTGCAGGTGACCAGATGATGCCAGCAAGACCTCCTCTTCCATCTATTCCTGGTGGGGAAGGAGAAGCAACGGCTGTGGAAGCAGCTCAGGTAGAGGGAGGGAGCCCTCTGGGAAAGGGGGCTGAGGGGTGGGGCAGCCAGGGTGCCTCTGGCCCCCAAGGAATCTCTCTCCTCCTCTTGGCTTCTGTCCAAGCTTCTCTTAAGGCGTCTTTGTCAAGGGCAGCTTGGACAGAAGCCAAGAGGTTGGGAATGCCATTCGAGAAGCTTAATGGGCTGAGAATAAGGAACAGCCACCTTGCCTTAACTCACCTTCTGAAGGTCAATAGGATGATTCATAAGTCATTGTTGTTTTATTTCTAGAGTTATCATTGAATGCTAAAATAGACTTCTAAGTAGTTAGTTCACCAGGCCTAAAAAACAGTTCCCAGGATTCACCTATCCTGTTACATCAGTTGCACAATGGGGTTTCCCCACCTTCTCCTCCCTCCATTCCCCCAGTGCACTTCTTGAAGTTGTCTTTAGGGCATCAGAAGGGTCTCCCCCACCCCCCCCAAGAACAGAACATGGGGAGCAGAGAGGGGATCCTTCCATCTGGCACAGACAGAAGGATTTTAAGAACACAATGTGGGGTTCTACCCATTTATACTAAGATTAATGTCCATCACTAAATCACACAAGAAAAGAATTCCCTTAAGACATTAAAAGCAGCACCCACAATTAAAACGTGCAGCAGGACGATCCCATTGAAACAAAACACCATTTAATGAGCAGAAAGAAACAGAGCAATGTGTAGCAGACAACCTTAGTGCTGTCTAAAGAGGATCTTTCCCTTTCTCTCTTAGGGTCCAGTGTGCTTTGAAGATGTCGCTGTTCATTTCACAGATGAGGAATGGGCGTTGCTGGATCATGACCAGAGAGCTCTGCATAAGGAAGTCATGGAGGAGAATTGTGGGATCGTGGCCTCTCTCAGTAAGGCTCCCTTGTGCATCATAATCTCTCTTCGGAAATTCCATGCATCTCTCTCTGTGATAAGCCTCCCTGGTTTTGAGGGAGCTCTGCAGGGCCACTTGCAGCACCTGGGATTATAATACCCCTTAAACTCACCTTAAATGGAGGTCTATCAACTGTTTTGACCTTGGACATGATCAAGCCAGCATAGACCTTGCTGAGAATGGAATGGGAACATGCTGGGAATTTGAGGTTAGGAAAGCACATCTTTGTTTGACACTGTCCTGCCTTGTATTGCCCAAAATCTTCCTGACACAGAGCTTGTGGAAGGCATTGAGGGGTTTTGCTGATGGTTGTAATTGTTCACAATTCACTTCACAAAGCAGCTTGCTCAACACGCAGTCCTAGTAGACCTTCATCTTGGTATTGAATGGTTAGCATCCCATTCTCCCATACAGTGGTCCCTTGGGTTCCAGACGCTTCAGGTTACAGACTACGCTGACCCAGAAATAGTACCTCGGGTTAAGAACTTTGCTTCAGGATGAGAACAGAAATCATGCAGCAGCGGCACGGCGTCAACGGGAGGCCTCATTAGCTAAAGTGATACCTCAGGTTAAGAACAGTTTCAGGTTAAGAACAGACCCCCAGAACGAATTAAGTTCTTAACCAGAGGTACCACTGTACTCTTTTGGAGAGGTGAGCCGTTGCCGGAACTGCCTCGCCAGTACACTTGTCCAGGTCAGCATCAATGAAGAGGTTGTTGGTTTCTTAGGTAGACACAATCATCCACCACCTCCAGTGTCTGAAACTCGCATGGTGCTAGGCGCATTTTGCAACAGGGAATGTCATAGACACGAGCAGTTCCCGAGCTCTGATCGCACAACCTAAGATTTCGGATTAAAACTGAAGAGTGGAAGGAAAGGAGGACCTTTTTCTGCCTCCCCAGTTCCAGCTACTCTCTGAAGACTGAAGGAGAGACCTTCTTAAAAACTCAGAGGGGTGGGCAGGGGAAGGACTAGACCATGTGAAAAATGAAGATATTATTTTAGCTGCTGTTCATTCCTTTTCAGCTTTGTATTTTTGTCAGAAGAGAGTGCATATGGACATTCCATTTTTGAGCCCATAACCTAGGTTTAAGGTCCTCTTTATGTTCTAGCTGTCCTATCTCTGTTTCTAACACTGACCACCTCTAGTGTGTGGTCAGCAGTGTTGATGCATGGAATTCTTCCTCTATCACAAGGGTTAGTGATCAATATTCAATACAGTGGCACTCCACTTCTTCCTGCAGCTCTAATCCATTTCTTCATTGCAGGTGGTGATGATTTGGAAATTGAGAGCGAGGATGCCCATGACAGAATGCACACAGTGGAGAAGCCATTGCCACTCTTGGAGTGTGGAGAGAGCTTGAGTCACAGCTCCCATTCGACTACCCACCAAAGAAATGCTATTGGGAAGAAACCCTCTCAGTTCTCTGAATGGGGGAAAACTTTCTGTTGGAATGAAAGCCTCACTTCACAAGAAATAATTCCCACAGGGGAAGACCCACTGAAATGCTTGGAATGTGGAAAGAGCTTCAGTAAGAGTGCACATCTCATTTCGCATCAAATAATTCATACAGGCAAGAAACCCTATCAGTGCTTGGAATGTAGGAAAAGCTTTAATACAAGCAAAACCTTCCGTAAACACCAGAGAATTCACAGGGGGGAGAAGTCATTTGAATGCCGAGAGTGTGGAAAGAGCTTCAGTCAGAGAACCCATCTCACAGCCCATCAAATAATTCATACGGGTGAGAAACCCTATCAGTGCTCAGAATGTGGGCAGAGCTTCAATCACAGGACGACTCTCACGGTCCATCAAAGGATTCACAGTGGTGAGAAACCCCATCAGTGCTCAGAATGTGGGAAGAGTTTCACTGTGAGCTCCCATCTCACTTCCCACCAAAGAATTCATACCGGGGAGAAACCATATCAGTGTGTGAATTGTGGAAAGGGCTTCACCCAAAAGGCAAGTCTCACTTCCCATCAAAGAATTCACAGTGGTGAAAAACCTTATCAATGCATGGAATGTGGGAAGAGCTTCAGTCGGAAGCAAAGTCTCACTTCCCACCAAAGAATTCACAGTGGTGAGAAACCCTATCAGTGCTCGGAATGTGGAAAGAGTTTCTCCCAGAGAGCCAATCTCAGTTCCCACCAAAGAATTCACACAGGTGAAAAACCCTATCAGTGCTTGGAATGTGGAAATAACTTCAGTCTCAGGGCCCATCTCAATACCCATCAAAGCATTCATACCAGGAAGAAACCCTATCGATGCTTGGATTGTGGAAAGAGTTTCCTACAGAGAGCCGATCTCACTTCCCACCAAAGAATTCACAAAGGGGAGAAACCATATCAGTGCTTGGAATGTGGGAAGAGCTTCACTGTGAGCGCTGGTCTTACTTCCCACCAAAAAATTCATATTGGGGAGAAACCATATCAATGCTTAGAATGTGGAAAGAGTTTCTGCCAGAGAGCCAATCTCACTTCTCACCAAAGAATTCACACAGGGGAGAAACCATATCAGTGCTTGGAATGTGGGAAGAGCTTCAGTCTGAAGCAAAGTCTCACTTCCCACCAAAGAATTCACAGTGATGAGAAACCCTATCAGTGCTTGGAATGTGGAAAGAGTTTCTGCCAGAGAGCCAATCTCACTTCTCACCAAAGAATTCACACAGGGGAGAAACCCTATAAGTGCTTGGAATGTGGGAAGAGCTTCAGTCATAAGCAAAGTCTCCCTTCCCATCAAAGCATTCATACCGGGGAGAAACCCTATCGATGCTTGGATTGTGGAAAGAGTTTCTGCCAGAGAGCCGATCTCACTTCCCACCAAAGAATTCACACAGGAGAGAAACCATATCAGTGCTTGGAATGTGGAAAGAATTTCCGCCAGAAAGTCAACCTCACTTCCCACCAAAGAATTCACACAGGGGAGAAACCCTATCAGTGCTTGGAATGTGGGAAGAGTTTCCGCCAGAAAGTCAACCTCACTTCCCACCAAAGAATTCACACAGGGGAGAAACCCTATAAGTGCTTGGAATGTGGAAAGAGCTTCAGTCATAAGCAAAGTCTTCCTTCCCATCAAAGAATTCACAGTGGTGAGAAACCTTATCAGTGCTTGGAATGTGGAAAGGGCTTTGGTAAGAGGACCAAGCTCATGGCCCATGGACGAACTCACAGTGGTGAGAAACCCTATCAATGCTTGGATTGTGGAAAGAGTTTCAGCCAAAGGGCCAATCTAACTTGCCATGAAAGAATTCACACAGGGGAGAAACCATATCACTGCTTGGAATGTGGGAAGAGCTTCAACCAGAAGCAAAGTCTCACTTCCCACCAAAGAATTCACACAGGGGAGAAACCTTATCAGTGCTTGGAATGTGGAAAGAGCTTTGGTAAGAGGACCAAGCTCATGGCTCACCAAAGAATTCACAGTGGTGAGAAACGCTACCAATGTGTGAAATGTGGAAAGAGTTTCTGCCAGAAAGCCCATCTCACTTCCCACCAAAGAATTCACACAGGGGAGAAACCATATCAGTGCTTGGAATGTGGGAAGAGCTTCAGTAAGAGGACCAACCTCACTTCCCACCAAAGAATTCACAGTGGTGAGAAACCATATCAGTGCTTGGAATGTGGAAAGAGCTTCAGTAAGAGGACCAACCTCATGGCCCATCAAAGAATCCACACTGGGGAGAAACCCTATCAGTGCTTGGAATGTGGGAAGAGCTTCACCCGGAAGGACAACCTCACTTCCCACCAAAGAATTCACAGTGGTGAGAAACCATATCAGTGCTTGGAATGTGGAAAGAGCTTCGGTAAGAGGACCAAGCTCATGGCCCATCAAAGAGTTCATACAGGGGAGAATCATAGAATTTTAGACCTGCAGGAGACTTCTGGGTCGTCTAGTCCACTGCAGGACTCTCAACTAAAGCTTCTATGACATACTGCCTTCAAACTTCTCCTTACAAACCTCCAAGGAAGGAGAGTACACAAGCTACCAAGGGTGTCTCTAATTTGAAGCCATTGATTTGTGTGCCAGCCTCCAGAGCCGGTGAAAACAAGCTTGTTCAAGCTTCCACCTGACAGCCCTTCCTGTTCCTCAGAAGGCTTGGTTTCCCAACGCTTAATTGTCTTGCTCACCCCCCTCTGCACACCTTCCAGCTTGTCAAAATCCTTCTTAAATTGGGGCACCCAGAACTGGACACAGGACTCCAGGTGTGGTCTGAACAAGGCAGAAGAAAGTGGGACTATTACTTTTCTTGATCTGGACACTTGACTTCTTTGGACGCAGCCTAGAATAACAGCCTATTTCGCTGATGTTGACTCATGTTAGTCTTGTGGTCCACTAAGACCCCAGGTCTTTTCCACATGTACTACTGACAAGCCTGGTATGTCCCATCTTATATTTGTGCACCTGATTCGTCTTGCCTAAGAGCAGAATCTTACCTTTCTTCTTAGCGAAATTTATTGGATGCCTTTCTATACCACCTGTTTCTTCAAGATGCTCAGTGTGGTCTTAAGTCATTCTCCCCCTCATCGTTTAATCCTGACAACAACCCTGTGAGGTAGGTTGGGCTGTGAAGCCATCACCCAGTGACTGAGTGGAGATTGGAACCCAGGTCTCCCAGTTCCTAGTCCAAAACGCTTAAGCACTGCACCCCACTGACTCTCAAATGAGACTCTTGGAAAGTGCATGCATGCGCATTTACCAAAAGTTTCAGTGCAATGTCTTGGTGTTTGTATTTAAAGTTTTATACGCATGTATCAATGACATTAATATAATAATGGTAATTATTTAATTACAGTAGAAGAGTAAATTTTAGGAAATGCTAGATGGTGATAGGGGTAGTTTGGAGTTTGGAATGCTGGGATCGAGCAATTGAACTGAACAATTTCCACATAAATCACAAGATCTAAAATATAAAAACAAAATACCAACAGCAGCAACCCCCGAAAAAACCCCCCAAATTCAAGAGTCTGTTCAGCAGCCTCAGCTTTTGCAGCTGGAGTCAATCCAGGCTCTGCCCTCCCAGGCTAGGTGGAAAAGGTCTCTAAGGAGAGAGCCCGTCTTCTGGGACTTGCAGCCAAGATGGTTGGCTGCCACCATTGGAGGGTGGAATGGAATGGGACAGTGGTGGCAATTGTGGAGCAGGGTTGGTTAGACCTGCAGTAGAGAAACAGCATTATAATCCCCGTTGTTGCAGCTGTAACAAAATTTCAAAAGAAAAGAAAAGAGAACATTTGAAACCACATGTTTATGTCTATTTTTTAAATAAATCAGTTTAATGAATCGATGCACACTTCCTTCTTTGTTATGTTTGGGGTGAAGTGTTGAAGAGTTCTCTGTGGTGGCAACAGGAATAAAGGGGAGTTTGGCAGAAGATCCATCTCCTAGCCGTGCACCTTGAATGAAACGGGAAGGTGGCCCAGGGATGGGTGGTCAGGGCCAGAGCCCCTCTGAGCAAAGGCGGTGGGGGCTCAACGTGGGGAGATAAACTAGAGGGCACTCGGAGAGTTCAAAGTGCTTCATAAAAACCAACTCTGCTGTTTTTACAACCTCCCTATGAGGTGGACCTGTAGCATTTCCACATAAATGTGGGAAGTCGAAGAGAGGAGGAGGAGAGCAGAGAGGGGCGTGAAGCAGAGACTCTGTCCCTCTGCCCTCTTGCAAGTTGCACACACACAATGCGCTCTGATTTGCGCTGCTCATTCACATCTGTTTTAGGCCCCCAGGCATTTACTGAAACAGTCTAGGTGCTGATTTTTAAAGTACTTGATGTTGTTATTTAGTCGTTTAGTTGTGTCCGCCTCTTCGTAACCCCCTGGACCAGAGCATGCCAGGCACTCCTGTCTTCCACTGCCTCCCGCAGTTTGGTCAAACTCATGCTGGTAGCTTCGAGAACACTGTCCAACCATCTTGCCTCTGTCATTCCCTTCTCCTTGTGCCCTCCATCTTTCCCAACATCAGGGTCTTTTCCAGGGAGTCTTCTCTTCTCATGAGGTGGCCAAAGTTTTGGAGCCTCAGCTTCCGGATCTGTCCTTCCAGTGAGCACTCAGGGCTGATTTCCTTCAGAATGGAGAGGTTTGATCTTCTTGCAGTCCATGGGACTCTCAAGAGTCTCCTCCAGCACCAGAATTCAAAAGCATCAATTCTTTGGCGATCAGCCTTCTTTATGGTCCAGCTCTCACTTCCATACATCACTACTGGGAAAACCATGGCTTTAACTATGCGGACCTTTGCTGGCAAGGTGAGGTCTCTGCTTTTTAAGATGCTGTCTAGGATTGTCAAGTATTTGATAGCGGTTGCTTTTTTAATAGTTGACGGGATTTAAGAGGGGGCTGTGAGCTATGTATGCTGCCCTCATACTGGAGCAGAGGGAAGGAAGTTGCCCTGAAAAAGGGGCAGGCCAGCCTCTCCCAGAGGACAGACAGAAGTCCAAAGTTTGGAGCAATGAATAACCTGGTTCAATACACTCCTTCGGATCCCTGGGAGTCCCTTTCACTGAGACACTTTTCTGGAAGGGGCACCTGGAGGCTGCAAAACTTAAAGCGCAGGAAGCTTGTGGGGCACTAATGAAATTCTGCCTCATGGTGGGTGGACACTTATTAGAACCTGTGCTGATAATTGGAAGGTGAGCTGAGGGAAGTCTTTGGGGGAGGGGAGGGGGGTTTGAGGGGGGGAGGCAGTAAATAATGAATATGATATGTTTGGATATGTTGTTGAATTGCTAATAAACATACTTTTTTAAAAAATAAAAGTATATAAAAGAGTTTACTCACATTCTGTTCACAGAAGGATCCCAGAAGGCAGACTTACAAAATATACACACCTCTATCCCTTAAGGAGCTAGTTCCTTTCTCCTCTCTTGAAGCCAAGAGTGCATCTCAGGCTAAGGAGATGTTGCTTCGTCGAGGAATGGAGTCAGAGAGAGAGAGATGGCTGCCTCCCCTGTGCTATGTTGTTACCTGCACAGGTGAGGTCACACCCACCTCTGGTCACATGTAGAGGAAGTTTGTCCCAGCCCAGGAGGAAACAGGATGTTCTGACTGGCTGGTCCAGACATCCCCTTTTATGTCCACTCTAGGAATGTTGTATTTGACTGCTCTGTGTTTCACACCCCACAGTTCAAACAGAGCTCCAAAAAGAGCTCTCCAAACGGGGTGGATGGGCAGTAATTACAGTTCCTTGTCAATGAGATCAAAGTGATGCATGTTGGGACAACCCCCCCCCTTAATATGTACAGGCTCATGGGGTCGGAACTGGATTTCCCTGTGTGCTCTAGGAGACCAGGGGAGAGGGGAGCTGGTCGCAGCAGGAGGGGGGGTCTCTGTGGATGCTTCAGCAGCCGGCCTCCTCTGGGTCTCCTGGCCCCCTCCTCTCCTCCCTCTGAGCCTGACTTGCCAGGTACTTCTGCCCTCCTTAAAATGCTGTTCAGTACTTCTTTCAAGGGTGCAATCAGGGTTTGATTTAGTTTTTTGATAATGTTTTGCCGAAAATCCATCCGGTCCTGGGTTTTTGATTCTTTTATTACTCGTTGGATCTCGTCGTCTTCTATTGGCTCTGCCTCTCGGCCCTTTCACTCTGCACCAACCAATACTCAGCTTTACTTAAGAATACTTTAGCATTTATGTAGCACATTTAAAGCATTACAAAATATAACACATATTATCTCAGTAATCTCAACAACAGCCCTGCAAGGCTGTCCAGTGTTATTATCCCCATGCATACGAAGAGTTGAGTTTGCAGGAAGAGGAGTTTGACTCACATCTCACACTTTGACTGTTACACTACATCATTCCTCGCACTCCAGATCCTGAAAACAGCTCTGTGAGTTGTCAGAGGACTGCCCCCCATCCTATTCAAAACAAGGCAGCATGGGCAGTAAGCCCTCGTCAGCAACCATTGCCAGAGATGTCTGTATGGGGAACGGTGGGCTGAGCATAACACACGGAGGCAGCTCAGAGGCATCCCTGCTGGTCGCTCGCTCCAAGGGGAGGTGACACCCAACCCCAGGCTCTTTCTGTGGGAATGTTTAGGGAGGCAGGAGAGGATATATTCTTTTATGATATCCTTCCTAACTTGCGTCGGCAAGTTCTATAACTTAGCAGAGTTGTTAAACCATCCCTCTTTCAAATTACACAGCAGTTAGCTAGTTGCAGGCTCGTCTGAGCCTCACTATTTAGGATTCCTGGTAAGATCCCTTTTTCTATCCCTCCTAAAAGAATAGACACGACTATCTGATTAAAGTTAACATAAAACTAGTTTACTTACAATCATCCAGTTCACAATAAGATCCCTGAAGGCAGGCTTAAGTTACATAACTCTATATATCAACATGAACTATCCCATAAGGGAAATAATCTCAAGTGACTGCAACTGAGCAGTCACTTCTTCCTAACTTGTAGGAACACAAAAAGGAGAAGAAGAAGAGCGGAACATGGAGGCCGTGTGCTCCTCTGTCCAAGAACAGGCCACACCTACATGAAGTGCCATGCAGAGGAAGTCTGTCCCAGCTCAGGAGGAACTAGCAAGTCTTCTCCTGAGTGACACAAGCATTCCCCAGCATGTGCCTTGTAGGAATGTTGCATTTGACTGCAATACAATTTTACACCCCACACCTTCACTACCCAATAATCATTTGCAAGCGTACTTCTTCCAAGGCTCAGTAGTTAAGATTCTGCGCTTGAAAAACAAAACCCCTTAGATTGAAGCATCACCAGAGAAACTTCTTCATGTGCATCTCACACAACATTCTCATCTCCAGTTGGGATCACCTGAGACCTCAGAAAGAAATCATTGTTTTGGGGGGAGTGGCGTGGAACCATGCCTGAGTCAAAAGATTACAGAGCAAAGACAGCACCCTATTCACGTTTCATAAGAAGTTGGTTTGTTCCCATGAATTTTACCAGTGAGCTTCTTAACAGAATTTCATATCCCCTTATAAAGTCATGTCCAGCGATACCTTCATGCCCAAGCAGTCTCCTGTCTCAGATGCAAGCAATCCCCTTGGCCAGCTACCACTGGACATCCTGCACCTTGTTTTCTTTTGCAAAGCTCCCAGCCTCAGCAGTTCAAATTCCAGCCTACACATGCACTTATGCGCACACACTTGTCGGGAACATGTTGCCATATTTGATTATTATAATGTTTTACATATAAACACCAGAACTTCACATGTACCTCATGCTTTTAGGAATGATTTCCTGCTGAGTTCATTGCTCAGAGTGGACTCTGAGAGGAAGACGTCCCACACTCCATACATCTAAATGGGTTCTCCCATGTGAGAGTCCCTAGATATTCCTTAATCACTCCATTATAAATAAAGCACTTTTTGCAGTCTTTTCATTTAAACTGCTACTCCTCTCTGAGTTTGTTGATGGTTTGAAGGGTTTCAACTCTTAAAGTTCTTCCTGTCCATGAGTCTGTTGATTTTGAACTTCCACTAAGAGTGAACCTATATCTACTTTCCTGATATTTATATGGTTTGTCTTTTGTGTGAGTTTGTTGACATAAATCAAGGGTTCCACTCTGACTGAAGCTCCTTCCACAGTCCATACCTTTAAATCGTTTCTCCCCTGTGTGTTGCTGATGTTTTCTTAGATTTCCACTTTACTGTACTCCATACATTGAAATGGAGTCTGTTGATGTTTCCTAAGACATCCACTATTACTAAAACTCTTTTCACACTCCATCCATTGAAATGGTTTCTCCCGTGTGTGTGTCCGTTGATGTGTTCTAAGCTTTTCATTATCACCAAAGGTCTTCCACATTCCATACATTTAAATGGTTTCTTACCTATGTGAGTCTGTTGATGTATTCTCAGGATTCCACTATCACTGAAGCTCTTTCCACACTCCACACATGTAAATGGTTTCTCTCCTGTATGAGTCCGTTGATGTGATCTAAGGCTTGTATTACACTGGAAACTCTTTCCACACTGTGAGTCTGTTGATGTTTTTTAAGTGTTCCACTATAACTGAAGCTCTTTCCACAATTTATGCATTTAAATGGTTTCTCCCCTGTGTGAGTCCATTGATGTTTTTTAAGGTCTGCATTCTGACTGAAGCTCTTTCCACATTCCATACATTTAAATGGTTTCACCCCTGTGTGAGTCTGTTGATGTCTTCTAAGGCTTCCACTATTACTAAAACTCTTTTCACACTCCATACATTGAAATGGTTTCTCCCCTGTGTGTGTCCGTTGATGTGTTCTAAGGCTTGTATTACAACGGAAACTCTTTCCACACTCTATACATTTATATAGTTTCTCCCCTGTGTGAGTCTGTTGATGGTATCTAAGGCTTCCACTAATACTATAGCTCTTTCCACACTTGATACATTTAAATGGTTTCTCCCCTGTGTGTGTCCGTTGATGTGTTCTAAGGCTTGTATTACAACGGAAACTCTTTCCACACTCTATACATTTATATAGTTTCTCCCCTGTGTGAGTCTGTTGATGGTATCTAAGGCTTCCACTAATACTATAGCTCTTTCCACACTTGATACATTTAAATGGTTTCTCCCCTGTGTGAATCCGTTGATGTTTTTTAAGGTCTGCATTCTGACTGAAGCTCTTTCCACACTCCATACATTTATATGGTTTCACCCCTGTGTGAGTCTGTTGATGTCTTCTAAGGCTTCCACTATTACTAAAACTCTTTTCACACTCCATACATTGAAATGGTTTCTCCCCTGTGTGTGTCCGTTGATGTGATCTAAGGCTTGTATTACAACGGAAACTCTTTCCACACTCTATACATTTATATGGTTTCTCCCCTGTGTGAGTCTGTTGATGTGATCTAAGGCTTCCACTATCACTAAAACTCTTTCCACACTCCATACATTGAAATGGTTTCTCCCCTGTGTGAGCCAGCTGATGTGATCTAAGGCTTCCACGATCACGAAAACACTTTCCACACTCCATACATTGAAATGGTTTCTCCCCTGTGTGAGCCCGTTGATGTGATTGAAGGCTTCCACTATCACGAAAACACCTTCCACACTCCATACATTTATATGGTTTCTCCCCTGTGTGAGTCCGTTGGTGTGATCTAAGCTCTCCACTCTGATTGAAGCTCTTTCCACACTCCATGCATGTAAATGGTTTCTCCCCTGTGTGAGTCCGTTGATGTCTTCTAAGGCTTCCATATTGACTAAAGCTCTTTCCACACTCGATACATTCATATGGTTTCTCCCCTGTGTGAGTCCGTTGATGTGATCTAAGCTTTCCACTATAACTGAAGCTCTTTCCACACTGCATGCATTTAAATGGTTTCTCCCCTGTGTGAGTCCGTTGATGGTTCCTAAGGCTTCCATTTTCATTAAAGCTCTTTCCACACTCCATGCATGTAAATGGTTTCTCCCCTGTGTGAGTCCGTTGATGTGTTCTAAGGTTTCCATTATGACTAAAGCTCATTCCGCACTCCATGCATTTATATGGTTTCTCCCCTGTGTGAGTCCGTTGATGTTCCCTAAGGTTTCCACTATAACTAAAGCTCTTTCCACACTCTATACATTTAAATGGTTTCTCCCCTGTGTGAGTCCGTTGATGGTTCCTAAGGCTTCCATTTTCACTAAAGCTCTTTCCACACTCCATGCATTTAAATGGTTTCTCCCCAGTGTGAGTCCGTTGATGTCTTCTAAGGTTTCCACTATCATTAAAGCTCTTTCCACACTCCATACATTCATATGGTTTCTCCCCTGTGTGAGTCCGTTGATGTGATCTAAGGCTTGCACTGAAACTGAAGCACTTCCCACACTGCACACATTTAAATGGTTTCTCCCCTGTGTGAGTCCGTTGATGTGATCTAAAGCTTCCATTATCACTAAAGCTCTTTCCACACTCGATACATTTAAATGGTTTCTCCCCTGTGTGAGTCCGTTTGTGCAATTTAAGGTTTACACACTGACTGAAGTTCTTCCCACACTCCCTGCACTTAAAAGATTTTCTCTCTTTGTGAGTCCGCTGGTGTGTTCTAAGTTTTGCATTGAAAGAGCTCTTTCCGCACTCCATACTTTTAAATGGGTTCTTTCTTTTTTGTGTTCGTTGATGTGAACTATGTGTGCTCATTCAGTGAAGCATATTCCACATTTCACACATTTTAATGGCTATTCCTAATGAAACGAAAGGTGTCCTGTCCCCTGCAATTCTGTCTTCTCCATCACCTTTTTCAGAGTGGGCAGAAAGGAAATCCTGTTTGGGTTTCAGGAAAGAGAACACAGGAAAAAAAGGGCACATCAACCGCCATTAGCACCTTCTCTTATTTCAACATCTCCTACATTCTCCTATGTCCTACCGATATTCCCAATTTTTAGGAAATGTAAATGGTATGATGTCAAATGGTAGTAATGCATCAACAACCTTTCATAATCCTAACTCATCTTTAATAACACTGCATGACCTTGGAATACTGTTGTCCTGTGGGAAATCCTTTGAAATCAAGTGGTTGACCCTGTTTCCGCCTCAATCTCTTAATGAATCACCTGCACAGTGCCATTGGCCTCAGGAAGTCCATACGGACGATTATGTGAGACCCAGGTCTACATCTTTTCCAGGGACTGTGGTCTGGGTAAGTCAGAGAACTAGTGACAAGGGTTGGTGCTTGGGGTCAGCTGAATGGGTGCTCAGGGAACCTCCTGTTCTTGCAAAAGAAGGACCTCACATTGCATGGAGAGCAGGAGAAGCAGAAGGAAAGCAGCTGGCAAATGGGAATCCTAGACAGAAACACCCACCCCCATTGCTCCTTATAATAATGATGGGCTGCCTGATCCTCTGTTTGTCTTCTGACACAGGACTATCCTAATCTGGCACTGAAAAGCAGGATATTCAAGGCAAAGAGATAACTGTAGGTAATGGTAGGTAGCCATATTAGTCTGACACAGTTGAAGTAAAAAAGTAAAAAAATAGTCCAGTAGCACCTTAGAGACCAACTAAGTTGGTTCTAGGTATAAGCTTTTGTGTGCATGCACACTTCTTCATATAGTGATGGGCAGTGGGAGATGGTAGTAGGAGTACCCTTCTGAGAAAAACCCCACTCCACCCTCCCATGATATACAAGGGTCTGGTGACATCTGTGTCAGTGTATCTGAAGAAGTGTGCATGCAGACGAAAGCTTATACTCAGGACAATCTTAGTTGGTCTCTAAGGTGCTACTGGACTATTTTTAAATTTTTTATTTCAACTGCGTCAGACCAACACGGCTCCCTACCTGCATCTAGATGTCATGGGCTGTTGGGGTGCAGTAATTCCTTGGGTGGAACATGTCCTGCACCTTCTGGGGTCATTTTTCCACCCTTGGTCAGCTCTCACCTGTGGCTTCCAGAAGCTGTCAGCATGCAACAGGGGTTCAAGCAATGGCTTCACCCGGCCGGCTAAACCAGGTGAGGAAAGCTGATGGGTCTCAAATCCTTGGGGGGCTGGGGAATTCTGCTGCACCTGAAGTCAAGCCCTGGTGGATGGAGAGGAGGAGAACAACCGTGAATCCCACAGTCCAGAAGGCAGATTCTGCCCGTGCGGAAGAGGAAAGTGAAGGGCAGGTGGGGCACGTCCACCTGGAGGCTTGTTATCTAGTCCCAGGGTTACTCTGACATTGAATTATATATAAATTGCAGTACTGAAATGCGCCTGCTCCCACTTCATATTCTGCTATTACTCTACTCTGTTTGTCTGTTTCTTACTTGAGTGCTGTTTTGGAATGCTAAGTCAGGGTTTTACTGTGAGTTACATTTTTGCTAATTTTGGGTCCTGTTATGCTTATCTGTCTTCAGTAATAAATTTATCAGCTGAATTATTTTCTTTCTGCCTCTGAATGTTTTCTCCTACTCTGCTAACTATACATTGATCATTATGGAGGAGCAAGATCTGCAACTTCAAGCCCTCATCAGCCTCAGCCCTGTGGACCTGACGGAGCATCTTCACCCCCATCGTTCAGTCCGGACAGGGAGGTCCGCCTCCGAGGGTCTTCTGCTGGTTCCCTTGCTGTTAGAAGTGAAGTTCCAGGGAACCAGGCAGAGGGCCTCCTGCCCCATGGAATGCCCTCCCTTCCGAGGGCAAGGAAGTAGGCAACCATCTGACATTTAGAAGACAGCTGTATCAGGAGGTTTGTAATGTTTGATGTTTTACTGTCTTGTATATGTACTGTAGGGACGCGGGTGGCATTGTGGGTTAAACCACAGAGCCTAGTTCTTGCCGATCAGAAGGTCGGCGGTTCGAATCCCCGTGACGGGATGAGCTCCTGTTGCTTGGTCCCTGCTCCTGCCAACTTAGCAGTTCGAAAGCACGTCAAAGTGCAGGTAGATAAATAGGTACCTCTCCGGCGGGAAGGTAAACGGCGTTTCTGTGCACTGCTCTGGTTCGCCAGAAGCGGCTTACTCATGCTGGCCACATGACCTGGAAGCTGCACACCGGCTCCCTTGGTCAATAAAGCGAGATGAGCGCTGCAACCTCAGAGTCGGTCACGACTGGACCTAAGGGTCAGGGGTCCCTATACCTTTACCTATATGTACTGTAAGCTGCCCAGAGTGGCTGGGGGGAAAGATGAATACTATAACTTTTACAGTGGTACTTCGTGTTACAGATGCTTCAGGTTACAGTCTCTGCTAACCCAGAAATAGTACCTTTTGTTAAGCACTTTGCTTCAGGATGAGAACAGAAATCGGACAGCGGCAGCAGGACAAGACACTCCCCATTAGCTAAAGTGGTACCAAAGGTTAAGAACAGTTTCAGGTTAAGAACGAACCTCCAGAACGAATTCAGTTCTTAATTCGAGGTAGCACTGTACTATTATTATTATTATTATCATGTGATTTATTTATTTTTTAGTTTTTGTAGATTTTTGTAATTTGTACTGCCATATCAGCTCACGAAATGTTATGGGTGGAGAAAATAACAGGGTTGCCGTAAAGTATAATCCCACCCACAAACTCTCATTCCCACACAGTCAGTAAATTTGGGGAGGTCACACACTTTGCCTGTGCTAATACTGGCAGTCTTTGGCCTGCACAGGCACACCCGATGTGTAGAGCCTCCAGCCCCAGGCACTGTCTATCATGAAAATGGGTCCTTTGACTGGGAAGATTCATGCAGTCACTGTCATCGGATGCTGATGGATTGTATCTCAGCTTGTCAGTCACTCTGACATTGCCTACAAAGAGTAAGAGGAACAGAAATGCTTTTGAGGTGCAACTTCTGTATCGATCCTGAGCGCCATTCCATGGACTCTGCACCCCTGTTTCTGATGACAGGTGTACATTATCCTCATCCTCAGTGGAAAAGACAATAAAGATGGAAGCCTGAGAGAGAGGAAAAGGTTTCTGGCTGCTTCCTGGGTGGGATTGCGGAAACCAAGAGCCGGTTCTGAGAAGGCCTCCCCCCTCCCCTCTTCCTCTCGGGATTTCCTCTCCTCTCCAGGGGACCAATGGCTGGACTGGGCAGAATGGCTGTGTCTGGACAGGGCAGGGGCTTATGGGGGCGGGAAGAGGATGGAGATTGCAAGAAGGAAGGGGGGGGACTGGACCCCCACTTTCCAGGGATCCCCCTCTGGTCGCCTTGAAGGGAGAGTCGATTGCTGGGCGGGAGAGAGAACCTAAGGCGGCCCCTCCGGAGATTCCCCAAGGAAGCCACGAGGGAGACGCCCCCCCTAAAGACTGGTCGTCCTATCGCCCTCCCCCCCCCCGCCAATGCTGCGCTTCCCTGACTCTGGAATGCCCCCTCCCTTCTCCCCTCACTTCCATGACCCCCTTTCTTTCTCCCGGAGTCTCCCCTGCATCCAGACGCCCTCTTGGCTCACCCCTTGCCAGGCGCGACCCATCTCTCCGCCCCTATTGCCCCCCCAAGACGAGCCGGGGAAAGACAGGGGGGTCTCTATCCTGGCTTCTCTCCGCGCCCCAGGGATGCCTGCGCGGGGGAAACGGGGCCAGGGAGTCCTCGTGGGTGGGCGCCCCATCTCCGCCCCTTGGCAGCCCGCGTGGCGGGATCCCGGCCCCACGGAAGGCGCTTGGGGGAGCTGGCCGGGTCTCTGGGTCCTTTTCTCCCCCCTCCCCCCCCGCGACCCCTTTACCTCTTTGTCCTCGCTCCCGATTCTCCTTTCCTGCAACATCCACGGGGGGGTCCCCTGCCTCCTCCCTCTCCTTTCCGAAAGCGCCCCCCCCAGAGCTACGGGGCAGAGCAGCAATCCGGAGTGGAAGCTCCACTTCCGGGAGAAGCAGGCAGGGTGGGAGGGGGCTCACACCCCCCATTCCCGGAGCAGAAGCCGGATTGGAGGAGGAGGAGGAGGAGGAGGAGGAGGAGGAGGAGGAGGAGGAGCAATGTATTGGGGGAGGGATTTGGGATGGTGGGGGCGGGGTGAGAGGAGGATGTGCCGGGAGGGGAGGGAAATAATTGAGGGGGGGAGGAAGGTTTACCCCTCCCCTCTTCCTTCTGGGATCAGGAGAGCGGGGGAGGGGCTGATCCCAGAGATCCAGCTGCCAAGTGGGTCCCGTCCCGCCTACAAGGTTTGCATTGCAACACCCTCCCCTCCCCCACCCCACGAGCTTAGATCCCTCCGTGTTTTAGGTCTTTGCGCTGTTCAAACCAGGAATGGGGGGGGGCAGCTAAATGACTCCCCCCAAATCCCAGCTCCCCACCCCAGCCTCTGACTCAGGCCAGGACAAGGACCGTGGACACAGGCCCTCGTCCATGCACAGCAGCCAAGAGGCTCAGCAAAGCAGCCTATAGAATTGGAGCCAGAAGCGGATTCCATGTGTTAAGGGAGAAATCTGAGGGATCCCCTGGACAAGAAACAAGGAGACCAGCCAGGAAGAGCAGAGCAAAAGAGCAGCCAGTAGGCTTGGTCTTGATTGAAGACTGTCGCCACAGGACTCCCACCTGCCATCAGGTGGAACAAGATGGAAGCTCCGAACAAAAGACCTCAACTTTTATTAGCTGCTAATCCCCCATGCTACACCCCCAGGACTACATCATGACCACATCATTGACACATCACAAAGAGGAGGGGTTCAGGGAGGAGAAGAAGAGTTTGGATTTGGTATCCTGCTTTATCACTCCCCTTCAGGAGTCTCAAAGCGGCTAACATTCTCCTTTCCCTTCCTCCCCCCCAACAAACACTCTGTGAGGTGAGTGGGGCTGAGAGACCTCAGAGAAGTGTGACTTCTCTGAAGGAGGAGGAGTTGTGGTGGTAACCTGAGGGTCTTCTCACCTGTCCGGTTCCTTCTTTCCCCTCCCCCATGATTACATTCCTGAGGACAAAGGGGAGTTCACTGTTTTCTGCCCCCGGAGGGAAGGGCTGGTCACTGTCCTGTGTTTCAGTCCGTACTGAATCCACTTCCATATGCAGGTCCTTTGTGAGTGGAATGATCTTCTGTCCAGGACCATCAAGGTTGGCATGCCAACTGGGACGGGCTCGCTGCGGACAGGTTGGCTGCCTTGTGCCAAGTCTCCCCCCTTTGATAGTCCTTCGCTCATGGTGCAAAATAAAAGTGGAACGGTGCAGATCTGATGTACGGCTGATTTTCTATGAATTTATAACAGAAGCATTGCGTATGTCGTGTGAGATTTTGACCAGCTTCGGCCCATCTGAAGCTGATACAGGCTCGTCTTATCTTGAGCCCAAGCAGAGCGTCGTCACACAGCAGAAGGATAAGCAGGTAATGTGCCACATGCTGACTTTATTTACAAGCTATGCTGAGAGCATACAAACATGCATCCTGCCTCTGTGAGAGCAGAGAAGCAACTCTCTCGACACAAAGAAACCGAGAGAACAGTGAAAAACAGGAAGCCAGTGTACGTCACATCCAGTCTCCCATTCACGTGGGAACCCAACAGTAACTCTGACTGTGGAATGCAAAACAATGTCTTGTGACTGCAGTTGCTGCTCAGTGAGAGAAATAGAAACTCACAGTGAGTGTGAGTGTGTGTGTGTGTGTTGTGTTTGTACAAACTGAGTGATTGAGGGGGGGGGGGGTTCCTGCCACATATGAATCCCAACCCCAAAGAAGGGCAGTGCAAAGAATGCGCCAATTACCACACAATTGCGCTCATTTCACAGGCTAGCAAGGTTATGCTTAAGATGCTACAAGGCAGGCTTAAGCAGTATGTGGACCGAGAACTCCCAGAAGTGCAAGCTGGATTTCGAAGGGGCAGAGGAACCAGAGACCAAATTGCAAACATGCGCTGGATTATGGAGACTACAGAACATCCTTTGACTGTGTTGGGCACAGCAAACTATGGCGAGTTCTTAAAGAAATGGGAGTGCCTGATCACCTCATCTGTCTCCTGAGAAATCTTTATGTGGAACAAGAAGGAGGACGGTATATTGTCCCCTTGCTTACTTAACGTAAATGCAGAATTCATCATGCAAAAGGCTGGGCTGGATGAATCCTGTAATAAAAAATGTAAGGTCTTTTATTCGAACCAATCCTGCCTCCGCATGATAGAATTGCAAATCTGGCAATGCAAAACCTCCTCTCTCCTTTTTATCTGTTAATAACGGGTGTTTAATTCTTGGTTTCTTTCCACTCCATATAAATCTAGATATTTCCCTTTTCCATTCCTTAAAACAATTCATTTCTCCTAAGATGGGCATTGTTTGGAATAAGAAAATCATTTTGGGGAGGATATTCATTTTCACAACCAAGACTCTTCCCCACAGTGAGAGATGGAGTTTGGTCCAGGTTTCCATATATTTTAAAATAAATTTATTTCCATACTTTACTAGAATCATCCTCATATACATTTAAACTTTTATTTGAAATCCAGATCCCTAGGTATTTAACCTTATTTTTAATTTCCAGGCCTGTTTTTTCTTGAAGTTTTTTTTTATTCCATTGTGAGGCTTTTTGTCAGTAATTTAGTTTTTTGGTAGTTTATTATCAGCCCCAGGCCGGCCATAAATTAATCTAGTAAAAGACCCTGGGATGGCCAGGAGCAGCGCATGCGGACGTGAGTCTAGGAATGGAGAAGATTGTGGGCGGGATTCTCTGAAACACCCAGCAACCCAGATTCTCATCCTTTGCTGTCTCTTTTGCTTACGGTCTTCACTCCCAGTCTTCCTGGCAAGAGGTAGCGAGGAGGGGGAGGGGAGAACGGGAGAATTGGGGTTCTGCAATTAGAGAGGCAATTAACTGCAAGGGGAGAACGCCAATCAAAGCTCTCATTCCCTGTCGGGGAACCTGAGATCTGAAACTTTTCCTTTTCCCCAAGGAAGACGCCCCAAGGCTGGTCCAATGCCCACTTTGGATAGCAAGGGACTTGGGCTCGGTTTCCAATTTCTCTTTTTCTCGTAAATGCAGCTGCACCAGCAGCACCAAGATCCGGAAGGAAGTGACTGGTGCGCGTCAGAGCGCAAGGGCGTTTACAGCTCCTTTCCATTCTCTCTGGAGCAGCCGGATTTGGCACTGGGCTGCCAGGCGTCCAATGGAAAGGGACTCTTTTCCCTAGCATGTAAGAGGCAGAAAAGGTTGCTGGGACCCCATGGTAAGTAAAGGGAGGGAGAAGGACTTTGTAGCGTCCTTCGTAGAGAAGACGAACGACTGTCAGGTCAGGAAAGACCTGGGAAAAGGCTGGCGGGTTTTTGCTTTGGTTGAAAAATGGGATCCCCACATTCTAAGAGTTCTAACCGCCACACTCAGAGGCATGTGCTGGTTGCAGCAGGAGGGGGGGGGTCTCCCTGGATGCTTCAGCAGCCGGCCTCCTCGCCCCCTCCTCTCCTCCCTCTGAGCCCGAACTGCTCTCTGCCCCAGACTCTTCCTGCTCACCAAACCCTGTTTCCTCCTCAGCTTGCAACATCTCCCCTCCCATTCTGCTCCCCTTTCTCCCTCTTTATGCTCATTGCCATCCCACCACCAGGAAGGCAGCCCTCCTTTTGAAACACCAAGAGAGTAAAAGGACAGTTCTCTGAATGGAGAGGAGCAGAAAGGGGAGTCCCCTCAAGATCAGTATTGGGACCTGTGGCTTTTCAACTTGTTCATAAATGATCTAGAGTTAGGAGGGAGCAGGGAGGGGGCAAAGTTTGCTGATGGCAGCAAATTGTCCAGGGTTGTTCAAAGAAAGAGAGATTGCAAGGAGCTCCAAAGGGACTTCTCCAAACGGGGTGAATGGGCAGAAAATACAGTTCATTATCAATAAGATTAAAGGGATGCATGTTGGGACAAAAACCAAACACCTGTTAATATCATGTACAGGCTCATGGGGTCTGAACTGGATTTCCCTGTGTGCTCTAGACCAGGGGAGGGGGAGCTGGTCGCAGCAGGAGGGGGAGTCTCCCTGGAAGCTTCAGCAGTCGGCCTCCTCTGGGTCTCCTGGCCCCCTCCTCTCCTCCCTCTGAGTCTGAAATGCTCTCTGCCACAGACTCTTCCAGCTCACCAAACCCTGTTTCCTCCTCAGCTTGCAAAATCTCCCCTTCCGGTCTGCTCCCCTTTCTCCCTCTTTCGGCTCATCCCCCCACCCGTTCCTGGGCTCTGAGCCTTCTGCCCTTGTGGGTCCCCCAACTGGTGCCTCCCCCCCCCTCACCAGCCAGTCCATGACAACAGCAGCAGCCACAGCACTGTGGTCCTCTGGTGGGAAAACTCCTGAGTACATGACTGAATCAAAAATTCTGGGACTATGGAAAAATACTATCTTCCTCAAACCCCAGAATGAGGAGGAGCTCTGGGGTTGCCCCATGGGGTTCATGAGTGAAGATGAGCCCCCCCATGAGACTTCCCTGGTACCTGCAGCCCCTCCTTCCTCCTCTTGAAATTAGGCTTGGGGGGAAATCTCCCATTCAATTTCAGTATTTCAAGTTTCTTCAGAACGTGCAAGGCAGGAGGCAGCAATGAAGTTCTGGTGAAGAAGCAGTGCTTGGAGATCATGGGGGGGTGACAGAGTTTGGTGCAAAAACCAAAGGTACTTTCATCTAAAATTATACTCATGATTGTGAGATGTTGCCTTCATTATTTCATTAGTATACAGTTTTACATATAAACACCAGAACTTCACATATACCTCATACTTTTCGGAATGATTTCCTGCTGAGTTCATTGCTCAGAGTGGACTCTGAGAGGAAGACGTCCCACACTCCATACATCTAAATGGGTTCTCCCATGTGAGAGTCCTGGGATGTTCCTTGATCACTCTATTATAAATAAAGCACTTTTTGCAGTCTTTTCATTTAAACTGCTTCTCCCCTCTGAGTTCGTTGATGGTTTGAAGGGTTTCAACTCTTAAAGTTCTTCCTGTCCGTGAGTCTGTTGATTTTGAACTTCCACTAAGAGTGAACCTCTATCTACTTTCCTGATATTTATACAGTTTGTCTTTCGTGAGAGTTTGTTGACATAAATCAAGGGTTCCAGTCTGACTGAAGCTCCTTCCACAGTCCATATCATTAAATGGTTTCTCCCCTGTGTATCTGCTGATGTTTTCTAAGATTTCCACTCTGAGTGAAGTATTTACTGTACTCCATACATTAAAATGGCTTCTCCCGTGTGTGAGTCTGTTGATGTTTCCTAAGACATCCACTATTACTAAAGCTCTTTTCACACTCCATACATTGAAGTGGTTTCTCCTGTGTGTGTCCGTTGATGTGTTCTAAGCTTTCCATTATCACCAAAGGTCTTTCTGCACTCCATACATTTAAATAGTTTCTTACCTATGTGAGTCTGTTGATGTATTCTCAGGTTTCCACTATAACTGAAGCTCTTTCCACACTCCACACATGTAAATGGTTTCTCTCCTGTATGAGTCCGTTGATGTCTTCTAAGGTCTCCATTCTGAATGAAGCTCTTTCCACACTCGATACATTTAAATGGTTTCTCCCCTGTGTGAGTCCGTTGATGTGATCTAAGGCTTGTATTAGAACGGAAACTCTTTCCACACTCTATACATTTATGTGGTTTCTCCCCTGTGTGAGTCTGTTGATGTTTTTTAAGTGTTCCACTCTGACTGAAGTCCTTTCCACACTCCATGCATTTAAATGGTTTCTCCCCTGTGTGAGTCCGTTGATGTGATCTAAGGTTTGCACTCTGAGTGAAGCTCTTTCCACACTCCATACATTCATAGGGTTTCTCCCCTGTGTGAGTCCGTTGATGTGTTCTAAGGCTTCCACTATCACTAAAGCTCTTTCCACACTCCATACACTGAAATAGTTTCTTATCAATGTGAGTCTGTTGATGTCTTCTAAGACTTGTATTACAACGGAAACTCTTTCCACACTCCATACATTCATAGGGTTTCTCCCCTGTATGAGTCTGTTGATGTCTTCTAAGGCTTGTATTACAACGGAAACTCTTTCCACACTCGATACATTTAAATGGTTTCTCCCCTGTGTGTGTCTGTTGATGTCTTCTATGGTGTGTACTCTGACGGAATCTCTTCCCACACTCCAGACATGTAAATGGTTTCTCCGCTGTGTGTGTCCGTTGATGTGATTTAAGGCTTGTATTAAAAAGGAAACTCTTTCCACACTCGATACATTTATATGGTTTCTCCCCTGTGTGAGTCCGTTGATGATTTCTAAGGTGTCCACTCTGACTGAAGTCCTTTCCACACTCCATACATTCAAATGGTTTCTCCCCTGTGTGAGTCCGTTGATGTGATCTAAGGCTTCCAAGATCACTAAAACTCTTTCCACACTCCAGACATTTAAATGGTTTCTCCCCTGTGTGAGTCCGTTGATGATTTCTAAGATGTCCACTCTGACTGAAGTCCTTTCCACACGCCATGCATTCAAATGGTTTCTCCCCTGTGTGAGTCCGTTGATGTGATCTAAGGCTTCCACGATCACTAAAACTCTTTCCACACTCCATACATTTAAATGGTTTCTCCCCTGTGTGAGTCCGTTGATGTGATCTAAGTTGTGAACTCGTAATAAAGTCCTTTCCACACTCCATGCATTTAAATGGTTTCTCCCCTGTGTGAGTCCGTTGATGTCGTCTAAGGTCTCCACCCTGACTGAAGCTCTTTCCACACTCCATGCATTTAAATGGTTTCTCCCCTGTGTGAGTCCGTTGATGTGTCCTAAGATTTCCACTATAACTAAAGCTCTTTCCACACTCAATACACTTATATGGTTTCTCCTCTGTGTGAGTCCATTTGTGCAATTTAAGGTTTCCACTCTGACTGAAATTCTTCCCACACTCCCTGCACTTAAAAGATTTTCTCTCTTTGTGAGTCCTCTGGTGTGTTCTAAGTTTTGCATTGAAAGAGAAGCTCTTTCCGCACTCCATACCTTTAAATGGGTTCTTTCCTTTTTGTGTTTGTTGATGTGAACTATGTGTGCTCGTTCAGTGAAGCATATTCCACATTTCACACATTTTAATGGCTATTCCTAATGAAACAAAAGGTGTCCTGTCCCCTGCAATTCTGTCTTCTCCATCCCCTTTTTCAGAGTGGGCAGAAAGGAAATCCTGTTTGGGTTTCAGGAAAAAGAACACAGGAAAAAAAAGGACACATCAACCGCCATTAGCACCTTCTCTTATTTCAACCTCTCCTACATTCTCCCATGTCTTACCGATATTCCCAATTTTTAGGAAATGAAAATGGTATGATGTCAAATGGTAGTAATGCATCAACAACCTTTCATAATCCTAACTCATCTTTAACAACACAGCATGACCTTGGAATACTGTTGTCCTGTGGGAAATCCTTTGAAATCAAGTGGTTGACCCCGTTTCCACCTCAATCTCTTAATGAATCACCTGCACAGTGCCATTGGCCTCAGGAGGTCCATACGGACGATTATGTGAGACCCAGGTCTACATCTTTTCCAGGGAGTGTGGTCTGGGTCAGTCAGAGAACTAGTGACAAGGCTTGGTGCTTGGGGTCAGCTGAATGGGTGCTTAGGGAAACTCCTGTTCTTGGAGATGGACCTCTGTCTACATGCCTCACATTGCATGGAGAGAGCAGGAGAAGCAGAAGGAAAGCAGCTGGCACATGGGAATCCTAGACAGAAACACCCACCCCCATTGCGCCTTATAATAATGATGTGCTGCCTGATCCTGTGCTTGTCTTCTGACACAGGACTATCCTAATCTGGCACTGAAAAGCAGGATATTCAAGGCAAGGAGATAACTGTAGTTAATGGTAGGTAGACATATTGGTCTGACACAGTAGAAGTAAAAAAGGTAAAAAAAATAGTCCTGAGTGCTCACTGGAAGGACAGATCGTGAAGCTGAGGCTCCAATACTTTGGCCACCTCATGAGAAGAGAAGACTCCCTGGAAAAGACCCTGATGTTGAAAAGATGGAGGGCCCAAGGAGAAGGGGACGACGGAGGACGAGATGGTGGGACAGTGTTCTTGAAGCTTCCAGCATGAGTTTGACCAAACTGCGGGAGGCAGTGGAAGACAGGAGTGCCTGGCGTGCTCTGGTCCATGGGGTCACAAAGAGGCGGACACGACTAAATGAATAAACAACAACAACAGCAGCAGCACCTTAGGGACCAACTAAGTTTGTTCTAGGTATAAGCTTTTGTGTGCATGTACACTTCTTCATATAGTGGAGGGTAGTGGGAGATGGTAGTAGGAGTACACTTCTGAGAAAAACCCCAGCCCACCCTCCCACGATATACAAGGGTCTGGTGACATCTGTGTCAGTGTATCTGAAGAAGTGTGCATGCACACCAAAGCTTATACTCAGGACAATCTTAGTTGGTCTCTAAGGTGCTACTGGACTATTTTTAAATTTTTTATTTCAACTGCGTCAGACCAACACGGCTCCCTACCTGCATCTAGATGTCATGGGGTGTTGGGGAGCAGTAGTTCCTTGGGTGGGGGACATGTCCTGCACCTCCTGGGGTCATTTTCCACCCTTGCTGCCCACCCTGCACTCAGCTCTCACCTGTGGCTTCCAGAAGCTGTCAGCATGCAACAGGGGTTCAAGCAACGGCTTCAACCGGCCGGCTAAACCAGGTGAGGAAAGCTGATGGGTCTCAAGTCCAGAAGGCAGATTCTGCCCGTGCGGAAGAGGAACGTGAAGGGCAGGTGGGGCACGTCCACCTGGAGGCTTGTTATCTAGTCCCAGGGTTACTCTGACATTGAATTATATATAAATTGCAGTACTGAAATGCGCCTGCTCCCACTTCATATTCTGCTATTACTCTACTCTGCTTGTCTGTTTCTTACTTGAGTGCTGTTTTGGAATGCTAAGTCAGGGTTTTACTGTGAGTTACATTTTTGATATTTTTTGGGTCCTGTTATGCTTATCTGTCTTCAGTAATAAATTTCTCAGCTGAATTACTTTTTTGCTGCCTCTGTGTTTTTTCCTACTCTGCTAACTATACATCGATCATTATGGAGGAGCAAGATCTGCAACTTCAAGCCCTCAACAGCCTCGGCCCTGTGGACCTGAAGGAGCATCTTGACCCCCATTGTTCAGTCCAGACAGGGAGGTCCGCCTCCGAGGGTCTTCTGCTGGTTCCCTTGCTGTTAGAAGTGAAGTTCCAGGGAACCAGGCAGAGGGCCTCCTGCCCCATGGAATGCCCTCCCTTCCGAGGGCAAGGAAGTAGGCAACCATCTGACATTTAGAAGACAGCTGTATCAGGAGGTTTTTAATGTTGGATGTGTTACTGTCTTTTATATGTACTGTAGGGACGCGGGTGGCATTGTGGGTTAAACCACAGAGCCTACGACCTGCCGATTAGAAGGTCGGCAGTTCAAATCCCCACGACGGGGTGAGCTCCCGTTGCTCAGTCCCTGCTCCTGCCAACCTAGCAGTTCAAAAGCATATCAAAGTGCAAGTAGATGAATAGGTACTACTCCAGCGGGAAGGTAAACGGTGTTTCTGTGCGCTGCTCTGGTTCGCCAGAAGCGGCGTAGTCATGCTAGCCACATGACCCAGAAGCTGCACGCCGGCTGCCTTGACCAATAAAGCGAGATGAGCGCTGCAACCCCAGATTCAGCCACGACTGTACCCAATGGTCAGGGGTCCCTTTACCTTTCCCTTTCCGTATATGTACTGTAAGCTGCCCAGAGTGGCTGGGGGAAAAGACGAATACTATAACTTTTACAGTGGTACTTCGTGTTACAGACGCTTCAGATTACAGACTCTGCTAACCCAGAAATAGTGCCTTCTGTTAAGAACTTTGCTTCAGGATGAGAACAGAAATTGCGCGGCGGCAGGAGGAGGCCCCATTAGCTAAAGTGGTACCTCAGGTTAAGAACAGTTTCAGGTTAAGAATGGACCTCCAGAATGAATTCAGTTCTTAACCCGAGGTACCACTGCACTATTATTTTTATCATGTGATTTTTTGCAGTTAATTTGGAATTCGTACTGCAATATTAGCTTACGAAATGTTATGGGTGGAGAAAATCACAGGGTTGCCGTAAACTATAATCCCACCCACAAACTCATTCACATACAGTCTGTAAATTTGGGGAGGTCACACACCTCACCTGTGCTAATACTGGCAGTCTTTGGACTGCACAGGCACACCTGGTGTGTAGAGCCTCCAGTCACAGGCACTGTCTATCCTGAAAATGGGTCCTTTGACTGGGAAGATTCATGCAGTCACTGTCATCGGATGATGATGGGTTGTATCTCAGCTTGTCAGTCACTCTGACATTGCCTACAAAGAATAAGAGGAACAGAAATGCTTTTGAGGTGCAACTTCTGTATCAGCCCTGAGAGCCATTCCATGGACTCTGCACCCCTGTTTCTGATGAGAGGTGTACATTATCCTCATCCTCAGTGGAAAAGACAATAAAGATGGAAGCCTGAGGGAGAGGAAAAGGTTTCTGGCTGATTCCTGGGTGGGATTGCGGAAACAAAGAGCCGGTTCTGAGAAGGCCTCCCCCCTCCCCTTCGGGATTTCCTTTCCTCTCCAGGGGACCAATGGCTGGACATGGCAGAACCGCTGTGTCTGGACAGGGCAGGGGCTTATGGGGGCTCATGGGGTGGGAAGAGGATGGAGATTGCAGGAAGGAAGGGGTGGGGGGACTGGACCCCCCACTTTCCAGGGATCCCTCTCTGGTCGCCTTGAAGGGGGGGTCGATTGCTTGGCGGGAGGGAGAAACCAAGGCGGCCCCTCCGGAGAGTCCCCAAGGAAGCCACGAGGGAGACGCCCCCCCAGACTATCTCCCCCCCAGTGCTGCCCTTCCCTGCCCCGGGAATGCTCCCCCCTACTTCCCCGACCCCCTTCCTCTCTCCCGGGGTCTCCCCTGCACCCAGAGGCCCCCTTGGCTCACCCTATCGCCCCCCAAGACGAGCCGTGGAGGGACAGGGGGTCTCTATCCAGGCGCCTCCCGCACCCCTTAACCCTTTCCTGGCCCGCTTCTCCGCGCCCCAGGGAGTCCTCGTGGGTGGGCGCCCCATCTCTGCCCCTTGGCAGCAGGCGTGCCGGGATCCAGACCCCACGGAAGGCGCTCTGGGGAGCTGGCGGGGTCTCTGGGTCCCTTTCTCCCCCTCCTACCCCCGCGACCCCTTTACCTCTTTGTCCTCTCTCCCGATTCTCCTTTCCTTTCCTGCAACATCCACGTTGGGCGGGGATCCTCCTCTTCCCATCCTCCTCCCCTTTCCGAAAGCGCCCCCCCTAGATCTACGGGGCAGAGCGGCAATCCGGAGTGGACGCTTCACTTGCGGGAGAAGAAGGGAGGCTGGGAGGGGGGCTCCCCCCACATTTCTGGAGCAGAAGCCGGATTGGAGGAGGAGGAGGAGGAGGAGGAGCAATGTATTGGGGGCGGGATCTGGGATTGTGTGGGCGGGATGAGAGAAGGATGTGCCGGGAGGGGAGGGAAAGTCTTGAGCGGGTGGGGGGGAAGGAGGAGAGGAAATCCCCCGCCCGGTCTTCCTTCTGGGATCAGGAGAGGGGGGAGGGGCTGATCCCGACAATCCAACAGCGAAGTCACAAAATGAGTTCTGCATGGAAATCAGATCAGACTCCGAGTTCGTGTTTGGGCAACGTTACAAGTCTGTCCGTCGGGATGCCTGGCGATTCCTGCTCCCTGCCTTTTCCTGGCCAGCCGGAGAGATCACTGGAAAGGGCGGATTTCTTGACTCCAGAATCCATCACCGCAGACCCCTTTCATTCAGGCATAGAGATCTGCTCTTTGGACCAGTCTGCTTGGATCATCAATGGATCATATGGATCATCAGTGGATCATATCTGGATCATCACTGATGGGGGGGGGGCTCAGGAAGATTCTCCTGCCACGTGACTGGGGGCGTCTGGAGGCTGACGGGGGTCAGACAGGGCTGCTGTTTTGCTCTCCTTCCTATTTCAGCTCAGGTTTTCCTGGCAGAAGTTCTATTTCATCCAGAAATGGGTGGATTCATTGAGGAAACGGGGCTAAGCGAAAGCATCAGTTGCAAAGAGGCAAATGTGTCTACTTTGTAACCATCCAGGGAGTTGTGTTGCAAAGGCCATTTGCAGAAAGGTTTTGATAAGGAAAATTCTGGGTTGAGAGTCTACTCAACAGCTCAGCTCATCAGGGTCCAAGTCCCCTGCGGGTCCGTGCGGTCAGTCAAAGAAGGAAATTCCAGCAAAGCAATTTGGAGCAAAACAGCAGTCAGTAGACTGAGATTCTTTATTGTTGTGCAACAGGTTCAACAACAGCAAGTGATACCAGAGCAGGGGGCGACATTGACATTTAAAACTTTCCCACCATATCGGGGAATTGAGTTCTCACAGCATCATCAATATATCTTTTTGCAGGGCCTACAAGACGGAGCTGTTCTGCCTGGCCTTTCGCCAATGCACAGTCCGACCCCCCCTCTCCTTCTGTAATCTTCATAGAACCCTAACCCGATGGTTGCCATTAATTTGATTCTGAATTGATTCTAGAATGTATTTAAATTAATTGACTGTGCAATTTTCTGTACACTGGGCTATTTTTACCTGTTGTTAGCCGCTCTGAGCCCGGCTTTGGCCAGGGAGAGTGGGATACAAATAAATATTATTATTATTATTATTATTATTATTATTATTATTATTATTACAGTGGGATGAAGATCATATGAACTTAAGGCATTTGCAAACAACCTGGTAATAATGGTAGAAGCCCACTGGAAAGTATACCAACGGTGTTCAACAAGATTAATCAATTTGGCCAAGTCGCAGGTGTTAAATTGAATAAAAATTGAAATAAATCGTTGGTAAAAATATGAGACAACAGAAGAAAAATGAGTAGAGACAGATAGCAGAGCTGGGGATAGAAAAGATGGTGAATTTTTTTGGAGTGTGGCAGACAACAAAAAATATAAACATTTTAAAAGATCATTATTGGTAATGAAAAATTCTGGGGTGACAGACGACTCAACAGCCAAGCTCGTCGGGGTGCTGCTCCCCCACGGGTTCATGTGGTCAGTAAAAGAAGGAAGCTCCAACAAAACAGCGGTCAGTAGACCATGATCCTTATTGTTATGCAACAGGTCCCCACAGGAGTAAGAACCCCGAGTAAGGGGTGACCCCCCTCTTTTAAAACTTCCCTCTTTCCCCCAGAATACACTTGGAGCAGCATCACTGAGACATCATCACTACATCACTAGCATGTCACAAAGGGGGAGGGGTCTACAAGGGTGACACAAGTCCAACATTAGGTCTCTTTATCAGACACCTTCCCCAACACCTCTTAACTCCCCATCACCGGAAGAACAATAAAACTCTTGACATCTCCTTGCCCTCAGGACTGGTCTGGAGATGGGCTTTCAGAACACCTGACTTGCTCAACTACCTCTGCGGATGTCTCTTGCTGCCCCCCTGGTCACTCCCTGGGTGGGGGGCCGTGTCTGTGCTCTTACGCTTGGGGGATTATGCCGGGATGCCCTGTTCCTGCTGCCTGTTAGAATTCCTGCTCCGTGATTGCAGTCATGGGATTGTTGTCTTTCACATGACGGTGTATGTTTTGACTCCACCAAGTGGGAAGTGACGGAGACAGGATGTTGGTGTTCCTGTGTTCCGTGAAGTGAGACTATTGTCCTTTGTTCTCTCTCTTTGCTGTCTGATGCTAGAGAGAGAGGGAGCCATGTTGCAGTGCTCCGTGTGTGTTTATATGTAAATAAAGTAGATTAGCCAAAATGCTGAGTTGCTGAGCTCTGTTACGCAAACTGCAAACACTCTGCAGATCCCTAAGTGTGCCGATGTCTGTTGGCATCAGTCGCTGTGAAGCTTTTGAAGCTCCCAAATGAATGACCAGGAGGGAGAGAACATGCCAGTCGGGCATGTGTCTCTACCAGGATCCTACTCGAGTGTAGGACGAGCGCTTGACACTGCCGATCTGATTTTCTGCTTCTTGGTTCACGGAGGGAGGTGGAGCCCAAATTCCCCTTTCTTTAAGGATCAAAATGGCATTGGAATGAGGAGAGTCAGTTAAAGTATGGATTTTCTACAAATTTATAAAGCTAGGTATCTTCCCTGAGCTGTCAAGTCAAAAGGATACATTCAGGCATAATATTTGCAACATTGTCATCATGGCTTTCCCAGTAGCCAAGGCCATGTTAAAAACTAGGCTGTGGGACATAGATCTCCAGGAACTAATCTCAGCTGCGGAAAAAACATGGTCCCCTCTTTATTTTCGACTCTCTAGGGTGCAGGAATTTAACCTTAATTATTTACAATTTTTGTTTAACCCGCAAGAAAAAAGGGCTTTTTCTCTGCCTAGGTTCAAGTCTAATCCTTCTAACCTCCTTTGGGGCAGGTTTGTGGGTTTGGCAGAAGGAGATAGGATCTGCCCATGCGATGCCCACCTGGTGGAAACTCTAGCTCACATGGCTCTTAAATGTAAAATCTATGATGATCTCCGCCAACAATTTTTAGACCACCTATGCATTCCAACCTGGAAACCAGAGAAGGAGGTTGTACGCTTCTTATTCCAGGGGAGAGACCAGGAGCTCCCCAAGACAGTAGCTAAGTTCCTCTATTTGATTTTTTGTCACCGAAGTAGGCTACAGGATCCTGCCCTTGCTGGAGAGATGAAATAGATTGCTTGCCTCTTCTTCCCTTTGGCAAATGACTGTACTGTTGAAATGGCGACGAGATCGCACTGGCCTACTTATTCTGAATGTTTGTAAGTGATGCCAATAAAGGTTTGATGATTTGTAACATTGCAACAACTTTAAAGATGTGGGTCCCACTTGTCATTTCCATAACAGTGCAAAAAACCACAGTCACATGCAGACGCACCGTCTTGCATGCTTGAGTAGAGCAACTCCAGGCCATGAGCCAAGTAGCAGCAGAGTAGGGGCCACGTGCAGAGCAAGTCCCACACTGAGGTCAAAAACACACACAGAGGCAGCAGGACTTCTTCAGTAATAGTTTACTGAGCTTTCAAAGCATACAGTTCTCACTGGGTCCCCAGTGAGGCACAAAACTTTGCTCATGAGAGCGAATCAGTTTCAGCCGTAAAAAAATACAGCACACAGGATACCTAAGTCAGGCAGACAAACCGGCAGAAGGGAGCAAGGGAGGAAAGAGGCAGGAAGGCCACAGGGCAATGTGTTTTGTCAGGGAATGGTCTGAAGCTGAATATTCTCCTTTTCCCCACTCCTCCTCCTTTTTTTAATCTCAAACCCAAAAAGAAACAAAGTACAAGCATCAAATTCAAAATCCATATTCGTATTTTAACATAAGCTTATTACATAGGTAAAGGAAAAGGGACCCCTGACCATTAGGTCCAGCTGTGGATGACTCTGGGGTTGCGGCGCTCATCTCACTTTATTGGCCGAGGGAGCCGGCGTATAGCTTCCGGGTCATGTGGCCAGCATGACTAAGCCGCTTCTGGCGAACCAGAGCAGCGCACGGAAACGCCGTTTACCTTCCCGCCAGAGCAGTACCTATTTATCTGCTTGCACTTTGACGTGCTTTCGAACTGCTAGGTGGGCAGGAGCAGGGACCGAGAAACGGGAGCTCATCCCGTTGCGGGGATTCGAACCGCCGACCTTCT
Source organism: Podarcis filfolensis (assembly GCF_964270895.1). Classification (NCBI taxonomy): domain Eukaryota; kingdom Metazoa; phylum Chordata; class Lepidosauria; order Squamata; family Lacertidae; genus Podarcis; species Podarcis filfolensis. The sequence goes on from NC_139612.1 coordinate 74,946,930, forward strand.
GATCGGCAAGTCCTACGCTCTGTGGTTTAACCCACAGCGCCACCCGCGTCCCTAAACCTATTACATAGATTACCTAAATTAAAATATACACAATCACTCTAGGCTTCCTTTTGCTATATGTAAATGAAACACAATTAAAAAAATTATATTATAAATAATATTATAGATTCCCACAGGCCCCCCCACTCTCCTTCACCCATGTGTGATCTCAGTATTTTACTTCTTCCATCTTGTTGTGTTGTTATAGTTTAATAATTATTCAATTAATTCTATTGCTCTTTTCTTGCTTACCCCTGCATGTTTTACCCATTATCTATTCCTATTTCAATTCCGGAACAATGTTTTTCCATGTATTCCTTCACACCATCCCACTCCTTGATTATTCTCTGATTTGAGTGGCCTCTAACAAGTGCCGTCAATTTTCCCATTTCTACAAACTCGCAGTTTGTTTTGCCATTCTAATAATGATGAGTTTTCTCCCCCTTCCAATTCTTTGCGATCAGTATTCTGGCCGCTGCAGTTGCCTAAAGGAATACATTTTTCTTCTCTCTGGGGATGTCATTAGATATTAGGCCTAACAAAAAGCCTCTGGTAAACGAAATCTTAAATCATTTTCTCCGTTTCTCAAAGCAATCAACTTTGCCTATTATCGTTAGCATTTGAAAAAGAAACATTAACTTTGGCAGGATATTCATTTTAATCACTGAAATTCACCTCCTTATTGATAACTTTAACCTTTACCAAATCTCTAATTGATTTTTAACTTCTTTCCAGGTCTTATTATAATTATCTTCAAACAAATTGATATTTTTCATTGCTCCAAATTCTTTTTGCTCTGTTCGTCCATATTCTTAACCACCACCTTAGTTTTTTCTTTCTTTATCCTAAATCCTGCCACCTTGCCAAATTCCTCCATCTTTCTCAGCAACTTGCTTATACTTCCTGTTGGTTCTTCTACCATTACAATCATATCATCGGCAAATGCTCTTATTCTATATTCGACTCTTCCTAGTGTTATACCTCTAATCTCCTCCTCTGACCTGATAACTTGATTTAGTACCTCCAATATTAAAATAAATAACAAGGGAGATAGGGGACACCCTTGTCTTGTCCCCCTTTCTATTTTAAAGTATTCAGTCATCTCCCCATTCATTATTAAATTTACCTTTTGGTCTTGATAAATTGCTCTTAATCCAGTTGATATCCTTGTTCCCAATTCCATCTTTTCAATTATCTTCTCCACAAACCTCCAGGATACCTTATCAAAGGCTTTCTCAGCACCCACAAAAACAGATGCAGCCTTCTTCCCTGGGTTCCAGTCAAGATATTCAATAGCATCAATCACAAGTCTCACATTATTGCTCATCTTCCTTCCCGGTAAGAATCCTGTCTGATCTTGGCTAATGACTTCATTCAACACTGTTTTTAATCTCTGGGCCAATATGTCCGCATATATCTTGTAGTCATTATTAAGTAAAGATATTGGTCTATCATTATTTATATTCTCTTTGTTCTTGTCTTGTTTAGGGTTTACTGTTATATGTGCTAATTGCCATGACTCCGGGATTCTTCCTTCCGCCATTATTTTATTTATGAGTACTTTCAGCGGAGTAGCCACTACTTCCTCCATTTTTTTAAAATGCAAGGCAGTAAGGGCATCCGGGCCCAGCAACTTCCCCAACTTCGCTTTGGAAATAGCCTCCTGTACTTCCATCATAGAAACTGGGGCATTTAGATATGCATTTTTTTCTATTCCCACTCTGGGTAAGTCTTTCCCCTGCAGATAATTTTTTATATCTTCTTCTGTTTCCTTGCCTATATTACATAAATTTTTGAAGTGGTTGATAAAACACTTATTTCTTCTCGTTTTCTCGCCGTCTTTGATTTTATCTATTAATCTCTCTGTCTCTTCTTCAGTTGCCATGGCAGTATTTTGCTGGGCCTATTTGCAAATTCAAAGGATCTCTGTTTCATCCATCTTATGTTATTTTGGATTTCAATGCTTAACAACTACGAGAATTGTGTTTGTAATAACTTGATTTTTGGTGCTACCTTTTTATTTTTTGGTTCCTTCACTAGTATTTTTTCATTGCTCGCTATTTCTTCTCTTAACTGCTCTAAGTTCCTCTCATAAGCTCTCTTTTCCCCTGCATTTTGCTGGATATAGAAGCCTCTAAGAAATGCTTTACTGGCATCCCAAATTATTCTTATATCAGTGTCTTGTGATTTATTGATTTCAAAGAATTATTTCAACAATTCTTGTGCTTTAATCACCAGATTTTCATCGTTTAATAAATTCTCATTTAATCGCCATCTTTTTTTACCCTTTTGTTTATTTTCTAATTCTAATATCACTGGATTATGATCTGTTATTGTATTTGGGTGAATCTCTGTTTTTTTAAATTTCTATTATTAAATTATTTGAGATCTAGATTGCATAAATTCTCCCTGACGATTGTTAGGCTTCTGAAAAGAGTGTGAACTGTTTCTCCAGTCGATTTTTGTCTCTCCATGCATCCCTTAGGTTTAAGCTGTCCACCATTTGAAAAAATGTATGTGGTGGTCTCCCTTTTCTAGATATTCTGCCCCTTTCTGTCCTGTCCATTTCTAATGAAGGGACTCCATTGAGGTCCCTCACCTTAAGGGGGGAATCCATTCTCAGGCCGATCATCTTTCCTCAGAAGAGGAGCTGGAGGGGGGAAAGACATCCCCTTCGTTTCCAGTGGTCTCAGAAGGAGGGAGAGACACAGTCACGGAGCAGATTAGAGGGGAATTACCCAGCTACGAGAAAATGACAAGAGAAACAGACTCAGCTGGCCCTGAAGCAGGAAGACAGATTTCCTCTGAGTTCATTGCCGTGAAGAAGAGTGAACTCTGAGAGGAACACGTCCCTCACTCCATACATATAAATGGGTTCTCCCCTTTGAAGGTCCCTTCATGTTTCTTAAACATTACATTATAGCTAAAGCACTTTCTGCAATCCTTCCATTTAAAGTTATTGATAGTATGTAGGGTGTCAACTGGTAAAGTTCTTCCTGGCCACGAGTCTGTTGATGTAGGACTTCCACAAGGACTGAGCCTCAATATACTTTCCTGACGTTTATGTGGTTTGTCTTTTGTGTGAGTTTGTTGATGTATATCAAGGGTTCCACTCCGACTGAAGCTCCTTCCACATGCCATACATTTAAATGGTTTCTTCCCTGTGTGTCTGCTGATGTTTTCTAAGATTTCCACTTTGACTGAAGCTTTTTCCGCACTTCATGCATTTAAACGGTTTCTCCCCTGTGTGAGTCCGCTGGTGTAATTTAAGGTCTCCATTCTGACTGAAGCTCTTTCTGCACTCAATGCATTTAAATGGTTTCCCCCCTGTGTGAGTCCGTTGATGTCTTCTAAGCATTGCATTGAAACTGAAGCACTTCCCACACTCCACACATTTATATGGTTTCTCCCCTGTGTGAGTCCGTTGATGTATATTGAGGTGTCCACTCTGACTGAAGCTCTTTCCACACTCCATACATTTATATGGTTTCTCTCCTGTGTGTGTCCATTGATGTGTTTTAAGGTCTCCATTCTGACTGAAGCTCTTTCTGCACTCAATACATTTAAATGGTTTCCCCCCTGCCTGTGTGAGTCAATTGATGTCTTCTATGGCCTGAATCGTAACTGAAGCTCTTTCCGCATTCCAAGCATTTAAATGGTTTCTCCCCTGTGTGAGTCCGTTGATGTATTCTAAGGTATCCATTTCGACTGAAGCTCTTTCCACACTCAATGCATTTAAATGGTTTTCCCCCTGTGTGAGTCTGTTGATGTGATCTAAGGGCTCCATTTTCACTAAAGCTCTTTCCGCACTCCATGCATCCATATGGTTTCTCCTCTGTGTGTGTCTGTTGATGTGATCTAAGTCCTGCATCGTAACTGAAGCTTCTTCCACATTCCATACATTTATATGGTTTCTCCCCTGTGTGAATCCGTTGATGTTTTTTAAGGTCTCCATTCTGACTGAAGCTCTTTCCGCACTCAATACATTTAAATGGTTTCTCCCCTGTGTGAGTCCGTTGATGTCTTCTAAGGGCTCCATTTTCACTAAAGCTCTTTCCGCACTCCATGCATTGAAATGGTTTCTCCCCTGTGTGAGTCCGTTGATGCATATTGCGGTGCCCACTCTGACTGAAGCTCTTGCCACACTCCATACATTTATATGGTTTTTCACCAGTGTGAGTTCGCTGGTGTAATTTAAGTTCTCCATTCTGACTGAAGCTCTTCCCACACTCCCTGCATTCATATGGTTTCTCCCCTGTGTGAGTCTGATGATGTTTATTGAGGTGCCCACTCTTACTGAAGCTCTTTCCACACTCCATACATTTATATGGTTTTTCACCCGTGTGAGTCCGTTGATGTGAACTTAAGTGTCCACTCTTACTAAAGCTCTTTCCGCACTCCCTGCATTTAAAAGGTTTTTCACCCGTGTGAATCCGTAGATGTGCACTTAAGTGTCCACTCTGACGGAAGCTTTTCCCGCACTCCATGCATTTAAATGGTTTTTCCCCTGTGTGAGTCCGCTGGTGTATATTGAGGAGTCCTCTTAGACTAAAGTTCTTCCCACACTCCCTGCATTGGAATCCTTTCTTGTCCATGTGAGTCCGCTGATGTGTTCTAAGTTTTCTACTATCAGTGAAACTTTTCCCACTCTCCATACCTTTAAATGTTTTCTCCCCTCTTGGAGTCATTGATGTGAGCTATGTGTGCTCATTCAATGAAGCATATCCCACATTTCACACATTTTAATTTCTATTCCTAATGAAACGAAAGGTGCCCCATCCCCTGGAATTCTGAATGTCTTCTCCATCACCTTCTTCAGAGTGGGAGGAAAGGAAATCCTGTTTGGGTTACAAGAAAGAGAACAAAGGGAAAGAGAACACATCAAGCGCCATTAGCCCCTTCTCTTATTTCAACATCTCCTACATTCCCCCGCCTCCTACCCATGTTCCCAATTTTCTGGAAATGAAAAAGCAATGTCATCAAATGATAGTAATGCATCACCACCTTTCATAATCCTCAATCATCGTTAATAAAGCAGCATGATCTCGGAATACAGCCCTTTCAAATCAATTGTTTCCTCACAGAAAAGGCAGCTGCTCTCTGTCCAAGAAACAGTCCTCTCTTTCTCCGGTCCATCGTTCCTTTGGACATTCCCCATCCTCTGCATCATAATCCTCCATCCACCTCTAGATCTTTATGAATCACCTGCACAGTCCCATTGGCCACAGGAGGTCCATGTGGACTATTATGTGAGACCCTGGTCTACATCTTTTCCAGGGACTGTGGTCTGGGTCAGTCAGAGAATTAGTGACAAGACTTGGTGCTTGGGGTCAGCTGAATGGGTGCTCAGGGAAGCTCCTGTTCTTGGAGATGGACCTCCCTCTACATGCCTCACATTGCATTGAGAGAGCAGGAGAAGCAGAAGGAAAGAAGATGGCAAATGGGAATCCCAATGGTTCTTTATAATGATGATGTGCTGCCTGATCTCAAGCCCCTCTTCTGACACAAGACTACCCTAATCTGGCACTGACAAAGCTGGATATTCAAGGCAAAGGGATAACTGTACTTATCCCTTCATCCTTGAATATGTAGTGTTGATTCATTGATGGCCTGATGTGATATTTCCAGAGACGTGAATTTATTCCTTATCTGTCTCAAATATCTGGGTACCTTTGGTGGGGGTCATGTCATGCACCTTATGGGGTAATTTATCCATCATTGGTCCCCACCCTGCACTCAGCTCTCACCTGTGGCTTCCAGAAGATGTCAGCATGCAACAGGGGCCACAATCCCAGGAATCGCTTCAACTGACCGGCAAAACCAGGTGAGGATAGTTGATGGGTCTCAAATCCTTGGTGGGTTGGGGATTTCTGCTGCAGGTGAAGGCAGACCCTGGTGGATGGAGAGGAGGAGAACAGTGAATCCCACAGTCCAGATTCTGCCCATGCTGCAGAGAAAAGTGAAGGGCCGATGGGATCGTCAACCGGGGAAGGAAGCCCATCGAGAAGGAAAACTCTGCTCCTAAACTTTCACTGCCTCTTGAGCTATGTTCAGGGGAAGAAAAGGCTATGGAGGAAAACCTACACAAATCCAGAGTGGAGTCTCTAAGATGGTTGGATGGTGTCCTGCACACCTTCTTCATTCAACTCCTGCAGCCAAGCTGGTGCCAAACATACTGCTCTGCTTTCCTTGGGACCATATCAGCCCGGCTGAGAAGGGGGTCTTGTTGTATAGACAGCCCAGGACCCCCAAACACACTGCCTATGCTTGCAGTGCTGCTAACACAGTGGTTTCAAGCGCAGAAACGAGCTCAAACCTGTTTATCAAAGTCTCTCCGATGTGGAACAAGGAAAACAGAAGTGCTGTTTACATCATACGCCCCTGTAAAAGTATTTGAAAAGACAAAGTATCCGGTGGCCCCTTGAAAGCTAATAAAAGTATTGTGGCGGAAGCTTTTGGGGGTGCAGGACCAGGAAAGCTCCTGCCACCCTGACCCTTCCAATGGGGACTCAGGCCTCATCATGGGACTTGAACTGCCCTGGCTGATTATCTCCAATGGGATAGATATTGAGAGGAAAGCTGTTTCCTGGTTCTGCTGGATCTCTTAGCGGCTTTGGAGACCTTTGGCCATGGTGTCCTTCTGGACCCTCTAGGGGAGCTGGGGGCCCTGTTATGCAGTGGTTCCCCTCCTTCCTCCTGGGCCAGAGAGTGGTGTTCAGACCCCTGGATGCTTACTTGTGGGGTGCCCCAGGGCTCCATCCTCTCCCCCATGCTTTTTACTATCTATGTGCAGCCACTGGGAGAGATCATCAGGGGGGTTGGGTTGGGTGTTCCCCAGTATGTGGATGATGCCCAGCTCTTCTTCTCTTTCAAATTGGAACTAGTGAAGATGGTGAATGCCATGTGTGGCTGTCTGTAGGTGGTTGGAGGATGGATGGCGGCCAACACATTGAGGCTGAATCCTGACAAGACAGAAATACTGTCCCTGGGGGAGGATGGGGGCATTCCTGGTCCTGATGGGATAACTGTGCCCCTGAAGGACCAGGTGTGCAGCCTGGGGGTCATTTTGGACTCCCAGCTGTGCATGGAGGCGCAGATCAATTCTGTGTCCAGGGCAGCTGTCTGGCAGCTCCATCTGGTACACAGGATGAGACCCAAGTAGCCTGCAGACTGTCTGGCCAGAGTGGTGCATGCTCTGGTTATTTCCTGCTTGGAGTACTGCCAGCTGCTCTACAAGGGGCTACCTTTGAAGGTGACTCTGAAACTGTAACTAATCCAGAATGGGGGAGCTAGACTAGTTACTGGGAGCAGCCACTAAGACCACATAACATTATTTCTAAAGTATCTCCCCTGGCTCCCAGCACATTTCCGAGCACAATTCAAACTGTTGGTGCTGACTTTTAAAGTGTCTGTGGGATGTGAAACACAAGAGCAGTCAAGTACAACATCCCTAGAGTGGAAATAAAAGGGGATGTCTGGAGCAGCCAGTCAGAACTTCCGGTTTCTCCTAGGCTGGGACAGACTTCTTCTGCATGTGACTAGAGGTGGGCGCGAACTCACCTGCCCAGGTAACAAAAGAGCAGGACTGGTCAGCCACTCTCTCTCTGACTACATTCGTCGAAGAAGCAACATCTGCTTAGCCTAAGATGCTTTCTTGGGCTGTCTCCTTATGGGATAGTTTCCAGGTGTATGTAACTTTTGTAACTTAAGTCTGGCTTCTGGGATCCATTTGTGAACAGAATGTGTGAGTAAACTCTTTTTATACTTTTATAGAAGACTGTGTCGTGTCTATCTTTTTATGAGGGACTAAAGGGGAAATTACCAAGGAAACTTATTTTAGAGGCTTTAGCGAGCCTGAGCAAATGCATCCGCTGTAAGTTTAAAAAGGGGAATGTTACTCTGCTAAATTGTACAACTTGTTAGCACAAGTTGGAAAGGATATAATCAAACAATATATCCTCTCCTGCGTCCCTGAACATTCCCACTGTGTCATGGTTGCATTTTTCAGGCATAGAAAAGTACAGATGTAATTCTGGTAGTTTTACTCTGTATGATTCAAAGCTGGTGTTTTCTTTAGATCCTGGGGAGGCAAACTAAGGCCTGGGGGTATAAATGCGATGATGATGGTCTTGTGGGGTTTTTAAAAGTTATTTTGGAGCTCATACTGCTATATCAGCTCATAAAATGTTATGGGTGGAGAAAATCACAGGGTTGCCATAAACTATAATCCCACCCAGGAAATCTCATTCATATACATTCTGTAAATTTGGGGAGGTCACACACCTCACCTGTGCTAATACTGGCAGTCTTTGGCCTGCACAGGCAAACCCTGTGTGTAGAGCCTCCAGCCCCAGGCACTGTCTATCATGAAAATGGGTCCTTTGACTAGGAAGATTCATGTAGTCGTTGTCGTCGGATGCTGAAGGATTGTATCTCAGCTTGTCAGTCACTCTGACATTGCCTAGAAAGAATAAGAGGAACAGAAATGTTTTGAGGTGCAACTTCTATTTCATGGACTCTGCGCCCATTTCTGAGGACAGGTGTACATTATCCTCATCCTCAGTGAACCAGGCAGTGGAAAAGACAATAAAGATGGAAGGCTGAGAGAGAGGAAAAGGTTTCTGGCTGCTTCCTGGGTGGGATTGTGGAAACAAAGAGCCACTTCCGAGAAGGCCTCTCCCCTCCCCTCTTCCTCTCGGGATTTCCTCTCCAGGGGACCAGTGGTTGGACTGGGCAGAATCATTGTCTGGACAGGGCAGGGGCTTATGGGGGCTTATGGGGTGGGAAGAGGATGGAGACTGCAGGAAGGAAGGGGTGGGGGGACTGGACCCCCCACTTTCCAGGGATCCCTCTCTGGTCGCCTTGGGGGGGCATTCCTGGCAGGAGGGAGAAGTCAAGGCGGCACCTCTGGAGATTCATCGTGGGCGTCATGATGGAGACGCCCTACCCAGACTGTCCTTCCTATCTCTCTCCCTCCCCCCCCCCCCGCCAATGCTGCCCTTCCCTGTCCCAGGGATGCTCCCTCCCTCCCCCCACTTCCTTGACCCCCTCCCTCTCTCCTGAGTCTCCCCTGCATCCAGAGGCTCCCTTGGCTCTGCTCACCCCACACCCTGCGCCCCCATCTCTCCAGCTGGAGGCGCCCCCCCAAGACAAGCAGGGGAGGGACGGGGGGGTCTCTATCCCTCGTGTCGATTAACCCTTTCGTGGCCCACCTCTCTCTGCACGGAGCCCCCAGCGCTCCGGGGATGCCTGCGCGGGGGACACGGGGCGATGGGGTCCTCATGGGGACTCCCTGGGTGGGGGTCCCATGCCCGCCCCTGTCAAGGCACCTAAGGGGCCGAGAAAAACCCCCTTCGCAGCACGCGTGCAGGGATCCAGGCCCTGCCGACGGGGCCCACGAAGCGCGCTCTGGGGAGCTGGCGGGGTCTCTGGGTCCTTTTCTCCCCCTCCCCCCCCGCGACCCCTTTACCTCTTTGTCCTCGCTCCGATTCTCATTTCCTTTCCTGCAACATCCACGTTGGGCGGGGATCCTCCTCTTCCCATCCTCCTCCCCTTTCCGAAAGCGCCCCCCCCCCCCTAGATCTACGGGATAGAGCAGCAATCCGGAGTGGACGCTTCACTTGCGGGAGAAGAAGGGAGGCTGGGAGGGGGGCTCCCCCCTCATTTCCGGAGCGAAGCCGGATTGGAGGAGGAGGAGGAGGAGGAGGAGCAATGTATTGGGGGCGGGATCTGGGCTTGTGTGGGCGGGATGAGAGAAGGATGTGCCGGGAGGGGAGGGAAAGTGTTGAGCGGGTGGGGGGGGGGGAAAGGAGGAGAGGAAATACCCCCCCCGCACGATCATCCATGATGTCATACCCATCTCACGGAGGCGGGGGGGGGCTCAGGAAGAATCTCCTGCCACGTGACTGGGGTCAGACAGGGCTGCTGTTTTGCTCTCCTTACTATTTCAGCTCAGGTTTTCCTGGCAGAAGTTACATTTCATCACGAAATGGGTGGATTCATTGAGGAAACGGGGCTACGTTGAAAAGAGGCAAATGTGTCTACTTTGTAACCACCCAGGGAGTTGTGTTGCAAAGGCCATTTGAAGAAAGGCTCCTATTGTATCACCTGCGGCTACATGCCGGAGTTTTGGTGGTTTGTGAGACTATGTCTCTGTAAATGCGCTTATCCCCGTGCATTTATAATGGCATGACATTAAATCCCATGAGATCCACAAGCACCAGAACCATAAGCCCACCTATGAGTCCAAAAGCACAGAACGAAGCAGCCCTATCAAAAGCTGGGTGTCGAACAACAACAACAACTTTTTTTGTACCCCACCCATCAAACTGGATTGCTCCAGCCACTCTGGGCAGCTTCCCAAAGAATAGAAGAAAAGATGACCCAACATGAAATATTAAAAGCTTCCCGATACGGAGCTGCTTTCAGGCGTTTATGGAGGTTCGTCTCCTTGACATCTGGTGGGAGGGTGTTCCACAGGGCAGTCACCACAACCGAGAAGGCCCTCTGTAACCTCACTTCTCGCAATGAGGGACCTGCCAGAATGAAGCAGGACCACCTGGAGGAATTTTACCCTTATGCTTTCCATATAATTAGTTAGCCATATATAACCATATATAACCATATATCCTTATACGTAATGCTTTTTATACAATCCATATTTGAATCATGAAGGCTTCCGCAAAGCTTAGGGCAAAATGCTTAGATTTGAAAAATCCAAAATGAACTCTGCCCCAGTTCTCTCCCCTTGTTCTTTTCAATGTCTCGCTAACATAAGGGGGGAAGCAATAAATCTGCTGTGCTGGCATTTTCCTCCTGTCCAGACAGGGTCCTGAGCAGCTAAAAACAGGAAGATGCTAACCGCAAAATGTCCCTGTTTGGCAGATGTTGCGTAGAAGAGCGTAAGGGCCGAATACAGTTCCTTTCTCCTTTTTATTAGGGGAAAGGTCGGACTAATGTTCAGACTGAAGAATGCAGAAGTTGGGAGGGAACTCTTTACATGATCAGGGGGCAAGGCTTGAATTCGCTCATTGGTTTTATTTTTGCTGCCGTGTGCGATTGTATTTGATTATGTCATGATCTATGATGTATGTACTCAGGTATAAAGCCTCAGGGCGCTAGAGCTAAGACGCCCAGTCCCTGGAAACGATTCCACTGGGTCAATTATTGCTTAGCAATAAATATCACTTTCTTTTTCTCCACTGCTGCGTCTGTCAATTCTTGGACACGATTTGAGTGGGTCACAGGTACCTTAAAATCCTTGCTACAAGAAGGCCCTCGGAGCTGGACCTCAGTGTCCGCGCTGAGCGATGGACGTGGAGACGCTCCTTCCCTTCTTCTGGGCTGAGACCATTTGGGGCTTTCAAGGTCAGTGCCGGCACTTTGAATGGTGCTCGGAAGGGACTGGGAGCCCATGAAGATTTCTTAGGATCCGTCTTCAGGGGCCAGCTGTTAGGGGGCCGTTCAGCTGCTGTCCAAAACTGAGGGATCCCTTGCCGGAAGTAATCCATAAACCTCTCCTCCTCCGCCTTCTCGGGATGCCATTGGTGCGCGATGCTCCGGCTCTCGAGAGAGGGAGAGGCGTGAGTTGGGTGCGCTCGGCTTGCCAAGGGTTAAACGGAAACGAGCTAGATTCCTAGACAGGAAAGTAAGACGGGGGGGGCAGGGTCCTCCAGAGCGAAAGCCCAACCCCTCCCTTTCCTGCAAGAAGTCGGGCGTGTGGGGGTCCCGTTGGTTCGGCTCTGCAGAGGCTGCCTGGGGGCGCCTGCTGGGATCCGGTGAGTCTCCTCTCTCCCAGGATAGGGCCCATGGGGAGAGCGGGGGTCCCAGCGCTGCATGGCGAGAGGGGGGCTAGTCAGGGCGGGGAGGGTCGCAGGAGGGCGGCAGCTCTGCTCTTGCTTTGCATGGATGCACTGCTGATCCCTTGGATCCAGGAGCGCTGAAATGCATGCAAATAAACCCCATTCAGATGTATGGATCAGTCCCCTTGTATAACAGAGGTTGTAGGCGGATGGAAACATTCAGACATGAAATATACCCTGGTCCCTAAAACCTCACCTGTGCAAGGAGAAGGAAGGAAGGCAGAGAAGAGAAAGCGCTTCCTCTTGCAGGGCAGAGTAAAACCTGTGGAACTGCCTCCCACAAGAGCCAGGGAGGCCACCAATCAAGGTGGCGTTAAAAGAGGAGGAGACCAATCCGTGGAGGAGGAGGAGAGGGCGATGGGGGGGGGTTCCTCTGCTCTATGGGGCAGCCCTATGGCCTGATCCTGCAGGGCTCATTTTCTCCTCCAGTGCTTAGTGTGTGTCCAGATGCAAGTGTGTCCTCTGAGATTGCTTGGGGTTGAGCTAGATGATCCTTGGGGTGTCATCCACTTCTATAGTTCTATGAAAGCACCACTGGAGGTCTCACAAGCCAAGGCATTGAGAGCAGGAGAGGTCCTGCTGGAAAGGAAACAACCAGTGCAACTGTTTTAAAACAGGAATCCAATGTGTTAGTTGTGGGGGGACTCAGTGGGGAGGGGTAGACCCATGGATGCCACCTTGATCTCCTTGGACAAGGAGGTGGGAGAGAAATGCCATTCATAAAGAGAGGCAGCCCAGCCAATCATCTGGCTGCTGCATTTTGGGCCAGTTCCCGAGTTGCCTTCAAGGCAGTTCCACACAGAGAGCGTTGCAACCATCCCATCTGGTGCAGAGCAGGGAGGACCAGGGCCATGTCCTCTCTGTCCCAAAAGGTCTGTGGGGTGGGGAAGTAGCCTGAGCTGGACATGGGCCTCAATGGATGATGGACCCAGGAGAGCCCTCAAGTATTCATGACTGGGGAGGGGGCATGTTAAGCAATATAACTTCTTCTTCTTCATCATCATCATCATCATCATCATTACTGTTAGTTCCCTGTCTGTAATCCAAATCTCCTAGAGCAGATTACAAAATTTAAAAAAACCAATAAAACAGTTGAAAACACATTACAGTGGTACCTCAGGTTAAGAACTTAATCCCTTCCGGAAGTCTGTTCTTGACCTGAAACTGTTCTTAACCTAGACACCACTTTAGCTAATGGGGCCTCCTGCTGCCGCCGTGCGATTTCTGTTCTCATCCTGAAGCAAAGTTCTTAACCCAAAGTACTATTTCTGGGTTAGTAGAGTCTGTAACCTGAAGTGTCTGTAACCTGAAGCGTCTGTAACCTGAAGCGTCTGTAACACAAGGTACCACTGTACTCTCATAGAAAGGCGACTCCTACTTTATTTGCTTTTGAGTGCACACAGACGCACCCATCTTGCATGCTTGAGTAAAGCAACTCCAGGGCAGGAGGAGAGTAGGGGCCACGTGTAGATCAATTCCCACACTGAGGTCAAAAACACACAGAGAAGCAGCAGGATTTCTTCAGTAATAGTTTACTGAGCTTTCAAAGCATACAGTTCTCACTGGGTCCCCAGTGAGGCACAAAACTTAGCGCCTGAGAGCAAATCCAGTTTCAGCAGTAAAATCATACAGCACACAGGATACCTAAGTCAGGCACACAAACCGGCAGAAGGGAGCAAGGGAGGAAAGAGGCTGGAACGACACAGGGCAATGGATGTGTGTGTGTCACTTCCTGTCGTCTGGGATGGAAGTCAGCAACTCGGCATCTGCAGGGGCTTCACGAAGAAAAGCTTCCAGGCAAATGGGCATCACAGAAACACACACTGTGATTCTTGGTATGTTGCCGTATCAATTGTTTTTGAAAGGTTATCATGACGTGGTCTAGAAACCAGTTTGGAACAATATATCGCCTGGCCCTAATCCTCACTGACCACCAGAAATCCAGATAAACACTCCTTTATAAATAAAGCACTTTTTGCAATCTTTTCATTTAAACTGCTTTTTCTCTTTGAGGTTGTTGATGGTTTGAAGGGTTTCAACTCCTAAAGTTCTTCCTGTCCGTGAGTCTGTTGATTCTGAACTTCCACTAGGACTGAACCTCTATCTACTTTCCTCATATTTATAAGGTTTGTCTTTTGTGTGAGTTTGTTGACATAAATCAAGGGTTCCTCTCTGACTGAAGCTGCTTCCACAGTCCATACATTTAAATGGTTTCTGCCCTGTGTGTCTGTAGATGTGTTTTAAGGTTTCCATTCTGACTGAAGCACTTTCCGCACTCAATGCATTTAAATGGTTTCCCCCCTGTGTCAGCCAGTTGATGTCTTCTAAGGCTTCCACTTTCACTAAAGCTCATTTCACACTCCATACACTGAAATGGTTTCTCCCCTGTGTGAGTTTGTTGATGTCTTCTAAGTGTTTCATTCTCACTAAAGCTCTTTCCGCACTCCAGGCATTTAAATGGGTTCTCCCCTGTGTGAGTCCGTTGATGTAAAGTTAAGTTTCCCCTATGACTGAAGTTCTTCCCACACTCCCTGCATTTAAATAATTTCTGCCGTGTGTGAGTCTGTTGATGTATTCCAAGTTCATCACTTCGACTGAAGCTCTTTCCACACTCCATACCTTTAAATGGTTTCTCCCCTGTTTGAGTTTATTGATGTGAGATATGTGTGCTCATTCAGTGAAGCATATTCCACATTTCACACTTTTTAATGGCTATTCCTAATGAAACGAAAGGTTCCCCATCTCTCAGAATTCTGACTGTCTTCTGTATCACCTTCAGAATGGGCGGAAAGGCAATCCTATTTTGGTTTCAAGGAAGAGAACAAAGGGAAAGAGAACACATCAAATGCCATTAGCAGCTTTTCTTATTTCAACATTTCCTATATTCCCCCGCCTCCTACCCATGTTCCCAGTTTTTAGGAAATGAAGATGCAATGATGTCAAATGATAGTAATGCATCACCACCTTTCATAATCCTCACTCATTTTTAATAGCGCAGCATGATCTTGGAATACAGCCTTTTCAAATTAATTGTTTCCTCACAGGAAAGGCAGCTGCTCTCTGTCCATGAAGAGGCCCCCCTTTTTTCTGGTTCATCGTTCCTTTGGACATTCCCCATCCTCGGCATCATAATCCTCCATCCACCTCTCTCTCTCTCTCTCTCTCTCTCTCTCTCTCTCTCTCTCTCTCTCTCTCTTTTTAATCAGTTTTTACTGATTTTCATTATTACACATACACATAGAATACATACACTCATTATACATTTATTCATCCACCTAAGCCTTAAGCTCTGCCGAGCTTCGGACTTCCCTTCATCTCTTCGGTAAGTATCATATAGTTATAACATCACGTATTCTATTTAATACTATTTTGTCTTATGCCGGTAGAGTTACTCCAACCCTGCCAGTGTCTTTAAAGTTTTACCATTTTCTCTTACATATACCAAATATTTACTCCAATTTTCAACAAACTTCTTTTCATCTTGGTCCCGTATTTTCCCCGACAATCTAGCCAATTCTGCGTAATTCATCATTTTGGTCTGCCATTCCATGATTGTAGGTAGAGTATCAGTTTTCCAGTTCTGGGCCAACATAGTTCTAGCTGCTGTCATGGCGTACAAGAAAAGATTTTTATCCTTCTTTTTAATTTCCTTCCCTTTCAATCCCAATAAAATCTTCAGGTTTTTTTAGAAAATATTTTTTGTACTTATTTATTTATTTATTATAAATATTTTTTATTGATTTTCCAACATACATTTATAATATCCAATCAAAATTTATCACATATTTTCTCTTTTGGACTTCCTTCAGCCTCTCTAACAATCATCCATTATTCAATTTTTTAATTACACATTTCCTAATTTTTATATTGCAATTTATATACCTTCACCCTCTTATTTTTCTTCTACACAATATTCCTCAAACATTCACAGAGCTTCTTGAAATCCCACTAGCGTTGTAGCATCACATATACATTTCAAATAATATGAAAATTTTCCCCAATCTTCAATGAACTTTTGGTCTCATAGATATCTGATCTTCCCCGTTAGTTTATCTAGTTCTGCATAGTCCATCAGTTTCATTCTCCATTCTTCTAACGTTGGTAGTTGTTCCTGTTTCCATTTTTGGGCCAGTAGTATTCTCGCTGCAGTTACTGCGTATTGGAAAAGTTTACAGTCCTTTCTATTTATCTCATTTCCTACTATTCCTAAAAGAAAAGCCTCTGGTTTCTTAACAAATGTATATTTCAACATCTTTTTCAACTCATTATATATCAATTCCCAGAAACCCTTCACCTTCTTGCAATCCCACCACATATGGTAAAATGTTCCCTCTTTTTCTTTACATTTCCAACACTTATTACATGTTTTATACATTTTTGCCAATATACCATCTATAAACCATTTTCATCACATTTTCCTTTAATGCAGTGCATGCTGTAAATTTTATATTTTCATTCCATAATTTTATCCAGTCATTGAACTGTATATTATGACCCAAATCTCTGGCCCAGTGTATCATAACCGATTTAACTTCCTCGTCTTTTGTATACCATTCCAGCAACATTTTATACATTTTAGATAAAATTTTGTACTCATTATTTGTTATTTCCATTTGAAATTTTGATTCTTTTTTGATTTTGATTCTTTTTCATCAAAACCTCTTTCTTTAAAATCCTTTTTAAACATTTCATTAACCTGATAATAATGCGACCAATCATATACATGCTCCTTCACATCTTCATAAGGTTTCATTTTCCATTTTCCTCCTTCTTTTACTATCAATTCTTTATATGTAATCCAGTTCCACCTTAAATTGACTTTCTTAAGACTCATAACTTCTAACGGAGATAGCCAGTGGGGAATTCTTGGTTCTAATAAACTTTTATACCTCTCCCATATTTCTATGAGAGATCTTCTAAAGATGTGGTTTTCGAAACCTTTATGGATTTTTTTCTTCTTATACCATAAATATGGGTGCCAGCCAAATCTGTAATTTTTACCGTATTTTTCACTCCATAGGGCGCACCTAGTTTTTAGAGGAGGAAAATACGGGAAAAAATATTCTGAATCAAATGTTGCACTAAACTATTTAAAGCAGCAAAGCAGGTGGCTCCTGTCCGCTGTGCTGCTTTAAATCGAGCCTCAGAGGAGGGTAGGAAGGGGAACCATGGCTTATCTAAGTCCAGTTAATAATGCTGAGTCTGACTTATGGCCATCGAGATTAGCCTGGCCGTCTCAGTGGAAATCTGGGGTGGACTTTCAGTGGTCAAAGTGTGGTTGTGTCTTCCTGCCCAGCATCTATTTCCTGCCGTCTTTCCCCCCTGCACCCCCGCACCCTGCTTCGAGGGAAGGAAGCAGAGCCATGGATCCTCTGCTCACAACTGCAGTGGATTCCCTCCACTTTGAAGCAGGAAAGTGGAAGAGGAGCTGCTTACACGAGTGTAAGCTGCTCCCCTCCAACTTTCCTGCTTCAAAGGGAGGTCAGGAGGAGGGAATCCGCTGCAGCTGCAAGCAGTGGAGGATCCACGGTCCCTTTCCTTCCCTCCTCCGTGATTGCTTTGAAGCAGGAAAGTAGGAGAGGAGCTGCTTACACAAGTGTAAGCAGCTCCCCTCCCACTTTGCTGCTTCAAAGGGAGCCCGGGAGGAGGGAATCCGCTGCATTCGCTAGCAGAGGATCCATGGTCCCCTTCCTTCCCTCCTCCGTAGTTGTTTTGAAGCAGGAAAGTGGGAGAGGAGCTGCTTACACGAGTGTAATCTGCTCCCATCCCACATTGCCGCTTCAAAGGGAGCCCGGGAGGAGGGAATCTACTGCAGCTTCCCCCACCTTCCGCAGAAGCCGCGCGCTCTTTAACGGGGCTGCGCGGCTTCTCCTGGCTTTTCTGGGAGGTGGGAGGATTCCCCCACCTCGTAGAAAAGCCCGCAGGAGCCGCGCAGCCTTTAAAGAGGGCGCCGCTCTTGGGGGCTTTTCCCTGAGGAGGGAGAAGGGACTGATGCGGCCAGTCAGTCTCTTCTCCCTCCTGGGGAAAAGCCCGCAAAAGCGCACGAAGCTTGTGTGCGGCTCTTGGGGACTTTTCCCGCCTGCCTCCCCCCTGCATTCGCTCCATAGGACGCACACACATTTTCCCTTGCTTTTTAGGAGGGAAAAAGTGCGTCCTATGGTGCGAAAAATACGGTAACTTGAGTCAAATCAGAGTCTTGTTTTGGAACTAGTGTAATAAAAGCTTCTTTCCACGTCTCCGGCATTTCTCTATCCTGAAGAATATTGTTCACGACTTCTCTCAGCGGTGTAGACAGGATGTGCCTCATTTCTTTATAATAACTTGCTGTAAATCCATCTGGTCCTGGAGCTTTCCGTTTTTTCAACTCTTTTATGGCTTCTTTAATCTCTTCCATTTCTATAGGGGCGTTCAGCCTTTCTTTCTTTTCTGTCGGGATCTTCTGCACCTTTTTTTCTTTTAAGAATCTTTCTATTTTTCTCATGTTATTTTTCTCTTTACTATTATATAAATGTCTGTAAAAGTCCAAGAATCCTTTTCTGATACCTTTTGGATTAACTATCTCTTCTCCTTCTATGATGATTTTATTTATTGTATTCTGTTCCTTTCTTTTCTTAATTTGCCATGCCAGCCATTTGCCTGATTTATTTGCAAATTCAAAGTTCCTTTTTTTATATTCCACTCCACTTCTTTATTTATTATCATAGCAAATTGTGTTTGCAGAGTTTTATATTCTGTTTTATTTTCAAATTGTCTGGTTTCTCAATTAATTTTTGTTCATTGTCCATTATTTGTCTTAAAATTTCTTTCTTGCCTTTCTCTCTGCTTTTATTTTTTATTGAATTCTGTTGGATAAAAAATCCTCTCATCACCGCCTTGCTGGCATCCCTCACAACATTCATTTTTGTACCCTTATTACAATTGTTCATAAAATACTCCACCAGCTTCTTTTGTGCCCCCTCTAAAAAAATTTGATCATCTAGAAGGTAGTCATTAATTCTCCATATGAATGATGGAGTATTTCTTCATAACCTCTAATTTCACATTTGATTGGATTATGATCTGAGATCACTCTTGGTTGAATTTCAACTTGCATGATTCTTGGAGTTAATTCATTAGATACCCATATTTGATAGATTCGCGACATTGACTGATTCGATTCTGAATAAAACGTAAACAGTTTGTCAAGTGGATGTCTCAGTCTCCAAATGTCTATTAAGTTACAATTCTTAATCATGGAGAAAAAAGTCTTGGGTAGTTTTCCCTCTTTACTCATTCCTGATGCTCTCAGTCTATCCATTTCCATTGACACTACTCCATTTATATCTCCCATTATTATAATCTTTTGGTTCATATAATCAAACAGTTTCTCTTCCAAATCTTTATAAAAATCAGTCTTGTTTCCATTTGGTGCATAGATCCCGACTGTTATTATTTTTTCACCTTGCCACTTGATCTGGATTGCAATTATTCTTCCTTCTTCATCTTTGAAAATTTGCTGAGCTTCAATTTTATTTCAATTTTATACAATACCACCCCTCTCTTTTTGTTTTTGTCTGACGATATAAATTCATTTCCTAGTCTTTTGTTGATCAAAACTCTTCTATGTCTTCTCGCCACATGTGTCTCTTGTAAACATATTATATCCAAATTTTCCTTTTTTAGGTATTGTTCAATTTTATTCCGTTTTTTCCTATCGTTCATCCCATTAATATTCCAATTCCATAATTTTAACGCCATCTTGGTATCCTAATTAATTAAATTTTATTTAAAATTTTATAATCTTTCTTCTTGTACTTCTTCTTCTTCTTCTGTGTTTCTTCCATCTTCTTCTTCCCCCTCTCCCAATCCACTTTCCCCCGTAGCTCCTGCTCCTGCTGCTGCACCTCTTATTTCTTCCTCTTCTGGTCTTAATTCCTTGTATCTTCTCAGAAACTTGCTTGCTTCCTTTGGGCTTGTGTGTTTGTGTTTCTTACTTTTATAGAAAAAAGAGATCCCCTCTGGAAATTTCCACTTGTATTCTATTTTGTTCTTCTATAAAATTTGCACCAATGGTTTATATGGATCTCTCAGTTTCAACAGTCTGATCGGTATATCTTTAAAAATAATTATATAATTCCCATCGATATTCAATCTTTTCTCTCTGTTCTTCTGCAAGATCATATTTCTCATTTCTCTGTCCTTGAATATAATTAGACAGTCTCCCGGAGATTTCCTTGTCTTAGTTGTTCTTGCCTTCATTCTAAATGCATTTTGCACTGTCATAGCTACCTCCTCTGGTTGAAGTTCTAACCATTGTGCTATTTCTGCAATCAGTCTCTCTTTAATATTTTCACCCTGCATCTCTAGTACGTCTCTCAACCTCAAATTAGTCTCCCGCTGCCTCAGTTCATTCATAGCAATCGCATCCAAGACTTCTTCTTGTGTTTTATTAATCTTTGACATTTCTACCTTTATTTTCTCCTCTTATCTCCTCACTTCCCTCATTTCCTGTTTTGTCCTCTTCATCCCCTCCTCCAACGTTTGTGTTCTCTTAGTCACATCTTTCAATTGTCCCTTTAATTCATTTACTGTTTCATCAATTTTTTTGTCCATTTTTCCAATCCTTTTGTCCATTTGTTCTAATTTGGCCTCTAATTTTTTTTCACTCTGCTTTGTATCATTTTTAATTTCTCCAAACATTTTCAACATTTCTCCCTTAAAATCTGACTCTTGTTTTGAGCTTCTCCTATCTGCCGGTGTCCCCCTTGCACTTGTTTTTTTCTGCTGGTGCGACATATTTTTTAGTCTCTTCACACTCCTACCAAAGTTAATTAATGCACCAAAATTAGCACAAGCAGTATATAAGGCCCAATACAATATTTAGCAAAACCCAATAACATATAAAAACTAACACCGAACTCCTCCGATCAATATATCAACTCAGGTATTTCCTACATCACAAAATAAATGGCCAGAATAAAAATAAAATATAACCCAATGGAGATACTCTTATTATCTTAAAAAATCCCAAAAGAGAGAATATAATTGTGATACTACTTTTAGCCTTTTTGTTAGGAGAATTCACTAATTCACAGTCCTCAAATTTCAAATTTTTGCCAAGGTTTTAAAACTTTTCATTAATGAAGAGACGATAGAAAGACAAAAATCTTCTTGCCACCACTTAGGCTAATTCCAATCCGTCATTTCGAAAATAAAATGCAACAGGGGAAGAAAAGGACCAAACCATAAAAAAGTAAAAAATAATATATTTTCTCAGTTTTGTTATTGCCAGTTATTTTAGATTTTAATTATACTCCAATTATAATCCAATGTAGTCTTCAAACTCTCCAATCCCAGATTAGTCCAAGGAAAGAAGTAGCAGAAAACCATAAAATAAGTCCCACAAAAAAAGAAAAAGGGAAACAAAAACAAAAAATTATATCCAGAGCAGGATTCTTCTGAGGAACGATCTCAATCAGTTACCAGCCTTATCCATTCGTTAAAACCACTCTACGAAGCTTCTGCAATGGTGTTATACTCCAACGACAAGGGAAGGAAGGGGGGGAAAGGGGGAGTGGGGGGAGTGTTTTTTTAGAAGTTAATTTTGACGCTCACCATCAACCCTTAAAACCTGTGGCATTGTTCAATTTCAAAAGTCAGATTATTATAATCTATTACAGAGCATAAAACTTCCCCTTTTATCCGTTAAAATATTCACTTCTCCAAAAACGTTGCTGGTATTTTTCCAGAGTATAGCAATGTAACAGTGGCGACGGAAGTCCTTACATCCAGTTGCACAGTTCTTTATTAAAAGTGAAACTAAGAATTCCTTCTAATCTTGTCTCTTTCTTTCCCCCACCAACACACCGAAGATTTGCCAAAAATAACAGTCAAACGTCCCTCTGCTTCCTCTTCTGTTTCTTTTTTATCTTACTGCTAGTTCTTAGCTATTTTCTTAGCTTAGAAGTTTTAGAGGAGAAAGCGGCAACGACCGCTAGCCATTACTCACACAGCTTGCTCCCGCTCTGCTGACAGTTCTGCGTCTGTTTTCAATTGCAGATACAGCTGAACTCCACATTTAATTCTTTTTGCTCCGAAACCTTCCTTTAGCCTTGAACTTCCGAATTCTATCCCAATTAGGTCCGAATTTCTTAAGCTTGAGTGTCGGTCGCTTCCCTTGCAAGTTCAGGGCTACGCTTTTTAGAGGATAGTTAATGGCTTCCCTCTGCCTGCTTCTCTCTCCGCCGTACTCTTCACCCTTACAGGGCTACCTGACGGCCAGGCAATTTGCAAATTGGCTTGCCGGGAACCAGACCCTCAATGTTCTCCACTGAGGGTATTTTGGGGGGCTACTGCGCCCTGCAGCACCCCTTTTTTCCTCAAAAAGCACGGAATCTCCCAGCCGGGAAGATTCCCACTTGGGACAGGTTCGCGCTCAACAGGAAGTCCACGTACTTAAAGATTTTTTTAAGCTCATTATATATTGATTCCCAAAAACCCTTCACTTTCCCACAAACCCACCACATATGATATAAGTCTCCTTCTGCCTCACCACACTTCCAACACTTCCTATTTTTTATTCTATACATCTTTGCCAATTTTACCGGCGTGAGGTACCACCTATATATCATTTCCCACATATTTTCCTGTAAGGCCGTACACGCCGTAAACTTCATATTGACATTCCATAATTCACGCCATGCTATATTCTATATTATATCCAAAATCCATGGCCCACTTAATCATGGCTTCTTTTACCTCCTCATCTTTAGTAAACCAGTACTATGAATCAGCGGCGTTTTGCTGGCTGAAAAGCTGGCTGCTTCTTGAAAACACAGACATTTTGGATTTGGAAGGGTTTAACAACAGATTTGGCTGGCATGCATATATATGGTACGACAAGGTAAAAATTCATCAAGGTTTTAAGAACCACATTGTTAGGAAAGCATTGTACAAGGTTTGGACTCGATATAAAGATTTGTTGGAAAACAAAACCCCCAGGTGGCTGTCACCAATGGAAGCTAAGGAAGTGAAAAAACTTAATATGGAATCCAAATGGCCAAAGTACTGGGAAATTATAGAACAGGAGGAGGGAAAAGTGAAATTGCAGAGCTATGAGAAATTGAAGTTAAAAGTAAGAGATTGGCTTCATTATTATCAGATAAATGAAGTCTTCAAACAGGACAGGAAAATTGGCTTCCAGGTGGAGAGGTCAAAATTAGAAACAGAGCTATTGGAACCCAATACTAAGAATTTGTCAAGAATGTATAACTTGCTGTTGAAATGGAATACACAGGACGAGACGGTTAAATCAGCTATGATTAAATGGGCACAAGACATTGGTCATAACATTATGTTTGCCGACTGGGAACAGTTATGGACCACCGGTATAAAGTTCACGGCATGTAATGCCTTGAGAGAGAACATTATGAAAATGATTTATAGGTGGTACATGACCCCAGTCAAGCTTGCAAAAATTTATCACACGCCCGATAATAAATGTTGGAAATGTAAGGAAACTGAAGGTACCTTCTACCACCTTTGGTGGACGTGCCCAAGGATCAAGGTATTCTGGGAAATGATTTATAATGAAATGAAAAAGGTGCTTAAATGCACTTTCGTGAAGAAACCAGAGGCCTTTCTCCTGGGCATGGTAGGCCAATTGGTGTCAAGGAAAGACAGGACGTTCTTTATGTACGCTACAACAGCAGCAAGAGTACTATTAGCAAAGTATTGGAAGACACAAGAACTACCCACACTGGAAGAATGGCAGACTAAGGTAATAGACTATATGGGACTGGCTGAGATGACCGGCAGAATCCGTGACCAAGGGAAAGAGACGGTGGAAGAAGATTGGAAGAAGTTTAAAATCTATCTTAAGAACTGTTGTAAAATTAATGAATGCTAAAATGTTTTGGGTAACGCAAAATAGAATTGCAGCGATTAGCAATTGGATATGAGAAATAAGACCTAAAGAAAGTGTTATATTGAAATTAGGGGATGCTGAAAAGATTGATAACAGGGATGCAGAAAGGGGAGGTATGGGGAAGTCGCTGAAAGAAGGCTCAAGAAAAGAAAGGTCAAGAAATTATACGTGTTTACATGTTTGTATGTCTTGTATTGTGTTGTATTGTCTTGTATTATGTGTGGAAAAAACCAATAAAAAATTAAAAAATAAATAATAATAATAAAAGCGGTCTAAATTTAGAACGCACGATTAGCTTAATCATCTTTAGTAAACCAGTCCAGTAATAAGTCATACATTTTGGACAAAAGTTTGTTGCTACCTTCTATAATATCGATTTGAAATTTTGATTTCTTTTCCTCAAATCCCAACCTTTTTAAATCCTTTTTTAGTATCTCATTAACTTGGTGGTGTTGTAACCACCCTGTCAATAGGTTCTTTATTTCTTCATACGTCTTTAACTTAATCCCCTGCTCCGTTTTCATAACAAACTCTTCATAAGTAGCTCTCTTTCCTTCCATATTAGTTTTTTTTGTAATTAATACGTCAGTTGGTGAGATCCACCAGGGGGTTTTCTTTTCTAACAAATTTTTATTTCTTACCCAAACATCATATATGGGTCCTCTAATTATAAGATTTAAGAAACCCCTGTGGACTTTTGCTTTACCATACCACAGGTACGAGTGCCACCCGTACCTGTTGTCAAATCCTTCTAAATCTAGAAGGTCCGTAATCTCTAGTTTTATCCAATCTCTTATCCATATTAAGCAAGCTGCTTCATAATAAAGAATCATGTCTGGCAAGGAAAAGCCACCTCTTTCTTTTTTGTCCACTAAGTTCTTCTTATTTATTCTTGGTCTCTTTCCCTGCCAGACAAATCTTGCCAATATTTTCTGCCATTCTTTACATTGTTTCAACCCTTTGATCACTGGTACTGTTTGGAATAAGAATAGCATTCTAGGTAAGACATTCATTTTAATCACTGATATTCTCCCTAAAAAAAGAGAGTCTCAGTCTATTCCAGATATCCAAGTCTTTCTTAATTTCTCTCCATGTGGTGTCATAGTTATCTTTATATAGATTTATGTTTTTTGCTGTCAACCATATTCCCAGATATTTGACTTTGTTAGCCGCTGTGATTCCTGTCTCTTGTTGCAGTTCTTCTGTTTCTTCTTTGCTTATGTTTTTCACTAACATTTTAGTCTTGTTCTTATTAAGTTTAAACCCTGCTACTTTGCCAAATTCTTCTATTTTTTGTAGTGCCTCTTTTAAGCTTTTCTTTGGATCTTCCAAAGTTAATACTATATCATCCGCAAACGCTTTTATTTTAAAATCTTTATGTCCAACCTTAATCCCTTTAATTTCTGGATTTTCTCTCATGGTCTTGTTGAGTACCTCTAGTACAGTTAAAAACAACAGGGGGAATAGAAGACACCCCTGTCTCGTCCCTTTTGAGATATCAAAAATCTCCAAAACATTATTATTTATAATGAGTTTGGCTGTTTGATTGTGATATATTGCTTCTACACCCTTCATAAATTCCTCTCCTATTCCCATTATTTTTAAATTCTTTTTCATAAATTGCCAGGAGACATCAAATGCTTTCTCCGCGTCGATAAAAATCAACACTGCTTGTTTATCAATTCTGTTTTCTAAACATTCGATAATATCTAATACCATTCTCACATTATCTTTCAGCTGTCTCCCCGGTAAAAAGCCAGCTTGATCTTTATGGATTACTTTGTTTAGAAGCTGTCAGGGAACTGACATCAGAGATCAACGGAGAGGGAAGTCGCTCCGAGGATGCAGGGGAGGGAACCAGCAAGGAGAGAGGGAGAGCTTCCGCTGGGGAAGGAAACCAAGGTGACACCAGGAAGAAAGGGGAGGCTGAGACTACTTCGGAGGGAAGGCTCCGAGACTCTTCCAGTGAGATCAGTGGGGAGAGCGCAGGACCTCCGCTTGGCACGCCTACTCTGCGCAGAAGGCTTCCGTGCAGAGAAGCTAGGCGGAGATTGGGGGTCAAGGAATTTTTATGTTGGAAGAAGTTCAGGAAACGCCCACTGACGGATACTGGCAGTGATTAAGACAGTCGTGTTTGCAAGGCGCTGTCAAACCAGGGAAAGTTTGAGCTATATAACCTGCTTGGAGCAGTTTGGAGTTTTACGCATGAGCAACACCATTTCCCATTACACTAAGGCTTCCATTTTCACTAAAGCTCTTTCCACACTCCATGCATTTAAATGGTTTCTCCCCTGTGTGAGTCAGTTGATGGTTCCTAAGGCTTCCACTATCGCTAAAGCTCTTTTCACACTCCATATACTGAAACGGTTTCTCCCCTGTGTGAGTCCGTTTGTGCAATTTAAGGTTTCCACTCTGACTGAAGTTCTTCCCACACTCCCTGCACTTAAAACATTTTCTCTCTGTGTGAGTCTGCTGGTGTGTTTTAAGTTTTGCAATGAAAGAGAAGCTCTTTCCGCATTACATACTTTCTTTCTTTTTTGTGTTTTTTTGGGTTCTTTCTTTTTTGTGTTCGTTGATGTGAACTATGTGTGCTCATTCAGTGAAGCATATTCCACATTTCACACATTTTAATGGCTATTCCTAATGAAACGAACGGTGCCCTGTCCCCTGCAATTCTGTCTTCTCCATCACCTTTTTCAGAGTGGACAGAAAGCAAATCCTGTTTGGGTTTTAAGAAAGAGAACACAGGGGGGAAAAGGACACATCAACCGCCATTAGCACATTCTCTTATTTCAACATCTCCTACATTCTCCCATGTCCTACCCATGTTCCCAATTTTTAGGAAATGAAAATGGTATGATGTCTAATGATAGTAATGCATCAGCAAACTTTCATAATCCTCAATCATCTTTAAGAACACAGCATGATCATGGATTACTGTTGTCCTGTGGGACTGCCTTTCAAATCAAGTGGTTGCCCCCATTTCCATCTCTAGATCTTCATGAATCACCTGCACAGTCCCACTGACCTCAGGAGGTCCATATGGACTATTTTGGGAGACCCAGGCCTTCATCTCTTCCAGGGACTGTGGTCTGGGTCAGTCAGAGAACTAGTGACAAGGCTTGGTGCTTGGGATCAGCTGAATGGGTGCTCAGGGAAGCTCCTGTTCTTGGAGATGGACCTGTGTCTACATGCCTCACATTGCATGGAGAGAGCAGGAGAAGCAGAAGGAAAGCAGATGGCACATGGGAATCCCAGGCGGAAACACCCACCCCAATGGTTCTTTATAATGATGATGTGCTGCCTGATCCTGTGCTTGTCTTCTGACAGAGGACTATCCTAATCTGGCACTGACAAAGCTGGATATTCAAGGAAAATAGGTAAGTGTACTTAATGGAAACTTCATCCTTGAATAGGTAATATTGATTCATTAATGGCCTGAAGTTGTGTTATTTATGGAGACATGAATTTATTCCTGATCTGCCTTAAATATCATAATTAGAGGATGTCTTGGGGTGTTAGAGGAGAGGCGGTACCTTTGGTGGGGGAAATGTCATGCACCTTCTCGGGTAATCTATCCACCATTGGTCTCCACCCTGCACTCAGCTCTCACCTGTGGCTTCCAGAAGCTGTCAGCATGCAACAGGGGCCACAATCCCAGGAATGGCTTCAACCGGCTGGCAAAACCAGGTGAGGATAGCTGATGGGTCTCAAATTCTTGGTGGGTTGGGGAATTCTGTTGCAGGTGAAGAAAGACGCTGGTGGATGGAGAGGATGAGAACAACAGTGAATCCCACAGTCAAGAAGACAGATTCTGCACATCCTGCAGAGGAAAGGGAAGGGAGTCCATCGAGAAGGAAAACTCTGGTCCTAATCCTTTGCTGCCTTATGACTTATCTTCAGGAGAAGAAAAGGCTATGGAGGAAAACTTACACAAATCTTGAGTGGAGTCTCTAAGATGCTTGGATAGTGCCCTGCACACCTCCTGCCAGCAACTCCTGCAGCCGAGCTGGTGCCTAACGTACTGCTCTGCTGAGAAGGGGGTCTTGTTGTCTAGGCAGCCCAGGACCCCACAACACTTTCCCCAGGCTTCCATTGCTGCTAACACAGCAGTTTCAGGCGGAGAAATGAGCTCAGACCTGTGTATCAATATCTCTCCAATGTGGAACAAGGGAAACAGAAATGCCACTTACATCATACAGCACTGTAAAAGTATTCAAAATATTTGTTTTTTGAAGAAAAGACCACCATGTATCATGTGGCCACTTGAAAGCTTATAAATGTATTGTGGCTGAGGCTTTTGTGGGCTGCAGGACCAGGAAAGCTTCTGCCACCATGATCCTTCCAGTTG
This sequence comes from Podarcis filfolensis, assembly GCF_964270895.1. NCBI lineage: Eukaryota > Metazoa > Chordata > Lepidosauria > Squamata > Lacertidae > Podarcis > Podarcis filfolensis. The sequence goes on from NC_139612.1 coordinate 74,975,086, forward strand.
GGATTCAGGCCTCATCATGCAACAGAAACTGCCCTGGTTGTGCTGCTTGATGATCTCTGATGGGCTAGAGTCTGAGGGGAAAGCTGTTTCCTGGTTCTGCTGGATCTCTCAGCGGCTTTGAAGACCTTTGACCATTGTATCCTTCTGGACCCTCTAGGGGAGCTGGGGGCACAGCTGTGCAGTGGTTCCCCTCCTTCCTCCTGGGCAATGTCCAGAAAGTGGTGTTGGGGGATGAGTGTTCTGACCCCTGGGTGCTCACTTATGGGGAGCCTCAGGGCTCTGTCCTCTCCCCCATGCTTTTTAATATCTATATGAAGCCACTGGGAGAGATCATCAGGGGTTTTGGGTTGGGTGTTCACCAGTATGTGGGTGAAAACCAGCTCTTCTTCTCATTTAAATCAGAACCAGTGAAGGTGGTGAATGCCGTGTGTTGGTGCCTGGAGGTGGTTTGAGGATGGGTGGCGGCTGTGGTTGAATCCTGACAAGACAGAAGTACTGTCCCTGGAGGACAGTCAGATGTGGAGGATTCCCTGGTCCTGAATGGGGTAACTGTGGCCCTAAAGCAGGCACCCTCAACCTGCGGCCCTCCAGATGTTTTGGCCTACAACTCCCATGATCCCTTGCTAACAGGACCAGTGATCAGGGATGATGGGAATTGTAGTCCAAAACATCTGGAGGGCCGAAGGTTGGGGATGCCTGCCCTAAAGGACTAGGTGCACAGCCTGGGGGTCATTTTGGACTCACAGCTGTCCATGGAGGCACAGGTCAGTTCTGTCTGCCAGCTCCATCTGGTACACCAGATGAGACCCTCCCTGCCCTCGGACTGTTTCACCAGAGTGGTGCATGCTCTGGTTATCTCCAGTTTGGACTACTGCAATGTGCTCTACGTAGGGCTACCTTTGAAGGTGACTCAGAAACTGCAACTAATCCAGAATGGGGCAGCTAGACTAATAACTCGGAGCAGCCGCCGAGACCACATATCACTGGTCCTAAAGGATCTTCCCTGGCTCCTAGGGCATTTCCAATCATAATTCACACTGTTGGTGCTGACCTTTAAAGTGACATAGTTGCATTTTTCAGGCATAGAATAGTATTGATCTAATGTAGACAGATCATTCCTGGTTTATTGCTTCAAGAAGGTTCTACTCTGTGTGATTCAAAGCTGGAGTTTTCTCTACCTGGAACATTTTAGCTGATAAGGGAGTTTCCTTTCTGCTGAGAGCAGGTGGTGGGATCAGTTGTTATGAGACTATGCTGAACCTTCCTTGATTTTGGTTTAAACTGGAGTGAGCCAGGCTTGTTATCCCATCCCAATGTTACTCTGACACTGAATTGTTTATAAATTGCAGTATTGAAAGGCGCCTGGTCCCACTTCCTATTCTGCTATTTCAATACTCTGCTTGTGTGCGTCTTACTTGAGTGCTAGATTCAGGCAGCTAGCCGTATTGGTCTGACGCAGTCAAAATTAATAAAAAAAGAATTTCAGAAATAGACTTGAAAGAGAAGTTGCTGAATTACAACTTATTAATAAACTGAAAACTCTGGAGAGACCTGGTCTGAATAGAGATATTGGATTCTTGTCTCATTACACATACTAAAGCTAGTTAGTATGCATACTATCCCATGCTTTTTCCTGTAGGACTAATTGCAGTCATTAACAGTCGTCAACAGCTTTACCATACCCATCTCCTACTACGCTTTTGAGAAAACCCCCACCCCACCCTCCCACTATACATAAGGGTCTGGGGACTTTCAGTGTATCTGAAGAAGTTTGCATGCACACCAAAGGTTATACCCAGGACAATCTTAGTTGGTCTCTAAGGAGCTACTGGACAATTCTTTTTATTTACTTGAGTGCTGCTTTGGTATGCCAAGTTAGGTTTTTATTTAAGTTAGGTCTTTGCTATGTTTTGGATCCTGTTAGGCTTGTTTGCATTCAGTAATGAATTTATTTGCTGAATAAAATTTTTGCTGCCTCTGAGGGTTTTTTACTACTCAAAAATTTTACGTCAAACTTGCTCTTGAGGTCATTATGGAGGAGCAAGATCTGTAACCTAAAGCCCTCAACAGCCTCTGCCCTGAAGGACCGTCTCCACCCCCATGGTTTAGTCTGGACACTGAGGTCCTCTTCTGAGGGTCTTCTGCTGGTTCCTTCCCGGCGAGAAGCGAGGGTACATGGAATTAGGCAGAGGGTAAGGAAATGGGCAACATACTGACATTTAGAAGACAGCTGAAGGCAGCCCTGTATCAGGAGGATTTTAATGTTTAATGTTTTACTGTCTTTTATATGTGCTGTAACCTGCCCAGAGTGGCTGGGGAAACCCAACCAGATGGGCAGGATATAAATAGTACAGCCATTCTTATCATCTTGTGATTTTTTTGTAATTATTTTGGAATTCGTACTGCAATATCAACTCACAAAATGTTACGGGTGGAGAAAATCACAGGGTTGCCGTACACTGTAATCCCACCCACAAACTCTCATTCACATACAGTCTGTAAATTTGGGAAGGTCACACACCTCACCTGTGCTAATACTGGGAGTCTTTGGCCTGCACAGGCACACCCGGTGTGTAGAGCCTCCAGTCACAGGCACTGTCTATCATGAAAATGGGACCTTTGACTGTGAAGATTCATGCAATGGCTATCACAAGATGATGATGGATTGTATCTCAGCTTGTCAGTCACTCTGACACTGCCTACAAAGAATAAGAGGAACAGAAATGCTTTTGAGGTGCAACTTCTGTATCAATTCTGAGAGCCATTCCATGAACTCTTCACCCCTGTTTCTGATGACAGGTGTACATTATCCTCCTCAGTGGAAAAGACAATAAAGATGGAAACCTGAGAGAGAGGAAAAGCTTTCTGGCTGCTTCCTGGGTGGGATTGCGGAAACAAAGAGCCGCTTCTGAGAAGGCCTCCCCCCACCCCTCTTCCTCTCGGGATTTCCTCTCCTCTCCAGGGGAACAATGGTTGGACTGGGCAGAAGCGCTGCGTCTGCACAGGGCAGGGGCTTATGGGGCAGTAAGAGGATGGAGTTTGCAGGAAGGAATGGGAGGGGGGACACGACCCCCCACTTTCCAGTGATCCCTCTGGTTGCCTTGAAGGGGTGGCCGATAATTGGGTGGGAGGGAGAAGCCAAGACAATCCCCACCGGCGCCAAGATGGAGACGTGTCCCCAAAGACTGGTCTACCTAGCTCTCCCCCCCCGGATTGCTGCCCTTCCCTGCCCCAGGGATGTTCCCCCTCCCCACTTCCTCGATTCCCTCCCTCTGTCCCAGAGTCTCCCCTGCACCCAGAGGCCCCTTGGCGCGGCTCACCGCTCGCCCTGCGCCTCCATCTCTCCGTCCAGAAGGGCCCCCCAAGACGAGCAGGGGAGGGACGGGGGTTCTCTATCCAGGCGTCCCTCACTCCCATTAACCCTTTCATGGCCCACCTCTCTCCGCGCGGAACCCACAGCGCCCCAGGGATGCCTAAGCGGGGGAAATGGGGCGAGGGCTCTTCGCTGGGATCCCCTGAATGGGTGGTGCATGGCCCCCCCGCCAAGGCACCCAAGGGGCCAAGGAAAGCCCCCTTCGCAGCACGCGCGCAGGGATCCAGGCCCCACGGAAGGCGCTTGGGGGAGCTGGAGGGGTCTCTGGATCCTTCTCTCCCCTCCCCCCGCGACCCCTTTACCTCTTTGTCCCCGCTCCCGATTCTCCTTTCCTTTCCTGCAACATCCACGGAGGGGGGGGGGGTCCTGCCGCCCCTCCTTCCCTTTCCAAAAGCGCGCGCCCCTAGAGCTATGGAGCAGAGCAGCAATCCGGCGTAGATGCTCCACTTGCGGACGAAGCAAGCAGTTTGAGAGGGGGGGCTCTCTCTCCCCTCATTCCAGAAACAGAAGCCGGATTGCGGGGAGGAGGAGCAGAAGGAAAAGGTGCAACATACCGGGGGGGGGGTGTTTGAGGGTTTGGGGGCGGCGGGAAAGCAGGTTGTGACGGGAAGCGAGGGAAAGAATTGTTTTTCCCCTCCCCTCTTACTAGGAGAGCGCGGGAGGGGCTGATCCAGGCAATCCAGCTGCAAAGTGGGGTCCCCCCCTACAATGTTTACATTACAAAATCCTTCCCTCCCCCCCACCCACGCCATGATCTTAGATCCATTCCATGTTTTTGGTATTTGTGCACATTGAGCAGCGGGTTGGCTGTGTTACGGGGAAAATAGGGCTTGGGCTTTTGCACACACTCACCCCCAACACAATTCTTCCCTTGTGTCTCCCTCAGAGGCGACACAGTGAGGCCAGGAAGAAAGCAAGGCAGCTGTTGATCTGTTTGCGCGCAGAGCCCCCCCCCCCCATGCGAGGAGTGAAGCAGCCCAGAACTAAAGCGCGTTGCAATTTGGACACCCTCAGATAATCGCCCCCCGTCACAGAGAGAGCACCCCAAAAACATCCCCGGTTGCGCCACAAAGTGAGTTGTATATGGAAATCAGCTCAGACTCCATGTTTTGGCAACATGACAAGTCTGTCTGTCAACCGGGATGCCTGAGGATTCCTGCTCCCTGCCTTTTCCTGGCCAGCCTGAGAGATCACTGGAAAGGGCGGATTTCTTGACTCCAGAATCCATCATCGCAGACCCGTTTCATTCAGGCCTAGAGACCTGCTCTTTGGCCCAGTCTGCTTGGATCATGTGGATCATCAATGGGTCATATGGATCATCACTGGATCATCCATGATGTCATACCCATCTCACAGAGGGGGGGGGGCTCAGGAAGAATCTCCTGCCGCGTGACTGGGGGAGTCTGGAGGCTGACGGGGGTCAGACAGGGCTGCTGTTTTGCTCTCCTTACTATTTCAGCTCAGGTTTTCCTGGCAGAAGTTACATTTCATCAAGAAATGGGTGGATTCATTGAGGAAACGGGGCTACATTGCAAAGAGGCAAACGTGTCTACTTTGTTACCACCCAGTGAGTTGAGTTGCAAAGGCCATTTGCAGAAAGGCTCCTATTGCATCACCTGCGGCTACATGTTTTGATCTTTTTGCGGAAATGTTTTCGTCGGGCTGAGACCATTTAGGGCTTTCAAGGTCAGCACCAACACTTTGAATGGTGATCAGAAACGGATCTAGAGCCAGTGAGGATTTCTTAGGACCCGTGTTCAGGGGCCAGCTGTTCAGCTGCTGTCCAAAACTGAATGTATCCCTTGCCGGAAGTAATCCATAAGCCTCTCGTCCTCTGTCTTCTCGGGATGCCATTGCAGCGCGATGCTCCTGCTCTCGGGAGAGGGAGAGGCGTGAGTTGGGTGCGCTCGGCTTGCCAAGGGTTAAATGGAAACGAGCTAGATTCCTAGAGAGGAAAGTAAGACGGGGGGGGGGCAGGGTCCTCCAGAGCGAAAGCCCAATCCCCCCCTTTCCTGCAAGAAGTCGAGGTTGTCCGCAGATGGAAACATTCAGACATGAAATATACCCTGGTCCCTAAAACCTCACTGGTGCAAGGAAGGAAGGAAGGAAGGAAGGAAGGAAGGAAGGAAGGAAGGAAGGAAGGAAGGCAGAGAAGAGAAAGCACTTCCTCTAGCAGGGCAGAATACAACCTGTGGAACTCCCTCCCACAAGAGGCAGTAATAAAGGTGGTTTAAAAGAGGAGGAGGCCAATCTGTGGTGGAGGAGGAGGAGGACAGGGTGATGGGTGGCTCCTCTGCTCTGTCTCCCCTCTAGGAGGGAGCCCTCTGGCCTGATCCTGCAGGGCTCATTTTCTCCTCCAGTGCTTAGTGTTGGGATGCAGCCAAGGAACTGGGGGCAAATGGCAGCCCCCCGGCTGTGCTGGGCGATCTCCAGTCCTTGGATCAGCATGAAACTGCAACCTGAGCTTCAGAAGCTGGGCATGCACACTCAGCAGAGTAAAGGCACAAGAGAAGTGGCTGGAGAGGCATATGTGAGCAGATTTACAAGCAGTTTATTCAGCCCACATCAGGACAAAGGAATCATGTCTGCTCTCCTTCATGTCCAAAGCAAGACAGCACCCCACCCGAGGCACCACTTTAGCTAATGAGGCCTCCTGCTGCTGCACCACCGCCGGAGCACGATTTCTCTTCTCATCCTGAAGCAAAGTTCTTAACCCGAAGTACTATTTCTGGGTTAGCAGAGTCTGTAACCTGAAGCGTCTGTAACGCAAGGTACCACTGTACTCTCATAGAAAGGCGAGTCCTACTTTATTTGCTTTTGAGTGCACACAGATGCACCCGTCTTGCATGCTTGAGTAAAGCAACTCCAGGACAGGAGGAGAGTAGGGGCCACGTGTAGAGCAAGTCCCACACTCAGGTCAAAAACACACAGAGAAGCAGCAGGACTTCTTCGGTAATAATTTACTGAGCTTTCAAAGCATACAGTTCTCACTGGGTCCCCAGTGAGGCACAAAACTTAGCTCCTGAGAGGAAATCCAGTTTCAGCCGTAAAGAAATAGAGCACACAGGATATCTAAGTCAGGCACACAAACTGGCAGAAGGGAGCAAGGGAGGAAAGAGGCTGGAAGGAGACAGGGCAATGGATGTGTGTCTTTCGCTTCCTGTCTTCTGGGAGGGAAGTCAGCAACTCGGCATATTCAGGGGCTTCACAAAGGAAAGCTTTCTGCCGGCTGCTTCCAGGCAAATGGGCATCCCAGAAACACACACTGTGATCTGTGGTGTGTTGCCATATCAGTTGTTTTTGAAAGGTTATCACGATGTGGTCTAGAAACCAGTTTGGAACAATATATCGCCCAGCTTTAATCCTCACTGACCACCAGCAATCCAGATAAACCCTCACCCCTTCTCTATTGAAAGGTACTTTACATCTTAGATTATAATCACATTGTTTGACATTGCCTTCAATATTTCATTACTATACAGTTTTACACATAAATACCAGAACTTCACATACACAAAATGTGTTCAAGACTGATTTCCTGCCGAGTTCATTTCTGTGAAGAAAAGAGTGGACTCTGAGAGGAAGATGTCCCACACTCCAGACACCAAAATGGGATCTTCCATGTGAGAGTCCCTGGATGTTCCTTAAACACTCCATTGTAAATAAAGCACTTTTGCAATCTTTTCATTTAAACTGCTTCTCCTCTCTGAGTTTGTGGATGGTTTGAAGGGTTTCAATTCCTAATGTTCTTCCTGTCCGTGAGTCTGTTGATTTAGAATTTCCACTAGGACTCAACCTCTATCTACTTTCCTGATATTTATAAGGTTTGTGTTTTGTGTGAGTTTGTTGACATAAATCAAGGGTTCCTCTCTGACTGAAGCTCCTTCCACAGTCCATACATTTAAATGGTTTCTCCGCTGTGTGTCTGCTGATGTCTTCTAAGGTGTCCACTCTGACTGAAGCTCTTTCCACACTCTATACATTTATATGGTTTCTCCCCTGTGTGAGTCCGCTGGTGTAATTTAAAGTATCCATTACTACTGAAGCACTTTCCACAATCTATACATTTATATGGTTTCTCCCCTGTGTGAGTCCGTTGATGTCTTCTAAGGCTTCCATTAACACTAAAGCTCTTTCCACACTCTATACATTTATATGGTTTCTCCCCTGTGTGAGTCCGTTGATGTCTTCTAAGGGTTCCTCTCTGACTGAAGCTCTTTTCACACTCCATGCATTTAAATGATTTCTCCCCTGTGTGAGTCCGTTGATGTTCCCTAAGGTTTCCACTATAACTAAAGCTCTTTCCACACTCTATACATTTATATGGTTTCTCCCCTGTGTGAGTCCGCTGGTGTAATTTAAAGCATCCATTACTACTGAAGCACTTTCCACACTCTATACATTTATATGGTTTCTCCCCTGTGTGAGTCCGTTGATGTTTTTTAAGGTCTGCATTCTGACTGAAGCTCTTTCCACACTCCATGCATTTAAATGGTTTCTCCCCTGTGTGAGTCCGTTGATGTGTTCTAAGGTTTCCATTATCACTAAAGCTCATTCCGCACTCTATACATTTATATGGTTTCTCCCCTGTGTGAGTCCGTTGATGTCTTCTAAGGCTTCCATTATCACTAAAGCTCATTCCGCACTCTATACATTTATATGGTTTCTCCCCTGTGTGAGTCCGTTGATGTGTTCTAAGGCTTCCATTATCACTAAAGCTCATTCCGCACTCTATACATTTATATGGTTTCTCCCCTGTGTGAGTCCGCTGGTGTAATTTAAAGTATCCATTACTACTGAAGCACTTTCCACACTCCAGGCATTTAAATGGTTTCTCCCCTGTGTGAGTCCATTGATGTCCTCTAAGGTTTCCATTATCACTAAAGCTCTTTCCACACTCTATACATTTATATGGTTTCTCCCCTGTGTGAGTCCGTTGATGTCTTCTAAGTTTTCCATTATCACTAAAGCTCTTTCCACACTCTATACATTTATATGGTTTCTCCCCTGTGTGAGTCCATTGATGTCTTCTAAGGCTTCCATTATCACTAAAGCTCATTCCGCACTCTATACATTTATATGGTTTCTCCCCTGTGTGAGTCCGTTGATGTGTTCTAAGGCTTCCATTATCACCGAAGCTCATTCCGCACTCTATACATTTATATGGTTTCTCCCCTGTGTGAATCCACTGGTGTAATTTAAAGTATCCATTACTACTGAAGCACTTTCCGCACTCCAGGCATTTAAATGGTTTCTCCCCTGTGTGAGTCCGTTGATGTGTTCTAAGGTTTCCATTACCAGTAAAGGTCTTTCCGCACTCCAGGCATTTAAATGGTTTCTCCCCTGTGTGAGTCCGTTGATGTCTTCTAAGGTTTCCATTACCAGTAAAGGTCTTTCCGCACTCCAGGCATTTAAATGGTTTCTCCCCTGTGTGAGTCCGTTGATGTGTTCTAAGGTTTCCACTATGAGTGAAACGTTTGCCACACTCCATACCTTTAAATGGTTTCTCCCCTGTTGGAGGTCATTGATGTGAACTATGTGTGCTCATTCAATGAACATAGTCCACATTTCACACATTTTAATTTCTATTCCTAATGGCGGGGGGGAGGTGACCCATCCCCTGGAGTTCTGACTGCCTTCTCCATCTCCTTCTTCAGAGTGGGAGGAAAGGGAATCCTGTTTTGGTTTCAAGGAAGAGAACTAAGGGAAAGAGAACAAATCAAGTTCCATTAGCACCTTCTCCTATTTCAATGTCTCCTTCATTCCCTCAACTCCTACCCATGTTCCCATTTTTTAGGAAGTGGAGTTGCAATGTCATCAAATGATAATAATTCATGAGCAACTATCAAAATCCTCAACAAATGTTCATAAAGCAGCTTGATTTTTTAAAGAATGATGTCCTGTCTGATCTCGTGCCCATCTTCTGATGCAGGACTATCCTAAAATCACACAGAAAAGCAGGATATTCAAGGCCAAATGATAAACTGTACTTAGTGGAATATGTAGTACCTTGAAAATGTAGTATTGATTCACTAATGGACTGAGGTTGTGTTATTTCTGGGGACATGAATTTGTTCCTGTTCTGTCTTAAATATCATAATCATACGATGTCATGGGGTGTTAGGGGAGCAGTAGTTCCTTTGGTGGGGGAAATGTCATGCACCTTATGGGGTAATTTATCCACCATTGGTCCCCACCCTGCACTCAGCTCTCACCTGTGGCTTCCAGAAGCTGTCAGCATGCAACAGAGGCCACAATCCCAGGAACGGCTTCAATCGGCCGGCTAAACCAGGTGAGGATAGCTGATGGGTCTCAAATCCTTGGTTTATTAGGGAATTCTGCTGCAGGTGAAGGCAGGCCCTGGTGGATGGAGAGGATGAGAACAACAGTGAATCCCACAGTCAAGAAAGCAGATTCTGCCCCTGCTGCAGAGGAAAGTGAAGGGCAGATGGGGCTCGTCAACCAGGGAAGGAAGCCCATCGAGAAGGAAAACTCTGGTCGTAATACTTTGCTGCCTCGTGAGTTATCTTCAGAAGAAGAAAAGGCTATGGAGGAAAACCTACACAAATCCAGAGTGGAGTCTCTAAGATAGTTACATGGTGTCCTGCACACCTCCTTCCAGCCACTCTTGCAGCCAAGCTGGTGCCTAACGTACTGCTCTGCTTTCCTTGGGACCATATAAGCAAGGCTGAGAAGGGTGTCTTGTTGTCTAGGCAGCCCAGGGCCCCCAAACACACTACCCAGGCTTGTAGTGCTGCTAACACATCAGTTTCAGGGGGAGCGATGAACTCAGATCTGTGTATCAGAATCTCTCCAATGTGGAATATGTAAAACAGAAGCACTATTTACATCATACATCAATTAAAAAGTATTCAGAATATTTGTCTTTTGAAGAAAAGGCCACCAAGTATCCGATGGCCCCTTCAAAGCTAATGAAAGTCTTGTGCCTGGAGCTTTTGGGGGTGCAGGACCAGGAAAGCTTCTGCCACCATTATCCTTCCAATTGGGATTTAGGCCTCATCATGCAACAGAAACTGCCCTGGTTGTGCTCGTTGATAATCTCGGATGCGCTAGAGTCTGAGGGGAAAGCTATTTCCTGGTTCTGCTAGATCTCTCAGTGGCTTTGGAGACCTTTGGCCATGGTGTCCTTCTGGACCCTCGAGGAGAGCTGGGGAAATGGTTATGCAGTGGTTCCGCTCCTTCCTCCTGGGCCATGTCCAGAAATTGATGTTGGGGCATGGGTGTTCAGACCCCTGGGCTCTCACTTGTGGGGTGCCTCAGGGCTCCGTCCTCTCCCCCATGCTTTTTAATATCTATATGAAGCTGGTGGGAGAGATCATCAGGGGTTTTGGGCTGGGTGTTCACCAGTATGTGGGTGATACCCAGCTCTTCTTCTCATTTAAATTGGAACCAGTGAAGGTGGTGAATGCCCTGTGTTGGTGCCTGGAGGTGGTTTGAGGATGGGTGGCGGCTAACAGATTGAGGTTGAATCCTGACAAGACAGAAGTACTGTCCCTGGGGAACAAGGGGTGGGCAGGTGTGGGGGACCCCCTGGTCCTGAATGGGGTAACTATGGCCCTAAAGGACCAGGTGCACAGCCTAGTGGTCATTTTGGACTCACAGCTGACCATGGAGGCGCAGCTCAATTCTGTGTCCAGGGCAGCTGTCTAGCAGCTCCATCTGGAACACAGGCTGAGACCCTCCTTCCCCGCACACTGTCTCGCCAGAGTGGTGCATGCTCTGGTTGTTTCCGGCTTGGACTACTGCTATGTGGTCTACATGGGGCTACCTTAGAAGGTTACCCAAAACTGCAACTGAATGGGAGCAGCCACCGAGACCACATATCACTGCTCCTAAAGGATCTTTCCTGGCTCCCAGCACATTTTCAAGCACAATTCAAATTGTTAGTGCTGATCTTTAAATTGTCATGGTTGCATTTTCCAGGCATAGAAAAATATTGATCTAATACAGGCTTCCTGAAACTTGGCAGTTTCCTTTCTGCTGAGAGCTGGTGGTGGGATAAGTTGCGATGAGGTTATGAAGAACCTTTCTTGTTTTGGGGAACCAGATGAAGCTGGTTTAAACTGGAGTGAGCCAGGCTTGTTATCCAGTCCCAAGGTTACTCTGACATTTAATAGAATATAAATTACAAGGCCGAAAGGCGCCTGGTCCCACTTCCTAGTCTGCTATTTCTCTACTCTGCTTGTGTGATTCATACTTGAGTGCTGTTTTGGTATGCTGAGTTAGGGTTTTACGTAAGTTAAGTTTTTGCTATTTTTTGGATCCTGTTATGCTTCTTTGCCTTCAGTAATAAATTTATTTGCTGAATGAGATCGTTATGGAGCAGCAAGATCTGCAACCTAAAGCCCTCAACAGCCTCGGCCCTGTAGACCTGAAGGAGCATCTCCCCCAAAATCGCTCAATCTGGACAGGGAGGTGGTCCTTCGGAGGTCTTCTGCTGATCCCCCCCCCCCCCGCGAGATGCGAAGTTACAGGGAAGCAGGCAGAGGGCGAGGAAATGGGCAACATTCTGACATTTAGACCAGCTGGTAAAAGGGATTCAGGTCGGAGCTAAACAATACAAGTTGAAAGCGTTTGCAGATGATCTAGTTTTAACTCTGCAAGAGCCAGACACTAGTACGAAAAAAGTTTTGGAGATAATACAAGTTTTTGGTCCAGTGGCAGGTTTTAAGTTAAATAAACAAAAAACAAAGGTATTGGGAAAGAACTTAACGGTGGAAGAAAGAGAGAAGTTTCAGAGTGAAACTGGATTAATGTTAGCAAATAAGGTGAAATATCTAGGGGTTAATCTAACAACTAAGAATGTGAACTTATTTAAAGATAACTATGAGAAATGCTGGACAGAAATTAAGAAAGATTTGGAAATATGGTCAAATTTGAGACTTTCCTTGTTAGGTAGAATTGCTGTTATTAAGATGAATGTTTTGCCAAGAATGTTGTTTTTGTTTCAAACATTGCAGATTGTGGACAGAATGGACTGTTTCAAGAAGTGGCAGAAAGATATATCGAGATTTGTCTGGCAGGGCAAAAAGCCCAGAATAAAATTTAAGATATTAACTGATGCAAAAGAAAGAGGGGGGTTTGCCCTGCCGGACTTAAAACTGTACTATGAAGCAGCAGCTTTTTGCTGGTTGAAAGATTGGCTACTTCTTGAGAACACAGACATTTTGGACCTAGAAGGGTTCAATAATAGATTTGGTTGGCATGGATATATCTGGTATGACAAGGTAAAAATCCACAAAAGTTTCAAAAACCATATTGTTAGGAAAGCATTATATAATGTTTGGATTCGTTATAAAGATGTGTTGGAAAATAAAACCCCTAGGTGGTTGTCACCAATGGAGGCTAAGGAAGTTAAAAAACTTAATATGGAATCTAAATGGCCAAAATATTGGGAAATTGTAGAACAAGAAGGTGGAAATGTGAAATTACAGAGTTATGAGAAAATGAAGTTTAAAGTAAGAGATTGGCTACATTTTTACCAGATAAATGAAGTTTTCAAACAGGATAGGAAAATCGGCTTCCAGGTGGAGAAGTCAAAGTTAGAAACAGAACTGTTAGAACCCAATAGGAAGAACCTGTCTAGAATGTACAACTTGCTGCTGAAATGGAATACACAGGATGAAATGGTTAAATCAGCTATGATTAAATGGGCACAGGACATTGGTCATGACATTATGTTTGCTGACTGGGAACAGTTATGGACCACCGGTATAAAATTTACGGCATGTAATGCCTTAAGAGAGAATATTATGAAAATGATTTATAGGTGGTACATGACCCCAGTCAAGCTTGCAAAAATTTACCATTTGCCCAATAAAAAATGTTGGAAATGTAATGAAACTGAAGGCACTTTCTATCACCTTTGGTGGACGTGCCCAAGGATTAAGGTCTTCTGGGAAATGATATATAATGAAATTAAGAAGGTGCTTAAGTGTACCTTTCATTAAAAAAAAGAGGCTTTTCTCCTGGGCATGGTAGGCCAATTGGTGTCAAAGAAAGATAGGATGTTCTTTATGTATGCTACAACAGCAGCGAGAGTTCTACTAGCAAAGTATTGGAAGACACAAGAACTACCCACTCTGGAAGAGTGGCAGACGAAGGTGATCGAGTATATGGGATTAGCAGAGATGACAAGCAGAATCCGTGACCAAGGGAAAGAGACGGCGGAAGAAGATTGGAAGAAATTTAAACTTTATCTTAAAAAAATTTGTAAAATTATTGAGTGTTAAAATGTCATGGGTAAAGCATAACAGATTTGCAGCGATAAATGATTGGATAGGAAAGAAAGAGGTTACAGAAAGGAACTAAATAAGTAATTGGGACCAGGGGTTGCTGGAAAAAAAGTTCAAAACAGGGATGCAGAAAAGGGAGGCATGGGGAAGTCGCTGAAATTGGGTACATGAAAAACTTATGAAATTATACATGTTTATATGTTTGTTTGTTTGTGTTTGTCTTTTGTATTGTTTTATATTATATGTTGAAAAACCAATAAAAATTTTATTAAAAAAAAAATAAAAAAAAACATTCTGACATTTAGAAGACAGCTGAAGGCAACCCTCTATCGGGAGGTTTTTAATGTCTGATGTTTTACTGTCTTTTCTTTGTACTGGAACCAGGCAGTGGAAGAGAAACTTAAGATGGAAGCCTGAGAGAGAGGAAAAGGTTCCTGGCTGCTTCCTGGGTGGGACTGCGGAAAGGAAGAGCTGCTTCTGAGAAGGCCTCTCCCCTCCTCTCTTCCTGGACAGGGCAGGGGCTTATGGGGGCTTATGAGGTGGGAAGAGGATGGAAGTTACAGGAAGGAGGGGTGGGGGGACTGGACCCCCCACTTTTCAGGGATCCCTCTCTGGTCGCCTTGAAGGGGTGGCCGATTCCTGGGTGGGAGGGTGAAGCCTAGGCGGCCCCTCCAGAAAATCCCCGCAGGCGCCACCATGGAGACGTGTCCCCAAAGACTGGTCTTCCTCTCTCCCCCCCACCAGTGCTGCCCTTCCCTGCCCCAGGGATGCTCCCCCTCCCCACTTCCTCGACTCCCTCCCTCTGTCCCAGAGTCTCCCCTGCACCCAGAGGCCCCCCTTGGCGCGGCTCAGCCCTCAGCCCTCATCCCCCATCTTTCCATCCTGAGGGTCCACCCCAAGACGAGCAGATTAGGGACAGGGGGGTCTCTATCCAGGCGTCCCTCACGCCCGTTAACCCTTTCATGGCCTGGCTTTATCCGTGCGGAGCCCACAGGACCCCAGGAATGCCTGCGCGGGGGAAACGGGCAATGGGGGTCCTCGTGGGGACCCCCTGCGTAGATTCCCCATGTCCGCCGCTGCCAAGGCACCCAAGGGGCCAAGGAAAGCCCCCTTCGCAGCACGCGCGCAGGGATCCAGACGCCACGGAAGGCGCTTGGGGGAGCTGGAGGGGTCTCTGGATCCTTTTCTCCTCTCTCCTCCGCGACCCCTTTACCTCTTTGTTCTCGCTCCCGATTCTCCTTTCCTGCAACATCCACGTGGGTGTGGGGGCGATTTACCTGCCGCCCCTTCTCCCTTTTCCGAATGCCCCCCCCCCGAGCTACGGCTCAGAGCAGCAATCCGGAGTGGAAGCTCCGCTTCCGGGAGAAGCAGGCAGGTTGGGAGGGGGGCTCTCTCCGCTCATTCCGGAAACAGAAGCCGGATTGGAGGAGGAGGAAGAGGTGTGACATACTGGGGGGGGGATTGAGGGTTGTGGGGGCGGCGTGAAAGCAGGTTGTGCCGGGAAGGGAGGGGAAGAATTGTTTCCCCCCTCCCCCCTTACTAGGAGAGCGCGGGGGGGGGGGGCTGATCCGGGCCATCCAGCTGCAAAGCGGGTTCCCCCCTACAATCTTTACATTGCAAAATCCTTCCTTCCCCCACCCCAGGCCATGAGCTTAGATCCACCCCATGTTTTAGGACGGTATTGGTGCACATTGAGCAGCGGGTGGGGCTCTGTGACTCCTGTATTACGGGAAAAATGGGGCTTGGGCTTTTGCACACACAGAGAGAGACACACCAGACACCCAGGTAAAATTCCTCCCTTGTGTATCCGTCAGAGGTGGCACAAGGAGGCCAGGAAGAAAGCAAGGCAGCTGTTGGTCTGTTTGCAGGCAGAGCCCCCCCCCCATGCAAGGAGTGACGCAGCCCAGAAATAAAGCGCGTTGCAATTTGGACACCCTCAGATAGTAGCCCCCCCCGTCACAGAGAGAGCACCCCAAAAACATCCCCGCTTGCGTCACAAAAAGAGTTGTACACGGAAATCAGATCAGACTCCGAGTTCCTGTTTTGGCAACATGACAAGTCTGTCCATCGGTTGCCTATTTCAGCATCCCCATCTCACGGAGGGGCGGGGGGCTCAGGAAGATTCTCCTGCCACGTGACTGGGGTCAGACAGGGCTGCTGTTTTGCTCTCCTTACTATTTCAGCTCAGGTTTTCCTGGCAGAAGTTCTATTTCATCAAGAAACGGGTGGGTTCGTTGAGGAAACGGAGCTACGTTGTAAAGAGGCAAATGTGTATACTTTGTTACCACCCAGTGAGTTGAGTTGCAAAGGCCATTTGCAGAAAGGCTCCTATTGTATCACCTGCGGCTACAGGTTTTGATCTTTTTGCGGAAATGTTTTCCTCGGGCTGAGACCATTTGGGGCTTTCAAGGTCAGCGCCAACACTTTGAATGGTGCTCGGAAACGGACCGGGAGCCAGTGAAGATTTCTTAGGACCCGTGTTCAGGGGCCAGCTGTTAGGGGGCCGTTCAGCTGCTGTCCAAAACTGAGGGATCCCTTGCCGGAAGTGATCCATAAACCTCTCCTGCTCCGCCTTCTCGGGATGCCATTGGTGCGCGATGCTCCGGCTCTCGAGAGAGGGAGAGGCGTGAGTTGGGTGCGCTCGGCTTGCCAAGGGTTAAACGGAAACGAGCTAGATTCCTAGAGAGGAAAGTAAGAGGGGGGGCAGGGTCCTCCAGAGCGAAAGCCCAATCCCCCCCTTTCCTGCAAGAAGTCGGGCGTGTGGGGGTCCCGTTGGTTCGGCTCTGTAGAGGCTGCCTGGGGGCGCCTGCTGGGATCCGGTGAGTCTCCTCTCTCCCAACATAGGGCCCATGGGGAGAGCGGGGGTCCCAGTGCTGCATGGCGAGAGGGGGGCAAGTCAGGGCGGGGAGGGTCGCAGGAGGGCGGCAGCTCTGCTCTTCCTTTGCATGGATGCGCTGCTGACCCCTTGGATCCAGGAGCGCTGAAATGCATGCAGAGAAACCCCATTCAGATGTATGGATCAGTCCCCTTTTATGACAGAGGTTGGCCGCGGATGGAAACATTCGGACATGAAATATACCCTGGTCCCTAAAATTTCACCTGTGCAAGGAAGGAAGACGGAGGGCAGAGAAGAGAAAGCGCTTCCTCTTGCAGGGCAGAGTAAAACCTGTGGAACTGCCTCCCAAGAGCCAGGGAGGCCACCAATCAAGGTGGCGTTAAAAGAGGAGGAGACCAATCCGTGGAGGAGGAGGAGAGGGCGATGGGGGGGGGGGGTTCCTCTGCTCTATGGGGCAGCCCTATGGCCTGATCCTGCAGTGCTCATTTTCTCCTCCAGTGCTTAGTGTGTGTCCAGATGCAAGTGTGTTCTCTGAGATTGCTTGGGGTTGAGCTAGATGATCCTTGGGGTGTCATCCACTTCTATAGTTCTATGAAAGCACCACTGGAGGTCTCACAAGCCAAGGCATTGAGAGCAGGAGAGGTCCTGCTGTAAAGGAAACAACCAGTGCAACTGTTTTAAAACAGGAATCCAATGTGTTTGTTCTGGGGGGACTCAGTGGGGAGGGGTAGACCCATGGATGCCACCTTGATCTCCTTGGGCAAAGAGGTGGGAGAGAAATGCCATTCATAAAGAGAGGCAGCCCAGCCAATCATCTGGCTGCTGCATTTTGGACCAGTTCCCAAGTCGCCTTCAAGGGCAGTTCCACACAGAGAGCGTTGCAACCATCCCATCTGGTGCAGAGCAGGGAGGACCAGGGCCATGTCCTCTCTGTTCCAAAAGGTCTGTGGGGTGGGGAACTAGCCTGAGCTGGACATGGGCCTCAAGCGACCATGATGGACCCAGGAGTGCCCTCAAGTATTCATGACTGGGAAGGGGGCATGTTAAGCAATGTAACATCATCATCATTATTGCTTGTTCCCTGACCATCACCCGAATTTCCAAGAGCAGATTACAAAATTTAAAAAACAGAAATAAGAACAGTTGTAAATGCATTACAGGCATAGAAAGGCTTGTCCCACTTTATTTGCTTTTGAGTGCTGTCCTTTGACCCCACCCACATGTCATTTGGCCCTCAGGAGTTAGCCAGATAAGGGAATAAATGTGCTCTGAATGGGGCTGGGCAGGAGACAACTCTTGAGGAACCCTAAGTTAGGACCCCCACTATAACCCAATGCTCAGATAACACTCAGTACAAATGAGTCACTTGTCAATCACAGTTCTGACTTCATTCCTTGACTGAAAACTCTGAAAGGCAGGAGCAACCAGGCTGATCCATCTCTCAGAAAGACCAACAGTTCCCTGCTCGTTTTGCATAGTCACTTTCCCGCTAGGAGGGCTGGAGACTTACTTCTCCTTCTCCTTTTTATAGAAACCTCAGAGCCTGGGTTGTGGTGCAGTCCAGAGCCGGCTCTTCCAAGACTCATACATACTTCCTCACGGAACATTTTTCTCCTCCAGGCAATAGGTCAGTTTTGTAACAGAACAATGTACAGTGGTACTTGGGTTAAGAACTTAATTCGTTCTGGAGGTCCGTTCTTGACCTGAAACTGTTCTTAACCTGAGATACCACTTTAGCTAATGGGGCCTCCCACTGCCATTGCAGTGCGATTTCTGTTCTCATCCTGAAGCAAAGTTCTTAACCCGAGGTACTATTTCTGGGTTAGCGGAGTCTGTAACCTGAAGCGTCTGTAACCTGAAGCATCTGTAACCTGAGGTACCACTGTTTTTGCTTTGTAGAATTTCCTAGCACCTCTAATTCGGACAGACAGAACTTGGCAGAAGATCAAGGGGTTCCTTCATCTCTCTTGGAGGCTTCCTGAGAGCACAGATGGATGAGAAAAACTCAGCTGGCCCTGAAGCAGGAAGAGGCCATGCCATCAGAACCGGGAGCAGTGGGGGATTCTGGGGAAAAACTGTGCAGAAGATCCTGGGTGAGGAGGACACTCTCCGCTCAGAGGTGCAGAGCCAGCAGTTCAGGCAGTTCTGCTTCCAGGAGACCAAAGGACCTCGAGAGGTTTGCAGCCGACTCTATAACCTTTACCATCAATGGCTGAAGCCAAAAAGGCACACAAAAGCTGAGATGCTGAACCTGGTGATCTTGGAGCAGTTCCTGGCCGTCCTTCCATTGGAGATGGAGAGCTGGGTGAGGGAATGCGGAGCAGAGACCAGTTCCCAGGCAGTGGCGCTGGCCGAAGGTTTCCTCCTGAGTCAGGCAGAGGAGAGAAAGCAGGCAGAGCAGCAGGTGAGAGAGACTTTACTCTAGATACTCCAAAGGGGCTCCAAACGTGAGTGACAATATCTGAAAATTCTCTGTTAATATACCATCCTTTTTTGGAAAGCAGCCATTGAATGCTATCAGATTGCCCTTCAGTTTTTGCCTCTGTCATTCCTTTTCTAACTCTTCTTCATATTCTCTGTTTTGAATCTTTGTTGCTATTTCAGAGACAGGATCTGTTTGCAGAAATGGGCCCAGATTCCTCTGAGACCAAAAGGACTCCGTTGAAAACCAGAGAGAGGCTGCTGGGTAAGGAAGGAGTCCGTTCTCCATTTGGTTCCTTTCTGTGGATATCAAAACAAATCCATGGGTTGTTTTCCTCTTTTTTTTGGGGGGGGGGGTAGACACTTGGGGCCAGGAGCACCAAGGAGGGAGTTGTATTTTTTAACCCAACTAAATTATGAAATGGGTCCAAATGTCCAGATGCACTCAGAAGGTGAGACTTTTTGGAGAGCAGCTGCACTCCTGGCTTCCCACTTACCTCTGTCTCTTGCAGGTGACCAGATGATGCCAGCAAGACCTCCTCTTCCATCTATTCCTGGTGGTGAAGGAGAAACAACGGCTGTGGAAGCAGCTCAGGTAGAGGGAGGGAGCCCTCTGGGGAAGGGGGCTGAGGGGTGGGGCAGCCAGGGTGCCTCTGGCCCCCAAGGAATCTCTCTCCTCCTCTTGGCTTCTGTCCAAGCTTCTCTGAAGGCATCTTTGTCAAGGGCAGCCTGGACAGACGCCATGAGGCTGGGAATGCCATTCGAGAAGCTTAATGGGCTGAGAATAAGGAACAGCCACCTTGCCTTAACTCACCTTCTGAAGGTCAATAGGATGATTCATAAGTCATTGTTGTTTTATTTCTAGAGTTATCATTGAATGCTAAAATAGACTTCTAAGTAGTTAGTTCACCAGGCCTAAAAAACAGTTCCCAGGATTCACCAATCCTGTTACATCAGTTGCACAATGGGGTTTCCCCACCTTCTCCTCCCTCCATTCCCCCAGTGCACTTCTTGAAGTTGTCTTTAGGGCATCAGAAGGGTCTCCCCCACCCCCCCCCAAGAACAGAACATGGGGAGCAGAGAGGGGATCCTTCCATCTGGCACAGACAGAAGGATTTTCAGAACACAATGTAGGATTCTACCCATTTACACTAAGATTAATGTCCATCACTAAATCACACAAGAAAAGAATTCCCTTAAGACATTAAAAGCAGCACCCACAATTAAAACGTGCAGCAGGACGATCCCATTGAAACAAAACACCATTTAATGAGCAGAAAGAAACAGAGCAATGTGTAGCAGACAACCTTAGTGCTGTCTAAAGAGGATCTTTCCCTTTCTCTCTTAGGGTCCAGTGTGCTTTGAAGATGTCGCTGTTCATTTCACAGATGAGGAATGGGCGTTGCTGGATCTTGACCAGAGAGCTCTGCATAAGGAAGTCATGGAGGAGAATTGTGGGATCGTGGCCTCTCTCAGTAAGGCTCCCTTGTGCATCATAATCTCTCTTCGGAAATTCCATGCATCTCTCTCTGTGATAAGCCTCCCTGGTTTTGAGGGAGCTCTGCAGGGCCACTTGCAGCACCTGGGATTATAATACCCCTTAAACTCACCTTAAATGGAGGTCTATCGACTGTTTTGACCTTGGACATGATCAAGCCAGCATAGACCTTGCTGAGAATGGAATGGGAACATGCTGGGAATTTGAGGTTAGGAAAGCACATCTTTGTTTGACACTGTCCTGCCTTGTATTGCCCAAAATCTTCCAGACACAGAGCTTGTGGAAGGCATTGAGGGGTTTTGCTGATGGTTGTAATTGTTCACAATTCACTTCACAAAGCAGCTTGCTCAACACGCAGTCCTAGTAGACCTTCATCTTGGTATTGAATGGTTAGCATCCCATTCTCCCATACAGTGGTCCCTTGGGTTCCAGACGCTTCAGGTTACAGACTACGCTGACCCAGAAATAGTACCTCGGGTTAAGAACTTTGCTTCAGGATGAGAACAGAAATCATGCAGCAGCGGCACGGCGTCAACGGGAGGCCTCATTAGCTAAAGTGATACCTCAGGTTAAGAACAGTTTCAGGTTAAGAACAGACCCCCAGAACGAATTAAGTTCTTAACCAGAGGTACCACTGTACTCTTTTGGAGAGGTGAGCCGTTGCCGGAACTGCCTCGCCAGTACACTTGTCCAGGTCAGCATCAATGAAGAGGTTGTTGGTTTCTTAGGTAGACACAATCATCCACCACCTCCAGTGTCTGAAACTCGCATGGTGCTAGGCGCATTTTGCAACAGGGAATGTCATAGACACGAGCAGTTTCCGAGCTCTGATCGCACAACCTAAGATTTCGGATTAAAACTGCAGAGTGGAAGGAAAGGAGGACCTTTTTCTGCCTCCCCAGTTCCAGCTACTCTCTGAAGACTGAAGGAGAGACCTTCTTAAAAACTCAGAGGGGTGGGCAGGGGAAGGACTAGACCATGTGAAAAATGAACATATTATTTTAGCTGCTGTTCATTCCTTTTCAGCTTTGTATTTTTGTCATAAGAGAGTGCATATGGACATTCCATTTTTGAGCCCATAACCTAGGTTTAAGGTCCTCTTTATGTTCTAGCTGTCCTATCTCTGTTTCTAACACTGACCACCTCTAGTGTGTGGTCAGCAGTGTTGATGCATGGAATTCTTCCTCTATCACAAGGGTTAGTGATCAATATTCAATACAGTGGCACTCCACTTCTTCCTGCAGCTCTAATCCATTTCTTCATTGCAGGTGGTGATGATTTGGAAATTGAGAGCGAGGATGCCCATGACAGAATCCGCACAGTGGAGAAGCCATTGCCACTCTTGGAGTGTGGAGAGAGCTTCAGTCACAGCTCCCATTCGACTACCCACCAAAGAAATGCTATTGGGAAGAAACCCTCTCAGTTCTCTGAATGGGGGAAAACTTTCTGTTGGAATGAAAGCCTCACTTCACAAGAAATAATTCCCACAGGGGAAGACCCACTGAAATGCTTGGAATGTGGAAAGAGCTTCAGTAAGAGTGCACATCTCATTTCGCATCAAATAATTCATACAGGCAAGAAACCCTATCAGTGCTTGGAATGTAGGAAAAGCTTTAATACAAGCAAAACCTTCTGTAAACACCAGAGAATTCACAGGGGGGAGAAGTCATTTGAATGCCGAGAGTGTGGAAAGAGCTTCAGTCAGAGAACCCATCTCACAGCCCATCAAATAATTCATACGGGTGAGAAACCCTATCAGTGCTCAGAATGTGGGCAGAGCTTCAATCACAGGACGACTCTCACGGTCCATCAAAGGATTCACAGTGGTGAGAAACCCCATCAGTGCTCAGAATGTGGGAAGAGTTTCACTGTGAGCTCCCATCTCACTTCCCACCAAAGAATTCATACCGGGGAGAAACCATATCAGTGTGTGAATTGTGGAAAGGGCTTCACCCAAAAGGCAAGTCTCACTTCCCATCAAAGAATTCACAGTGGTGAAAAACCTTATCAATGCATGGAATGTGGGAAGAGCTTCAGTCGGAAGCAAAGTCTCACTTCCCACCAAAGAATTCACAGTGGTGAGAAACCCTATCAGTGCTCGGAATGTGGAAAGAGTTTCTCCCAGAGAGCCAATCTCAGTTCCCACCAAAGAATTCACACAGGTGAAAAACCCTATCAGTGCTTGGAATGTGGAAAGAACTTCAGTCTCAGGGCCCATCTCACTACCCATCAAAGCATTCATACCAGGAAGAAACCCTATCGATGCTTGGATTGTGGAAAGAGTTTCCTACAGAGAGCCGATCTCACTTCTCACCAAAGAATTCACAAAGGGGAGAAACCATATCAGTGCTTGGAATGTGGGAAGAGCTTCAGTCTGAAGCAAAGTCTCACTTCCCACCAAAGAATTCACAGTGGTGAGAAACCATATCAGTGCTTGGAATGTGGGAAGAGCTTCACTGTGAGCGCTGGTCTTACTTCCCACCAAAAAATTCATATTGGGGAGAAACCCTATCAATGTGTGAATTGTGGAAAGAGCTTCACCCAGAAGCAAAGTCTCACTTCCCACCAAAGAATTCACAGTGATGAGAAACCATATCAATGCTTAGAATGTGGAAAGAGTTTCTGCCAGAGAGCCAATCTCACTTCTCACCAAAGAATTCACACAGGGGAGAAACCATATCAGTGCTTGGAATGTGGGAAGAGCTTCAGTCTGAAGCAAAGTCTCACTTCCCACCAAAGAATTCACAGTGATGAGAAACCCTATCAGTGCTTGGAATGTGGAAAGAGTTTCTGCCAGAGAGCCAATCTCACTTCTCACCAAAGAATTCACACAGGGGAGAAACCCTATAAGTGCTTGGAATGTGGGAAGAGCTTCAGTCATAAGCAAAGTCTCCCTTCCCATCAAAGCATTCATACCGGGGAGAAACCCTATCGATGCTTGGATTGTGGAAAGAGTTTCTGCCAGAGAGCCGATCTCACTTCCCACCAAAGAATTCACACAGGAGAGAAACCATATCAGTGCTTGGAATGTGGAAAGAATTTCCGCCAGAAAGTCAACCTCACTTCCCACCAAAGAATTCACACAGGGGAGAAACCCTATCAGTGCTTGGAATGTGGGAAGAGTTTCCGCCAGAAAGTCAACCTCACTTCCCACCAAAGAATTCACACAGGGGAGAAACCCTATAAGTGCTTGGAATGTGGAAAGAGCTTCAGTCATAAGCAAAGTCTTCCTTCCCATCAAAGAATTCACAGTGGTGAGAAACCTTATCAGTGCTTGGAATGTGGAAAGGGCTTTGGTAAGAGGACCAAGCTCATGGCCCATGGACGAACTCACAGTGGTGAGAAACCCTATCAATGCTTGGATTGTGGAAAGAGTTTCAGCCAAAGGGCCAATCTAACTTGCCATGAAAGAATTCACACAGGGGAGAAACCATATCACTGCTTGGAATGTGGGAAGAGCTTCAACCAGAAGCAAAGTCTCACTTCCCACCAAAGAATTCACACAGGGGAGAAACCTTATCAGTGCTTGGAATGTGGAAAGAGCTTTGGTAAGAGGACCAAGCTCATGGCTCACCAAAGAATTCACAGTGGTGAGAAACGCTATCAATGTGTGAAATGTGGAAAGAGTTTCTGCCAGAAAGCCCATCTCACTTCCCACCAAAGAATTCACACAGGGGAGAAACCATATCAGTGCTTGGAATGTGGGAAGAGCTTCAGTAAGAGGACCAACCTCACTTCCCACCAAAGAATTCACAGTGGTGAGAAACCATATCAGTGCTTGGAATGTGGAAAGAGCTTCAGTAAGAGGACCAACCTCATGGCCCATCAAAGAATCCACACTGGGGAGAAACCCTATCAGTGCTTGGAATGTGGGAAGAGCTTCACCCGGAAGGACAACCTCACTTCCCACCAAAGAATTCACAGTGGTGAGAAACCATATCAGTGCTTGGAATGTGGAAAGAGCTTCGGTAAGAGGACCAAGCTCATGGCCCATCAAAGAGTTCATACAGGGGAGAATCATAGAATTTTAGACCTGCAGGAGACTTCTGGGTCGTCTAGTCCACTGCAGGACTCTCAACTAAAGCTTCTATGACATACTGCCTTCAAACTTCTCCTTACAAACCTCCAAGGAAGGAGAGTACACAAGCTACCAAGGGTGTCTCTAATTTGAAGCCATTGATTAGTGTGCCAGCCTCTAGAGCCGGTGAAAACAAGCTTGTTCAAGCTTCCACCTGACAGCCCTTCCTGTTCCTCAGAAGGCTTGGTTTCCCAACGCTTAATTGTCTTGCTCACCCCCCTCTGCACACCTTTCAGCTTGTCAAAATCCTTCTTAAATTGGGGCACCCAGAACTGGACACAGGACTCCAGGTGTGGTCTGAACAAGGCAGAAGAAAGTGGGACTATTACTTTTCTTGATCTGGACACTTGACTTCTTTGGACGCAGCCTAGAATAACAGCCTATTTCGCTGATGTTGACTCATGTTAGTCTTGTGGTCCACTAAGACCCCAGGTCTTTTCCATATGTACTACTGACAAGCCTGGTATGTCCCATCTTATATTTGTGCACCTGATTCGTCTTGCCTAAGAGCAGAATCTTACCTTTCTTCTTAGCGAAATTTATTGGATGCCTTTCTATACCACCTGTTTCTTCAAGAAGCTCAGTGTGGTCTTAAGTCATTCTCCCCCTCATCGTTTAATCCTGACAACAACCCTGTGAGGTAGGTTGGGCTGTGAAGCCATCACCCAGTGACTGAGTGGAGATTGGAACCCAGGTCTCCCAGTTCCTAGTCCAAAACGCTTAAGCACTGCACCCCACTGACTCTCAAATGAGACTCTTGGAAAGTGCATGCATGCGCATTTACCAAAAGTTTCAGTGCAATGTCTTGGTGTTTGTATTTAAAGTTTTATACGCATGTATCAATGACATTAATATAATAATGGTAATTATTTAATTACAGTAGAAGAGTAAATTTTAGGAAATGCTAGATGGTGATAGGGGTAGTTTGGAGTTTGGAATGCTGGGATCGAGCAATTGAACTGAACAATTTCCACATAAATCACAAGATCTAAAATATAAAAACAAAATACCAACAGCAGCAACCCCCGAAAAACCCCCCCAAATTCAAGAGTCTGTTCAGCAGCCTCAGCTTTTGCAGCTGGAGTCAATCCAGGCTCTGCCCTCCCAGGCTAGGTGGAAAAGGTCTCTAAGGAGAGAGCCCGTCTTCTGGGACTTGCAGCCAAGATGGTTGGCTGCCACCATTGGAGGGTGGAATGGAATGGGACAGTGGTGGCAATTGTGGAGCAGGGCTGGTTAGACCTGTAGTAGAGAAACAGCATTATAATCCCCGTTGTTGCAGCTGTAACAAAATTTCAAAAGAAAAGAAAAGAGAACATTTGAAACCACATGTTTATGTCTATTTTTTAAATAAATCAGTTTAATGAATCGATGCACACTTCCTTCTTTGTTATGTTTGGGGTGAAGTGTTGAAGAGTTCTCTGTGGTGGCAACAGGAATAAAGGGGGGTTTGGCAGAAGATCCATCTCCTAGCCGTGCACCTTGAATGAAACGGGAAGGTGGCCCAGGGATGGGGGGCAGGGCCAGAGCCCCTCTGAGCAAAGGAGGTGGGGGCTCAACATGGGGAGATAAACTAGAGGACACTCGGAGAGTTCAAAGCGCTTCATAAAAACCAACTCTGCTGTCTTTACAACCTCCCTATGAGGTGGACCTGTAGCATTTCCACATAAATGTGGGAAGTCAAAGAGAGGAGGAGGAGAGCAGAGAGGGGCGTGAAGCAGAGACTCTGTCCCTCTGCCCTCTTGCAAGTTGCACACACACAATGCACTCTGATTTGCGCTGCTCATTCACATCTGTTTTAGGCCCCCAGGCATTTACTGAAACAGTCTAGGTGCTGATTTTTAAAGTACTTGATGTTGTTGTTTAGTCGTTTAGTGGTGCCCGCCTCTTCGTGACCCCCTGGACCAGAGCACGCCAGGCACTCCTGTCTTCCACTGCCTCCCACAGTTTGGTCAAATTCATGCTGGTAGCTTCGAGAACACTGTCCAACCATCTTGCCTCTGTCATTCCCTTCTCCTTGTGCCCTCCATCTTTCCCAACATCAGGGTCTTTTCCAGGGAGTCTTCTCTTCTCATGAGGTGGCCAAAGTTTTGGAGCCTCAGCTTCCGGATCTGTCCTTCCAGTGAGCACTCAGGGCTGATTTCCTTCAGAATGGAGAGGTTTGATCTTCTTGCAGTCCATGGGACTCTCAAGAGTCTCCTCCAGCACCAGAATTCAAAAGCATCAATTCTTTGGCGATCAGCCTTCTTTATGGTCCAGCTCTCACTTCCATACATCACTACTGGGAAAACCATGGCTTTAACTATGCGGACCTTTGCTGGCAAGGTGAGGTCTCTGCTTTTTAAGATGCTGTCTAGGATTGTCAAGTATTTGATAGCGGTTGCTTTTTTAATAGTTGACGGGATTTAAGAGGGGGCTGTGAGCTATGTATGCTGCCCTCATACTGGAGCAGAGGGAAGGAAGTTGCCCTGAAAAAGGGGCAGGCCAGCCTCTCCCAGCGGACAGACAGAAGTCCAAAGTTTGGAGCAATGAATAACCTGGTTCAATACACTCCTTCGGATCCCTGGGAGTCCCTTTCACTGAGACACTTTTCTGGAAGGGGCACCTGGAGGCTGCAAAACTTAAAGCGCAGGAAGCTTGTGGGGCACTAATGAAATTCTGCCTCATGGTGGGTGGACACTTATTAGAACCTGTGCTGATAATTGGAAGGTGAGCTGAGGGAAGTCTTTGGGGGAGGGGAGGGGGGTTTGAGGAGGGAGGCGGTAAATAATGAATATGATATGTTTGGATATGTTGTTGAATTGCTAATAAACATACTTTTTTAAAAAATAAAAGTATATAAAAGAGTTTACTCACATTCTGTTCACAGAAGGATCCCAGAAGGCAGACTTACAAAATATACACACCTCTATCCCTTAAGGAGCTAGTTCCTTTCTCCTCTCTTGAAGCCAAGAGTGCATCTCAGGCTAAGGAGATGTTGCTTCGTCGAGGAATGGAGTCAGAGAGAGAGAGATGGCTGCCTCCCCTGTGCTATGTTGTTACCTGCACAGGTGAGGTCACACCCACCTCTGGTCACATGTAGAGGAAGTTTGTCCCAGCCCAGGAGGAAACAGGATGTTCTGACTGGCTGGTCCAGACATCCCCTTTTATGTCCACTCTAGGAATGTTGTATTTGACTGCTCTGTGTTTCACACCCCACAGTTCAAACAGAGCTCCAAAAAGAGCTCTCCAAACGGGGTGGATGGGCAGTAATTACAGTTCCTTGTCAATGAGATCAAAGTGATGCATGTTGGGACAACCCCCCCCCTTAATATGTACAGGCTCATGGGGTCGGAACTGGATTTCCCTGTGTGCTCTAGGAGACCAGGGGAGAGGGGAGCTGGTCGCAGCAGGAGGGGGGGTCTCTGTGGATGCTTCAGCAGCCGGCCTCCTCTGGGTCTCCTGGCCCCCTCCTCTCCTCCCTCTGAGCCTGACTTGCCAGGTACTTCTGCCCTCCTTAAAATGCTGTTCAGTACTTCTTTCAAGGGTGCAATCAGGGTTCGATTTAGTTTTTGGATAATATTTTGCCGGAAATCCATCCGGTCCTGGGTTTTTGATTCTTTTATTACTCGTTGGATCTCGTCGTCTTCTATTGGCTCTGCCTCTCGGCCCTTTCACTCTGCACCAACCAATACTCAGCTTTACTTAAGAATACTTTAGCATTTATGTAGCACATTTAAAGCATTACAAAATATAACACATATTATCTCAGTAATCTCAACAACAGCCCTGCAAGGCTGTCCAGTGTTATAATCCCCATGCATACGAAGAGTTGAGGTTGCAGGAAGAGGAGTTTGACTCACATCTCACACTTTAACTGCTACACTACATCAGTCCTTGCCCTCCAGATCCTGAAAACAGCTCTGTGAGTTGTCAGAGGACTGCCCCCCATCCTATTCAAAACAAGGCAGCATGGGCAGTAAGCCCTCCTAAAAGAATAGACACGACTATCTGATTAAAGTTAACATAAAACTAGTTTACTTACAATCATCCAGTTCACAATAAGATCCCTGAAGGCAGACTTAAGTTACATAACTCTATATATCAACATGAACTATCCCATAAGGGAAATAATCTCAAGTGACTGCAACTGAGCAGTCACTTCTTCCTAACTTGTAGGAACACAAAAAGGAGAAGAAGAAGAGCGGAACATGGAGGCCGTGTGCTCCTCTGTCCAAGAACAGGCCACGCCTACATGAAGTGCCATGCAGAGGAAGTCTGTCCCAGCTCAGGAGGAACTAGCAAGTCTTCTCCTGAGTGACACAAGCATTCCCCAGCATGTGCCTTGTAGGAATGTTGCATTTGACTGCAATACAATTTTACACCCCACACCTTCACTACCCAATAATCATTTGCAAGCGTACTTCTTCCAAGGCTCAGTAGTTAAGATTCTGAGCTTGAAAAACAAAACCCCTTAGATTGAAGCATCACCAGAGAAACTTCTTCATGTGCATCTCACACAACATTCTCATCTCCAGTTGGGATCACCTGAGACCTCAGAAAGAAATCATTGTTTTGGGGGGAGTGGCGTGGAACCATGCCTGAGTCAAAAGATTACAGAGCAAAGACAGCACCCTATTCACGTTTCATAAGAAGTTGGTTTGTTCCCATGAATTTTACCAGTGAGCTTCTTAACAGAATTTCATATCCCCTTATAAAGTCATGTCCAGCGATACCTTCATGCCCAAGCAGTCTCCTGTCTCAGATGCAAGCAATCCCCTTGGCCAGCTACCACTGGACATCCTGCACCTTGTTTTCTTTTGCAAACCTCCCAGCCTCAGCAGTTCAAATTCCAGCCTACACATGCACTTATGCGCACACACTTGTCGGGAACATATTGCCATATTTGATTATTATAATGTTTTACATATAAACACCAGAACTTCACATGTACCTCATGCTTTTAGGAATGATTTCCTGCTGAGTTCATTGCTCAGAGTGGACTCTGAGAGGAAGACGTCCCACACTCCATACATCTAAATGGGTTCTCCCATGTGAGAGTCCCTAGATATTCCTTAATCACTCCATTATAAATAAAGCACTTTTTGCAGTCTTTTCATTTAAACTGCTACTCCTCTCTGAGTTTGTTGATGGTTTGAAGGGTTTCAACTCTTAAAGTTCTTCCTGTCCATGAGTCTGTTGATTTTGAACTTCCACTAAGAGTGAACCTATATCTACTTTCCTGATATTTATATGGTTTGTCTTTTGTGTGAGTTTGTTGACATAAATCAAGGGTTCCACTCTGACTGAAGCTCCTTCCACAGTCCATACCTTTAAATCGTTTCTCCCCTGTGTGTTGCTGATGTTTTCTTAGATTTCCACTTTACTGTACTCCATACATTGAAATGGAGTCTGTTGATGTTTCCTAAGACATCCACTATTCCTAAAACTCTTTTCACACTCCATCCATTGAAATGGTTTCTCCCGTGTGTGTGTCCGTTGATGTGTTCTAAGCTTTTCATTATCACCAAAGGTCTTTCCACATTCCATACATTTAAATGGTTTCTTACCTATGTGAGTCTGTTGATGTATTCTCAGGATTCCACTATCACTGAAGCTCTTTCCACACTCCACACATGTAAATGGTTTCTCTCCTGTATGAGTCCGTTGATGTGATCTAAGGCTTGTATTACACTGGAAACTCTTTCCACACTGTGAGTCTGTTGATGTTTTTTAAGTGTTCCACTATAACTGAAGCTCTTTCCACAATTTATGCATTTAAATGGTTTCTCCCCTGTGTGAGTCCATTGATGTTTTTTAAGGTCTGCATTCTGACTGAAGCTCTTTCCACATTCCATACATTTAAATGGTTTCACCCCTGTGTGAGTCTGTTGATGTCTTCTAAGGCTTCCACTATTACTAAAACTCTTTTCACACTCCATACATTGAAATGGTTTCTCCCCTGTGTGTGTCCGTTGATGTGTTCTAAGGCTTGTATTACAACGGAAACTCTTTCCACACTCTATACATTTATATAGTTTCTCCCCTGTGTGAGTCTGTTGATGGTATCTAAGGCTTCCACTAATACTATAGCTCTTTCCACACTTGATACATTTAAATGGTTTCTCCCCTGTGTGAATCCGTTGATGTTTTTTAAGGTCTGCATTCTGACTGAAGCTCTTTCCACACTCCATACATTTATATGGTTTCACCCCTGTGTGAGTCTGTTGATGTCTTCTAAGGCTTCCACTATTACTAAAACTCTTTTCACACTCCATACATTGAAATGGTTTCTCCCCTGTGTGTGTCCGTTGATGTGATCTAAGGCTTGTATTACAACGGAAACTCTTTCCACACTCTATACATTTATATGGTTTCTCCCCTGTGTGAGTCTGTTGATGTGATCTAAGGCTTCCACTATCACTAAAACTCTTTCCACACTCCATACATTGAAATGGTTTCTCCCCTGTGTGAGCCAGCTGATGTGATCTAAGGCTTCCACGATCACGAAAACACTTTCCACACTCCATACATTGAAATGGTTTCTCCCCTGTGTGAGCCCGTTGATGTGATTGAAGGCTTCCACTATCACGAAAACACCTTCCACACTCCATACATTTATATGGTTTCTCCCCTGTGTGAGTCCGTTGGTGTGATCTAAGCTCTCCACTCTGATTGAAGCTCTTTCCACACTCCATGCATGTAAATGGTTTCTCCCCTGTGTGAGTCCGTTGATGTCTTCTAAGGCTTCCATATTGACTAAAGCTCTTTCCACACTCGATACATTCATATGGTTTCTCCCCTGTGTGAGTCCGTTGATGTGATCTAAGCTTTCCACTATAACTAAAGCTCTTTCCACACTCTATACATTTAAATGGTTTCTCCCCTGTGTGAGTCCGTTGATGGTTCCTAAGGCTTCCATTTTCACTAAAGCTCTTTCCACACTCCATGCATTTAAATGGTTTCTCCCCAGTGTGAGTCCGTTGATGTCTTCTAAGGTTTCCACTATCATTAAAGCTCTTTCCACACTCCATACATTCATATGGTTTCTCCCCTGTGTGAGTCCGTTGATGTGATCTAAGGCTTGCACTGAAACTGAAGCCCTTCCCACACTGCACACATTTAAATGGTTTCTCCCCTGTGTGAGTCCGTTGATGTGATCTAAAGCTTCCATTATCACTAAAGCTCTTTCCACACTCAATACATTTAAATGGTTTCTCCCCTGTGTGAGTCCGTTTGTGCAATTTAAGGTTTACACACTGACTGAAGTTCTTCCCACACTCCCTGCACTTAAAAGATTTTCTCTCTTTGTGAGTCCGCTGGTGTGTTCTAAGTTTTGCATTGAAAGAGCTCTTTCCGCACTCCATACTTTTAAATGGGTTCTTTCTTTTTTGTGTTCGTTGATGTGAACTATGTGTGCTCATTCAGTGAAGCATATTCCACATTTCACACATTTTAATGGCTATTCCTAATGAAACGAAAGGTGTCCTGTCCCCTGCAATTCTGTCTTCTCCATCACCTTTTTCAGAGTGGGCAGAAAGGAAATCCTGTTTGGGTTTCAGGAAAGAGAACACAGGAAAAAAAGGGCACATCAACCGCCATTAGCACCTTCTCTTATTTCAACATCTCCTACATTCTCCTATGTCCTACCGATATTCCCAATTTTTAGGAAATGTAAATGGTATGATGTCAAATGGTAGTAATGCATCAACAACCTTTCATAATCCTAACTCATCTTTAATAACACTGCATGACCTTGGAATACTGTTGTCCTGTGGGAAATCCTTTGAAATCAAGTGGTTGACCCTGTTTCCGCCTCAATCTCTTAATGAATCACCTGCACAGTGCCATTGGTCTTAGGAGGTCCATACGGACGATTATGTGAGACCCAGGTCTACATCTTTTCCAGGGACTGTGGTCTGGGTAAGTCAGAGAACTAGTGACAAGGGTTGGTGCTTGGGGTCAGCTGAATGGGTGCTCAGGGAACCTCCTGTTCTTGCAAAAGAAGGACCTCTGTTTACATGCCTCACATTGCATGGAGAGCAGGAGAAGCAGAAGGAAAGCAGCTGGCAAATGGGAATCCTAGACAGAAACACCCACCCCCATTGCTCCTTATAATAATGATGGGCTGCCTGATCCTCTGTTTGTCTTCTGACACAGGACTATCCTAATCTGGCACTGAAAAGCAGGATATTCAAGGCAAGGAGATAACTGTAGGTAATGGTAGGTAGCCATATTAGTCTGACACAGTTGAAGTAAAAAAGTAAAAAAATAGTCCAGTAGCACCTTAGAGACCAACTAAGTTGGTTCTAGGTATAAGCTTTTGTGTGCATGCACACTTCTTCATATAGTGATGGGCAGTGGGAGATGGTAGTAGGAGTACCCTTCTGAGAAAAACCCCACTCCACCCTCCCATGATATACAAGGGTCTGGTGACATCTGTGTCAGTGTATCTGAAGAAGTGTGCATGCAGACGAAAGCTTATACTCAGGACAATCTTAGTTGGTCTCTAAGGTGCCACTGGACTATTTTTTAATTTTTTATTTCAACTGCGTCAGACCAACACGGCTCCCTACCTGCATCTAGATGTCATGGGCTGTTGGGGTGCAGTAATTCCTTGGGTGGAACATGTCCTGCACCTTCTGGGGTCATTTTTCCACCCTTGGTCCCCCCCCCCTGCACTCAGCTCTCACCTGTGGCTTCCAGAAGCTGTCAGCATGCAACAGGGGTTCAAGCAATGGCTTCACCCGGCCGGCTAAACCATGTGAGGAAAGCTGATGGGTCTCAAATCCTTGGGGGGCTGGGGAATTCTGCTGCACCTGAAGTCAAGCCCTGGTGGATGGAGAGGAGGAGAACAACCGTGAATCCCACAGTCCAGAAGGCAGATTCTGCCCGTGCGGAAGAGGAAAGTGAAGGGCAGGTGGGGCACGTCCACCTGGAGGCTTGTTATCTAGTCCCAGGGTTACTCTGACATTGAATTATATATAAATTGCAGTACTGAAATGCGCCTGCTCCCACTTCATATTCTGCTATTACTCTACTCTGTTTGTCTGTTTCTTACTTGAGTGCTGTTTTGGAATGCTAAGTCAGGGTTTTACTGTGAGTTACATTTTTGCTAATTTTGGGTCCTGTTATGCTTATCTGTCTTCAGTAATAAATTTATCAGCTGAATTATTTTCTTTCTGCCTCTGAATGTTTTCTCCTACTCTGCTAACTATACATTGATCATTATGGAGGAGCAAGATCTGCAACCTCAAGCCCTCAACAGCCTCGGCCCTGTGGACCTGACGGAGCATCTTCACCCCCATCGTTCAGTCCGGACAGGGAGGTCCGCCTCCGAGGGTCTTCTGCTGGTTCCCTTGCTGTTAGAAGTGAAGTTCCAGGGAACCAGGCAGAGGGCCTCCTGCCCCATGGAATGCCCTCCCTTCCGAGGGCAAGGAAGTAGGCAACCATCTGACATTTAGAAGACAGCTGTATCAGGAGGTTTGTAATGTTTGATGTTTTACTGTCTTGTATATGTACTGTAGGGACGCGGGTGGCATTGTGGGTTAAACCACAGAGCCTAGTTCTTGCTGATCAGAAGGTCGGCGGTTCGAATCCCCGCGATGGGGTGAGCTCCCGTTTCTCGGTCCCAGCTCCTGCCAACTTAGCAGTTCGAAAGCACGTCAAAGTGCAGGTAGATAAATAGGTACCGCTCCGGCGGGAAGGTAAACGGCGTTTCTGTGCACTGCTCTGGTTCGCCAGAAGCGGCTTACTCATGCTGGCCACATGACCTGGAAGCTGCACACCGGCTGCCTTGGTCAATAAAGCGAGATGAGCGCTGCAACCTCAGAGTCGGTCACGACTGGACCTAATGGTCAGGGGTCCCTTTACCTTTACCTATATGTACTGTTAAGCTGCCCAGAGTGGCTGGGGGGAAAGATGAATACTATAACTTTTACAGTGGTACTTCGTGTTACAGATGCTTCAGGTTACAGTCTCTGCTAACCCAGAAATAGTACCTTTTGTTAAGCACTTTGCTTCAGGATGAGAACAGAAATCGGACAGCGGCAGCAGGAGGCCCCATTAGCTAAAGTGGTACCACAGGTTAAGAACAGTTTCAGGTTAAGAACGGACCTCCAGAACGAATTCAGTTCTTAATCCGAGGTACCACTGTACTATTATTATTATTATTATTATTATTATTATTATTATTATTATTATCATGTGATTTATTTATTTTTTAGTTTTTGTAGATTTTTGTAATTTGTACTGCCATATCAGCTCACGAAATGTTATGGTTGGAGAAAATCACAGGGTTGCCGTAAACGATAATCCCACCCACAAACTCTCATTCACATACAGTCTGTAAATTTGGGGAGGTCACACACCTCACCTGTGCTGATACTGGCAGTCTTTGGCCTGCACAGGCACACCCGGTGTGTAGAGCCTCCAGCCCCAGGCACTGTCTATCATGAAAATGGGTCCTTTGACTGGGAAGATTCATGCAATCGCTGTCATCGGATGCTGAAGGATTGTATCTCAGCTTGTCAGTCACTCTGACATTGCCTACAAAGAATAAGAGGAACAGAAATGCTTTTGAGGTGCAACTTCTGTATCAATCCTGAGAGCCATTCCATGGACTCTGCACCCCTGTTTCTGATGACAGGTGTACATTATCCTCACCCTCAGTGGAAAAGACAATAAAGATGGAAGGCTGAGAGAGAGGAAAAGGTTTCTGGCTGCTTCCTGGGTGGGATTGCGGAAACCAAGAGCCGCTTCTGAGAAGGCCTCCCCCCTCCCCTCTTCCTCTCGGGATTTCCTCTCCTCTCCAGGGGACCAGAGGTTGGACTGGGCAGAATCGCTGTGTCTGGACAGGGCAGGGGCTTATGGGGTGGGAAGAGGATGGAGCTTGCAGGAAGGAAGGGGTGGGGGGACAGGACCCCCACTTTCCAGGGATCCCTCTCTGGTCGCCTTGAAGGGGGGGTCGATTGCTGTGCGGGAGGGAGAAGCCAAGGCGGCCCCTCCGGAGAGTCCCCAAGGAAGCCACGAGGGAGACGCCCCCCCTAAAGACTGGTCTTCCTATCGCCCTCCCCCCCCCCCGCCAATGCTGCGCTTCCCTGACTCGAGGATGCCCCCTCCCTTCTCCCCCCACTTCCATGACCCCCTCTCTTTCTCCCGGAGTCTCCCCTGCATCCAGACGCCCTCTTGGCTCACCCCTCGCCAGGCGCGACCCATCTCTCCGCCCCTACTGCCCCCCCCCAAGACGAGCCGGGGAAAGACAGGGGGGGTCTCTATCCTGGCTTCTCTCCGCGCCCCAGGGATGCCTGCGTGGGGGGAACGGGACCAGGGAGTCCTCGTGGGTGGGCGCCCCATCTCCGCCCCTTCGCAGCCCGCGTGCCGGGATCCCGGCCCCACGGAAGGCGCTTGGGGGAGCTGGCCGGGTCTCTGGGTCCTTTTCTCCCCTCTCCGCCCCCCGCCGCCCCTTTACCTCTTTGTCCTCGCTCCGATTCTCCTTTCCTGCAACATCCACGGGGGGGGTCCCCTGCCTCCTCCCTGCCCTTTCCGAAAGCGCCCCCCCAGAGCTACGGGGCAGAGCAGCAATCCGGAGTGGAAGCTCCACTTGCGGGAGAAGCAGGCAGGTTGGGAGGGGGGCTCCCCCCCTCATTTCCGGAGCGAAGCCGGATTGGAGGAGGAGGAGGAGGAGCAATGTATTGGGGGAGGGATTTGGGATGGTGGGGGCGGGGTGAGAGGAGGATGTGCCGGGAGGGGAGGGAAATAATTGAGGGGGGGAGGAAGGTTTACCCCTCCCCCCTTCCTTCTGGATCAGGAGAGCGGGGGAGGGGCTGATCCCAGAGATCCAGCTGCCAAGTGGGTCCCGTCCCGCCTACAAGGTTTGCATTGCAACACCCTCCCCTCCCCCACCCCACGAGCTTAGATCCCTCCGTGTTTTAGGTCTTTGCGCTGTTCAAACCAGGAATGGGGGGGCAGCTAAATGACTCCCCCCAAATCCCAGCTCCCCACCCCAGCCTCTGACTCAGGCCAGGACAAGGACCGTGGACACAGGCCCTCGTCCATGCACAGCAGCCAAGAGGCTCAGCAAAGCAGCCTATAGAATTGGAGCCAGAAGCGGATTCCATGTGTTAAGGGAGAAATCTGAGGGATCCCCTGGACAAGAAACAAGGAGACCAGCCAGGAAGAGCAGAGCAAAAGAGCAGCCAGTAGGCTTGGTCTTGATTGAAGACTGTCACCACAGGACTCCCACCTGCCACCAGGTGGAACAAGATGGAAGCCCCCAACAAAA
Organism: Podarcis filfolensis; assembly: GCF_964270895.1. Classification (NCBI taxonomy): domain Eukaryota; kingdom Metazoa; phylum Chordata; class Lepidosauria; order Squamata; family Lacertidae; genus Podarcis; species Podarcis filfolensis. The sequence goes on from NC_139612.1 coordinate 75,011,807, forward strand.
GACCTCAACTTTTATTAGCTGCTAATCCCCCATGCTACACCCCCAGGACTACATCATGACCACATCATTGACACATCACAAAGAGGAGGGGTTCAGGGAGGAGAAGAAGAGTTTGGATTTGGTATCCTGCTTTATCACTCCCCTTCAGGAGTCTCAAAGTGGCTAACATTCTCCTTTCCCTTCCTCCCCCCCAACAAACACTCTGTGAGGTGAGTGGGGCTGAGAGACCTCAGAGAAGTGTGACTTCTCTGAAGGAGGAGGAGTTGTGGTGGTAACCTGAGGGTCTTCTCACCTGTCCGGTTCCTTCTTTCCCCTCCCCCATGATTACATTCCTGAGGACAAAGGGGAGTTCACTGTTTTCTGCCCCCGGAGGGAAGGGCTGGTCACTGTCCTGTGTTTCAGTCTGTACTGAATCCACTTCCATTTGCAGGTCCTTTGTGAGTGGAATGATCTTCTGTCCAGGACCATCAAGGTTGGCATGCCAACTGGGACGGGCTCGCTGCGGACGTGTTGGCTGCCTTGTGCCAAGTCTCCCCCCTTTGATAGTCCTTCGCTCATGGTGCAAAATAAAAGTGGAACGGTGCAGATCCGATGTACGGCTGATTTTCTATGAATTTATAACAGAAGCAGTGCGTATGTCGTGTGAGATTTTGACCAGCTTCGGCCCATCTGAAGCTGATACAGGCTCGGTCGTCACACAGCAGAAGTATAAGCAGGTAATGTGCCACATGCTGACTTTATTTACAAGCTATGCTGAGAGCATACAAACATGCATCCTGCCTCTGTGAGAGCAGAGAAGCAACTCTCTCGACACAAAGAAACCGAGAGAACAGTGAAAAACAGGAAACCAGTGTACGTCACATCCAGTCTCCCATTCACGTGGGAACCCAACAGTAACTCTGACCGTGGAATGCAAAACAATGTCTTGTGACTGCAGTTGCTGCTCAGTGAGGGAAATAGAAACCAACATGTCGTGTGTGAGTGTGAGTGTGAGTGTGTTGTGTTTGTACAAACTGAGTGATTGGGGGGGGGGGGTTCCTGCCACATATGAATCCCAACCCCAAAGAAGGGCAGTGCAAAGAATGCGCCAATTACCACACAATTGTGCTCATTTCACAGGCTAGCAAGGTTATGCTTAAGATGCTACAAGGCAGGCTTAAGCAGTATGTGGACCGAGAACTCCCAGAAGTGCAAGCTGGATTTCGAAGGGTCAGAGGTACCAGAGACCAAATTGCAAACATGTGCTGGATTATGGAGACTACAGAACATCCTTTGACTGTGTTGGGCACAGCAAACTATGGCGAGTTCTTAAAGAAATGGGAGTGCCTGATCACCTCATCTGTCTCCTGAGAAATCTTTATGTGGAACAAGAAGGAGGACGGTATATTGTCCCCTTGCTTATTTAACATAAATGCAGAATTCATCATGCAAAAGGCTGGGCTGGATGAATCCTGTAATAAAAAATGTAAGGTCTTTTATTCGAACCAATCCTGCCTCCGCATGATAGAATTGCAAATCTGGCAATGCAAAACCTCCTCTCTCCTTTTGATCTGTTAATAACGGGTGTTTAATTCTTGGTTTCTTTCCACTCCATATAAATCTAGATATTTCCCTTTTCCATTCCTTAAAACAATTCATTTCTCCTAAGATGGGCATTGTTTGGAATAAGAAAATCATTTTGGGGAGGATATTCATTTTCACAACCAAGACTCTTCCCCACAGTGAGAGATGGAGTTTGGTCCAGGTTTCCATATATTTTAAAATAAATTTATTTCCATACTTTACTAGAATCATCCTCATATACATTTAAACTTTTATTTGAAATCCAGATCCCTAGGTATTTAACCTTATTTTTAATTTCCAGGCCTGTTTTTTCTTGAAGTTTTTTTTTCTTCCATTGTGAGGCTTTTTGTCAGTAATTTAGTTTTTAGGAAGTTTATTTTCAGCCCCAGGCCGGCCATAAATTAATCTAGTAAAAGACCCTGGGATGGCCAGGAGCAGCGCATGCGGACGTGATTCTAGGAATGGAGAAGATTGTGGGCGGGATTCTCTGAAACACCCAGCAACCCAGATTCTCATCCTTTGCTGTCTCTTTTGCTTACGGTCTTCACTCCCAGCCTTCCTGGCAAGAGGTAGCGAGGAGGGGGAGGGGAGGACGGGAGAATTGGGGTTCTGCAATTAGAGAGGCAATGAACTGCAAGGGGAGAACCCCAATCAAAGCTCTCATTCCCTGTCGGGGAACCTGAGATCTGAAACTTTACCTTTTTCCCAAGGAAGATGCTCCAAGACTGGTCCAATGGCCACTTTGGATAGCAAGGGACTTGGGCTCGGTTTCCAATTTCTCTTTTTCTCGTAAATGCAGCTGCACCGGCAGCACCAGGATCCGGAAGGAAGTGACTGGTGTGCGTCAGAGCGCAAGGGCGTTTACAGTTCCCTTCCGTTCTCTCTGGAGCAGCCGGATTTGGCACTGGGCTGCCAGTCGTCCAATGGAAAGGGACTCTTTTCCCTAGAGTGTAAGAGGCAGAAAAGGTTGCTGGGACCCCATGGTAAATAAAGGGAGGGAGAAAGACTTTGTAGCGTCCTTCGTAGAGAAGACGAATGACTGTCAGGACAGGAAAGACCTGGGAAAAGGCTGGCGGGTTTTTGCTTTGGTTGAAAAATGGGATCCCCACATTCTAAGAGTTCTAACCGCCAGACTCAAAGGCATGCGCTGGTCGCAGCAGGAGGGGGGGGTCTCCCTGGATGCTTCAGCAGCCGGCCTCCTCTGGGTCTCCTGGCCCCCTCCTCTCCTCCCTCCAAGCCTGAACTGCTCTCTGCCCCAGACTCTTCCTGCTCACCAAACCCTGTTTCCTCCTCAGCTTGCAATATCTCCCCTTCTGGTCTGCTCCCTTTTCTCCCTCTTTCGGCTCATCGCCACCCCACCACCAGGAAGGCAGCCCTCCTTCAGAAACACCAAGAGAGTAAACAGAAAGTTCTTTGAATGGAGAGGAGCAGAAAGCGGAGTCCCCTCAAGATCAGTATTGGGACCTGTGGCTTTTCAACTTGTTCATAAATGATCTAAACTTATGAGAGAGCAGGGAGGGGGCAAAGTTTGCTGATGGCAGCAAAATGTCCAGGGTTGTTCAAACAGAGAGAGAATGCAAGGAGCTCCAAAAGGACTTCTTCAAAGGGAGTGAATGGACAGAAAATACAGCTCATTGTCAATGAGATTAAAGTGGTGCATGTGTATGTGTGTGGGGGACACACCATCTTAATATCATGTACAGGCTCATGGGGTCTGAACTGGATTTCCCTGTGTGCTCTAGACCAGGGGAGAGGGGAGCTGGTCGCAGCAGGAGGGGGAGTCTCCCTGGATGCTTCAGCAGCCGGCCTCCTCTGGGTCTCCTGGCCCCCTCCTCTCCTCCCTCTGAGCCTGAACTGCTCTCTGCCCCAGACTCTTCCCGCTCACTAAACCCTGTTTCCTCCTCAGCTTACAACATCTCCCCTTCCGGTCTGCTCCATTTTCTCCCTCTTTCGGCTCATCCAACCACCAGTCCCTGGGCTCTGAGCCTTCTTCCCTTGTGGGTCCCCCAGCTGGTGCCTCCCCCCCCCCTCACCAGCCAGTCCATGACAACAACAGCAGCCACAGCACTGTGGTCCTCTGGTAGGAAAACTCCCGAGTAGCATGAGTGAATAAAAACTTCTGGGACTATGGAAAAATACTCTCTTTCCCAAACCCTAGAATAAGCAGGAACTCTGGGGTTGCCCCATGGGGTTCATGAGTGAAGATAGCCCCCCCCCAGGAGACTTCCCTGGACCCTGCAGCCCCTCCTTCCCCCTCTTGAAATTAGGCTTGGGGGAAATCTCCCATTCAATTTCAGTATTTCAAGTTTTCTTCAGAACGCGCAGGGCAGGAGGCAGCGATGAAGTTCTGGTGAAGAAGCAGTGCTGGGAGATCATGCGGTGGGGGGGGGTGACAGAGTTTGGTGCAAAAACCAAAAGTACTTTCATCTAAAATTATACTCACCATTATGAGATGCTGCCTTCATTATTTCATTATTAGACAGTTTTACATATAAACACCAGAACTTCACATATACCTCATGCTTTTAGGAATGATTTCCTGCTGAGTTCATTGCTCAGAGTGGACTCTGAGAGGAAGACGTCCCACACTCCATACATCTAAATGGGTTCTCCCATGTGAGAGTCCCTAGATGTTCCTTAAATAAAGGTAAAGGTAAAGGGACCCCTGACCATGTCATAGATCGAATGGAGCAAACAGCACGCAGACCTAGTGGTGGGAGGAAAAAATCCTTAAATAAGAGACACGGGGGAATGATTAATGGACTTCAATGTCTGTACACTAATGCGCAAAGTATGGGAAATAAACAAGATGAGCTTGAGCTCTTGGTACAGCAAACTAAATATGACATAATAGGAATCACTGAAACCTGGTGGGATAAGTCCCACGATTGGAATGTAATAATGGAGGGATACAATCTATTTCAGAGAAACAGACCAGACAAGAAAGGAGGAGGAGTGGCGTTATATGTCAGGGATGTGTATACCTGTGAAGAGATCCAAGATTTAGAACCTCAAAGCCAATGTGAGAGCATTTGGGTCAAAATTAAGGGAGAGAAGAATAACAGTGACCTCATTGTGGGAGTTTACTATAGATCCCCAAGCCAAACGGAGGACATAGATGATGCCTTCCTGGAACAGATGGCCAAGCATGCAAAAGGAAGGGAGATAGTAGTAATGGGGGACTTCAATTACCCGGATATTTGTTGGATGTCAAACTCAGCCAAGAGCATAAGGTCAAACAGATTCCTCACTGGCCTTGCAGACAACTTCATTGTCCAGAAAGTGGGAGAAGCAACAAGAGGAACAGCCATTTTAGATCTGGTCCTAACCAATGTTGAGGACCTGGTTAGTGGGGTAGAAGTGGAAGGATCATTAGGCGCGAGTGATCATGCTCTTCTGAAGTTTACTATACAGCGGAAAGGAGCAGCCAAGCATACTAGGACTCAATTTCTTGACTTTAAGAAAGCCGACTTCATAAAACTTAGGGAAGTGCTGGGTGAGATCCCATGGACAGTAATAGTAAAAGGAAAGGGAGTTCATGATGGCTGGGAGTTTGTTAAGAGGGAGATAGTAAAAGCACAACTTCAGGCAATACCAATGAGACGGAAACATTGAAGGTGCCTAAAGAAGCCAGGGTGGCTATCTAAAGAACTTTTAACTGAGTTAAGATTAAAAAAGGATGTGTACAAAAAATGGAAAAGGGGGGAAACCACCAAAGAGGAATTCAAACAAATAGCCAGCACATGTAGACACAAAGTCAGAAAAGCTAAAGCACAGAATGAACTCAGGCTTGCTAGAGAGGTTAAAAGCAACAAAAAAGGCTTTTATGGGTATGTTCGTAGCAAAAGGAAGAACAAAGAAACAGTGGGGTCACTCAGAGGAGAAGATGGTGAAATGCAAACAGGGGACACAGAAAGGGCTGAACTCCTCAATGCCTTCTTTGCCTCAGTCTTCTCCGATAAAGAAAACAATGCCCAACCTGAAGAATTTGGAGCAAATGATTCAGCAGAGGAAACACAGCCCAGAATAACTAAGGAGATAGTACAAGAATACTTGGCTAGTCTAGATGTATTCAAGTCTCCAGGGCCAGATGAACTGCATCCAAGAGTATTAAAAGAACTGGCAGATGTGATTTCAGAACCACTGGCAGTCATCTTTGAGAATTCCTGGAGAACAGGCGAAGTCCCGGCAGACTGGAGGAGGGCAAATGTTGTCCCTATTTTCAAAAAGGGGAAAAGAGAGGACCCAAATAATTACCGCCCAGTCAGTCTGACATCAATACCAGGGAAGATTCTGGAGTGGATCATTAAGCAAACAGTCTGTGAGCACCTAGAAAGGAATGCTGTGATCACCAATAGTCAGCATGGATTTCTGAAAAATAAGTCATGTCAGACTAACCTGATCTCGTTTTTTGACAGAATTACAAGCCTGGTAGATGAAGGGAACGCAGTGGATGTAGCCTACCTTGATTTCAGCAAGGCATTTGACAAGGTGCCCCATGATATTCTTGTAAAGAAGCTGGTAAAATGCGGTCTTGACTATGTTACCACTCAGTGGATTTGTAACTGGCTGACTGACCGAACCCAAAGGGTGCTCATCAATGGTTCCTCTTCATCCTGGAGAAGAGTGACTAGTGGGGTGCCACAGGGTTCTTCTTGGGCCCGGTCTTATTCAACATCTTTATCAATGACTTGGATGATGGACTCAAGGGCATCCTGATCAAATTTGCAGATGACACCAAACTGGGAGGGGTGGCTAACACCCCAGAGGACAGGATCACACTTCAAAACGACCTTGACAGATTAGAGAACTGGGCCAAAACAAACAAGATGAATTTTAACAGGGAGAAATGTAAAGTATTGCACTTGGGCAAAAAAAATGAGAGGCACAAATACAAGATGGGTGACACCTGGCTTGAGAGCACTACATGTGAAAAGGATCTAGGAGTCTTGGTTGACCACAAACTTGACATGAGCCAACAGTGTGACGCGGCAGCTAAAAAAGCCAATGCAATTCTGGGCTGCATCAATAGGAGTATAGCATCTAGATCAAGGGAAGTAATAGTGCCACTGTATTCTGCTCTGGTCAGACCTCACCTGGAGTACTGTGTCCAGTTGTGGGCACCACAGTTCAAGAAGGAGATTGACAAACTGGAACGTGTCCAGAGGAGGGCAACCAACATGGTCAAAGGCCTGGAAACGATGCCTTATGAGGAACGGCTAAGGGAGCTGGGCATGTTTAGCCTGGAGAAGAGGAGGTTAAGGGGTGATATGATAGCCATGTTCAAATATATAAAAGGATGTCACATAGAGGAGGGAGAAAGGTTGTTTTCTGCTGCTCCAGAGAAGCGGACACGGAGCAATGGATCCAAACTACAAGAAAGAAGATTCCACCTAAACATTAGGAAGAACTTCCTGACAGTAAGAGCTGTTCGACAGTGGAATTTGCTGCCAAGGAGTGTGGTGGAGTCTCCTTCTTTGGAGGTCTTTAAGCAGAGGCTTGACAACCATATGTCAGGAGTGCTCTGATGGTGTTTCCTGCTTGGCAGGGGGTTGGACTCGATGGCCCTTGTGGCCTCTTCCAACTCTATGATTCTATGATTCTATGATTCTATGACCATTAGGTCCAGTCGTGACCGACTCTGGGATTGTGGCGCTCATCTTGCTTTACTGGCCGAGGGAGCCGGCGCACAGCTTCCGAGTCATGTGGCCAGCATGACTAAGCCGCTTCTGGTGAACCAGAGCAGCGCACGGAAACACCGTTTACCTTCCCGCTGGAGCGGTACCTATTTATCTATTTGCACTTTGACGTGCTTTTGAACTGCTAGGTTGGCAGGAGCTGGGACTGAGCAACGGGAGCTCACCCCGTCGTGGGGATTCGAACCGCCGACCTTCTGACCGGCAAGTCCTAGGCTCTGTGGTTTAACCCACAGCGCCACCCGCGTCCCTGTTCCTTAAATACTCCATTATAAATAAATCACTTTCTGCAGTCTTTTCATTCAAACTGATTCTCCTGAGTTTGTTGATGGTTTGAAGGGTTTCAATTCTTAAAGTTCTTCCTGTCCATGAGTCTGTTGATTCTGAACTTCCACTAAGAGTGAACCTCCATCTACTTTCCTGATATTTATATGGTTTCTCCTTTGTGTGAGTTTGTTGACATAAATCAAGGATTCCACTCTGACTGAAGCTCCTTCCACAGTCCATACCTTTAAATGGTTTCTCCCGTGTGTGTCCGCTGATGTTTTCTAAGATTTCCACTCTGACTGAAGCACTTCCCACACTCCACACATTTAAATGGTTTCTCCCCTGTGTGAGTCCGTTGATGGTTCCTAAAGTCTCCACTCTGACTGAAGCTCTTTCCACACTCGATACATTTATATGGTTTCATCCCTGTGTGAATCCGTTGATGTTGTCTAAGGTTTCCACTTCTACTAAAGCTGTTTCCACACTCGATACATTCATATGGTTTCTCCCCTGTATGAGTCTGTTGATGTTGTCTAAGGCTTCCACTATCACTAAAGCTTTTTCCACACTCCACACATTTATATGGTTTCATCCCTGTGTGAGTCCGTTGATGTTGTCTAAGGTTTCCACTTTGACTAAAGCTGTTTCCACACTCGATACATTTATATGGTTTCTCCCCTGTGTGAGTCCGTTGATGTTGTCTAAGGTTTCCACTTTGAATAAAGCTGTTTCCACACTCGATACATTTATATGGTTTCTCCCCTGTATGAGTCCGTTGATGTTGTCTAAGGCTTCCACTTTTACTAAAGCTGTTTCCACACTCGATACATTTATATGGTTTCTCCCCTGTATGAGTCCGTTGATGTCTTCTAAGGCTTCCACTTTCATTAAAGCTCTTTCCGCACTCCATGCATTCAAATGGTTTCTCCCCTGTGTGTGTCCGTTGATGTATTTTAAGGTGTCCACTCTGACTAAAGCTCTTTCCACACTCTATGCATTTAAATGGTTTCTCCCCTGTGTGAGTCCGTTGATGTGATCTAAGGCTTTCACTCTGACTAAAGCTCTTTCCACACTCCATGCATTTAAATGGTTTCTCCCCTGTGTGGGTCCGTTGATGTCTTCTTAGGTTTCCACTATCGCTAAAACTCTTTTCACACTCAATACATTTATATGGTTTCTCCCCTGTATGAGTCCGTTGATGTGATCTAAGGCTTGTATTACAACGGAAGCTCTTTCCACACTCGATACATTTAAATGGTTTCTCCCCGGTGTGAGTCAGTTTGTGCAATTTAAGATGTCCACTCTGACTGAAGTTCTTCCCACACTCCCTGCATGTAAAACATTTTCTCTCTGTGTGAGTCCGCTGGTGTGTTCTAAGTTTTGCATTGAAACAGAAGCTCTTTCCGCACTCCATACCTTTAAATGGTTTCTTTCCTTTTTGTGTTCGTTGATGTGAACTATGTGTGCTCATTCAGTGAAGCATATTCCACATTTCACACATTTTAATGGCTATTCCTAATGAAATGAAAGGTGCCTTGTCCCCTGCAATTCTGTCTTCTCCATCACCTTTTTCAGTTTGGGTTTCAGGAAAGAGAACATAGGGGGAAAAGGACACATCAACCACCATTAGCACCTTCTCTTATTTCAACATCTCCTACATTCTCCCATGTCCTCCCCATGTTCCCACTTTTTAGGAAATGAAAATGGTATGATGTCGAATGATAGTAATGCATCAGCAACCTTTCATAACCCTAAATCATCTTTAATAACACAGCATGATCTTGGAATACCGTTGTCCTGTGGGACTGCCTTTCAAATCAAGTGGTTGCCCCCATTTCCACCTCTAGATCTTCATGAATCACCTGCACAGTCCCGCTGACCTCAGGAGGTCCATATAGACCATTTTGGGAGACCCAGGCCTTCATCTTTTTTAGGGACTGTGGTCTGGGTCAGTCAGAGAACTAGTGACAAGGCTTGGTGCTTGGGGTCAGCTGAATGGGTGCTCAGGGAAGCTCCTGTTCTTGGAGATGGACCTCTGTCTACATGCCTCAGATTGCATGGAGAGAGCAGGAGAAGCAGAAGGAAAGCAGCTGGCACATGGGAATCCCAGGCGGAAACACCCACCCCCATTGCTCCTTATAATAATGATGCGCTGCTTGATCCTCTGCTTGTCTTCTGACAGAGGACTATCCTAATCTCGCACTGAAAAGCAGGATATTCAAGGCAAGGAGATAACTGTACTTCATGGTAGGTAGCCATATTGGTCTGACACAGCTGAAGTAAAAAAATAATAAAAATAGTCCAGCAGCACCTTAGGATCTTGGGAGAAAAGCAATGAGAAACCTAGACAGCATCTTAAAATGCAGAGACATCACCTTGCCGGCAAACGTCCGTATAGTTAAAGCTATGGATTTCCCAGTAGTGATGTATGGAAGTGAGAGCTAGACCATAAAGAAGGCTGATCACTGAATAATTGGTGCTTTTGAATTCTGGTGCTGGATGAGATTCTTGAGAGTCCCATGGGCTGCAAGAAGATCAAACCTCTCCATTCTTAAGGAAATCAGCCCTGAGTGCTCACTGGAAGGACAGATCCTGAAGCTGAGGCTCCAATACTTTGGCCACCTCAAGAGAAGAGAAGACTCCCTGGAAAAGACCCTGATGCTGGGAAAGATTGAGGGCACAAGGAGAAGGGGACGACAGAGGACGAGATGGTTGGACAGTGTTCTCGAAGCTACCAGCATGAGGGAGGCAGTGGAAGACAGGAGTGCCTGGCGTGCTCTGGTCCATGGGGTCACAAAGAGTCGGTCACGATTAAACGACTAAACAACAACAGCAGCAGCACCTTAGGGAGCAACTAATTTTGTTCTAGGTATAAGCTTTTGTGTGCATGCACACTTCTTCATATAGTGAAGGGTAGTGGGAGATCGTAGTAGGAGTACCCTTCTGAGAAAAACCCCACTCCATCCTCCCACGATATACAAGGGTCTGGTGACATCTGTGTCAGTGGATCTGAAGAAGTGTGCATGCACACAAAAGCTTATACCTAGAACAAACCTAGTTGGTCTCTAAGGTGCTATTGGACTCTTTTTAAATTTTTTATTTCAACTGTGTCAGACCAATACGGCTACCTACCTGAATCTAGATGTCATGGGGTGTTGGGGATAAGTAGTTCCTTTGGTGGGGAACATGTCCTACACCTTCTGGGGTCATTTTTCCACCCTTGGTCCCCACCCTGCCCTCAGCTCTCACCTGTGGCTTCCAGAAGCTGTCAGCATGCAACAGGGCTTCAAGCAACGGCTTCAACCGGCCGGCTAAACCAGGTGAGGAAAGCTGATGGGTCTCAAATCCTTGGGGGACTGGGGAATTCTGCTGCACCTGAAGTCAAGCCCTGGTGGATAGAGAGGAGGAGAACAACCGTGAATCCCACAGTCCAGAAGGCAGATTCTGCCCGTGTGGAAGAGGAACGTGAAGGGCAGGTGGGGCACGTCCACCTGGAGGCTTGTTATCTAGTCCCAGGGTTACTCTGACCTTGAATTATATATAAATTACAGTATTGAAATGCGCCTGCTCCCACTTCCTATTCTGCTATTACTCTACTCTGCTTGTCTGCTTCTTACTTGAGTGCTCTTTTGGAAAGCTAAGTCAGGGTTTTACTGTGAGTTACATTTTTGCTATTTTTGGGATCCTGTTATGCTTATGTGTCTTCAGTAATAAATTTCTAAGCTTTGCTGCCTCTGTGTTTTCTCCTACTCTGCTAACTATACATCGATCATTATGGAGGAGCAAGATCTGCAACCTCAAGCCCTCAACAGCCTCGGCCCTATGGACCTGACGGAGCATCTTCACCCCCATCGTTCAGTCCGGACAGGGAGGTCCGCCTCCGAGGGTCTTCTGCTGGTTCCCTTGCTGTCACAAGTGAAGTTCCATAGAACCAGGCAGAGGGCCTCCTGCCCCATGGAATGCCCTCCCTTCCGAGGCCAAGGAAGTAGGCAACCATCTGACATTTAGAAGACAGCTGTATCAGGAGGTTTTTAATGTTTGATGTTTTACTGTCTTGTATATGTACTGTAGGGACGCGGGTGGCATTGTGGTTTAAACCACAGAGCATAGGCCTTGCCATTCAGAAGGCCGGCAGTTCGAATCCCCACAACGGGGTGAGCTCCCGTTGCTCGGTCCCTGCTCCTGCCAACCTAGCAGTTTGAAATCACGTCAAAGTGCAAGTAGATAAATAGGTCCCGCTCCGGCGGGAAGGTAAACGGTGTTTCCGTGCGCTGCTGTGGTTCGCCAGAAGCGGCTTAGTCATGCTGGCCACATGACCTGGAAGTTGTACACCGGCTCCCTCGGCCAATAAAGCGAGATGAGCGCCGCAACCCCAGAGTCGGCCACGACTGGACCTAATGGTAAGGCGTCCCTTTAGTAAAGGTACCCCTGCCCGTACGGGCCAGTCGTGTCCAACTCTAGGGTTGTGCGCCCATCTCACTTAAGAGGCTGGGGGCCAGCGCTGTCCGGAGACACTTCCGGATCACGTGGCCAGCGTGACGAAGCTGCTCTGGCGAGCCAGCACCAGCGCAGCACACGGAAACGCTGTTTACCTTCCCGCTATAAAGCGGTACCTATTTATCTACTTGCACTTAAGGGTGCTGTCGAACTGCTAGGTGGGCAGGAGCTGGGACCGAAGACGGGAGCTCACCCTGCCGCGGGGATTCGAACCGCCGACCATGTGTTCGGCAAGCCCTAGGCACTGAGGTTTTACCCACAGCGCCACCTGCATCCCATAGGGGTCCTTTACCTTTACCTATATGTACTGTAAGCTGCCCAGAGCAGCTGGGGGAAAATACTAGTACTAGAACTTCTAGAGTGGTACCTCAGGTTACAGACGCTTCAGGTTACAGAGTCTGCTAACCCAGAAATAGTACCTTGGGTTAAGAACTTTGCTTCAGGATGAGAACAGAAATCGCGCAGCGGCAGCAGGAGGCCCCATTAGCTAAAGTGGTACCACAGGTTAAGAACAGTTTCAGGTTAAGAATGGACCTCCAGAACGGATTCAGTTCTTAACCTGAGGTACCACTGTACTATCATTATTATCGTGTGATTTTTTGTAGTTATTTTGGAATTTTTACTGCAATATCAGCTCACGAAATGTTGTGGGTGGAGAAAATCACAGGTTGCCGTAAAGTATAATCCCACCCACAAACTCTCATTCCCACACAGTCTGTAAATTTGGGGAGGTCACACACTTTGCCTGTGCTAATACTGGCAGTCTTTGGCCTGCATAGGCAAACCCTGCGTGTAGAGCCTCCAGCCCCAGGCACTGTCTATCCTGAAAATGGGTCCTTTGACTGGGAAGATTCATGGAGTCGCTGTCATCAGATGCTGAAGGATTGTATCTCAGCTTGTCAGTCACTCTGACACTGCCTACAAAGAGTAAGAGGAACAGAAATGCTTTTGAGGTGCAACTTCCGTATCAATCCTGAGAGCCATTCCATGGACTCTGCACCCCTGTTTCTGATGACAGGTGTACATTATCCTCATCCTCAGTGGAAAAGACATTAAAGATGGAAGCCTGAGAGAGAGGAAAAGGTTTCTGGCTGCTTCCTGGGTGGGATTGCGGAAACCAAGAGCCGCTTCTGAGAAGGCCTCCCGCCTCCCCTCTTCCTCTCGGGATTTCCTCTCCTCTCCAGGGGACCAATGGCTGGACTGGGCAGAATCCCTGGGTCTGGACAGGGCAGGGGCTTATGGGGGCTCATGGGGTGGGAAGAGGATGGAGCTTGCAGGAAGGAGGGGTGGGGGGATAGGACCCCCACTTTCCAGGGATCCTTCTCTGGTCGCCTTGAAGGGGGGCCGATTCCTGGGTGGGAGGGAGAAGCCAAGGCGGCCCCTCCAGAGATTCCCCGAAGAAGCCACGATGGAGACGCCCCGCCCCCGCAAGACTGGTCTTCCTATCTCCCCCCCACCCACCCTGCCAATGCTGCGCTTCCCTGCCTCGGGGATGCCCCCTCCCTTCTCCCCCCACGTCCTTGACCCCCTCCCTCTCTCCCGGAGTCTCCCCTGCACCCAAAGGCCCCCTTGGCTCGGGTCACCCCACGCCCTGCGCGCCACACCTCTCCATTCGCAGCCCCCCCGACAGGAGCAAGGGAGGGACAGGGGGGTCTCTATCCAGGCGTCTCTCGCGCCCCTTAACCTTTTCATGGGCCGCGCGGAGCCTTGGGAAACGGGTGAGGGGTCCGCCCTGCGAGGAAAGCCCCCTTCGCAGCACGCGTGCAGGATCCAGGCCCCACGGAAGGCGCTTGGGGGAGCTGGAGGGGTCTCTGGGTCCTTTTCTCCCCTCTCCCCCCCGCGACCCCTTTACCTCTTTGTCCTCGCTCCCGATTCTCCTTTCCTTTCCTGCAGCATCGAAAGCCGCCCCCCCTAGATCTACGGGGCAGAGCAGCAATCCGGAGTGGAAGCTCCACGTCCTGGAGAAGAAGGCAGGGTGGGAGGGGGCTCACCCCCCCCATTCCTGGGACAGAAGAGCCGGATTGGAGGAGGAGGAGGAAGGGGTGGGACGTTTGGGGGCGGGATCTGGGTTTGTGGGGGCGGGGTGAGAGGAGGAGGTGCCGGGAGGGGAGGGAAAGAATTGAGGGGGGAGAGGAAGGTTTCCCCTCCACCGTCTTCCTTCTGGATCAGAAGAGCGGGGGAGGGGCTGATCCTGGAGATCCAGCTGCAAAGAGAGGTCCCCCCCCACAAGTGCAACATCCTCCCCCACCCCACCCCACGAGCTTAGATCCCTCCGTGTTTTAGGTCTTGGTGCTGTTCAAACCAGAAATGGAGGGGGGCAGCTAAACGACTCCCCCCAAATCCCAGCTCCCCACCCCAGCCTCTGACTCAGGCCAGGACAATGACTGTGGACACAGGCCCCGTCCAGGCACAACAGCCAAGAGGCTCAGAAAAGCAGCCGATACAATTGGAGCCAGAAGCGGATTCCAAAATCTGAGGGATCCCTTGGACAAGAAACAAGAAGACCAGCAAGGAAGAGCAGAGCAAAAGAGCAGCCAGTAGGTCTTGATTGAAGACTGTTGCCACAGGACTCCCACCTGCCCCCAGGTGGAACAAGATGGAAGCCCCCAACAAAAGAAGACCCCAACTTTTATTAGCTGCTAATCCCCCATGCAACACCCCCAATACTACATCATGACTACATCTTTGACACATCACAAAGAGGAGGGGTTGAGGGAGGAGTTGTGGTGGTAACCTGAGAGTCTTGTTGAGAGCCAGTGGGGTGTAGTGGTTAAGAGCGGTGGACTCGTAATCTGGGGAACCGGGTTTGCGTCTTTGCTCCTCCACATTGTTACGGTAAAATCTGGGTGCGAGGCTGCTCAGCCACCCAGCTCGTCGGACTAAGTCCGCGGGTCCCTGCGGAGGAAAAATGAGCTCAGCTGGAGACAGGAGCAAGCTGCAGAAGATCCAAGTTCATTGCACAACAGGTTCAAGGCGAGACTGAACAGTGAGAAAGGGGTGACATGAGCTTTTGAAACTTCCCTCCATGTCCCATAATGCAGTGCAAAATACATCATAGCTACAACATGAATAGAATCATAGAATCATAGAATCATAGAATCATAGAGTTGGAAGAGACCACAAGGGCCATCGAGTCCAACCCCCTGCCAAGCAGGAAACACCATCAGAGCACTCCTGACATATGGTTGTCAAGCCTCTGCTTAAAGACCTCCAAAGAAGGAGACTCCACCACACTCCTTGACAGCAAATTCCACTGTCGAACAGCTCTTACTGTCAGGAAGTTCTTCCTAATGTTTAGGTGGAATCTTCTTTCTTGTAGTTTGGATCCATTGCTCCGTGTCCGCTTCTCTGGAGCAGCAGAAAACAACCTTTCTCCCTCCTCTATGTGACATCCTTTTATATATTTGAACATGGCTATCATATCACCCCTTAACCTCCTCTTCTCCAGGCTAAACATTAAAGAATACATTAAAGAGTACATTAAAGAATACATTAAAGAATACATTAAAGAATACATTAAAGAGAGGTTGGGTTACACAGATGACATCATGAATACATTAAAGAGAGGTTGGGTTACACAGATGACATCATGAATACATTAAAGAGAGGTTGGGTTACACAGATGACATCATGAATACATTAAAGAGAGGTTGGGTTACACTGGATTAACATACAGAGGAGGGAGGGGGAATATGCATAGCTGGAGATATGCGCAGATAAACATTTCCTGAGTACCGGTGATGAGAAGACAATAGTTCGAATATGTAAAGTCTGCCACCTGGCACTGCCCGGATGAAAGGCCGGGCAGAGCGATTTGACCGGATTAGGGTCTTCCTGAGTACGTGACATTTCGCTTGAGGGATTATGGAGGCAGGGGAGGTGTCATGGAGTCCTGAGGAGACTGAGTCGATCGACACCAAAACCAAGGAGATCGGAGTTACCGTTGATTTTATACGAATTTTTAAGGATTTTTAGTTCATTCTATATTGGTAATTGAAGTTGGAAACAAAATGGATACATTGTTGCAAGATTTGACACTTTTACGAGTTCACCAGTTTCGGTTCCATTGTTCTCCCAGCGGGGAGCCATCAGCAGCTTGTCAAGAGGTTAAATGAGGCGTGCAAGAGCTCGCTGAGCTAGCTCTGCAAAACGAATGCATGGTTCTGTTTGGATAGAACGCAGCCATTGAAATGAATGGGGATATAACTTTGTACGGTCTACCCACAGTAAAGATAGGGCGGCAAGGAAGCCTAAGAGTTCGGCTTATTTCGCCCGCATAGGAAGGGAAAGGCGCTTTATTTATGGGGCTTGGGGTAGAGTGTGGTGCTTGTGTAACAGTGTGGGGGCTGAGGGGGCTGTATAGGGCTGGGTGCCCTTGAGGTCATCGCCTCGGACCCTCTGGTGACCTGCGGAGGGAAAAGAGATGCATGCCCCCCCTTCCTTCCGTATCAACATGCAGCTGATGGGTGACCTTGGGCCAGTCACACTTCTCTGAAGTCTCTCAGCCCCACTCACCTCACAGAGTGTTTGCTGTGGGGGAGGAAGGGAAAGGCGAATGCTAGCCGCTTTGAGACTCCTTCAGGTAGTGATATAGAGGGGTATCAAATCCGAACTCTTCTTCTTCTTCTTGTCACCTGCCCGGTTGCTCCTTTCCTCTCCCCATGATTATATTCCTGAGGACAAAGAGGAGTTCATGTGTTTCCTGCAACACATGAATCCCAATCCCAAAGAAGGGCAGTGCCAAAGAATGCTCCACCTATCGTCCAATTGCGCCCATTTCACACACTAGCAAGGTTATGCTTAAAATGCTACAAGGCAGGCTTAAGCAGTATGTGGACCAAGAACTCCCAGAAGTGCAAGCTGGATTTCGAAGGGGCAGAGGAACCAGAGACCAAATTGCAAACATGCGCTGGATTATGGAGAAAGCTAGAGAGTTCCAGAAAGACATCTACTTCTGCTTCATTGACTATGCAAAAGCCTTTGACTGTGTCGACCACAGCAAACGATGGCAAGTTCTTAAAGGAATGGGAGTGCCTGATCACCTCATCTGTCTCTTGAAAAATCTCTATGTGGGACAAGAAGCTACAGTTAGAACTGGATATGGAACAACTGATTGGTTCAAAATTGGGAAAGGAGTATGACAAGGCTTTAAATTGTCTCCCTGCTTATTTAACGTAGATGCAGAATTCATCATGCGAAAGGCTGGAATGGATGAATCCTGCAATAAAAAAATTAAGGTTGATACGGAAGGGGGGGCATGTTTGTCAACCCCCTTCCCAGAAGCCTTCAGAGGGTTCGAGGCGATGACCTCAAGGGCGCCCGGCCCTACAAGGACCCCTCAGCCCCCTCACCGTTTTGCACTAAGCACCACGCAAAACCCAAGCCCCAAAATAAAGTGTCCTTTCCCTGGGTAGACCAGAGGAGCGAGGAGCGTATTTTATGAATGAACAGACTATTTGCCTACGGGAGCGTCCTGACCAATCAGCCTGCACCCAACGCAGCCTCCAGCCAATCAGCACAATGCATTTGGTCTTGCAGGCCTCCTTTACCTTCTGACAAGCTGTTGACAGCTCCCTGCTCTGAGAAGAATGGACTGACACCTCATATCCTTGCTAAGCCCATCAAAATTGATACAATGTAGCAATTCGTTTCCCAAATGAGCTGCCACTGTTTCAAAGGGCTAAAAAAATATAAAAATTCATACAAAATCACCCGTACCACCGATTCTCTTGCTTTCAATGCCAAACTGCTCCATTTCCTCAGGACTTCAAGACTGCCCAGTACCTTCCATAATCCCTCAAGCGGGAGGTCACGGTCACGTACACCCAGGAAAGACCTCATTGATGCCAAATCACCCAGTCTAGCCCTTCCTCCAGGCTCGGCCGGGTGACAGACTATGCAAACTAAGACCCCATTGTTCTCTTACCACCGGTACTCAGAACGTGCCTTTCAATACATGTTCCAACTCTGCATGTTTCCCCCTCCCTCCTCCATATGTTAATCCCGTGTAACCCACCCCTTTTCTGATGTAATTGTGATGTAGCAATGATGTAGTGATGATGCCTTTGAACTGTATCTGGGGGCGGAAATGACTGGCAGAATCCGAGACTTGGGAGAAGAGGTGGTGGAGGAAGACTGGAAGAAATTTAAAGACTATCTTCAGAAATATTGTAAAATTAATGAATGTTAAAAATATGTTCGGATTGGCAATAAGTGGTATTCAGCAACAAAAGTTAATAAGAATATGCAAAAATGAATTGATAAATGGATGAAAAGATAGAGTCATAATATGTTAGGATATAGAGTTAAGATAAATGAAAGAGGGTAAGGATTTGCTGAATTGATTATGTAAATGGGAATGCAAAAAGGGGAGGTGTGAGGAGGTCAAGGAAACAAGCAAATGAGCTTAAAAAATCAAAAAATGGATTTGTTTTTTGTATTTTCCTTTTTTCTCTTCTTTATGTATTTTTGAATTTTTTATTTTTCTTGGTTTTTCTTTTATTCTGTGAACCTTTGTTTTTTGTAAAACTCTAATAAATATCTTTAAAAAAAATGAACTGTATCTGGGGTAATGGTGGGAAGTTTTAAAAGTTCATGTCACCCCATCCTCGGGGTTCAATCTTGCCTTGAACCTGTTGCGCAATAAACGTGGATCTTCTCCAACTTGCTCCAGTCTCTGGCTGCGCTCCTTTTGTTCCGCAGGGAACCGCGGACTCAGTCCGACAAGATGGGTGGCAGAGCAGCCTCGCACCTAGATTTTCCATAACAATGTCTTGTATATATAATAAATGTTCATAAATGTACCAACCAAGCACATACATAGATATGTGGACCACATGTCTGGAGCAGCTCAGGAAGACCGTCCTGAAACCATTCTGACTCCCAAACTGACCAAATATTTTCTCTGCAAGGAGGGAGCGGGTGAGGGAACCTTCCCATTGTCTCAGGAATTGGGAAATCACCATCTCAAAGGAAGGGCCAGACTACCAGGAAAGGGAATCAGATAAGGCATTATCAGATAACCAGGCAGACAGGAAAAACAACAACATTCACATTTCTGTTGCAGACCTCCTTTTCTGTGATGTAGGTATGATGTTTGTGGGGGGTGGTCTGGGGTTACACCCCTTCTGTGATGTATGTATGATGTATGGAGGGGTGGTCTGGAGCTCCAGGGCAGGGAATTTAAAATGTCTATATAAGGGCAGGCACACCTTAGTTGGGGGTTCTCCTCAGGGGAGCACCCTGTTGCAGCAGATCAATCAAGATCAGGCTTACTAGCTACTTTGCTTCTCAATAGTCTCTGGTTGCCTCTGTTGTTTTCTCCTACCGATGGAGAACCTACAAGGGACTCTATGAGGGGCTCTTGTGTCCCCCATAAGGGAAGAAGGGCAGCTTTTTTTTACAACAGATGGCACCCCAGATGGGATTCAAGGGGGGCAAGGAAGGACTGGTGATCCAGCGCGCACCAGGCCATTTGCCAGGAGGAGCCACCAGTCCTCTAGTGACCCCAGGGTCTGGAAAGAACTGGAGTTCCAGCGGGGCTAACCAGAGGAAGCAACGCTTGATCAGGCCAGCCACAAGTTGACTTATTTTTTAATATAATCTTTATTGATTTAAATTACACACATATATAAAGAATTTGCCATCTCATACTGCAAAAAAAGAAAATTAAAGAAAAAACAATGAAGAAAAAAGGAAAGAAGAAAATACAGAAAAACAAAGAAGAAAAAGCAGATTTAAGTGCATAAAAAACTTAAACTTCCTAATTAAATAAAAAAGACTTGTGACAAAATGAGGCTTCCGTTCATTCTCATTGTACTGTTTATACTGCCGTTGTCCCCCCCCCCCCTCACCAAGTTTTATATTCTTTAATGTTGTTCCGGTCTACTCCACAAACAGTATTTGTTGTGTTTACAGGTATCACTCAAGTTCTGCTAATATGGTGTGGTTGGCACAATATGATCTTATAGAATCCTTAAATATTCTCCATTCTCCAAGTATTTTCTGGTTCAATACTCCTCTAACTCTTCCCGTCAGTTTTGCTAGCTGTAACTATTCTAACATGCGTATATGGCTTCTCTTGTTGATGTCCACCAGGGTATTTTTGGCTCAAGTAGTCCTTTATATTTATTCCAGATTTTATATCACGATTTTCTTATCACATGGCTCAAAAATCCCCTGTGGACCTTCACTTTTTCGTATATTAAGGAAGCATGGAATCCAGACCGATTCTCGTGGCCTTCCAAGTCTAATAGGTCCGTATCTTTTAGTGTAATCCAGTCTTTTATCCAAACCAATCCTGCCGCCGCATGGTAGAATTCCAAATCTGGCAATGCAAAACCACCTCTCTCCTTTTTATCTGTTAATAACTGGTGTTTAATTCTTGGTTTCTTTCCACTCCATATTAATCTAGATATTTCCTTTTTCCACTCCTTAAAACAATTCATTCCTCCTAAAATGGGCATTGTTTGGAATAAGAAAATCATTTTGGGGAGGATATTCATTTTC